>NC_138775.1:29947821-30547821 GCF_965119305.1 Pelophylax lessonae
GCATCCTGAAGGTGCCCAACGGCCAATGAAAGTTCTGCCTACAGACCGGGCTGTTGGTGATCTTTATAAGTGGGTGTCCTCCTCCATAGCCTCATTCTCTTCTTTCTCAGGCTTGTTAATTAGGGTTTCCCAGCCATCTGCCTGGTGTGCGGTGCCACCGTTGATGCTCGCCTTCTTCTCTTGCATCTCCGACTGTCCATCCATCGCCACATCTAGAGTGGGATTATCGTGGCAGCCATTCTCCACAAAATGCAGCTCCTTGGAAAGACATTAAAGAGGAACATGGAATAAATAAAAAAGATGACTTAGGCTGTATCCATATATTACAGGTCTTCTACAGATACTGGTGTCTAGTGGGCTATTTAAACTTGCAATCGATCATTACTAATCCTAAATTTGAGTTCCTGCAATTCCCAGTCCTGAACCCTATGTTGACCTGGATAATGACCCGGCTTTCAACAGACCTGCTTCTGGATTATCCTTGTCAGTTTATGTTTGCTGCCCATCTCAGTTATCAACCCTGGCTTAGACTTCTGACCAAGATTTTGCCTATTGGCGCTCAACTGCAGCAGCATTGCAGATGGAAGGGAAGTCAAGAGTAACATGGTTCCCCTAAGGTTTCCTGGGTCACTAGGGAAGCTACCAGATTTGGATGCTTCCACCCCATATGGCTCTGGCAGCCATCTTGGGCCAGTTAGAACCTATCTAGGCTTAGTGCACATTTCGGGTGTTGGTAGTGTAGGGACAAGTCTCCGATTTGACAGGGACAGTGATTAGCATCAGGGAGAAATTCCAGACCAGGGAAAGGATAGAGACAGGCCATGCCTCCTGGACACCTTCCCATTTGGGTCTGGACCAGCCAAGCCACATTCCGCCCCTCAAGACAGATGCTGTCGGCACGCCTGAGACCTGGTCTGCTACCCATTGCTGTTGCATTCTGTGAGTGTTCTCAGTCGGGCACCTTCCCGCTGGGATTGTTGTGAATTGTTGAACATTACATTAATACAAGTTCTATTTTCTGAAACTGGACTCGCAAGTGTCTACTAAAGCTGCACCATCCTGCACTTGCCCATGATGCCAACCTTAGCCCATTTCTGACCTTGATTCCGCCTATGACTTGGTACCTTCCTGGTTATGTGTTACTGAACCTGGCTTATGATCTCACTCCACTCATTATTGAACTTGGTGTATCCTGGGTATCCTATCCACTATACTTCTGTTAGTCTAAAACCAATGCTCCTAAGTTCCCCTCTTCAGTTCCAATCTACTGGTACTTGTGCCACCAACCTTGCAGACCCTGTCTCAAATTCCAAGGGTGCTTGGATGGGAATTGTGCAAAAGGCCATGCTCGCCATCTCGGGCTTCTCACACAGGTACATGCCAGTGTCAGATTTAGGTACCATTTCCAGAGCTGCAAATCTTTGATTTTTAACATTTGTACAAAAGAAAACATATGATTTGATGTATTTATATATTTGTGTAAGTGTGTGGTTCGCCTGTAAAGTCCCTTAAAATACTGTGTTTGCTACCTATATACAGTTGATTGAGATGTGGTGCTTTTATCCCAGGGGCTGGTTTAAACTAACATTTTGTATCAATGCTGGCAGGAAAACCAAGAGTTTTGTTTATTGTCTGTTTAAGCCATTTTTTTCTCTGACAAGAAGAGAGTACAATTGACTGACTACACATACACTATCCCTGAGAAATCGTTTCCGCACAGATGCACTATGGCAAATATATTGGAAGATGTACACACCCTTTGACATTTGTAAAATTTTCATGTTAGTGTATTGCTAGTATGCCCAGCTGAATGCGCCCACTCTAGCAGGGCCGGCCCTACTATGGGTCCCACTGGACCCAGGCAGAACTTTGAGAAGGGCGGCAAATTGCCGCCCAAGATTTTCTTTTCAGCAGTTTTTTGTGTCATCAATTTTTGGCATCACGGGCAGCATTTCCCCATCTCATACTGCCGCCTGTAGTGCAAACTGATGAGTATGAGGAGGCGGAGTGTCCATCTCACACAGGGCAGGCTGGATCTCCTAGGGTGGTGCTCACGGCAGACACAGGAGTGACAGGAGGACTGAGGACAGACAGCGGGTGTTTGGTGGACCTGTCTAGTGGTAAGTTATGGAAGAAGAATTGGGGGGGGGGGGGTAGGGCAGCATTTCAGTCTTGGTCCAGCCCTGCACCCTAACTTACTGTAAATGGCATAGGCTACATCCGGACATTGAAGGTATTATTTGTTCACTAAAATGTGGTAGCAGTGTCTGCCTTCTACCACTAGAGGGAGTGTCTCTGTATAGAATCATTGAGATTCCGCAGCATATAAAGATAAAGCTTACTCCATCATATTGCAGGATGTATATGTACAGTAGAATAATAACTACTGATCAAGGTCTGGCAGAGGCGAGGGTGTCTAGTTTCATCAATGCTTTAACCACTTCAATACAGGGCAGTTACACCCCCTTCCAGCCTAGGCCAATTTTCAGCTTTTAGCACGGTTGCATTGTGAATGACAATTGCGCGGTCATGCAACACTGTACCTAAACCAAATTTATGTAATTTTTTTCCCACAAATAAAGCTTTCTTTTGGTGGTATTTGATCACCTGCAAGGTTTCTTTGTGCTACACAAATAAAAAAAAAACTAAAAGTTTGAAAAAAAAAAAAGTTTTTTGTTTATGTTATAAAATTTTGTAAATAGATACGTTTTTTCCTGCACTGATGAGCACTGATGAGGCTGCACTGACATGCACTGATGAGGAGGCACTGATGGGGTGGCACTAATATGCAGCACTGATAGGCGGCACTAATATGCAGCACTGATATGGAGCATTGGTGGGCACTGATAGGCGGCACTGATGGGCGGCACTGGTGGGCAATAATGGGAACTGATAGATGGCAATGATGGGCACTGGTGGGCAGCACTGATAGGTGGCAATGGTGGGCAGCACTGATGGGGAGGACATTAATGGCAGGCTCCCTGTGCCATGATTGCCATCCCTGGTGGCCATGGTGGGCATCCCTGGTGGTCATGGGTGGGCATCCCTGGTGGCTCTAGTGGCACCCCCCAAGGGTCTGCACTGGTAATCAATGCTCTGATTACCAACACAGACCCCCTCCCCCCCTGTCAGGAGAGCCGCAGATCGGCTCTCTTATACTCAGGCACGAACTGAGGAAAGCCGATCAATGGCTCTTCCTATTTACTATGTGACCAGCTGTGATTGGACACAGCTGGTCACATGGTAAAGAGCCCCCGAGATCGGAGATGCAGTGTGTGTCACTCTGACACAACGCAGCACCGATCGCCGCTCTGCGCGTCGCATTATCCTGCTTGATGTCATATGACGGTGGGTCAGGATAATGCAACCACCTTCCTGCCGTCAATTGCCTATAGGGCGGGAAGTGGTTAAAGTAGCTGTAAACCTTAGACATTAAATATGAACAAAACATATCCATCTATAGTGTGTACTTGTCTCAATCCAGAGCACTATAGTGTCATTTCTGTCTGCTGCCTTGTTTCTCAGCTATCAGCATGAATCACTTCTTCTGTTTTCCAGACACCAAGAGAAAAAAAAAAGTGACAGGGGAGGGACCTCCAGCACACAGCCTGTGATTGACAGCCTCAGCTGTGTTCCTGTTTGCTGTATGAAGGGGGGTGTGTCCCTTCTCTCCAATCAGCTCTTAGAGCTTTCCTCACTGAGCTCTGCAGAGTGAAACTTTTAGCTCCCCAACCTCTGTTTTCTGACAGCTCAGACAAGCTTCATAAATTCTGGACTCAGTGGCGTCACTAGGGGGGTGCAGGGGGCGCACCCGGGTGATACCTGTGGGCAGCAGCCCCGCACCCCTACACTGATCTGCGTCTATCGCTGGCTGTCTCTCTGTCTCACACAGCGGAGGGGACCAAAGCCGCCTCCCCCTCCCAGCGGTTTACATCTACACAGAAGGAGGGACACCGCTGAGCATGTTCCGCGCTGATATGAGGTATGTACATTGTAATGTAAATAGACAGAGGAGGGGGACAGTAACCAATAAGGGGGGCGAGTTAAAAAAAAGGATGGAGGAGTGATTGGGGGGGGGGGTTAAGAGGATATGTGCTGGGGGGTACTGTCGGAGGGGAGAGGAAGGTCATATGCTAGAGATGGGGGTTGGATTTGAAATCTAACCCTCCAAAAGAGCACAAGCCCTCTCCACTCCCATAGCGCCCCCCAGCACATATAGAAAACCCTCACCTCCCTACTAGCACAAGTGGAGAGGGGGGTCTGCATTGAGGGGAGTCTATACAGATGGAAGGGGGGGTTTATACTGAGGGCGGGGTTTATACTGATGGAGGGGGTCTGTACTGATGGAAGGGGGGGTCTGCGCTGATGAAGGGGGTCTGCACTGAGAGGGGTCTGTACTAATGGAGGGGGGTCTGTACTGAGAGGAGAGTGGTCTGTACTGATGGAGAGGGGTCTATACTGAAGGGGGGTGGGATCTGTACTGATGAAGGGGGGTCTGTACTGAGAGGGGAGGTCTATACTGATAGAGGGAAGTCTGTACTGAGAGAGGGGGTCTGTACTGAGGGGGTCTACACTGATGGAGGGGGGGTCTATACTATGGGAGGGGGTCTGTACTTAGTGGGGTGGGGGTGTACTGAGGGAGGGGGGTCTGTACTTAGTGGGGGTCTATAATGATGGAAGGAGGGGTCTGCACTTATGGAGGGGGTCTGTACTGATGGAGGGGGGGGTCTGCACTCAGGGAGGAGGGTTTTCACTGAGGGGAGGGGGGTCTGTTCTGATGGAGAGGGGACTATACTGATGTAAGGGGGGAAGTCTGCACTGGGGGGAGGGTCTGTACTGATAGTGAGGGGTCTGTACTGATGGAAGTGGGAGTCTATACTGAGGGGAGGGTTTGCACTGATGTAGGGGGGTCTGCACTGAGGGAGGGGGTCTGCACTGATAAAGGGTCTGCACTGAGGGGGGGTCTATACTGATGAAGGGGGGGTCTGCACTGAGGGGAGGGGGGTCTGCACTGAGGGGAGGGGGGTCTGTAGTGATGGAAGGGAGATCTGCACTGATGGAGGGAGGACTGCACTGATGCAGGAGGGACTGCACTGATGGATAGGGGTCTGTACTGAGGGAGAGGGGTCTATAGTGTGGGAGGGTGTCTGTACTTAGTGAGGGGAGTCTGTACTGAGGGAGGGGGATCTATACTGTGGGAGGGGGGTCTGTCCTTAGTGGGGGGTCTATACTGAGGAAGGAGGGTCTGTACTGAGGGGGGTCTGCACTGATGGAGAGGGGTCTATACTGATCAAGGGGGGGGGTCTGCACTTAGTGGGGGGGGGGGTCTATACTAAAGGAGGGGGGTCTGTACTGGGGGGAGGCTAGTCACTTCACTGGGTTTACTGTATGTACAACTACTTTTTAGTAACAAAAAGATGTGAGCAATGGAAACCCCTAATACAATTTAATTTGTGGTTGGGCTCATAAAGGAAAATTTTGTTTTGTCCTTGCAGAGGAAACAAACAGAATTATTTTACTGCACATACTTACCTTTCTTTCCCTCTCCCACCACTGCTTTCAAACATTCGAAATCAAGGAGAGTAACCTCCAAATTGGAACACCCTCCCCTTCTCCATGTTCCAGTGTTAGAGCAGTCAACTCCCAAACATCGCTACTTTCATAGGAGGAAATGGAGGGAGTCGCATGCTCCCGCATACACATGTTGCACCCTCCTAGATAGGCTGCTAGCTAGGTTAAGCAAATTCAGTTCTTTGGCTCCCCTGTAATCAGTGGAGCAGCTTTGGGCTGTTCTGGGTTTTACTGGTTGCAGGTTTGACTACTTCCTGCCTTCTGGAGGATTCTGGAATGTAGTGGGCTGGGAGAGTCAAATTTGCCGCCTGAATATTTATGTGGCCCCAGCCAATCTCTGGGGGAGGATGCTCAGTAGGTGGCTGAGGAGAGGATAAATAGTCTGAGGCTTGAGGCAGCCCTGTTCTTGTCCAGGAGGAGAAGTCCCCATCCTGAAGGGTTCTCCTGGCCTTCTGCGCAGTCCAGCTGCACTTCTACACTTGATCATTGAGGTCCCAGCTATGCTACAGCCGGGAGACCTATTCTACTGAACCTTACCGATTGAGGGATTCCACTAAGGATCTGGTCTGCAGAGTTCATGAGAGAAATGGCCGGCTGATAATTGTAAGGAGGCATCCAAGTATCTAAGGTCATTTGTGAGTACTTGTGTTTGAGACCTTAGTGACTGTGTGCTGCTACTATCCCTTGTGCATCAGTGCCAGCTCTTGCTAAAATGTCGACATTTCCTGAGGTGTCCCAGTATAGCCCAGTCCCTTTATTGCTGCTGCAAGGACCAAGCTGAGAAGCTTTAGGAAAGACAAAGTGTCCTTGTGTTCTGTATTGTGCTACTGGAGTATCCCACAGCCTCCTTGGTCCCCATCCAGGGCCACCGATAGGGGGGTACCACCAGGCCTCCTGGACAGCAGGGGGATCAGTGCCGCAGGACGGGATGACAATTACAGAACAATGCACTTTGTCCAGAGCGGGGACAAGTTAATCCAGCGCACAGGGCAAGGATGCCAAACTGCTACCCCTCCCCTTCCCTTAGGGTTAGGGTCAAGGTGCCCCTCCTATCCCTGCAATAAACCATTGCGCCCATCGCAACCGCCCCTCCTCTGCCCACCCCTTGTCCCGGCCCTGACTGTGTCTGTGTCTGTGTCTCTCTCTCCAGCAACTGAAAGCAGGTTTCTACCCCTCTTCCTGTCCATGGCTTTAAGCTGCTGGAGTGACAGACACAGTGCATCACTCTGTAATTGTCTCCCATCCCCCCCTCCCTCTGCTGCCTACATCAGATCCCCCCCCCCCCCGTGTTCTCCTGTGCCCAGTCTGCCCCCCCCTCCTTCGGCGCTTCAGGCTTTCCTCTCCCACCGGCTCCTGCAGGTACATGGGCGGGTGGAGAGTGGGGGAAGGGGCCACTAAATATGTAATTTACCAGCCCCTTCCTTTTCTGAATTGGACACAGTGAGTGATCGGTACTGATTGCTCCTGTGTCCATTCATAACTGAGCAGAGTAAAATGTGTGCCTCCGTCTCCTGTTCATTTATTTTCAGTGCAGCTGAGACGACAAAGAAAGGAACTGAAAAATCTATTTTTACAATTGTAAATAAAAAAAAAAAAATAAACATTGGGAAGATTATTTTTAAAAAGTTTATTTTTTGTAATTTGGGGGAGCCTTGTCAGTTATGCAGTACGGGGCCCTGTGATTTCTAACGGCAGCCCTGTCCCCATCCAAGTTTCTTCAGCAATAAATATAAAAAAAAGATACCCCTAGACCAGCCTTTCTCAACCATTCCAACACAGAGGAACTCTTGAAATAATTTTCAGGTCTCAGGGAACCCCCGGCTAAAAATGAATATATTTACTACTCATGATACATTAGTGTGATGGTCAGTGAGATGAACACTTGTGGACATTGGGAAGAATTACCTTCTTCCAGATAGCTAAAAAGATCAATGGTGTCAGGGGAACTTATCTGAAAGGCAGAAATTGCTCATTGCTCAAGGAACCCCTAGCAACCTCTGGAGGAACCCTGGTTGAGAAGCACTGCCTTAGACTGTTCATTGAACCAGAAGAGTGATTGGAGCGGTGTGCCTGGTAGGGATCGACCGATTATCGGAAAAGCCGATATATCGAGGGCCGATATGCACTTTCCTTGATATATCGGAATCGGCCACCAAGTTGACCGATATTGCCAATACTTCGGAAAGTGCTTGTACCGGAGTGATGCCTGCAGCTAGAGGCATCATCCTGGTACCGGCGTCCATAGCCGACGGTCGGCTGTCTTGTAATGACAACCGATGCGGCTGAGAAGCCGCTCGGCTGTCATTACAAGGAGCGGGAGGGGACGTTCCCCCCCTCCCATGGCTCGCCTGGGTCTCCCGTCCCACCGGGAGACCCGGGCATCCAGCCTGCACGGCAGCCGAAGACCCGATCAAAGCCTCATTCGGCTCTGATTGGGTCTCCATGCAAAAACCCGGAAGTGATGTCATGACATCACTTCCGGGTACTTGGCGCCAGATCCCAAAAAATGACAGCATTCAAAACAGCCAAACTTGGCGTTTTGAATGCTTTTAAGTGCAGAGGTGGGGTTTGGGGTCTTTTAGACCCCCAGATCCCTCCACAAGAGTGCCTGTCAAGTGATAAAAAAATGTTTTTTTAAATGTACAAAAATATCGACCCATATCGGCCGATACCGATATTTAATGGCCAAAATATCAGTATCGGCAACAAAAAAACGATCGGCCGATCACTAGTGCCTGGGTGCTGATAACGAGTTTGGGAAAAGAATTTGGGACTACTCAGTGGGCTGGTCCGATTGATACTACAATAAACAAAATGGAATGGAAGGCGCACGCACCTAGTGCATTACCAAAAAACATTTATTGAATAGTAGGGTCAATAAAAAATGGGTACTCGCAGAATGGCAAATAATAGCAGGTCATAAAAAAACACACAATGCTGAACAGTGTGGACACACATGAGCCACATTCATATTGCAGGGTATACAGCTGACGGGTTTCGGGGGCGCACCCCCATCCTCAGAGCTAAGCTACTCAGCGGGCCCTTTCGGGAGTGAGCGCTACACACAGAAGTACCAGTTCTATAGCCTCAATACTTTAACACAAATCGATGTGATTACTTACACCAAACTGATTTAGTTTACAAATTTATCTAATTGAAAACATTTCCTTTAAAAGATGCAAAACAACTATGTACGAGTTATCCAAAAGTGGAAAGCCCCTTTAAATTCCTTCTTCCCATTGGTCTACAGAAGTGAAATCAAATTGTAAATAAAAATGAACTCACCATGTTTTTCAGTTTGGGCAGACGCCTTTGCCAGCAGATGTAAATTAGCCCGGCGACAATAATCATGACGCACACGGAACCGATAATGACCAAAACAATAAAGAGTTTGCCGTAATCGCTCCGGGGTGGACTGGGGCGCGACTGGCAGCTGACCGTGCTGGAGTAACTTTCAATCCCGATCTGTAAAGAAGTGAAGAACACTAGTTCTATAAGACAAGGGTTTCTTAAAGCTGAAGTTTAATCTGCTCACATTTATCCTTCCCCGGTTCCCCTTCTTCAACATATTAATGACATTTTAAATAAAACCTTTCAATTTTCATAATATGTCTCATTTTAGATCCAGTGATGTCACCACTGAATAGTTGCCAACATTTGAAAAAAATTTCCAGGGATACTTTGCAGCACAGCTATCAATTACTGACCACACCCACTTCCCTGAAGCTCCGCCCACTCCACATAATTATTTTCCGCCTACTTATCATCAGATTATAGAGTCTACTCAATAAAGAGAGAATTACAGGAAATTGAAAAGGGAATTTTAAACTTAAGGCCAAAGTAGCAGAGTTGGAATAATTCTCCCATTCAGCTGCACTACTTCTGCCTAAAGTTTAAAATTCTCATCACAATTCCCTGCAATTCTAAAGTGTGAAATGTGCTCAGGTGTGACCGTACAAAAAATGTAAATATAAATAAAGTGCAAAGTGTAAATAAGTACATTAAGTAAGCAAGTGCAAAGTGTAAATAAATACATTCCCGGGACAATGTAAATTACCCAGGACAGGCTCCTTTTTGCCGGGACTGTCCCGGCAAAAACGGGACAGTTGGCAAGTATGCCACTGGGCCTCTGTTCTTCTCCATACAATGCAAGCAAATCATGGCTGGCGGGAGGGGCCAGCTGTATATAGCTTCCTGCCTCAGTATTTCTCTCAAGAGCCCTCAGCGCTTATACAAGCCGTGGGATGGCTCTTGGGAGGAGGTATGTATACAGTATATCAAAATGTCTTGATGGGTGGATGTCAGTCTGGAGGAGGCAGGCTATTTGCATGCGGACCACCCTAGGTAATGCCCACATGTGATGCTGAGCGTCCATGATTGAAAGAACTAAAATCCAATGAATGAACGGGGCGGGCCACGGACAGTCAAAGTGATAGATTTTTTTCACGAGAAAGCTCTGATCTCAAGAGTCCAACCTGAGGTAGCCCATGGGCATCAATTGGTTGTATGCACTACTGACCTCTGCAAGGCTTCGCTTTATGTCGCCCAGCGCCATGAAGACGTCTTTAGCAGGGACCACACCTTGAAAAATAAAATTAGATACAAAGGGTTAGACCAGATGCAGAAAGGAACTATTACCCACCATGTCTGGACACTGATGCCTGAGCACACATGGTGGCTTGAAGCTTGGAGTGACTTACGTTCCTCCTCTGTGACCGTCATTAGCAGGTGATTGTCATTCTCATTAGGCTTGCTTAGGAAGATCACCCAGTCCCTCTGGGGTGGCTCTGTCTTCCAAGAGAGTGCCCCCTCCAGGAGAGAAAGGAGCTGTTGCCCCTTCCTCCATCTGAACTCTTCCTGTAGAAATAAAAAGAATCTCCAATTAAAAAAAAAATGGAGAAATGGTAGACAAGGTGACCCTGTAAAATCTAAACTCTGGTTACTATCTTTGCACCTTACCTCTGGCCACATGCCCCCATGCCTGAAACATGGCAGGCAGGGCCAGGCTGGTCCAAGACGAAGGCAGAGGCAGTTGCCTTTGGCACTGGAGCAAAAGGGGGAGCCAAAAGGACCGGAACTGCTGCCGAAGTAGCTAAAGGCTCATGAAAGGGGGTGCAATTTGACCTCTGCACAGTAGTAATCAGGTTAGCAAAGGAAGGGAGAGGAAGCTGATTGGTTGCCATGCACAGCTGCTTCAGATTCTGTCTGCTCAAGTTTTTATAGTTTCCCCATTTGTATCTTATATACAACCACATGAGTTTTGACATCTGTATTATCTAGTTTGTACAGATTGCAATCAGGGGCGTACCTACAGGGGTCACAATTGCGACCCAGCCCCATGCTCCAGGGGGCCCCCTGTACACCTGTAAAAGAGGAGTGGTAAGGGCGGCTGCATATAGAGGAATAGATCTCTCCATTTTCCCCCTGCTGAATGCCTGTGAGAGGGAGAGGAGGAGCTTATATGCAGCGGCCCCGGCCACTCCTCCTATCCAGCTTCCATCTGCTGCCTCCCTTGTGCTCGCCAACCCCCCTGTGCTCTTTCCTGCCCCCCTCATACCCTGCACTTCTGCCAGGTTCCCCCCTCTCCCACCAGCTGCTGCAGGATATCTGTCAGGATGGAGAGCATGGAAGGGGCCGGTAATTATATAATTTACTTGCCCCATCCTTTTCTGAATGGAGAGTCAGTGATCCGTACCGATCAATGTCTCTGTCCATTCATAACTAAGGCATAGTAAACAGTGTTTACCATTCTTCAGTTTGTGAATGATCGGGAAGCTCTGTACAGAGCTATTCCTGTTAATTCACTCTGTGCAGCTGAGGATGCGGAAATAGAGATTGAGGACTGTGTCCTCAATCTCCTTTCTCTGTCTCAAAGGTGGAACATCACAGGTCTATTTAGACCCCTGATATCTCCCCAAGGCCCCCCCAACGGGGTTCCTAAAAATATTGTAAAAAATAAAAAAAAAATAATATTGTAAAAAAAAAAAAAAAGTAAACAAATAATAATATAGCAAAAAGAAAAAAACTACTGACAACAGTGGTGGAACTTCCAGGGTCACAAAGGTCATACTTGCAACTGTGCCCTGGCATTCTGGCTCAGAGGTAAGGGCCCCGGTTGGGGTCAGGGGGGCTCTAGATTCTTGCACTGGGGCCCTGAAGGTTCTAAGTATGCCACTGATTGTAATATATGTAGCCAGCTGATTAAGTTTAGGTTTGCTTTAATCCATTCATCCCCAGCAGGACATACTTACCGTTCCTTTTCTCCCCTGCCATCCATTCAGCACCAGGAGCCAAAGGAAATACCCAGTCATTTTAGGCATGGGGGACCATTTTTCTCACACAGAGTTATAGACTTCCCGTGTGACCATGCTGATTGGATCAGTACCGTCACATGGATTGTCCATAACGTGTGTGCTTCAACTCCTAGCTCATATAGGGCTTTTCATCACTCCTAGCGGTGGAGGAAAAGGACACTTTATGTGTCTAATTCCCTTTGAGTTGGCATTAGAAAAGTTCAACAAATTAGTCTGGCATCCACAGAATGCAAAAACAAGTAACCAAAGGAATAAAATATCTTCCTGTGGTTGCCTCCCAAGGCCCGCTCCGACCAACCCACCAATAGGCAGAGTACACCATTAAGTTCCTATAGAGTTATGAACAACGTACAGCCAGTGGAGCCTTTTTCGCTGCAACGCTGTTCAGCAGTGAAAGAGTCAGCAGCTTGCAGAAAAGGTCATCGAGCAGTTCCGCATTCCTCCCTCCCTCTACGGATGTCTAATCCCCTCTGCTGTTTCCATGACAACCCAGAGACCCTAGAGATGGTTAATAAGGACAGTTGTCATGGAGACTGGTACATCTCGGGGCAGGCTCCGGCCTGCACATCCAGCAGTGTAATTTGGGAGGGAAGGGGGCGGCTGAGCCTGCCACAAAATCAAGCCCTTGTCAGACGCGGGTTGTTGGTTTTTATTTTTTTGTAAAAGGAAGGTGGCGTTGTCTGTGGCAACCAAACAGATCCTGTTATCTTTCAAGGTCATGGTTGCAGCTCCAAAGCAAATATGTACTGGATGGTGTTGGCCAGTTCAGGTGGACAGTTGTCAGTACTTACACAGTCGATATCATCCGACATGTTGAGGATGATGTAATTTTTTCCTGCCAAATTTATCCAGTCTTTGCAGATTACCTGAAAATAATCAATGTATATATAATGAGGAAGGAAGATACAAGACTTTTGAATTCAGCAGTATCATATTGTAGGTTTATCTTAAAAATGAGGACAAAGTCTTTAGCATTCAATACTAGTCCCCCGATGGTCTTAGTGGTTCCTCCCACCGGTCCCTATTTCCTGTAGTGATGTAGGAGCCAGAAGAAGGAACCACAGGGCAGGATGGGGGTGCAGAAAAAGCAATGTATTATGGCATATCACAACCCAAGGCTCGGTTCACACTACGTCGCTCCGACTTAGGGGGCGACCTGTGAAGTCGTGTGGAGCGCGACTTGCACAGACTTCATAAAATGAATGTCTATGCAAGTCGCTCCAGGTCACCCCGAAGTATTACAGGACCCTTTTTCTAAGTCAGAGCGACTTGTGTCGCTCCTATTAGAACTGGTCCTGTACTACTCAATGGACCGCGATGGTGCGGGACTTGCCAGGCTGACCAAGTCGTCTGACAAGTCGTATTAGTGTGAACCGGCCAAATTTCACATTGGTTTTTTGATCAGCTACGACTGTCAATTGTGTCAGACGGACCTGACTGGAGATTCCATGGCATTCGTGGGCAAGCAGATGTAAATGGACTTTTACACCTTAAAGACAGATATACAGTACCCAAGCTCGACTGCAGATTCAGCTTCTTATGTCTGGAGACCGGTGGTCTGGCTATAGTGCTCCTGCACTCAAATGATGAGATCTATAATAAGTTTGGCAACTTGGTGTAGTCCATAACATCCAAATCTTTATTGGCTACATACTAAAACACACTGGTAACAAGCTTTACACGTTTCGGCTGTAGCAGCCTTTCTCTGTGTATTTTATTATGTAGCCAATAAAGATTTGGATTTTACAGACTACATAGAGTTCCTGGTTTGAACTTATTATGGACTTTTTCCTGGACCTAAACATGACGGATTAGAGGTAGCCTGATGTAAACAAACACAAGTCCATTTACATCCGGCCAGCCATAGAGCTATCATGGGCCTGCCCCTGTCCACTGTCAAAATGCGAACACAAACTGAAGGGGCACAGATGTAAAAAAAAAAGGATATCTGTCCAGTTCAGCTCTGATTCAGCAGAGGATCTGCTCATGGATTCCCGCTGAACAGAGTGGAGCAACCCTGTGTGAAAGGGCTCTAAACCAGGGCTGGAATAATCCCAAGTAGCCAACGCGCTCTAGAAATTGCAGTTGGTCCAAAACTTTTGAGGTGTTCTTTAGTTTCTGTCAATGGTGCTGGCTCCACAAAAAACTTAATGATTCTGAATTGGATAGACTAGCTCCTGAATTCCATATTAATTTGTCCATCCCCTGCCCTAAACTATACTAGATTGCAACTGTGCCATTTTGACCACCACTATAAGGGGGCATTCTTCCCACTGACCGCCACCAATGCATGGGGCATTTTTCCAAGGAACCATTTCTAGCAGAGGGTTCCCTGGGACCTGAAAATTATTTCAAGGGTTCCTCTTGGGTAAAAGGGTTGAGAAAGACTGCCATAGCCCATTTAAGCCCCCATATCTTGTATCTTGGTATACATGTAAGAGCACCTCACCACTCCTGATGCATGGTTGACCAATAAAGGCCTCTCCAGTGGAGCATCAACAGACAGATGTTGTTCCTGTTTGAAAAGAGGCTGCTTTACTACTTTGAGCTGTCTAGCCTTCCTTGATGTGATACAACTCTGGCCTTCAAAGGTTTTCCAAGACTGGAGCTGAATCAGGCAATAAAAAGTTGATTGTATAAGCTCTTGATGGTCAAGCAGCTTCACAGTTGAATTGTGAAGTACAGGAATTAGGTGATTGACAAGGGTCTAGGAACAGAAGACCTCTATCCAACAGCATGGCTCACATTGAGGAGTTTCCCTCTTCCTTTATGAGTGTGGATAGTCCCTGTTACAGTTTGGTTTATGCCAGTATCTAAATAATTTGTTTTATAATTTTTTTACTGTGCACTAGTGATGAGCCGAACATACCCCTGTTCGGTTCGCACAGAACACCGCCATGATTCGGAAAAGTTTGCCGAACTCGAACTCAAACGTTCGAACTACATTGAAGTCTATGGGAATTCGAACTTCTATAATCAAAAGAACTCATTTTAAAGCCTTAAATGCAAGTTCCCCCCCCCCCAAAAAAGGGTATGGGGGCCTGGGTAATGCCCTAAAGAACATATATCAATGAGAAAAAAAGAAAAAAAAAGCATTTTAAAGGAGCATTGATTTTAAATGATATTTGAAGTGGAACAATAAAAATGAAAAATTCCTTTAAATATTGTGCCTGGGGGGTCCCCGCAATGTTTCTGTAAAGTTTTGGATCTGTAGCATGGATATATCTTTCTACAGCAAAAAATACATTTATAAAGGAAAAAATGTAATTAAAACTTGCATTTAAACTAACCCTAACTCTAACCCTAAACCTAACCCTTATACAGCTGAGTCCTCATACAGCTGAGGCAATCATGAACATTGCTGGATCGTAGGGGGCTCAGGTGAGTATTAGGGGGCTGGGGGGCGCTGCACACAGAATGCATGAAGGTAAAATCCTCCAGCCTTTAGGACCACTTTAGTGTGTGTTTAGTATCACTTTAAGAGTCAGAGGTGGGAGGCCCCTTAAGTTTCACGGTTGCTGCCCTGTCCACTGTCTGGACCCATGCTGATATCAAACATTGTGTTCCAACTAAGTAACAGCAACAATATCAAAAACAGAGCCCTGAAGTTGGGTACATCACCTTAGTCAAAAGGGCTCTGTTATGCACACTCAGGAGACGGGGGTGTATTCTCATCATGAGCTCAATCATTTGGCAGAACAGTAGATGTTGGACTTCAGGAGACCTCTCACCTCTAACTTACAGACAAGGATGGTTCTCTTTGATGTGATGCTCCTTTTATTCCTCTAAATTCAAACAAATAAAAAAAAAAGTACCTGCTCTGTATTTGGCGACAGCTGCATGGGGGCTGCAGCCTTTGTTGGGTCAACTTCCCGTTGAGTGGAAAAGACTGGCGGAATATCAAGCTTCTTTTTGCTGTTGGCAGCAGATGAAGATTGGTTGACTAACATACTTTCATTGCCCATGTGTCCAGGGGGGTGATGCTTTGCAGGATGACCCCGTGAATCTGCAGGAGGTCCAGGATGAAGTTCGGATTCTGGCTTGTGACCGGCATGATGTCCTCTGGACCCGGAATGTTTCCTGTTCTTTCGGGGGGGCTTGACAGTTGTGTTGGAAGAAGTGAAGGTCATCTTGGTAGTTGTCCTCTCCTCCTGGTCTGGAACTACAGCTGTTGTCTCATTGTGTATGGGCTGTATGGGATCTTCCTCGGCAAGGACCTTAATGATTGGGGATACTTGTCTAGAAGTCTCGCTAGCCTCTGTGGGCCAAAATGTTGTAGATGTTACCAAAACTTCTTTAGGCAAAGTGCTCGTCTCATCTTGGGTGACCCTGCTGTCTGTGGACACGGGTTCAGCTATAACAATAATACAGAAAACATTTTATATTTTTAGTATAATTTCCATGATTTTTTAGTGGGCAGGTAAGGGGAATTTTCAGCAGCGGTGACCTATGTGTTTCTTTATGTATAGGTTTAATTTAATGGCTGATATTAAGCTTAATTAGCATTCTAGGCATTTGTCCTTAGACAAAGGAGCAGTCAAGCACAATCACTGTGCATTACTACTAAGCAGGAAGTAGTGCCTGCCTACGTGATGAGCAGATATGGCTTTCTTCTTCTTCATAACTGTATAAAACTGATTTTTCAAACAAACACTCATTGAAACCATTATTTTGACCACCTTCATTTACAAAGGCAAGAAAAAACTGTAAAAGACCAATGATTTTCCTTAATCACTTAAGCGCCGGAAGATTTTACTCCCTTCCTGACCAGGGGGTATTTTGCGATTTGGCACTGTATGATTTTAATGGACAATTGCGTGGTCGTGCGACGCTGTACCCAAATGAAATTGACGTCCTTTTTTTTCCCACAAACAGAGCTTTCTTTTGGTGGTATTTGATCACCTGTGCGATTTTTTGATGATGCGCTATAAACAAAAAAAGAGCAACAATTTTGCAAAAATAACAATATTTTTCACATTTTTTTATATTAAATCCCCCCCCCAAAAAAATGTAAAAATCAAAACATTTTAACATTTTAGGCCAATTTGTTTTCTGCTACATATGTTTGGTAAAAAAAAAAAAATCGCAAAAAGCGTATTTTGATTGGTTTACGCAAAAGTTATTGCGTTTACTAACTAAGGGATTTATGTCATTTTTGTTTTTAACGAGTAATGGCGGCGATCTGCAATTTGTTTTGCGGGACTGCGACATTGCGGCGGACAGATCGGAAACCTTGACTGACATTTTTGACATTTTTGGGGGTACCAGTGACATTACTACAGTAATCAGTGCTATACATATGCACTGTTACTGTAAAAATGACACTGGCAGGGAAGGGGTTAACTTTATTGGAGAAGGAGGGGTTAAGTGTGTCCCTAGAGGCGTGCTTCTAACTGTGCAGGGATGTGGCTGTGTGTGTAACAGCAGAGATCTATGGTCCTACATAGCAGGACCGTATGATCATAGCAGGACCGTATGATCTCTGCTGTTACACAAGGCAGAATGACAGGCGGCTTTGTTTACATTAGCCGCCTGCCCTTCTCCCTCTGTAACTGAAGATCGCGAGTGACCGGCGGACATCGAGTCCGCCGGTCACATGCACGGGGATCAGAATGAGCGAGCGGGGGCGGGAGCGCGCCTCTGGCGGCGCGCGCTCGCCCCCTATTGGCTCGCAGGCGAGTGACGTACCGGTACGTCGCTTTGCCTGGACGGGGCTGACCGCCGCAGTATATGTACTTGCGGCGGTCGGCAACCGGTTAAAGTAGAACTTAACCCTCCTATCATTTTCAGCCAAGGAAGCTGCCATCTTGACCTCCATTTGATCTTCGACTGCCATGATGCTGCACATGTGATCAGTTTTGACACCAGCCTTCCTTAAGAATTGACAGTTTGGTTGAGAGCACAGCCAATGTGACTGTTACATTCCCAGCACGTTCCAGCTGTTTCTTAAAGAAGAACTAAACCTAAAAGAGAAGTGTTTTTTTTCCCCCCAGTCATACTCACCTAGGTGGATGCTGCATCTGTCCCCCGCCGGCTATAACACTGAGAACCGAGCGATCAAACACCGCTGATCGCTCGGTTTTCAGGGCTGTCAGTCACCGGCTCTCTGCTCTGCCCCCTGTATCACTGGAGCGCTTGGCTGTGGAGGGGGTTGAAGTGGCCAGCTCAGGCTCTCAGCAGCTCACTGAGAAGCTAAGACGGGTGCCGGTCCAGGCATGTGGGCAAATCCTTCATTGTCGCAATCTTACCCAAGCCTGGACCAGCTCTGCGACGTCACCTGACAGCCCGCTGTCTGCTGAAAACGGGTTACAGGAGTGTAGATCGAACAAGCTTAGGCTTTACTTCTTCTTTAATGGATTATTATTAAAGTGGAGTTCCACCCAAAAGTGGAAACTCTGCTCATTTGCTTCCCCCCGAAAGGTGCCAAATGTTTTTGACAGGTACCCTTCCCCACTTTCGGGAGACAGCGCCATGGCGCCATCCCTCTGAAGTTTCATCCAGTTTCTCCTTCCCCCCACCACTGTAAATAGGCTTACATAAGGCTTACCTATAAGTTCTGTAAAGATCTCCTAAACATGCACAGTTTAGGAGATATTTACTTTGCATGCAGCCGGTGACATCACTGGCGCGTGCGTTCTGAAGGAACATCCGCCCGTGCCGCTCCTTCAAAGCCCTGTACCGTGAATGGCGGCTCCTGTGTGCCTGCGCGGGAGTGACTTCATCGTGGCTCCGGGCAATCAGATGGCTGGAGGACATGAACCCGGAAGTAAGACAGCTGAATATGGCGACCGTGTCTCCGGTGAGCGGGCAGCGCTGCGAGGGCATCGTTCTAAGGTAAGTATTTCATAATGAGCTAGTATGTGATGCATGCTAGCTCATTATGCCTTTGTCTTTCAGGTTTTTTATTTATTTATTTTTTAATGAGGTTTACAACCTCTTTAAAGTTCATGTATGTGTAAAAGCTGACGTCCCAATAATTTTGACAATATAGTGTATGTCCCTGGATATGGTTATAGAGGAGTCCAGAGTATGCTGAAGCTGCATCAGTCTGAATTATCACTGCAAAGGATTACACAAATTTCTGCATCTGTAAATCTCTCCCTGCGGATTACCAATTACTATCTTCTGATGAATTACATTACGGCGGGTCCCCTGTGAGTTTTTTGGCTGGTTGTGTAAATATTTCTGTGTACAGTTGGTAATTGACAGGAGTGGCTCAGCTAATGATGCTCCGGTGCTAGTTTCCCTTCCTCCTGCACTGGGCTTTATTAACTATATTGGTGCTTATGGGCCAATGCCTGGGGCAAAAAACTCAAGGGGCAGAAAAGTCAAAATTAATCCATTTTCCCCTTTAACATCTTCTAATCCCACTGTAGCACAGCAGACATTGACAACTCTGCACTGAATTCAAGAGCAGTGCAGCATCCTTGCCACTGCATTACAGGAAGCTGCACTAGACTAAGGTGATCAGATTTTTAAAATGAAATCCGTTTCCAAAATCCATATTACTACTTTTTTTTTATTGGCAAATGGCACAGGACTGCATAATACACATAGCTCTGGGTAAAGGCCTACATAATACACAGAGCGCTGGGTACAGGACTGCATAATACACAGAGCGCTGGGCACAGAACTGCATAAAACACAGAGTGCTGGGCACAGGACTGTATAATACACAGTGTGCTGAGCACAGGACTGCATAATACACAGAGCGCTGGCTAAAGGCCTACATAATACACAGAGCTCTGGGTAAAGGCCTACATAATACACAGAGTGCTGAGCACAGGACTGCATAATACACAGAGCGCTGGGCACAGGACTGTATAATACACAGAGCGCTGAGCACAGGACTGCATAATACACAGAGCGCTGGCACAGAACTACATAATACACAGAGCACTGGGCACAGGACTGCATAATACACAGAGCGCTGGGCACAGAACTACATAATACACATAGCACTGGGCACAGAACTGCATAATACACAGAGCGTTGGGCACATGGACTACATAATACACAGAGCGCTGGGTACAGGACTGCATAATACACAGAGCGCTGGGCACAGGACTGCATAATACACAGAGTGTTGGCACAGGACTGCATAATACACAGAGCGCTGGGCACAGGACTGCATAATACATAGAGCGCTGGGCACAGGACTACATAATACACAGAGCACTGGGCACAGGACTACATAATACACAGAGCACTGGGCACAGGACTGCATAATACACAGAGCGCTGGGCACAGAACTGCATAATACACAGAGCGTTGGGCACAGGACTACATAATACACAGAGCGCTGGGCACAGGACTGCATAATACACAGAGCGCTGGGCACAGGACTACATAATACACAGAGGGCTGGTCCCAGGACTACATAATATACAGAGCGCTGGGCACAGGCCTACATAATACACAGAGCGCTGGGCACAGGACTGCATAATACACAGAGCACAGAATTAAATAATACACAGAGCACTGGGCACAGGACTACATAATATATAAGAAGGTGTTAGGCATAGAGTGCAGGGTTCAGAGGTTTGCTATGCACAGAGGACACCTCTGCCACCACATCCATAGCTCACCTTTGCACCCTTCTCTCACAGATTATCTCTGCAGCCACCACTTAGCTCCCAGGCTGTTTCTTAGCCAGCATGGGATGCCCTGTCTATATTAATCCGGCCCTGAATCCGAGGACAAAAGCAGACACTGTCCCCCCGGTCCAAGTCTGTCCCCGGAAACCGGGGACGTTTGGTCACCCTACATTAGGCGGACTTCACTGACAGGACCAGCAAGTATTTGCAGGGGAACTAAGAGAAAACTGTAAGTGCGGATGCACTTTTAATGAAGTGCCGCAGCACATTTTTGTTTTATTGGGAGGCTATACTCAGTACTGAGACAGGTATATTCAGCACCCAGGGCAAGGAGGTGGAATGGTGCGCCCAGGGCTGCTGATAAGGCAGTACAGCTATCCCTCTTATACTGGGTCTAGGCCCCATCAGTTCAAAAGGGGGGCCCAGGCTCCTGCTGAGCAGGAGGGCCGGCTGTACTGTCTTTATCCAGACATATGCAGACACCAATCCTCTTCTGCCTCCCCCTGCAGTGCTGCCAGACTCTCCTCCTCCTTCTCCCTCCAACTTCACTGCAGGAGGATTGGTTCTAGCATATGCACCCCTTCCATTTGCTGTCTGCCCCCCCCCCCCCCCCTGCGCGCGCCCGGTGTGCCCCTTTCCCCCGCATCACTGCCGGCTTCCCTCCTCTCCTGTTGACAGGTGTTGCGAGTGCACAGGGGGATGTTTCAGGATGGAGGGAAAGGGCCAGTAAATATATAATTTATTGGCCCCTTCCTTTCCTGAATGAACACAGTGAGTGATCAGTACCAATCACTCCTGTGTCCATTCATCACAGAGGCATAGTAAACTTTGCTTCAGTTTGTGAATGAGCAAGAAGCCTTCAATTCATTCATCTATGCAGCTGAGGCTGCAGGGAAAGGGACGGATCTGTCATTAGTCACTTCCAGCCGGGGAGGGGCCCTGTCAGGTAGGCTGTATGGGGCCCCGTGATTTCTAACAGCAGCCCTGGGTGCACCCCTCCGCCACTGCTAATACATGCCATAGAATGGGTGTACTCTCCTGTGCCTATTCTCTCACTCCTTGCTCTGGCTGCCCATGGCTATTATGGAGTGTGCACTACACATGCGTAGCCAATTGCTTTCTTTCTAGCAAACAATAGGGTAAGGTAAGGTAGTTTCACAGTGTGTTTATTTGTTATGAGGTGGAGAGTGGGCATGTTGGAGCACAGTGTAACGGCCATAGCTGCTAAAGAGGGTATGAAGCTGTGGCCTGCTGCATGCCAGCCATTGATCTGGAGCTTGCATGCAGTAAGGGGGATCCTCTCCACTACCAATGTGCCATGGGCAGCTGCCCCTCCTGCCCATTCTTTGTCCCGGCCCTGGCTATAGTTATACTTTAAGGGCTAAATTACAAATGCAATGCCCTCTGAAGAGCCCTCTGAAGAGCAACAAGGAGGCATTTTAAACCCCACACCAGCACGCTGCAACTATGTTTGTTACCATTTCTGCTGTTTGCCCCCACTGGAGGACACAACACTCCTCTCTTGCGGCTTAAGCCAGTCTATAATCATGCTACCACTAACCTGAGGCCCTTTTTATTTCTTTCAAACCAAGACTTTCGGACCTGAAACTATCTTTCTGGGTGCAGGATTAAGTTTTCAATGCATCAGTGCCAGCTGGTTCCCTTCTGTTGGATGGATTGCTCTGTTGGGTGTCCCTTTCCACTATTGGCTTCTGAAATCAGGACAATTCAATGCTACTCTGAAGGGTGGGAAGAATAAGCAGAATGAGACTTTGTTTTTAAAATGAAACATGGAATGTTCATAAACATTTGATTCAGAGGCGTTACTAGAACCTTCAGGGCCCCGGTGCAAGAAACCATGAGGGCCCCCTCGGACCCCTGGCCGGGGCCCTACCCTTCAAGCCTGGGGCTCTTCCGACTGATCCTCGGGCCCTTTACTCTCGTTGCGGGACCCTTTTTTATGGTCCCGCAGCGGGACCCTTTCACAAGTTCTGCAGTGGGCCCCCTTTCCTGCCATTTTGGGGCCTCCCCACAGCGGTGGAATGCCAGGGCTCGGTTGCAAGTGTGACCTTTGCGATCCTGGAACTTCACCCACTGATGGCAGTAGTTTTTATTTTTTGGTGTTTTAATTGTATTATTTTTTTTATCATTTTATTCTGTTTTTTTACAGTGTCACTGACTATGACTCTGTCCATTCAGAAAAGGAAGGAGCTGGTAAATTACTTGTCTAACGACCTCTTCCTGGTTCTCTATTGTGACACATCCCCTGCAGCAGCCGGCAGGAGAGGGAGGGGAGCACAGTGGGGGGGGGGGGGGACCAGGGGAGCACACAGGGGCCCAGAGACAGCAGAACAACCCACTCAACAGTGGAACTTCCGCTTTAAGTACTCCTAACACTCTGACATGCCACATTTGGCATGTAATTTTTTTGGGAGGGGAGTAGGTACCTAGTTTTGACAGCGCTCCGAGCGGAAGTTCTCTTCTCCTCCTGCAGAAGTGCAATCTTCTGCAATCTTCTGGGGCACGTCAGAGGACCCAGAAGATTGCCGGCCAATCAAGACGCGCAGCACGACTCACGCATGCGCAGCCAGCTGTGAAGCCGCAAGCTGTCACAGCTGGGTGTTTACACTAGGGATGCCAGCGCCGCCCGAGAGCAGAGAGAAAGGATCGAGGCTTTGGGCGGCCGCATCGCTGGATCGTGGGACAGGTGAGTGTGTGTTTGTTAAAAGTCACTTTTTGTAGCTGCTGACTTTTAATAAACACCGACAAGGCTGGAACACCGCTTTAAAGAGGAACTGCAGTCTGCTCACATAATTTGTAATAAAAACATATTTGCCATTCTGAAGCTTCCCTCCAACCACTTTGCATATTATTTTGTATATACCGTGATTCTGTACTTGCTAAATATGCTGCAGAAAGCTGAAGCTGCTGCCTGTTCACTTCCTAGATTTACACAGACACACACCTACACATATATACACACACACACACACACACAGATACACATAGATACACACACACTCATAGCACTGCTTGCCTGCAAATTTCTCCTCTCTTGATGATTACTCATGGATCTCTGCAGTCTCCCGTTATCTCCGCCCTCATCCATCATCCTCCATCTCTGCAGCTGTCCTATGACTCATCCCTCCCTCCCTTGCTGGCAAACTCTCACGAGAGTGAGAGCGAGAGCTGTGAATGATGTCATTAGCCTAGGCTAATTACCAGACAAGAAAGAGGAGGTGGGCTGTAAGGGGTATTTACTAGCAGAAAAAATATATTTTACTATCCAAAGTGAAAACAACAAGGACATAGGATTTAATAGATGGAAAGATGAAAAAATGACTGAAGATAACGATACCTTTCACACCCCTGATGAAGGAGATACATATTCTCTGAAACGCGTCCGGTGGAGGAAATCATAGTGTACCATCGCTATTTTTTCAGTTGGTGTATTATTAGGCATTCATACCATGTACATTCTGTTTCCGTGTTTCTTTTATTCTGTATTGTATAAATAAACTTGTTTTTATAAATTTTTATTTGTGGTATGAATTTTAGGGATGTGGCACATTACGGAGTTAAATCCCCTGTACCTTTGCATGCTGCAATAATGTGCATTGCAAGTGGTTGCAGGGGGGGTTGCAAGGTGTCCCTATTCAGCTGAATGGGTTGCATTTGATCGGTGGTACCGCCCGTCCAACAAAACAGTGGAGATATTTTTTGTGAGACATTGGGGCTGTGGCATATGTACACTCCACTCTGCTGCCTTTTCAGTTTAAGGAGAAGCGGCTTGGGGGTGGGGGTTATGAAGGTAAAAAGGCATGTTAAACAAATCCCCGCCCCAACAAGTGTAAATGAAGACTAAGTGCAAATCTTTTAGGATATCTTAGCAGTATAGAGGAGGACTTAGTTCTAGGTGCAAATGCTATGACCCCAGTTCTTACTCCATTGACTGACAGCTTTTAGGTAATGATAAATTCCTGACAGACTCAATGGCAGCATACATATGAGCTAACTCCGCCTCCTCTTCAATCCTATAGGACCCCACTTCCAATAATTTTGGCTCAGAGCCAGATGCCACGTTCCTTTTATGTCCCCCTCCTAGGACCCTGTGTGTTTGGAGTCTTACCTTCGCTTCAAGGGTTCAACTAGGCTCAGGCCTCAAAGAAAGTCAAGTTTCCCAAATGGGACCTCCCTCTTGTCCTCAATTCACTCTCAGGATCTTTAGTAGAGGAGGTTAGGTTTATTACTGTTAAAGACCTCCCCATCAAGTCTATCTTTCTGGTGGCTATCACGTCGGCTAAATGAGTCTAGGAAATTGGAGCCCTTGGATACAAGGAACCTTTTCTAACATTCTTTCCAGACCGAGTGGTGTTAATATCTATGCTCGCCTCAAACTCCAAGGTATCATCGGTCTTTCACGAGAACCAATAAACTGTTCTACCAACCTTTCGAGCACCTGAGAATGCTGACGTACATCCCCTAGATGTGGGAGAGACCCTAAAGTCATATCTTTAAGTTACAGCCTCTTTCAGACTTTTGAATCGTCTGTTCATCTATTTTGCCTGGAGGAACAAGGAGAAACGTGTCTCAACGATCGTGGCTTGGATCGTCCAGGCCATGCAACAAGCCTACAGGGCTGAGGGCCTGGCTCCCCCAGAGGCAGTGACAGTGCATCCTACCAAGAGCATTTCTACATCTTAGGGCTGCATCACAGCATGTGGCTCCTGATGTAATCTGCAAGGCAGGCCTCATGGTCCTTAGCCACTTGCCAACCTCCCACAGTATATTTACTGCGGCAGCCAGCCCCTCCTAGGCAAAGCGACGTAGTACTACGTCGCTCGCCCAGGAGCCTGCAGCGCGCTCCCGCCCCCGCTCGTTCCCTGACATCCCTGCCGGTCACTCGCGATCTCCCGCTGGAGAGGGATAAGGGCAGGCGGCTAATGTAAACAAAGCCGCCTGTCATTCTCCCTGGTGTAAATGCAGAGATCATACGATCCTGCTATGTAGGATCGTATGTCTCTCTGGTTACATCACAAGCCACACCCCTTTACAGTAAGAATCACGCCCCTAGGGACACACTTAACCCCTTGATCACTAATAAAGTTAACCCCTTCCCTTCCAGTGTAATTTTTACAGTAACAGTGCATATTTATAGCACTGATTACTGTAGTAATGTCACTGGTACCCCCAAAAGTGTCAAAAATGTTAGTCAGGGGTCCGATCTGTCCGCCGCAATGTTGCAAAATAAATCGCAGATCGCCGCCATTACTAGTTAAAAAAAAAACAATAAAAATGACATAAATCTTTCCCTTAGTTAGTAAACGCAATAACTTTTGCGCAAACCAATCAAAATACGCTTATTGCGATTTGTTTTACCAAAAATATGTAGCAGAAAACAAATTGGCCTAAAATGTTAAAAAATTTAGATTTTTTTAAATTTTTTTTGGCGATTTTCATATAAAAAAAATTTGAAAAATATTGTTATTTTTAAAAAATTAACGCTCTTTTTTTGTTTATAGCGCAAAAAATAAAAATCGCACAGGTGATCAAATACCACCAAAAGAAAGCCCTGTTTGTGGGGAAAAAAAGGGGCATCAATTTCGTTTGAGTACAGCATCGCACGACCACGCATTTGTCCGTTAAATTCACGCAGTGCCGAATCGCAAAATAGGCCCTGGTCTTTGAGCAGGAAAATCCCCAGGGGCTTAAGTGGTTAATCAACATTTTTTGGCTCACTATTGTGAAAGTTGAAAGGATGAGAGACCAATTTAAAATGTCTGCTAAAAAATTCTACAATTCAGTCAGGGTTATGATTCCCATGATTCTTGATGAACCTCCCTGAAAAAATAAAACAGGCTTGAACAAATTGACTTACCTGTTTGTGTCACGCTATCATCGCTGGTTCCATTCACTCTTCTTGTATCATCATCCCAGAAATATTTGGGGGATTGGAAGATGGAGATCTCCTCTGTCTCCTGGCTGGAAAAGCCAGAACCTTGAGGCGTATGGAGAAAGTCATGGTGGTCGTCGGTCTCTGAGTACCTGTCACTGGCACGTTCTGTAGAATCCAAGGTCTCTAGAGTGGACAAGGATGAGGAGAGGTCCACCAGTGAGGTGGAAGAGAGTCCTTCGGAACTGGGCTCCTCACAGTTCACCAGGAGAAATGGGACAAGGCCTATGGAAGAAAACAAGAGGCTAGTGAGAAAAACACAACTATAGTCAGGGAAGACTGTGCAGATGGTATGGGGCCCTGAAGCACAGTTAACTAAAGGTACCCCCTACTTGCTATGGAAATCCATTGCTTGTTAACAAAGTGTTGTCCCCATACTCCAGTTGTTCAGAGAGCTACCAGGGAAGCTGAATATGCCAACTTTTTTTGAAGCGCTACCAGCTGTCGAAATTTGGGTACTGCAGCTGCTGCAGTAAAAACTAACAATGCTCCAAATACACCTGCTGTTTCAGGTAGGAGCAGACCTAGGAAGAAGTTTAGTGCCATTCTATAACAAAGACTGTCAACTGCAACTGGTAAGCCTCTTGTAGCATAGAGTGGCTGAAAAATATAAAATAAGCCAGAGTCTGTTAAAGCGGAGTTCCACCTAAAAAACAAAAAAATACATAAAAATACCCCCAGGACAGTCAGGGCTAGTGCATTCCACAATGGATAGCCTCTGAACTGTCCCGGTTTGCACTTACCTGCAAGAAGAAATACTTACCTTGAAAATGTCTTCTCCAGTGCTGCCATCTCAGGTGTGGGAAGCTTGAAGCCAGCGCGATCCTCTTCTGCGTCCTCTTCCGTCCCACGATGCACTGCACCGGCCCCGCCGTCAATTCCGGGTCTGCAGCGTCATCCCTGCACAGCTTCTGGGCATGCCCAGAAGCTGTTTAGCAAGGTATGACGGCGCCCACACCGGAACTGACATCGGGGCCGGTGCAGGCGCATTGATTCCTGGGAGCGATGACGTTCAGTTCCCAGGAATCATTGCAAGCCAGGAAGTGACGAATCGCCGCGGCCGCCGAGGGGAGGAAGAGGAACTAAGGTAAGTATATTATCTTCTAAACAAGGTAAGTAAAAATAAATAAATAAATTGCGATTATCCATTTGTTTTTCAGGTGACCCGGACCAAACGGATGGAACGAACTTTCATTTTCGGGTGGAACTCCGCTTTAAATACATTATCAGCTACAGTTATATCCCGTACAGTTATAATTACTCTTGCATACATTTTTGTAAATTACCTTTCATGGTTTTAGGTTTATTGATCCTTAACCACTTCTATACCTGACACTTTCACCCCCTTCATGCCCAGGCAAATTTTCTGTCACACTTTGAATGCCGATTACTCAGTCATGCAACACTGTACCCAAATAAAATTTGTATCATTTTTAGAACTTTAGACATACAGAACTTTCTTTTGGTGATATTTAAAGTGGTTGTATAGGCTCAATGTTCTTTACCCTCATGCATTCTATGTATGAAGGTAAAAAGCATTCTGTGTGCAGCAGCACCCCAGCCCCCCCTAATATTGACCTGAGCCCCATCTCAGTCTAGCGATGTGCATGAAAGCCTTTGGCGCTCCTGTGTCTCTCCCTCCTTATTGACTGAGACAGCAGTGGTAGCCATTGGCTCCTGCTACTGTCAATCGCAGGCAGTGAGCCAATAAGGAAATAGTGGAGGCGGGGCTGAGTCGCGCTCTGGGTGTAAATGGATACACAGAGCAGCGGCTTGCTATGGGGGCACCAGGCAGGAGATAGGGACCTGGAGCGCTGGTGGGGGATCTCAGAAGAGGAGGATTTGCGCTGCTCTGTGCAAAACCATTACACAGAACAGGTATGGCATGTTTGTTATTTAAAAAAATATTCAAATCTTTAATATCATTTTATTTGCCCCTATTTTTTTTTATAATCTTTTGCAATATAAACGAAAAAATACAGAAAATTTTGAAAAAAAAACATGTTTTTGTTAGTTTTTGGTATAAAGTTTGCATAATATTCCTTCATAAAATTAGGCCAAAATGTATTTTATCCACATTTCTTTGGTAAATAGTAACCCAAATCAGTGTGTATTATTTAGTCTGTAGAAAAGTTCTAGAGTCTACAAACTATGGTATATATTGTGATTTTTTTTTTCCTCAATTCTATTTTATTTTTTTCATACTGTCACCAGAGCAGTACAGCGTCACTATATGACTGGTGTGGAAGAGATCAGGGACACTGACTTGATTATATATATATATATATATATATATATATATATATATATATATATATATATATATATATATATATATATATATATCTTTTTTTTTTTACAGTTTATTATATTATTTTATTAATTTATTTTTTGTACAATTTTTTTTTTTTTACACACTGTGACCAGAGCAGTAAAGTGTCAACATGGCAACATTGTACTGCTGTGGGCAGGTGATCAGGATTTTTTTTTTTTTTTACAATAATTGCTTATTACTGTGATGATCTGATCACTGGTAAAAGTAATAATTTTCATGAATGGCATCTTGTGTACTGTTGTAAAAACTGTGATTGGCCGCAGCCATCACATGGTACAGGTCTGCTGTGATTGGCCCCTGTACCTGTGGTCTCTGTGACCAATCACAGAGATCACAATAGTACACAATGAATGGCTATGATTGAAAGCTATTGTGTACAACTGACATGTGATCACTCTGATTAGTCACAGCAATCACATGTTACCAGGGCCAGCCCAGTACAACGATCTGTCTTCCACCGTGTCTGGTGGACACAGCAGGAGACAGATCATGCAGCTTCGCAGCCCCTAGGGCTCACGATGAGGTGAGCAACTGGAGGACATCATGTGACGTCTACCCAGGATAACACTGCTCCTGTTCAGCTGTCATTTTACAATAGGTTAGGTGGGAAGTAGTAGTGAGTTTGTCACTAAAAATAAAGTATACAAGTTAAACCAATGTAGTTAAAAGTCAACCAAGCTTACTATGAGGACACACTCAGAAGAGGAAGAGCCAGGAATGCCGGCAGGGGACCTGAGAAGAGAAGGCTTGGGGTGGCTCTGAATTGCACAGAGCAGGTAAGTATAAAACTTTTGATGTTAAAAACATATATAGATAACCCTTACAATCACTTTAATATCTATTTGGAGCAATGCACACATTTCTCTATTGGCCTGCAAGGTTCACACATAGCATTGTGGGATGATGTTGCAACATTCCAGAGCGCTAACTAGGAACTAAGTGCACCTGGGGATGCAGCGTCGCCAGGGGTATTCAGACAGACAAAGGAAAAAAGTCCTTAGAGTGTATCTAAAGCCAAAACTCTCTTTTGTTTTGGATACATTAGTGAGGGGTTATAACACCAGTCACTGGGGAGATTAATTCTCTTTAATTACATTGGCAACCACTGTCACCTGGATCAAAGATAAGACAAAAAAAAAATAAGTTGTCACCATAAAAGGAAGTTTTCCAATGAGGACACTTGTTCCAGAGGTAAAATGATTGTAAATTCTTGTTTTTTTTTTTTTAAATAACCAACATGTTATACTTACCTGCCCTGTGAAGTTGGTTTTGCACAGAGCAGCCTGGATCCCCCTCTTCTCCGGTCCCTTGTTGCTGCTCCTGGCACCTCCCTCCTGTCGAGTGCCCCCACAGCAAGCAGCATGCTATGGGGGCATCCGAGCCGAGCTGCAGCTCCGTGTGTCCATTCAGACATGAAGCTGCCATTTGCCCCCCCCCCCCCCCCCAAGCTTTGAACATCTCACGGAGCACTGATCAATCCATCGTCTGAAAATGTAAAGAGTATGGCACAACTACAAACCTACCAAGACATAGCTGTCCACCTAAACTGACAGGCCGGCCAAGTAGAGCATTCATCAGAGAAGCAGCCAAGAGGCCCATGGTAACTCTGGAGGAGTTGCAGAGAACCACAGTTCAGGTGGGAAAATCTGTCCTCAGGACAACTATTAGTCGTGTACTCCACAAATCTGCCCTTTATGGAAGAGTTGCAAGAAGAAAGCCATTGTTGAAAGAAAGCCATAAGAAGTCCTGGTTGCAGTTTGCAAGAAGCCATGTGGTCGACACAACAAACATGTGGAAGAAGGTGCTCTGGTCAGATGGGACCAAAATTGAACATTTTGGCCTAAAAGCAAAACGCTAAGTGTGGTGGAAAACTAACACTGCACATCACCCTGAGCACTCCATCCCCACTGTGAAACATGGTGGCAGCATCATGTTGTGGGGATGCTTTTCTTCATTAGGGAAAGGAAAGCTGGTCAGAGTTGATTGGAAGTTGGATGGAGCCAAAAACAGCAGTCTTAGAAGAAAACTTGTTAGAGTTTGCAAAAGACTTGAGACTAGGGCGGAAACCCAGCAGACTTCCAGCAGGACAATGACCCTAAACATACAGCCAGAGCTACAATGGAATGGTTTGGATCAAGGGTCTCAAACTGGTGGCCCTCCATGCTTTTGATCAAAGCATATTAATGTGTTAGAATGGCCCAGTCAAAGCCCAGACCGAAATCCAATTGAGAATCTGTGGCAAGACTTGAAATTGCTGTTGGGTAAAAATGTCCCTCTCTAGATGTGCAAAGCTGGTAGAGACATCCCCAGAAAGACTTGCAGCTGTAATTGCAGCAAAAGGTAGTTCTACAAAGTATTGACTCTGGAGGGCAGAATACAAATGTACAACACACCTTTCACATATTTATTTGTAAAAAAAAAATTGGAAAACCATTTATCATTTTCTTTCCACTTCACAATTATGTGCCACTTTGTGTTGGTCTATCACATAAAATCCCAATAAAATACATTTACGTTTTTGGTTGTAAGAAGACAAAATGTGGAAAATTTCAAGTGGTATGAATACTTTTTCAAGGCACTGTAGAACTGTGTGCTTCATCGGGCCTAGACTAGCCATTAGGCAACTTCGGCACATGCCAGAAGAGCTGGGAAGGTTAGAATGCATCAGTCCAGCATAACCACTCTTTGGGTTTAAAGTGATCGGTAATGTCCGATGGTGCCTGCTCTCTCTTGATATCCCTAAGCCCAGTCAGCACTGTTTCCATGCACCTCCTCCTTCAAAGCCTAAACAGGAAAGCTTGTGTGGTCCTTGTGTTCCTGCTAAGGGAAAGAGTGCACCTGCAAATATTGTAGGGTGGTTGAATCATTCCAGGACAGCTGTTTGTTTCCTGAGGTCTGAAGTCAGCATCAGAGTAATTGTGGGTCGGATTGTTTTTTTCCAGGGCTTTTCTTCTCAGAAAATAGGTGCAGGAACTCCCCCTTCTGAGTAACTTCTTGTCTCTGCCCCCTACCCACCTCTGAGCAACATCCCTTGGTTCCACCCCCTACCTACCTCTCAGTACCACCCTTTGTAGAGACTACAGAACCAAGTATACTTTTGTGGGGATAAGTAATTTGTATGGAATTTGCTAATAACAAGAAAAGCAGTACAGTATATCCCCAGCAGCAATAGACCCTTCCCAGCAACAACAGATTCCCCAAGCAACAATGAACCCCAATAACAATAGACCCCAGTAGCAACAACAGATTTCCCAGCATCAATAGACTCCAGAAGCCAACAACAAGAGACCACTCCCGCAACAGTAGATCCCTTCCAGCTACAATTGACCTCCCCTAGCAACATAAGCCCAACCAACAACAATAGCTCTCCCACCAGCAACAATAGACTGCCACAGAACAATAGATGCCCTCCAGCAACAATAGATTCCCCCAACCGCAGCAACTATAGACCCTCCCTCAACCGTAGATTGCTTTCAGCAAAAACTGGCCCACACAGCAACAATAACAGCCCCCCGCCATGCAAAAATAGCACACCCCAGTATCCCTTTCCATTACATTCAGCGCTGGAGGTGCCGTTACTGCGTTCCCCCGCGTCCCGCTGAAAAAAATGACCTGAGTTTATCAGTATCATCCAGACATGTTCTAAATAAAATAGCAAAGCTGTCCTAATTTGCACTGGACTTCTAACACTGTATTGAATCATTTCATATGTGCCAGTGCTGTTTTTTATTACCAGACTTGTGGGCATCATTAACAACTTAAGAAATAGCTCCCGGTTACCTCCAAACTTCTAGAATTCCTTGAGTACGGCCATCTGAACTGCTACCTCACTTAAAACAACCTTCTGGACCCCTTACAGTCTGCCTTTTGCCTATGACACTCCACAGAAACTGCACTATTAAAACTAACGATCACTAACAATTTACTAACTACTAAAACCAGTGTCCACTACCCCATGCTCATACCATTAGATCTTTCTGCTGCCTTTGATACCAGTTGACCACTCGCTCCTCCTTAAAAAAAACTCTACTCTGTTGGTCTCCAAGACTTTGCTCTTTCCTGGTTCTCCTCCTACCTAAGAACTCAGTAATTGTCACCTACAACTTTTTAGCATCACCTGTGGGAGGAAGTGACGTGGAGCGCACCACGGAGGTTGTGAACCCATCTTCTGACTGCTTAAGGTTTATGGTTCAGAGAAGCAGGTGCACAGGGTCTCAGCCACGGTCCTGGACAAGGAGCTAGAGCATAAGATTCCCCAGGGCTCGGAGTCTAAAGGGCCGTACACACTTAACGAAAATCAGACTAAATATCCTCCGATTTTTCTCTCTCATGCTCGCGTTCACAACCGTTTTTAGTAGACAGTGCATAAATGTTCACGAAATTTCTCGTCCGATTTTTTTTTTTTTTGGGGACATTTGTTCCTAGACTTCCGGGTCGTCAGCAACTTCAGATCATGCGCGGTCTTTTGTATCTGATTTTTCACGGACGTACTGCATACACATTAAACGAAAATTGGTTGTCTAGGGACGGACGATAAAAATTTTGGTGTTTGTCCCTTTGTTTTTTTTCGTTGAAAATGTCGGGATCGGCTGCTGAAGGTTGTGTACACACTAGCCGAAAATCTGACGATTTCACCTCGGGCGGGAATTTTCGGCAGATTTTCTACTAGTGTGTACCCCACTTAAGAGCCAGCAGGTTTTCACCAGAGCTGATTGTGAGGATAGACTTGGCTGCAGCTGACTCCAGGTCGAGGCCCCCCCAGGGTCTCCCAGCTCACGCTCATGGCTGGCTCTGGTGGATGGAGAGGAAGCAGCAGTACAGGGCCACAAGGGATAGTCAGGAGAACAAGCCAAAGGTCGGGGCAACAATTGGACAGGGATGGTCGGAAGGACAAGCCGAAGGCCGGGGCAACAATTGGACAGGGATGGTCAGAAGGACAAGCCAAAGGTCGAGGCAACAATTGGACAGGGATGGTCGGAAGGACAAGCCAAAGGCCGGGGCAAGAATTGGACAGGGATGGTCGGAAGGACAAGCCGAAGGCCGGGGCAACAATTGGACAGGGATGGTCAGAAGGACAAGCCAAAGGTCGAGGCAACAATTGGACAGGGATGGTCGGAAGGACAAGCCGAAGGCCGGGGCAACAAGCAGACAGGGATGGTCAGAAGGACAAGCCAAAGGTCGAGGCAACAATTGGACAGGGATGGTCGGAAGGACAAGCCGAAGGCCGGGGCAACAAGCAGACAGGGATGGTCAGGTGAACAAGCCAAAGTCGGTACACAGAGATCAGATGTACAGCACACGGCAAGAAACACACAAGGAAGTCTTCACACAATTATTGCTCGGACAAGGCTGGCTTGGTTATATAGTGTTTCCTGTTAGAGGCTGGAGTGGAGCCATGCAGAGAGAAGATTACTTAAACACACAGGTGTGAGACCACAGTCCCTAAAGCTGATATACAGACCAGAGAGGTAAGCAGACAATCAGGGCATGAAACATTACTGCAGATTCATGACACAACTCCTTCACTCGTCTTCTTCTTTCCATAAGGGTCCCCCAAGGCTCTGTCCTTGGACCCCTTCTATTCTCTATCTACATCTCCTCTGATGATCAGTTGATAACCTCAAATGGCTTCCAAACCATCTCCATGCTGACAAACCCAAATCTATTTCTCTACTCCTTAGCTCACCCATTCAGTCTCCTCATGCATTACTAATTTACTGACTGACATATTAGTATGGATATCTAAGCACTTCCTAAAACTAAATCTTTCTAAAATTGGGCTTCTCCCCTGACTTTTTCTTCAAGATCAATATTACAAATATCAGTCCCTTCCCTCAATCCAAGGTGTCAAATGTAATTGTGAACTCTAACAACCCCTTTTAACCCCACAACCAATCACTGTCCAACTCTTGCTGCCTTCACCTCCATATAATTTCCAAAATAAGGCTCCATCTTAACCACCAAGCTACTAATTCATTCTCTTGTTATCTCTTGCCTCAACTTTTGAAAATCCTTCCTCATTGGTCTGCCTCCACAGGGGCTATCCCCCCTTTAGTATATCATGAATTCTGCTGCCAGACTCATTTATCTTACCAGCTGCTGAGTATATGCCACCCCAACTGACAATCCTTACATTGGCTTCCCCTTGCTCAACGACCAAAATTCCAAATAGTAACAACAACATACAAAGCCATCCACAACTCTGCCCCGAGCTACATAACCAACTTCATCTCCAAATATCACTCAATCAGTCCATTCCACTCTTCCCAAGACCTCCTAGACTCTAACTTTCTTAATGCCTCCTTGGAGTTGTTTTCTCTTTCACCTCCAGGACTTCTCCAGAGCCTCGCCCATCCTCTGGAACTCCCGACCCTAATCTGTACAGCTATTTCCTATTCTATCTGCCTTTAAAAAAACCATTTGTTCATCATTAGCCAACAACTAAACTTTTATTTTCAGGATTAGCTCATCCCCGTTTATAGGTTTTGTATCATTTGCCCCACCTTTTTTAGATTGAAAGCTCTCACAAACGGAGCCCTCCTAACCCTCTTGCTTTGTATTGTAGCTGTACTGTTTCCCTTAGTATTGTAAAGCACTGTGCCAAATGTTTCTGCTATGTCAATCCTGTATTATAGTAATAATTAGACATGTGCACAGTGGAAATTTTTGTTTCAGATGCATCCATTCATTGAAAAATTTTTATTTATCATATTCGCTATTTTGACCCGTATTGTTTTTGGAATTCCTTTTGTATCTTCAACATTCCTTTTGTATAATCATTGGTCCAGGTGAATGTGAAAAATTTTGCAGTTTTTCCAGAAGTTTGTTATATTTTCGATATATTGAAATGGAAGGGTTCGATATTTTCGGACACAAGTCCAGCCCACTAAGAGAAATGGCATGAGCTGATTGGACATTATCAACTGGCGTCATGTACATCCGAATTAACAAATGGAACAAAATTCGGATCCATTCGTTATCCGAACACAAATTATTGAACAAATACGAAAATTGAATTCATTTCCCCATGGGTCTGAACTACTATCACATCATGTGACATCATACGAATAAAACAAATGCATTTGTTAATTTCAATATAGATTTTTTTGAGATTTGTTGACACTCATTACTATGTCCATTTGGAAATGCAGATACATCCAAATCTCCGAAAATAAAAATTTCGACCAAAAAAACTGAACTAAATGAATCGCCCAAAAAAACTGGCCATAAGAATCCAGCCTTGAACTCTGGTCCTTGGGTTTCCATAGGCTCTGGAATAGCATGCTGGGTCTTGTAGTTCTACAGTAGAAGTGGCTTCATAAGTTTCCCCAAGTGGTGACAGTTCACTGTACTCAACATGGGTACGCCATTACTCGATTTCAGGCCGTGTGCTCAATTCGGGCTGCGTAACAGTAGACAGCGTGCCAGTGTCACGTACCAACATGGCTAAATTAATTATGTGATCCTCAGGGGCCTGTTTAGCATGATGAATGTGTCACTGCCACGACAAGGCTGTAATCTCATTACAGATGGAAGTACTACTGAGAGAGAGAGGGACCTGTGCCAAGTCTCCAACACAGCATGCATGCTGCTCGACTAAGAAGCTTGCAATCTTGGTGTGTGTACAAGAGGACTTTTTCAGTGAGCCACTGCCTACACACTGCTTGTCTAGAAGGCTTGCAATCTATAGTACATGTACAGCTGGATTTTTCAATGAGACAGTGCCTACACACTGCTTATCACAAATCTTGCAGTGTTTAACTGATGTACTCAATGAGCCTGTGCTTACGCACTGCTTGTCCAAAAAGCTTGCAATCTATGAAAAGCGTAAAACAGGAATAGTCAATGACGCAGTGCCTACATATTACTCGTCTAGAAGGATTGCAATCTACAGCAGGTAAACAATTGGATTACTCAATGAGGCAGTGCCTATATATTGCCCGTCTAAAAAGCTTGCAATCTATAGGAGGTGTACAATTGGATTACTCATTCAGGCAATGCCTACATATATATTGTCTAGAAGGCTTGCAATCTACAGCAGGTGTACAAATGGGATACGCAATGAGGCAGTGCCTACATATTGCTCGTCTAAAAAGCTTGCAATCTACAGCAGGTGTACAATTAGGTTACTCAATGAGGCAGTGCCTATATATTGCTCGTCTAAAAAGCTTGCAATCTATAGCAGGTGTACAATTGGGTTACTCATTCAGGCAATGCCTACATATATATTGTCTAGAAGGCTTGCAATCTACAGCAGGTGTACAAATGGGATACGCAATGAGGCAGTGCCTACATATTTCTCATCTAAAAAGCTTGCAATCTACAGCAGGTGTACAATTGGGTTACTCAATGAGGCAGTGCCTACATATTGCTCGTCTAAAAAGCTTGCAATCTACAGCAGGTGTACATTTAGGTTACTCAATGAGGCAGTGCCTACATATTGCCCGTCTAAAAAGCTTGCAATCTACAGCAGGTGTACAATTGGGTTACTCAATGAGGCAGTGCCTACATATTGCTTGTCTAAAAAGCTTGCAATCTACAGCAGGTGTACAATTGGGTTACTCAATGAGGCAGTGCCTACATATTGCTCGTCTAAAAAGCTTGCAATCTACAGCAGGTGTACAACTGGATTACTCATTAGGGCAATGCCTACATATTTCTCGTATTGAAGGCTTACAATCTACAGCAGGTGTACATTTGGGTTACTCAATGAGGCAGTGCCTATATATTGCTCGTCTAAAAAGCTTGCAATCTATAGCAGGTGTACAATTGGGTTACTCAACGAGGTAGTGCCTACATATTGCTCATCTAAAAGGCTTGCAATCTACAACTGACTTACCACTGGGTTACTCATGAGGCAGTGACTATATATTACTCGCTTGGAAGGCTTGTAATCTACAGCAAGTATACATTCAACTTATTCAATGCTTGACAAAAAAGCTAGCAATCGTCAGTATATTTACAACACGTTTAATAGGAATAGGGCAGTACAATGACCAAAGATGACATTGCAAGCATTCAGGAATCTTTCACAGATTTAGTGTCAGTACCCCGACACCCAGTTGGTTACTACGGGTAACAGCACTTTGCAAATCACTATTGTTCTTTGCGCTCTGGCGCAGAATAAGCTTTAGTCGAAGGGTATTATCATTCACATGGGTTCTCATTCTTGCCTGTAACCAAGCCCAGTAACACAGGCCTATTCTCTCTATCAGTGCCCAAGGTGCCATTGGAAGCTCGGAGACGTGCCCACCCTTCCTGAAGCCGCATGAATTTTTAAAATAGTATGTGGCTGTCAGACACATTGCACTGCGACAAAAAAACTAGTGCCATACTGCCAACGGGCAACTTGTATCTACCCAGTTGATTAGGAACTATGAGTCTCGGCATGCCCTGCTCAGAATGATAATGTAAAAATGAACAGATAAGCAGGACTCACCCAACACAAGGTGCCAAGCTTGCAGCATGTTGAAGTCAATGTGTGATCACCCTTAGATCAGCGGGCATCTCCCTCTCTCAGGAATGAATGTTCGGTGCCAGACGCCAACGTTCTCTCGTTCTTTATTACCCCAAGGCTTTCTGAAGGGTGATATCAAAGAACACAAGGTGGTGATGGAGCAATGCAGTACCCTTCTGAAAATCCTTCTACCCAATTCTCCACTCACCTTTAAGGTGCAGTCGCTGATTTAACCGCAAGTGCCAGTCTACAGCCAGGCAGTGCTGGAATGAGGACTGGCATGGCAAAGCGATTAAGCAGCAGAAAACGCTCTTTGATCTGGTGAGGAGTGATAGCTCAGCAATCGGTTGGGTAGCAGTCAGCTCTGATGATATTGATCTATGATCAGCCTGCAAGGATACAGTTTCCTTGGCATCAAGATCCCAGGGAACGGGCACAGTGAAGCCGGGCAGCTTGGTCTGGGAGATCCGAGGCTACGCTAAGACCCCATCAACCATTCTTGGTCTTCGTATTGTGTCCACCCACCCTGAGCTGTCTGCTTTATCCCCCCCCTCCTCCTCCTCCCCCCCACAGCTGAGAGCGTAGCAGGTCCCCTGAGCACAGGATTCTCTCTGTCTGGTCCCTTGGATGTATAGAAGACATTCACTGACTCACCTCCTCCCTGCAGGGCTGGTGCAGTGGCTGTCTGCAGATCTTCCTCAATGCCTCATGGTCCTACTGCCCGCTGCCACTTCTGCATCCACCACCTGTTAAAGGGAAACTAGGATCTTTATCCTGGTTCTTTTATATAGTAAATTCAATCGCTATAATCACAAAGATGCTTTACCACTTAAGGACCGGAAGGTTTTACCCCCCTTAATGACCAGGCCATTTTTTGCGATTCGGCACTGCGTTACTATAACGGACAATCGCACGGTCGTGCGACATTGTACCCAAATAAAAATGATGTTTTTTTTCCCCCCACTTTCTTTTGGTGGTATATGATCACCTGTGCGATTTTTACTTTTTGCACTATAAACAAAAAAAAAAAACAAGAAATTCCCCCTGGGGATGGGACTATATAGGCAACCACACTTCCAAAATGAGTAAAAAGTATATATTTATTAATAACATATAAAATAGTGTAGATCATTGGATCAAACTATACAAGAGATAATGACAAAAAAACACAATGTAGTACAAAACATACAGTGGGTACGGAAAGTATTCAGACCCCCTTAAATTGCAGCCATTTGTTAAAATCATTTAAGTTCATTCTTCTTCCTCATGAATGTACACATAGCACCCCATACTGACAGAAAAACACAGAATTGTTGACATTGTTGCAGATTTATTAAAAAAGAAAAACTGAAATATCACATGGTCCTAAGTATTCAGACCCTTTGCTGTGACACTCATATATTTAACTCAGGTGCTTTCCATTTCTTCTGATCATCCTTGAGATGGTTCTACACCTTCATTTGAGTCCAGCTGTGTTTGATTATACTGATTGGACTTGATTAGGAAAGCCACACACCTGTCTATATAAGACCTTCCAGATCACAATGCATGTCAGAGCAAATGAGAATCATGAGGTCAAAGGAACTGCCTGAAGAGCTCAGAGACAGAATTGTGGCAAGGCACAGATCTGGCCAAGGTTACAAAAAGATTTCTGCTGCACTTAAGGTTCCTAAGAGCACAGTGGCCTCCATAATCCTCAAATGGAAGACGTTTGGGATGACCAGAACCCTTCCTAGAGCTGGCCGTCCGGCCAAACTGAGCTATCGGGGGAGAAGATCCTTGGTGAGAGAGGTAAAGAAGAACCCAAAGATCACTGTGGCTGAGCTCCAGAGATGCAGTCAGGAGATGGGAGAAAGTTGTAGAAAGTCAACCATCACTGCAGCCCTCCACCAGTCGGGGCTTTATGGCAGAGTGGCCCTACGGAAGCCTCTCCTCAGTGTAAGACACATGAAAGCCCGCATGGAGTTTGCTAAAAAAACACCTGAAGGACTCCAAGATGGTGAGAAATAAGATTCTCTGGTCTGATGAGACCAAAATATAACTTTTTGGCCTTAATTCTAAGCGGTATGTGTGGAGAAAACCAGGCACTGCTCATCATCTGTCCAATACAGTCCCAACAGTGAAGCATGGTGGTGGCAGCATCATGCTGTGGGGGTGTTTTTCAGCTGCAGGGACAGGACGACTGGTTGCAATCGAGGGAAAGATGAATGCGGCCAAGTACAGGGATATCCTGGACAAAAACCTTCTCCAGAGTGCTCTGGACCTCAGACTGGGCCGAAGGTTTACCTTCCAACAAGACAATGACCCTAAGCACACAGCTAAAATAATGAAGGAGTGGCTTCACAACAACTCTGTGACTGTTCTTGAATGGCCCAGCCAGAGCCCTGACTTAAACCCAATTGAGCATCTCTTGAGAGACCTAAAAATGGCTGTCCACCAACGTTTACCATCCAACCTGACAGAACTGGAGAGGATCTGCAAGGAGGAATGGCAGAGGATCCCCAAATCCAGGTGTGAAAGACTTGTTGCATCTTTCCCAAAAAGACTCCTGGCTGTATTAGATCAAAAGGGGGCTTCTACTAAATACTGAGCAAAGGGTCTGAATACTTAGGACCATGTGATATTTCAGTTTTTCTTTTTTAATAAATCTGCAACAATGTCAACAATTCTGTGTTTTTCTGTCAGTATGGGGTGCTATGTGTACATTCATGAGGAAGAAGAATGAACTTAAATGATTTTAGCAAATGGCTGCAATATAACAGAGTGAAAAATTTAAGGGGGTCTGAATACTTTCCGTACCCACTGTACATTAGAATACAGTAGTTTTGTACTACATTTTGTTTTTTGTCATTATCTCTTGTATAGTTTGATCCAATGATCTGTTTTATATGTTATTAATAAATATATACTTTTTACTCATTTTGGAAGTGTGGTTGCCTATATAGTCCCATCCCCAGGGGGAATTTCTTGTTTTTTGCAGCATCTAGGGATGATGGCAACCCACATCCAGGGTTTCCTCTAAGTGGGAATTTGCAACATTATAAACAAAAAAAAAGAGCAACAATTCTGAAAAAATAAATAATATTTTTCACTTTCTGTTATATAACATTCCAAAAAGAAAAAATGCAAAAATCTAATTTTTTCATCATTTTAGGCCAATTTGTATTCTGCTACATATTTTTGGTAAAAAAATATTGCAATAAGCGTATTTTGATTGGGTTGCGCAAAAGTTATCGCGTCTACAAACTAGGGGAAAGATTTATGTCATTTTCATTTATTTATTTATTTTTTACTGGTAATAACTGGTAATGATAATGGTGGTGATCAGTGATTTTTAGCGGGACTGCAACATTGTGGGGGACAGATCGGATCCCTAATTGACATTCTTTACATTTTTTACATTTTTGGGGGGACCAGTGACATTACTACAGTAATCAGTGCTAAAAATAAGCAATATTACTGTAATAATGACACTGGCAGGGAAGGGGTTAACCCAGGGTCGATCAAAGGGTTAAATGTGAGCCTAGGGGGGTGTTTTCTAACTGTGAGGGGGGATAGGCTTAATGGATTAACACAGGGACCTGTGTTCCTAAATAGGAGAAACACAGGAGCCCTGTGATGATAACTGACAGAACAACGGTCTGCCGTGTTTACAACGGCAGACCACCGTTCTGTCTTCCCGGGGAGTGATCGTGGGTGCCCAGAGGCAATCGCAGCCGCCGGCCCCGCAGATCAGCTTCCCCTCTCAAGAATCACCACACGCGTGCCCCCCATGCTCGCTCCCGAGGAGCGGCGTATGGGTACGGCGATTCGCACAGCTGAGCCAGCCTGCCGCAGTATATCTGCGGCGGGCGGTCGGCACGTGGTTAACCAGTTCCAGTCCGGGCCAATTCTAGATATTTCTCTTATACATATATTTTCTTTCTTTTTTTTACTAGAAAATTTCTTAGAACTCCCAAACATTATTAATATATTTTTAGGCAGAAACCCTGAAGAATAAAATGGTGGTTGTTGCAGTTTTTTATGTTGCATGATATTTGCGCAGCTTGTTTACCAAACACAAATTTACAAAAACAAACACACTTTTAAGAGCCGGTTCACATTAGAGCGATCCGACTTGCCGGGGCGACCTCACAAGTCGCGGTGCGCAGCTCGCACCGCGACCTCGGAGCGGCCGGCACGGACTTCATAACATTGAAGTCAATGCAGGTCGCTCCGGGTCGCCCCAAAGAAGCTCCGGACCCTTTTTCTAAGTCGGAGCGACTTGTGTCGCTCCTATTAGAACGGATCCACAGCTTCTCTATGGCAGGCGACCTACGGCGACCTGTCAGGCGACCAGGTCGCCTGACAGGTCGCCCTAGTGTGAACCGGCTCTAAGAGTATGGGAATTTTTTTTTTTTTAATCATACTTACCTAGGTGGATGCTTCATCTGTCCTCCGTCGCCTATAAGACTGAGAACTGAGCGATCAAACATCGCCGACCGCTCGGTTCCCACAGCTCCCTGAGCAGAGAGCTGATGACTATCAGTCGCCATCGCTCTGCTCTACCTAGCCTCTGCGCTCACTGAAGCACTGGACTGTGGGGGGGGGGGCAGGAGTGGCGGTCCAGGCATGTGGGTGGATCCCGACTTTATTTTTGCGATCTTGCCCAAGCCTGAACCTGCCCACTGTCTGCTGAAAACGGGTCACAGGAGTGCACAACGAACTGCACTCCTGTGATCCATAGGAGAAGTACAGCCAAATGAGCTTTGGCTGTACTTCTCCTCTAAAGTGGTAGTACACTCTGTTGCACCAATTGTACCTACAGGTAAGCCTATGATAAGGATTACCTGTAGTTACTGTGTAACTTACTTGCACAGTTTAGGAGATGTTCAGAGTGCATGCAGCCGGTGACATCACAGACGTATGCACCCTGAAGGTCCGGCTTACAGTACAGATGCACAGGAGAGACGTCATCGCGCCCCCTGCCACTCATGTAGCCTGATGCTGCGAACCCGGAATTAAGACCGGGTTATAATGGAAACCCTCTCAGCGGTGACAGCACAGCGCTGGAGGGCTTCACTTTAAGGTAAGTTTCTTATAATGTGCTAGTATGCGATGCATTCTAGCACAATATAACATTGCCTTGCAGGGAACACAATATAATACCCAATTTTTTTTTTTTTTGTAAAACATAAAAGATAATGTTACGTCGAGTAAATAGATACCTAACATGTCACACTTTAAAACTGCGTACGCCTGTAGAATGGTGCCAAATCACAGTACATAAAAATCTCCATAAAGCGACACTTTAAAAGCTTTTACAGGTTGCTAGTTTAGAGTAAAACGGGAGGTCTGGTATTAGAATTATTGTTCTTACTCTGACATTTGTGGCAATACCTCACATGTGTGGTGCAATCGCTGTTTACCTATGAACGCGTTCAATTGCTTTTGCACGTGAGAGCGAGGGGACAGGCGCTTTACAATTTGTCTCAATTTTATTTGATATTTTAAAAAAAAAAAGTGTAACACCGTACCTTTACATTTTTCTTTTTTGATCAACTTTATTGCTATCACAAGAGATCTTCAACATCCTTTGTGAATACATGGGCCGTGACAGCAGGGCTGGCCTAAGACATTGTACTGCCTGGGACCAAGTATGAAATGTTGCCCTACCCCTCAAAAAAAAAAAAAAAAATCATGCTCACCAAAAACCTCCCACATCCATTATTTTATATAAATATAAAATGTAGAAACTATTATATATTCTGTTATCTTCTTCCATAACTCACCACTAGACCGGTCCACCAAACACCCCCTGTCTGTCCTCAGTCCTCCTGTCACTCCTGTGTCTGCCGTGAGCACCGCCCTAGAAGATCCATCATGCCCTGCATGAGATGGAGTGCGCTGATATCTGACGTCATTGCGCACACCCGGATCACATGAGGGACGTTCCCAGGAGGAGACACTCCGCTTCCTCATACTCATCGGTTTGCAATACAGGCGGCAGTATGAGATGGGGAAATGCCTCCCGTAACATGCGGCAAACTGATGACACATAAAACTGCTGAAAAAAAAAAAATATTGGGCATCAATTTGAAATGCCACCCGTAACACGCGGCAAAGTGATGACACAAAAAACTGCAGGAAAAAAAAAAATCTTGGGCGTCAGTTGGCCGCCCTTCTCAAAGTTCTACCTGGGTCCAGTAGACCCAGTGGGACCCATGGTAGGGCCGTCCCTGTGTGACAGGTCCTTTTTATGGAGAGATCTGGGGTCTATTAGAACCCAGATCTCTCCTCTGGCCTCCAAAGCATCGGATCAAACTGGGACCGGTTAGATCAGACGCTTTCACAAGCCTGTAACGGGTTGTTTACATGAAAGAGAAACCAGAAGTCACAAAACCCTCGCAGCTTCCGATTTCTGACATCACACAGTGGGAGGAACAACATCAAATCCTCTCACTGTTTCTTAGGAACTGGATGATCATGGGATGGGAGAGCCCAGTAAAGGCAGTGACGGCGCAGGAGGGTGGGGGCACAATAAATTACATGACAATCGCAGCAAAACCACAAAGCGTTTTAGGTGCCATTGAAAATAATGGCACCTTAACCTGCTTTTTTCTATTGCAGTGCATTTTGAGATTGCGGGCAAAATCTCAGTGATTCTGCCGAAATCCCAAAACGCTCAGGTGTGAAAGGGGATTTAAGATGGCCATACATGGATAGAATTTAGACTGAAAATATTTGCTTTCAAAACGTTTCTTTTTTTTCTACTGGTTAATGGGGACAAATCGTCTGTCGTTTTCGTTACAAGAAAAATTGAACAATAAGGATGGAAAATATTCTTTCTGAACAAGTAATATCCTGACTGAATGTGATTCTGGGAAAAAATCATACCTATAGTATGCACGTGAAACATACCTATACATTTATATAAATTCTCTTTTATTATTATTATTAATTTATCATAATCAATAAAAGAAACCTGTTTAACCACTTAAGCCCCAGCTCTATTCCGGACACTTTTTGTTTACAAGTTAAAACCAGTATTTTTTCCTAGAAAACTACTTAGAACCCCCAAACATTATATATATTTTTTTAGCAAAGACTCTGGAAAATAAAATGTCGGTCATTGCAAAATTTTTTGTCACGCGGTATTTGCGCAGCGATCTTTAAAACGCCATTTTTTTGGAAAAAAATTTAAAAATCACATTTCACTGCATTTAAAAAATACTAAACAGTAAAGTTAGCCCATTTTTTTTGTATATTGTGAAAGATGATGTCACGCCGAGTAAATAGATACCCAACATGTTACGGTTTAAAATTGCGCCCCCCCGTGGGATGGCGACAAACTACGGTCAATAGAGATCTCAATCTGCGACACTTTAAATTTATTTAACGGTTACCAGTTTAGAGTTAGAGTGTAGCTCTTTTTTTTAATTATTGCCAACGCATTGGCGATCGCTGCGATACCTCACATGTGTGGTTTGAACAGCGATTTCATTCGCGGCTCGACTTGCGTATACGTTTTTTTTGTGCGCGAGCTAATGGTGACGGGGGCGGCTAAATTTTTTTTTTTTTTTTCCTATTCATTTTTTCTTTTTTTTTAACTTTATTACAGGTTTAAAAAAAAAAAAAAAAATCTGATCACTTTTATTGCTGTCACAAGCAATGTAAACATACCTTGTGACACCAATATGTAGTGACAGGTACTCTTTATGGAGGGATCGAGGGTCTAAAAGACCCTAGACCCCTCCACTACACTTCCCTGTATGCAAAACGCCGAAAACTGCATTTTTGCATACAGCCGTTTTTCAAATCTGCCGCCTTTTGCAGCACAGTAACCCGGAAGTGACGTCATGGACGCCGCCTCCGGGTTACGTCATCGGAGACCCGATCGATGCCGTTTCCGGCATTCATCGGGACTCCATCCAGCCGGCGGAACGTGCCCCGAGCAAAGCCACGGAAGGCGGCGGGAGGGGGGGGACATCCCCTCCCGCTCACCCGGGTAACGATCGAGCGGCTCCCGAGCCGCATCGGTCGTTACCGACGGAAAGCCGACCGTCGGCTTCAAACCACGGTACCGGGATGGTGTCTCTAGCTAGAGACATCATCCTGGTATAACCCCGCAAAGTCAGCCGACGTACCGGTACGTTGATATGCGGTAAGTGGTTAATACATCCAGGAATCCATTTTAGCAGAAGGTCTGGATAAAATTTTTATAGGCTTTTGAATAACATTGGTTGACTCAATGATGACATTGCTGAAATGCACTAATAAATTATTTTTCACTGTGCATGTGTAGGCAGGTGTTGTCTAACTTCTCCACTGCAGGTGGCGCTCAACTGCAGAGGGAGAGGAAGTCAAGAGGAACATGCTTCCTCTATGGCAGTGGTTCTTAACCTGGGTTTGATCAAACCCCAGGGGTTCGGTGAGTCAGTCTCAGGGGTTCGGCGGGGGGGCAACAGGACAATTGCTCCCCCCGAGAAAATATTACTGATTGTGAGTAGGGATGATCGAACTTTTGAAGAGTTCGGTTCGACCAGAACACCCGAACTTCACGAAAGTTCGGCCCGGATTTCAGAACCCCATTGAAATCAATGGGACCCGAACTTCTGTAATCAAAAAACACCATTTTTAAGCCCTAAAACCCAATAAATGCCCCTAAAAAGTGCCTAGGGTTCTGGGTCATGCCCCATTAACTATTAATCACACAAAAAAAAGTTCTTAAAACATGTGAAGTTTCAGCTCTGTAGCATGTCCAGAACCATAAAAAAAAGATCGTTTGTATTAGAAAACTTTAAGCACAGGAATATGGCTTCTCTGCTGTAACACCTTGCCGGTTTAATAGCAGGCATTTTTTTGGGTTCTTTGCAGTCAGGAAAAACATCTGAACTTGTGTATAGTAGTACTGTGCACAAGTTCTGATGTTTTGCCTGCCTCCAAAATTCCCCAAAAAATGCCAGCAAAAACACACCTGGGCATTTTTTTTTTTGACGCTAGCGTTTTTTTTGGCATTTTTTGGGGTTCTTTTGAGGCAGGCAAAACATCTGAACATGTGTATAGGGGGGATATATAGACATATATGTCTGAATATATACCCCTAGACATATATAGGTGTGATAGTAGCAGAAATAAATGCTTGCGCTAATGAAATCATTTACAGTAATATATTTCTGCTACTATCACACCTATATATGTCTAGGGGTATATATTCAGACATATATGCCTATATATACACCCTATACACATGTTCAGATGTTTTGCCTGCCTCAACAGAACCCCAAAAAATGCCAAAAAAAACGCTAGCGTCAAAAAAAAAAAATGCCCAGGTGTGTTTTTGCTGGCATTTTTTGGGGAATTTTGGAGGCAGGCAAAACATCAGAACTTGTGCACAGTACCACTATACACAAGTTCAGATGTTTTTCCTGACTGCAAAGAACCCAAAAAAATGCCTGCTATTAAACCGGCAAGGTGTTACAGCAGAGAAGCCATATTCCTGTGCTTAAAGTTTTCTAATACAAACGATCTTTTTTTTATGGTTCTGGACATGCTACAGAGCTGAAACTTCACATGTACACTTTTTAGACCCCCCAGACACTAAATCCAAAGTAAAAATCAAAAAATCTCTCTTTTTTTTTTTTTTTAATTTTTCAATAATTGGCTTTTTTATCAAAAATGACAATTTTTAAGAACTTTTTTTGTGTGATTTTGTGTCTGGGGGGTCTAAAAGGTGTACCTGTGAAGTTTCAGCTCTGTAGCATGTCCAGAACCCCAAAAAAAGATCATATAAGTGTAAAAGAGGGGTCCCACCATCCCTGCTCTACTGAAAAATTATCTTTTTTCTGGTTCTGGACATGCTACAGAGCTGAAACTTCACAGGTACACTTTTTAGACCTCCCAGACACTAAATCCAAAAAAAGTCATGCCTGCCTCCAAAAATGCCCGATAAATGCAAGAAAAAGCGCCGTAGAGAAGCCGTATTCCTGTTCTAATAAAAATTATAAGAAAATGCTAATTTTTGGGGGGTTCTGGACATGCTACAGAGCTGAAACTTCACATGTACACTTTTTAGACCCCCCAGATACTAAATCCAAAGTAAAAATCAAAAAATCTCTTTTTTTTTTTTTTTTTTTTTAATTTTTCAATAATTGGCTTTTTTATCAAAAATGACAATTTTTAAGAACTTTTTTTGTGTGATTTTGTGTCTGGGGGGTCTAAAAGGTGTACCTGTGAAGTTTCAGCTCTGTAGCATGTCCAGAACCATAAAAAAAAAGATCGTTTGTATTAGAAAACTTTAAGCACAGGAATATGGCTTCTCTGCTGTAACACCTTGCCGGTTTAATAGCAGGCATTTTTTTGGGTTCTTTGCAGTCAGGAAAAACATCTGAACTTGTGTATAGTGGTACTGTGCACAAGTTCTGATGTTTTGCCTGCCTCCAAAACCCCCCAAAAAATGCCAGCAAAAACACACCTGGGCATTTTTTTTTTGACGCTAGCGTTTTTTTTGGCATTTTTTGGGGTTCTTTTGAGGCAGGCAAAACATCTGAACATGTGTATAGGGGGTATATATAGGCATATATGTCTGAATATATACCCCTAGACATATATAGGTGTGATAGTAGCAGAAATATATTACTGTAAATGATTTCATTAGCGCAAGCATTTATTTCTGCTACTATCACACCTATATATGTCTAGGGGTATATATTCAGACATATATGTCTATATATTCCCCCTATACACATATTCAGATGTCATGTCTGACATCAAACATGTCCTCAAAAAAGCACTGGCAGTGGCAGCCCCTGCAGCATTAAAAAATGCTTGCTGGTGAGAAGCCACATACCTGTCCCGAAGCAGAGAAATGATCATTTCTCTATAGCGGTCACCCTGCTATGGAAGGGTTTTGTCACCCTGCCATAGCAGTCACTGTCAGTTAACCCTACACTACACTACGGTCCCCTGACACTTAACACTTTCCCTACAGAAACTAAATTTTTGAAGCTAACTTAAGTGTAAAGGAGCACTCTAACTACACTAGATATCCCTTTCCTCACACTAAAAATAGCTAAATGACACTTTTAAAGTAAAATTAACAGAACTGCTTCCACTCTCTTCCATGTCCAGTATAACAATGCTGGGAATATGGCGGGGGCGATCTTATATACTGGGGGCGTATTCACTAATGATTGGTCTAGGGACCCCCTAGTCACTCCAATCACATTCCTAGCATTCTCCTGCCCCCTCAATTGGCTTTTGCTAATGGTTCTGGTCCAATCACGGGCTTTTAAAGCCCATTTCCTGAAGCATTGCATTTTGGGCGGTTCTGGTTGCCGAATTCCGAACTTTTTGGGCAAAAAGTTCTAAATTCGGCCGAACCTCGAACACCCAATGTTCGGGCCGAACCGATGGTGGACCCGAACCGTTCGATCATCCCTAATTGTGAGGGCAAACCCCCCCCCCCAAAAAAAAACAGAGCTGCGGTCGGGACGACTCACAGCCATTACACATAGACACTTGACGCTCTGCCCCCTGTACCTCCCCCAGCAGGTTGCTTGCTGCTTGAGTGGGCGGGATGGGGATGTACCTGACCACGGAGATCGTGCCCGCCTGGAAGAGGGAAGTGTGAGCAGCTGAGCAGAGGGAGCCGAGTGAATGTTCCTGGAGGTAGGCTCAGCTAGCTGTACATGGTGGATTAGTTTGCAAGCACCTCTATGCTAAGTCTGCTAAATAACTGCAGCTTAGCATAGAGGTGCTGTTAGCTGACAAATGGAAATGCATGTCCTTTTCATTTAGCTCAATAAGCATTGTGAATGCCCCCTGGTGTGTGCCCTCCTGATACCCCATGGTATGCCCTCCCAACACCTCCCCCCCAGTGTGTTCCCTCTTGACACCCCATGGTATGTCCTCCCAACCCCCCCAGTGTGTGCCCTCCTGATACCCCATGGTATGCCCTCCCAACACCTCCCCCCAGTGTGTGCCCTCCTGACACCCCATGGTATGCCCTCCCAACCCCCCACCCCAGTGTGTGCCCTCCTGACACCCCATGGTATGCCCTCCCAATCCCCCCAAGTGTGTGCCCTCCTGACACCCCATGGTATGCCCTCCCACCCCACCCCAGTGTGTACCCTCCTGATACCCCATGGTATGCCTTCCTAACCCCCCCCCCCCCCAGTGTGTGCCCTCCTGGCTCCCCCAGTGTGTGCTCTCCCAACCACTGATGTATGCCCTCCTGACACCCAGTGTGTGGCCTCCTGACTCTCCACTGGTGTGTGCCCTCACTACCCTCCCCCACAGTGTGTGTCCTCCTGACCCTCCCCCCAGTGTATGCCCTTCCAACCCCCTGGTGTGTGCCCTCATAACCCCCCCCCCCGGTGTGTGCCCTCCTGACCCTCCCCTGGTGTGTGCCCTCCCAGCCCCCTGGTGTGTGGCTTTACTGATCCCTGTACACTGTCCTATCCTCTGTCCTGTCAACTCCTGTCCTCTGCCCTATTCTCTGTACACCATCCTACAGCCTACTGACCACTCTATCCTTCCCTACAATCAACTGACCCGTATACACTGCCCTACATGCTACTGGCCTCTGTACACTGCCCTACATCCTACTGACCTTTCTACACCTTCCACACCCTAAAAACTACTGACCCCTATACACTGCCCTACATGCTACTGACCTCGCTACACTGCCCTACAAACTACTCACTACTGCACGCTGCCCTACAGTCTACTGACCTCTGTACACTGCCCTACAGCCTACTGACCTCTGTACGCTGCCCTACAGCCTACTTACCTCTGTACGCTGCCCTACATACTACTGACCTCTGTACATTTTACTTTGTATGATACGTTTAATTCAGTTCTGTAAACAACACCTTATTTTCTGGCAGTGCCCCTCCGAGACTAGACTCATAAAATCATATTTTATTTTTCCAATTAAGAAGGGTTCGGTGAATGCGCATATGAAGCTGGTGGGGTTCAGTACCTCCAACAAGGTTAAGAACCACTGCTCTATGGTTTCCTGGGTCACTGGGGAAGCTAGTTGGTGGCCATCTTGGGTCAGGCAGAGTTTATTTAAGACCCTGCCTCCCGGGCTTGACATGCATTTCACATATGGGTAGTGTAGGAACAGGTCAACCGTCTGTCAGTGACAGAATTAACGATAGAAAGAGGTTTCACACAAGTAGGGAAAGAGCAGTGAGCGCTATGCTTCCTAGAAACCTCCCAACTTGGGCATAGACCAGCCGAGACCTGCTCCTACACTGTTTGCTGCAACATACTGTAAGTGCGCCTGGTCGGGTTGACTTCCCTCCGGATAGTTGTACTTGTTTGAGCTACTATTGTAATACAGTTTTTTTGCTACATCTGGACTCTGCGTGTTTTCTGCCGCTACACCACGCTGCACTTTTCCACACATGGATAACCTTAGCCTTTATAAATCTGCATATAAATTTCAATAATTGAAAAATGGAACAGCACGCCAGTAACAATGGGAATGTGTAATTAAAATGGCCTTCAGGTGTTAGTCGAAAATAACTCAAAATGTTGCTGAAAATCTACTATCCCTTCTCCAGTTACAAATGGATACATTCCAATTAAATGTGAATTTGGGCCTCCTATGACAGAAATATGAGTCTGCCATTGCTGATTTGGTCTTTAAAGTGATCAGGTTCCAGAACTGTCATTGTAAGCTAAACATAGACTTTTTTGTTCAGTCTGCAGGCTGAGGGAAAGAAATCTAACATATTCCTTCATCAATGCTAAACAGGATTGACAAATCTTTAGCTGCAGGCTATTGTATTCTGAAAGCCGGTGCTGAAAACTGTCAGAATATCCAAACAGTGTCTGCATCTGATTGGATGCAGGTGCTGTTCGGCCAACACATTTCCACCTTGCCCCTTTGAGAAAAATCAACTGTTCATTCAACATTTGTCAAGCCAGGCAGTGCCAACTGAGGCACCTACAGCTTTAATGTCGGAATTTGAGACATGTATGGAAAAACTTTAATCCCAGCTTCAGTTAAGTCACTGATTTGAAACAGGTATGCAGCCAGTGGAGTCAAGCACTGCATACTTAACCCCTTTGAGCCGGCTCCTCCCAGCCCTTTAAAGGGTTGCTGATGATGGGATGCAGGGTGGGATTTACGGTCATGTGACCAACAGGATTGGCTGTTACGGCAGTCACATGATCGGAAAGCTCTAGATCACAAGCAGCTTTCCATTAGCTTCTGGTAACTGTAACATGTTGATGGGGACTATTACCCACAACCCTGAGCTGTGGTTGTGGGGATGTGCGGGCAGGGTGCTTATTGGAATCTGGAAGCCCCCTTTAAGAAAGGGGGCCCCCACCCTATGTGAATGAGTATGGGGTACATAGTACCCCTACCCATTCACCCAAAAAAAAAAAAAAAACCAGAATAGTGTAAGAAAAACAGGAGGCTGTTTTTGACAAGTCCTTTATTTAAAATGAGTAATGTCCCCCGTGGTAGCTCCGACGTCAATCATGATGGCAGTCGCTACCGCCGAACCGATAAAAAACAAACAAACGGTCTTCCCCCAACAAAGGCTATGGCCATTTTGGCAGCTCCAGTGTCTGACAATTCTTATATAATTATGGGGCGTGGCTATGCGGTGACATCACCCAGAGACCCCGCCCCCTTATGACATCCCGGACCCATCATGCCGGGGGCGGTGATGTCAAAAAGAAGCAGGGACATCATTCATGTTTAATAAAGGACTTGTCATAAACCGCCTTCTGTTTTTGTAACACTACACTGTTTTTTTTGGGGGTGAATGGGTAGGGGTGCCACCTTTCTTGTTCCCATCAACATGGCTCAAAGCAATGGCTCGCTCGCCCCCCCCCCCCCCCCCGTCCCATCCCCCCGTTCTGGCCTGCCAGGCTGCATGCTCAGGTAAGGGTCTGATACGGATTTGGGGGGGGGGTATGTTATTTTTTTTTTTATTATTATTATGGCGTGGGGGTTTCTCCTCAAAATCCATACAAGACCTGAAGGGCCTTGTATAGATTTTAGAGGGACCCCAGTTCATTTTTTTTCCCAAAAAATTTTCCATTGCTAACATTGCCTTTGAGCACATGTCAAATGTCACAAGTCAGATCAGTTAAGATGCTGATCCAATTTGGATGTGACTTCCATTAAAGTCAATGGGCTTAAATAGTAGGACCAAGGTAGTGCAGGAACCCTTTCAAAAGTCAGACCAATACATGTTGGACCAGTTAAAACGGCTCTCATAAGGAAAAATTGATTTTTACATGTCATGCGACATGTATTGGTCTGACTTTTGAAAGAAGCCCCAAAGAGCAGCTTTAACAACTTGCTGACTAGGCCTTTTCTGAAACTTTTTGTTTAAAAGTTGAAATCAGTATTTTTTGCTAGACAATGACTTAGAGTCCCCAAACATTATATATTTTTTTAGCAGAGACACTAGAGAATAAAATGGCGATTGTTGCAATATTTTTTAAAAAATACTAAACAGTAAAGTTAGCCCATTTTTTTTTGTATATTGTGAAAGATATTGTCACGCCGAGTAAATAGATACCCAACATGTTATGGTTTAAAATTGCGCCCCCCCGTGGGATGGCGACAAACTACGGTCAATAGAGATCTCAATCTGCGACGCTTTACATTTATTTAACGGTTACCAGTTTAGAGTTAGAGTGTAGCTCTTTGTTTTTTAATTATTGCCCACGTTCTGGCGATCGCGGGGATACCTCACATGTGGGGTTTGAACAGCGATTTCATTCGTGGCTCGACTTGCGCATACGTTTTTTTTCGTGCGTGAGCTAACGGTGACGGGGGTGGCTACATTTTTTTTTTTCCCATTTATTTTATTTATTTTTTTAACTTTATTAAAGTTTTAAAAAAAAAAAAAATCTGATCACTTTTATTGCTGTCACAAGCAATGTAAACATCCCTTGTGACAGCAATATGTGTGACAGGTACACTTTATGGAGGGATCGAGGGTCTAAAAGACCCTCGACCCCTCCACTACACTTCCCTGTATGCAAAACGCCAAAAACTGCATTTTTGCATACAGCCGTTTTTTAAAACTGCCGCCTTTTGCAGCACAGTAACCCGGAAGTGACGTCATGGACGCCGCCTCCGGGTTACGTCATCGGAGACCCGATCGATGCCGTTTCCGGCATTCATCGGGACTCCATCCAGCCGGCGGACGTGCCGGCTGGGTGCTCGGGGCTCCCGGTGGGACGGGAGCCCCGGTAAAAGCCACGGAAGGCGGCGGGAGGGGGGGGGGACGTCCCCTTCCGCCCCCCCGGGTAACGATCGAGCGGCTCCCGAGCCGCATTGGTCGTTACCGACGGAAAGCCGACCGTGGGTTCTAAACCACGGTACCGGGATGGTGCCTCTAGCTAGAGGCATCATCCCGGTATAACCCCGCAAAGTCTGCTGACGTTAATTAACTTCAGTTTGCGGTAAGTGGTTAATTAATTAAAAACAAAGCAAAACACAATATTTACCACAATTTTATGTATAATGAGAAAGATGATGTCATGCCGAGTAAATAAATAGCTAACACGTTACGCTTTAAAATTACGCACACTCGTGGAATGGCGACAAACTATGGTACTTAAAAAGCGATGGTTTAAACATTTTTACAGATTACCAGTTTAGAGTAAAGGCCCGTACACACGTACCGATCGTCGGCATACAAACGTCGGCGGACGAAAGATCTGCCGATTGTACGCGTGTTAGTATGGTGCCTCCGACAGATGTCTGCGCACAATCCGCGGACAAAAGTCTTTCTTGCAAACATGAAAATTTTTGTCTGCGGACACCAGAACGGACGATTGTTCGCCTGTCAGTACAGAATTCGGCCGACAGACTGCAGATTTGCAAGACTGGGCATGCTCAGAAAATTAAAAACACAGGGAAAGTTAACCATTACATGACATCACTTCTGCAGTCAGCTGAAGTCTGCAGACAAAATTCTTGTGCTGTCCTTGTGCTGTCTTTGCACTTTTCAACAGACACCGACATCCCGGGGAGAAAAGACGAACATTTGTATGCCGACCATCGGTACGTGTGTACGGGGCTTTACAGAGGAGGTCTTGTACTAGAATTATTGCTCTCGCTCTAACGTTCACGGCGATACCTCACATGTGGTGCAAACATCGTTTATATATGCTTGCACAACTGACATATGTGTTCGCACAAAAGCACAGAGGGACGGGGCGCTTTACTTTTTTTTTTTCTTATTTAATTGACTTTTTATTTTTTATTTTTATATTGTCCTTTTATTTATTTTTTATAATCACTTTTATTCCTATAGCAAGGAATGTAAACATCCCTTGTAACAGAAAGAAGGATGACAAGTCTTCTTTATTGAGAGATCTGGGGTCAAAAAGACCCCAAATCTCTAATTTACCTTTAAGAGCAAAAGAAAAAAAAACGTTTTGTCTTTTTTTTTTTTCATAAAACAGTTTTCACCTTTTTCTCATCTTTTTTGAAAGCCACAGAATTGAAAATGAAAAGCAATTGTGAATAACCTACAAAATAGCTTTTGTACCATTTATAGAGGTCATATCAGCATTTTAGGGAAAATTGACTTTTCTCTGAAGAGCCACACAAACATTTTATGTACATAAAAAGCAAAGAGAACTATGGGAGCTTTTTATAAAATGACTTGAAATTTGACATTTCACCGAATGATGCCAGTTTTTCCCCTTTTTTCCCGCGGCTTGCTTTTCTGATAGAGGAGCGATATAACAATTGGGTAAGGCTAAACACTGTAGTCAGTAACACCGAACTTAGCAGGCAAGGTGAAAAGCAAGCAAAATCAAGCGGCTTACGTCTGCTGAAGTGTGGTGGTTTAAAATGAGATGGACAGAAGTTATAAACTAGACTCCAGGCATGCATCTAAATACAAAGTTGAGCTAAAGAAAAATTTTAGGTATGGCATTTTACGCATAGTTACATTCACCCAGCTTGGACCAATGTAAAGTTGTATATACCATACCTGTGGAGATCCCTCTACAACAGCCTTTCCCAATTTTCGTTACCCAAAGGAATCCCTAAGATAGCTTTCAGGTCTCGGGAAACCCTTACTAAAACCAATTCATTGAGGTTCAATGTCAAAAAAGCCTCTTACAATGGTGGTCACTGGTCAATAGAAAAAATGCCCCCCCCCCCCCCAGGGCCGGCCTTAGGTGTTCAGGCGCCCTGTGCGAGCTAATCCTGTGGTGCCCCACGCCACGCACGTGACACAACGCCCCCCCCCCGCACATTTTCTTGCACTTTTTTGCACTTTATTTTACTTTTCTTTTTTATGATCACTAACAACTTAGCCCCGCTTACATTAGAGACCCCTCACACTCACAGAGCCCCCCTTACATCAGAGACCCCCCCACACAGAGCCCCCCTTACATCAGAGACCCCCACACAGAGCTCCCCTTACATCAGAGACCCCCCACACAGAGCCCCCCTTACATCAGAGACCCCCACACTGAACCTCCAGGCCACAGTCGCTGCTTACCTCCCGCTGTGCGGCCTGATCATCTGCGAGCTGTGATGGCTGCACGGCGCCCCTGTTGCCCATGGCGCCCTGTGCGGCCGCACAGCTCGCACACCCCAAAGACCGGACCCTGCCCCCCCTCCCTACAGACAGCTACAAGATCTTCAATGCTATGCTTCAGGTTTTGCCAGGTGACTTTGACCCTGGAACTATGCAGGCAACATCAGATAGGAGGTCAATCAGTTACAATTTAAGGAACTCTTAATATCCTCCAGAGGAACAAAGGGGGTTCCAAGGATCCCTTGTTTAGAATGGCTGTTGAAAATCACAGTAGCAGACATCCCTACTCCAATAATCTCCCACTGATTTCCAAGCCCCACAATGATCAGCTGCCATTCAGAGAAGGCTTGCATTTTCTTAGTGTAGCACCCTCCTAGTTGGGTAAATTTAGCTTTTGGCTCTATATAATGTTTCAAGCAAAAAAATAATGATTTTTACATGCAAGTATAGAGGTGCCAGAATTACCTGGAAGTGGTTAATACGGCTTTCATGTCAGTAAAAAGGGTACCCCATATTTCTTAGAAAGTGTACTGTTTTTTTTTTTTTTTTTATTTCTTTTAATGGGCAGAGAATTTGTTACAGAATTAATTACAGAGAGCCCTATATGGACCTCCACACAGGGATCGTGGAAAGCGTCATGATGGGAGGACTGTAGGGACGACTGTTGACGTCTGACGCCAGCCTGGCAGATTGATGAGTGGGTTAAGCTCGGTAGAGATACAAAATAACAGATGGATAATTAGAGGTGAACTACAACAGAGATTTGCTAAATCAGATCAGTGTGGCATCTGCTGGCGGCGAATGCTGTCTTGCAGTCTGACTACGCCGTCACTCACAAATGTCCCTCTTTGCTAAGAAACGCAAATTTAGCCAATTTTTCTAATTTCCTTTTATTTCTGCCTTTTCTACAGAATGCCAGAGCATTTGGTTTTCCTTAGTCCTTTTTTTTTCCATCTCATTGTTTTGGCAAAATACAATTACCTGATGCATTTGTAACCATTCATAAAAAATAATTTGTAACAAAATAATAGGTAAAATTACTTTATATACCCCTTCAGTGATCACAAAGATGCACCAATATATAAAAAATGTATAAAACTTTATTCTTAACAATAAAAACACATTTTGCGTAAAATTGCTTCCATGTTGCAACCAATATTTATTTATCTGCTGAGAACATGTGTGACTTTTAGTTGAGATATAGAAATTAGGTCAACGCATTTCGCAGAGATCACAGCTTCTTCAGGACCTTCTATCTCTCAAATATGTACAAATGATCAAAAGAATAGGTTCTTAAGATAGAAAAACACATAAATAATTTTACAACACGAAAATACATAATTGGAATTACAGTTCTTCACAATAAACATTAGGTCCTGAAAAAAAAAAAAAATTATATATATTTTATATATACATAATGGGAATCCCCAGACAATAGAGAAAGGTGGTAAAGGAGGTGAGAAAAAGGAAGAAAGAAATTATTAATGACCTCAAAAGAGATTTTTTTTTCTCCAGAAGGACGGCACCTTCTTTGGCCAGCATCCACTCCCAGAATTTAGATTCTGGTTCAATGATGACAACCTATCACTTTGTGGCTTGCTAACAAAGTTACAATCTTTCAATATGATCAGGAAACTGAAAAATGTCTTATCCTGCCTGCAGCAGACTGCCAACCAAAACCTTGAATAATCTCGAGAACCTGGTCTCTGTGTTCCAGTAGAAGCCCTTTGTTCTGGGACAACAGGAATAGGTAGTCCAGATAGTGGTGTAGTCGTATGCCCTTCTTCCTGATCAAAGCCACCACAGCCAGCAAGACTTTGGAGAAAAAGTGAGGCGACGTTGAGAGTCCGAATGGCAGGCATGTAAACTGAAGGTGTTGATTACCCACTGCAAACTGGAGGAAACTCTGAAAAGAAGCGGTCACCGCCACATGAAAATAGGCGTCTTTCAAATCTATTGATATGAGCCAGTCGCCTGGGTGGATTGCTTGCTGAATAGAGTGCAGTGTCTCCATCTTGAAATTCTATTTTGAGATTAATTTATTGAGATGTGTGAGGTTGATGACTGATCTCCAGGACACTGACTTTTTCTTGAACAGGATTAGGGGTGAGTACATGCATTGAGATCTCTCGGGTACGGAAACTGGTATAACTGCCCCGTTCTAAGAGGGATTCGACAAAGCACAGGAGGACTTGTCTTTTTTTAGTGGACCGTGGAAGTTCTGTGGGAACGAAACTTAGCCAGGGGGAACTCTTGTAGGTCCATGCATGCCCCAGAGAAACCGTCCTGACGATCCGAACATCTGAGGCCACTCAGACCTGCCGAAAGCGGAGAAGATGTGTGCCCTCACTGGGCCTGACTGGACGGGCACAATCTCAAAAGGGCTTAGGGGCTTCCCAGCCCCCTGTAGGTACTCTTTTAACTTGTCTCTAAAAGGACAACTGGCATCGTCTCCAGTTTTTTCTAAATTCAGGCCCGGGCCTATAGTAATGTGCTTCCCTTGAGCGTTCTGAAAACTGGCTCCCTGCCTGAGTTTTTTCTCCGATTCAGCAAGCGACGATCCTGAGGTAGGGACCCCGACTTTCCCCTGTGGCTTGGGCTATGGTGCTGTCAAGCCTATTGCCAAAGAGAGAGCCACCCTCAAAGGGAATCCTCCGCCACAAACGGATAGAACGAGGACTGGCCCAAGACATTGTGCTGCCTGGGTCCAAGAATGAAATTCTGCCCCTCCCCCAAACGGCAATATCATTAATGATTGTGGAAATTTGCATGTTTTCTTCAGGCAGTTGTCTTGGAACGACACCAAACAAAAGTTCCAGCATCATCACCCTGCCCAGTGCAGATTGGTGATTCATCACCAAATATCACTTTCATTCAGTCATTCACAGTGCAGGATTGCTTTTCTTTGGCGCATTGTAACTTTATTTTTTTTTGTTTAGGTGTTAATGATGGTTTTTGTTTGGCTTTTCTGTATTTAAATCCCATTTCCTTTAGGCGGTCTTACAGTTCGGTCACACAGACATTGACTCCAGTTTTTGACCATTTGTTCCTCGTTTGTTTTGTTATGCATTTTCTGTTTCCATGGTATATTTCTCTAAGTTTTCTATCTTGATGCTTTGATGTCTTTCTTGGTTTACCAGTACGCTTCCCTTTAACAACCTTCCCATTTTATTTGTACTTGGTCCAGATTTTAGACACAGCTGATGAGGAACAACCAACATCTTTTGCAACATTCCCTGATGGTTTATTTACCTTCTTGAAGAAGTTTTATAATCCTCTCCTTTGTTTCAACTGATATCTCTTGTGTTAAAGCCATGATTCATGCCCATCAGGTTGGTGCAACAGCTCACCAAGGTGTGCAAGCACTCTTTGTTAACTGCAGACTAATAAACAGATGTAATCTGATGCAGATGTTTGTTTTAGAACTGCAAAGTACATGGTGATTCCATAATATTTTCCTCAGAATTGAGTGATTTCATATTTTTTTCCTCTGCTTAATCTGCAAAAACAGTTGCAATTGACTACAGTTTTCTTTCTTTTTTATTTTCTTTAAGTGTTTCTTAAAGCCAGAAGGTTGGAATGTTAAATGAAAATAATTTTGAGGCATGTCTGTGAATAGTTTATTTTTTACACAAACAATTGAATAAACATTTTCCAATAGTGGGGATTCCATACTTTTTTGCCATAGGTTGTAGTCTGCACAGCAGTATATAGATTGTGAGATTAAAAGGCAATGCATTGACCCACATAGTGCTTGTCAGCCGGTGTAACATTAAAACTGAAAATTTATATCAAATACATACCGTAATTTTCCTTTCCTGATGGACTCCATGGCAGCCTACTTGTGGGTTAGTCCCGCCTCCTCCTACCTCATAGGACCCCACTCCCATAAATTTCACTCTGCCCCAGAGACCATGTTCCATAAAATAGCCTCCTCCGGCAGATGGGTGGGGACTCCGGCTGCCATGGAGTCCATCAGGAAAGGAAAATTACGGTAAGTATTTGATATAAATTTTCAGTTTTCCTGACAGACTCCATGGCAGCCTACGTGTGGGAAATAACTAGCCAAACACACGAGGGTGGGCAATCTGCTGTTCAAAAGAAATTTAATTTGCGCCATCAACTGATAGTATCCGCAAACCAAAATCAACAGATAATAAAGAAGCTGGCTCGACACAATAATGAGCCATGAAAGTATGAATTGAGGACCATGAGGCCGCCTTGCATACAACTTCAGGAGCCACATGACGGAATGCTGCCCAAGAAGTCGACATTCCTCTTGTAGAATGCGCTGTCACAGCCTCTGGAGGAGCCAACCCTTTAGCTCTATAGGCCCACTGAATGGACTGGACAATCCAAGATGCGATCGTTCTAGACGAAGCACGCAAGCCTTTATTCTTCCCATAGAACAGGACAAACAGATAATCGTATGGCGGAAATTAGATGTGGCTTCCAGATATAGTTTCAGAATTTGCCCTACATCCAATGGATGAGTCGCAGAGTCAGAGGATCTGAATGTTGGCAAGACAATTTCCTGATTTTCATGAAAAATAGAGGATACTTTGGGATGTGAATCCAACATGGGAATCAGAACCACCCGATCCGGGGAAAAACGTCAAAAAGGGTTCTTTGCAACCCAAAGCTCCCAGCTCAGAGACCCTTTTTGCTGAGGTGACTGCCACCAGGAACGCTACTATAAGCGACAATTCTTTGAGGGAGAGTTGAACCAGGTTATCTCTTCTGAGGTCTGCAAAGAAATCCAGAACAAGTGGAAGATCCCACTTAGGGAATCTAGGCTTCCTTTGCGGTCTGAGCCTAGAGGCTCCTCTGAAAAATTGCCTCACTAGAGGATGCTTTGCCCAGGATGTTCCTGTGAAAGCCGAGATAGCTGACACTTGAACTCGAAGAGAGCTGACTGATAAAGGCAGATCCAGGCCAGACTGTAGAAAACTCAAAATGTGTTGAACCTTTGGAGCGCCTTGCACATCCATACTCCCGGTGATGTGAGACATGAACTTCTCCAGATCCTTTCGTAGACTCTATTTGTTCCAGCTCTCCTTGCATTCAACAGTGTGGAGATAGCTCCACTTGGACATCCTAATGCCTCCAGCCTTTCCCTTTCAAAAACCAGGCCATCAGGTGCAGATGGGTCGGGTAAGGGTGTAGCACCGTTCCCTGAGACAGGAGATCCTGCCTGGAAGGTACTGGAACTGGCTCGCGAAAGCTCAGCTGTAGTAGCATCGGAAACCAGGGCCTGTTCGGCCAATATGGGGCTATCACAAGAGCCTCCACTTCTTCCGACCTGAGTCTCGTCAGGAATCGAAGGACTGGAACTGGTGGGAAGGCGTAAGCCTTGTGAAACCTCCACTGCTCTGTTAGGGCATCCACCCCGAAAGCTTGTGGGCATTTGAATCTCGTGTAATACTTCTCCAACTTGAAGTTGCACGGGGAAGCGAACAGATCCACTTCCGGAAGGAACCCTAGGGATTTGAGCCACACATCGGCATGCAGACTCCACTCGTTGTTGTCTATGGAGACTCGTGATAAAAAATCCGCCTGGATGTTCTGTGTCCCTGGCAGATAAACCGCAGTGAGGTTGGATAAGTATTTCTGAGCCCAGACCATTATTGGCTCAACTTCTCTCAATAAAGAGTGACTGCGAGTTCCCCCTTGTCGCTTTATATACGACACTGCCGTCATGTTGTCCAGCCTCAGGAGGACAGATGTTCCTACTGTAAGGTGATGAAATGCTTGGAGAGCCTGAAACGCTGCCCGAAGCTCCAAGATGTTCAAAACTTCCCTGTGTAACCGAGGATTCCATTTGCCCTGGGCTATCTCTGATAGGCAGTGAGCGCCCCAAACTGTGTTTCTGACGTCCGTGGTTATCGTGACCCAAGAGATGGGAAGGATAGAATGGCAATTGAGTAGATTCCTCTTCTGCAACCACCACAGGAGACTGTCCCACATTACTGGGGAAATCCAAATTAGATGATCCATCTCGCCTGGGCACCATTGGCGAAGAAATCCTGTTTGAAAAGGACGCATCCTCCATTGAGCCCATTTCACCATAGGTGTCGTGGCCACCATAGTACCTATTATTTTGAGGCACTGTGAGGCCCGGAGATGAGATGATGACATGGCCAGCTGTAGTCTGTCTCTGATAATCGGGATTTTCTCTAGAGGCAAGGAGATGGTGTCCTTGACTGTATTGAATTCAACCCCTGTGTGGGCTCCAACTGGCTCTTTTCCAAGTTTAGCAACCAGCCGAACTCGAGAAGAGTCACCGTGACTAGATCTCTGTGAACCAGGAGTTGCTCTTGATCTTGCGACAGAAGTAGTAAGTCGTCTAAATAATGGTGAAGACGAACTCCCTTGATTCTGATCAGGGCTACCACAGCCAATAAGAGTTTTGAAAATACTCTAGATGTTGTGAGCCCGAATGGGAGACATGTAAACTGAAGATGGTTTTGATCCACAGCAAACCGCAGGTATTTCATGAACTCTGTTGCTATAGGCACATGGAAATATGCATCCTTCAAGTCTATTGATACAAGCCAATCTCCTGGCTGAACCGCCTGGCGGATTGTCAAAAGCGTCTCCATTTTGAATTTTTCCTTTTTTTATAAAGGAGTTTAGATGTGTGAGGTCTATGACCGGTCTCCAGGAGCCGTTCTTCATTACTAAGAAGAGTGGAGAATAGAGGCCTTGAAACCTTTCTTTGGCTGGTACTGGAACTACTGCGCCTTGAAGTATCAGTGCATCTACGTATGCCGAAAGGATTTGCCTTTTTTCTTCTGACCGTGGAAGAGATGTGGGAACAAACTTGAGGATAGGTGGACTGCAGAACGACCAAGTGTGGCCTGTGGAGATTGTCCTGATGACCCAAAAATCTTTTATCGAGGCTGCCCAGAAGTGTCGAAAGCGGAGAAGGCGAGCACCGACCTGATCCGTCTGGACAGGCCCAACATCAAAAGGACTTAGCCGCTTCCCGGCTACTAGAAGAGGCTCCTTTGGAAGCCTTTTGGTTTGAAGATGGATTTTTCTTCCATGTTTTCCGGAATTCACGACCAGGTCTGTAACTTCGAGAATCCTTCGCTCTATCCGAAGATTGTCTGGACTGTGTCCTTTTCTGACCCAGTAGGCAACGATCCTGCGGGAGGAACCCCGACTTACTGCCCGTGGCCTGCGAAATAACGCTCTCCAGCTTGTTTCCGAACAAGGAAGACCCTTCGAATGGAATACGACACCAAGCCTGCTTGGAGGCAGGATCAGCCAGCCAGGGGCGCAGCCATAGGGCCCGTTTAGCTGTCACTGAAGAGAGCATGACCCGGGCCACCAGACGAATAATATCTAGGGAAGCCTCCCCCAGAAAAGAAGCCGCCAGTCTGAGCTCATTCACTGCTGAAGCTCTGGCTACTTCTTCTGATACGGACCTTAGATCCGAATCCACCTCTATTGTCCAGGCCTCCATGGCCTTGGACAAAGCCACAATGGCTAGGGCTGGCTTACAAGCCATTCCAGCAGACACATAAATCTTCTTAAGGTCAGTGTCGATTCTTCTTTCCAGCCCATCTTTAAAAGACACTGTGTCTTCGAGTGGAAGAGTAACGTGCCTCGCTAATCTCATGAGGGCGGCGTCCACTAGGGGCACTGACTCCAGGTGTTTCACATCCTCACTCTTATATGGGTACATCCTGGAAACTTTGGATACCAGAGAATTTTTCCTCTCTGCACATCCCCACTCATCCGAGATGATTTCGCCCAGCTCACCTAAAAAGGGAAAATTATTGCGCTCTTTTAGGTGCTTGAAATACCTTCTTTGTTTAGATGGTGACTCTACTGGCTCCTCCCACTTCAGGGCTTCCTTAACTGCCTTAACCAGGGTAGGGACCAAGGCTAAATCAAAGCCTGTGCCAGGAGTATCCAATTCGTCCTCACTATCCGAGGAGTTGAGGCCGGAAATGCTCTGCTGAGAAGGGCCGGGAGTACTGAGGCTATCCCTAACAGGGATGTCTGCCAGACCAGCCGAGTGGCTACAGGTGCGGTCAACCTCCAGGTTTTGTAGGGATTCTTGGACCACCCGTCTAACCAGGGATTCTACCTGCTGGTTATCATTCCCCCTTTCTCTAGATGCTTGGGCAAAACATGCATCGCATAGTGAATTGCCATCAGAAACACATGCTCCACAACCCCAGCAAGATCTTCTATCAGGGTGTCTGTGTGCTGATGCAACAGTGGAGCCTTCCCTGTGATGTTTGGTAGAAGACTTGTGGCGACTAGTGCCAGGAGATGTGTGATGACGTTGTGACCTGGTAAGGTCCTTATCTTCGCGTGCTTTCGATTGTTTATCAGACCTAGAAGGGCTAAGAGAAAGGGAAGAATTACCCATACTGCCCTAAACCCGAACCGAACAGGGATAGGTAAAAAGAGACACTCTTACCTGTAGAGTAAGGGTTGGCCACTGGGGGGGGGCGGTGAAGTATTCATACTGCTCTAATAGGAAGACTGTAACAAACACAAGAATAAGGAAGTGCTACACACACCAGACTGCACAAAGACATCCAACAAGAGTAAGCTTACAACTAGCAGAGACCTATCAGACACAGGGAAGCCGCCGCATATGCCCGCAGTTCAATCCCAATGTGATCCACTGTGACAGCAGTTTAAATCTGCCGCCAGATGATGACGTCACCGCCCCCCCCCCCCCCCCGTGACAGACAGCATTTGGGCGCATGTGTGAGCACGAACAGCCACTCCACTGCGCCGGCGCCGCCCCCAGACACCCATCGGTGACCCGGAAGCTGCGCTAGGACACAGGAAGAGCCAGGACCGCAAGATGAAACACACCTGCGTTCCAAAACACCGCAAGACAAAATACAAATACCAAAAACAGCTGCCATACGTTACCAAGCACACTCCAAAGCACAGTCAGACCTGGGACACGAAAACCTCCAGCGCATCGATTCGGGGTGTATTAATGGGCCTCCCGCTAGTAGCCAGGACGATTGGCCGTATTCAGCTTGCCCGCCAGTGGCCAGGCTTTATGCTTCTCCAATGCATGGGATTGCACACCCGTGTCCTACCCCGCTAGTAGCTAGGGCGTACTGGACTCTTCAGGAATTCAGCCTGGAATCAATTGTGTAAATTAACAGGAAATAGACCGAAAATCTTCATGAGGTAAGACTTGATATCCATCCAACAGGAGGACAAAAAAGGAACATGGTCTCTGGGGCAGAGTGAAATTTATGGGAGTGGGGTCCTATGAGGCCAGAGGAGGCGGGACTGACCCACACATAGGCTGCCATGGAGTCTGTCAGGAAAATTCCCTACCCTCCTCACTTCCTGTGCACGTACGTCATTGAACAGCTGAGCAGCTTCCCACTGCGCATGCTTACAGCTGCGGAGGGTAGGGAATTTTCATGGGGTAGTGTTTTTTAACGTTACACCGCGTTATATACAAGCTGTTGCCATGCATCCCCCTGCACATGGGCAGCCAACTACATTATGAGATTTGCCTGCGGGTGCCCGTCATTCATCAACAGGTGCGGTGTCCCGCATGATCTCGGCTCCCGATTTATCCTCCTCCTCCGTTTTAATCCCTTAGGAATGAGTAGCTTGCTTAGTGGTAGTAGTAGCCTGTAAGAAATTCTAAGGCTGGATACACACAATACAACCCTCGTTGTTAGATTACTTTCAGATTTATCTTCTCCATGCAGTGCAAGGATCTGCCTGACTGCACACAAACCAAAAGAGTCCATACAGGTGCCACTCCTTCCTTATCAAAAAGCTGACAGCACTTTCTGATTTAATCAGGAAGCTTTTTTGGCAAAGGTCCAGCTGCAGTCTTTGGGGGGGGGGGGGGGGATGGTGCTTGTTTCTCTGGTCTAGAAGTGCGGCTTCTGGGTTATCCAGGGCTAAGGAAAAAAACACATAGTATAACCCTCATTAAGGGAGGGAGTACGCAAGCCGAGAAGGAACACCTGGCTGTAATTAGGGATCTGCTGCTAAGCTCCCTAGGCTACCACGGCCCCAGGTTTGTTTTACTGTCCTCCTGAACACATGGAAGGGGAAATCTTACATTAAACCTGAGGCCTCTTTACCAGCCAGCTTAATATCCCATCTAAAGATTTCGCAAAGGAAGAGAAAACCAACACCAGATCTCTCTTCCTGCTCATAGTAAGTCAGCTACATGCTCCGCTGAGGGAAGGCATGGCTTTACTATCCCCTGGAAAGGAAGACTGCTTTTGTGGCTAGATTTCCTCCAGATTTACCTTTCCCATGCAGTGCAAAGGCCTGCCAGATTGCATACAAACTGAAAGTGCCTAGGTTTGACCTCATATTATATGGTCTTGGCAAGTCCAAAGGAAAAAAAATCTTCAGAAAATCTTATAGTGTGTATGGCCCTTTATACTAAACCTGAGACCTTATCAGCTAGCTTAGTATCCCATCTGGGGATTTCGCAGGGGGAAGAGGAGACCACCACCAGGTCGCTCTTCCTGCCGGCTACATGCTCCCCCGAGGGAAGCATGGCTTTACTATCCCCTGGAAAGGAGGACTCTTATATTAAGCCTGAGACCTCCTCAACAGCTAGCTTAATATTCCATCTGGGGAATTCACCACCAGATCACTCTTCCTGTTCACAGTAAATTTTTTGGCTACAGGTCCCACTGAGGGAACATATGGGCACTTACCAAGGATTGCTTAATGCTGGTATTAGTGCCAAACAGTCAAGGAAACACAGCACTTACCTGGTTCCGACCGGGCTTACCTGTAGCCACCTAAACCAACCCTCCCCCTACTTTCATGAGGTGGGTTGCGGTAGGCCTCCTTGCTTTTCAGCTGTCCGGATGCATCATAGAAAGGACTCTAATTAAGTCCGACTAAGGTCCAGGAAACGGGACTCAGCCCCGGCAGTCTTTAATAAGATGCAAGGATATGTTCCAGCACTTTTATCCGGTTCAGCCCATGGGTTTGGCTGCGACTGGACCGGCCTTCCCCGGAAGGTAAGTTGTGGAAGGCTTCTTTTCCCCTTCAGCTGTCCGGGCTCCTGTAGCCTGGGAGTCTGCTTTCCCGCTAGTAAGCTGGTCCGGCGTCTCCTCCACACTTTGTCTTCCGCTGTGCTGCATCTTGGAAGTTCCGGTTTCAAAGATGAGGCTTGAGGCGCCCGTCCGGCGGGCTTTCAAAAAACCTTCTGTGGAGGAGAGCTGCTGGCGCCGGAGACAAGCCTAGAGGGGCACACCAGGTGATCGACGGCTTGCAAGCATAGGGGCAACCTGTGAGAAGCCTTGAGGAGGCGGCAGGTAGAGCTCAGCTCTCACGGCAATTTGCTGAACCTGGCTCACAGGGGGACCATAGGACTACAAAAGTCTGCAGGTCAAGTGAAAACAACAAAATGTTCCGCTGTAGGAAGAAACACAATCTAAACTGAGGGACAGAGGGAAGGGTGGGGCCTTTTAACAACTGTTAATTGATTGTGTTTCCTGTGGGGAGGAGCCTATCATCTCTAATGTTGGGCCGTCCTGGAAGGCGAGGAGAGAAAAACTATATACCCCAATGTTTTGTAGAATATGAAAGATGTTACAGCGAGTAGCTAGATAGCAAACATATCATGCTTAAAAATGCGCCAAACTATTTTCAGGTACTGATTCTCCATAGGCGACGTTTTAAAAGTTTCTACAGGTTACCAGTTTAGAATCAGTGGAGGTCTAGTGCTAGAATTACTGCTCTTGCTCAGTTGTTTGCGGCGATAACTCGTGTGGTGTAACACCATTTACATATGTGGGTGTGACCTACGTATGCATTCTTATTTTTACACTGTCCCTTTTAAAAAAAAATAATGCTCCTGCAACTTATAAAAGTGATCCTGTGGCGAATGTGCCACTGGAATCGCTTGTTTAAAAGCCGACCGCCCGAAGATATTTAAACAAAAAAGGACACGGGGGTTATGGCATCTAGATGCAGCCATAACCCTGGTATTTAACATCAAACTAATCATGTATACATAAGTTTGGTGGTCGGCAAGTGGTTAATGAACGCAAAGCATTCTCTTTATTTTCCTGTGATGCATGGTCTACATTTTACTTGTGGTGAGGAAGACTTCGATGCTTTCATTAAGATCCTGAGTGCGGCCATTTTCTTTTGACTGCAAAGCATTCTCTGACTGGAGGAGGTGGAGGTGTGTCAGTCCTACTATGCATAATAGTCTTTATCCAAAACGTTTTTTTTTTTTTTAATAGAAAAAAAAAATGCCTGGATTTGGGCTTAACCACTTAAGCCCCGGAGGATTTTCCTGCTAAACGACCAGGGGGTATTTTGCGATTCGGCACTGCGTGACTTTAACGGACAATTGCCCGGTCGTGCGACGCTGTACCTAAACGAATTTGACGTCCTTTTTTTCCCACAAACAGAGCTTTCTTTTGGTGGTATTTGATCACCCGTGCGAGTTTTACTTTTTGCGCTATAAACAAAAAAAGAGCGTACATTTTGCAAAAACAACAATATTTTTCACATTTTTTTTATATGAAATTCCCCAAAAAAAAAAAAATGTAAAAATCAAAATTTAACATTTTTGGCTAATTTGTTTTATGCTACATATGTTTGGTAAAAAAAAAAAATCTCAAAAAGCGTATTTTGATTGGTTTGCGCAAAAGTTATCGCGTTTACTAACAAAGGGAAAGATTTGTCATTTTTGTTGGTTTTTTTTAACGTGTAATGGCGGCGATCTGCGATTTTTTTTGCGGTACTGCGACATTGCGGCGGACAGATCGGACCCTTGACTGACATTTGACACTTTTGGGGTTACCAGTGACATTTCTACAGTAATCAGTGCTATACACATGCACTGTTACTGTAAAAATACACTGGTAGTGAAGGGGTTAACTTTATTTGGGAGGGAGGGGCTGTGTGTATCCCTAGGGGCGTGCTTTCTACTGTGATTGGCTGTGGCTTGAGCTGTAAGGACACTGATCAACGGATCTACATACTAGATCCGTGTGATCAGTGTCTTTACAGCAAGGAGAATGACAGGTGGCTTGTTTACACAAGCTGCCTGACATTCTCCCTCTCCCCCGCCGATCGCCAAGTGACCGGCGGACATCGGGTCCGCTGGTCACACGCGTGGGGGGGGGGGGGGGGTCCGTGACCGAGCGGGAGCGCGCCTCCGTGGGCGGGCGCTCGCTCCCCAGAGCCTCACAGGCGAGCGACGTAGACCTACGTCACTCTGCCTGTGAGGGGCTGACTGCCGCAGTAAATATACTGTGAGCAGCCGGCAAGCGGTTAAAGGTTCCCATTTTCTGAATTTTGATGCATTTGCCAGCACTGTCCAGCTGAACATTTTTTTGCCGCAAGCGGTCAAAGAAACCTGAAACTTATAAGAAAACTGCTTGTATTTTAACTAGACAAATACATTAAACCACTTTCTATATCAAATATACAAAAAAAGGCACAGAATTATATTTTTTGAATTAAACCACCTGCAATTGCCCAGTCTGCAGGGCATGTTCGATGTTCCAAAGAATTTCAATAGTATGAGAAAGCTATACAAACATGAGTAGCAAATTCACTATATAACAGTTACTCGCTCATCATACAGGTGAGCTACCATGAAAGGTAGTGAGCTAAGCTTGGACGCTAGACAAACATTATGAAAGTCCCGCACAGGCACTGTGGGTGCACAGCTCTCCAAACTGCCATACAAATATGGCATAAAAGCTTTGGATAATGCCAGTCTTGTGATCAGCACAAAAGAAATAGTCCTGCTTTGACCAGTGCCAGCTGTACAGCCCACATTTTGCTTTCAGTTCATTAGCTGGACAAGCAGCTGATTGGTCAGGAGACGTCAGTCCGTAGCAAACGAACAGATGAGCAGCCGAACGCCCACATGCCCCTTTTCTTCCGTGGCTCACATAGGCTCAGAATTGCTGTACAATAAGTTTCTTCTTGACATCATGTGTGAATCTGTTCATCTTGAACAACTCGCTGTCGTAAAATGCCGAAAGGTTGTGGATGTTAATCTGCCGGGCCTGAAATCAAGACAGGAAAAGTTAATAGCAGGAAAAAAAAAAAGCTGACAAGCAAGTTACAATAGTGAATCATAATGAATCATGAGGCTTCACAGGTCAGGTAACTTTATAGTAGGGGCCATTATCTCTACTGATGTGCCGGCTCAGCATACAAGTCACTCCAATGTTGGGCTGTAACCTTTCCATGCTGGTACTGCGCTAAACATCAGCTTTGATTAGAGTTTTATGCGCCATTTAGAATGTGTGAAAACTGCAAAGGTTTGGACTTGCAAAAGACATTAGAATGTCAAGTTTTTAAATTGCTGGGTCTATCCCATTGGGAGTGAAATAAAAAAATATCCAAAAGTGACAATATACCAGCGTTTATCAACTCCGGTCCTCAGGGCACACTAAAGCCTCGTACACACGCACAGATTGTTGGCCGACCGATCGGTCGACTTTTTTTCCAGTGTTAGTTTGTTGGTTGAAATGTGCTCTAAACTTGCACTGGACTTTTGTTGGCCAACAAAAACCAACTTCAGAAGTGATGTCATGTGATGGTTGACTTTCCGTGTGTTTTTTCTTCTGAGCATGCCCAGTCTTGCTCACCTGATTTTTGTCTGCCGAAATCTGTACTGACTGACGAACAATCGGCCGTTCTGTTGACGGCGAACAAAAATTTTATAGCCTGCACACCAGATTCTGTTCGGCCGAAAATTCGCAGTTGGTTGTCGGAAGCATCATACTAACAAGCCTACAATCGGTCGATCGGACGCTGGCCGACAATTTACAGCCAACAATCTGTGCGTGTGTACGGGGCTTAACAGGCCAGATTTTAAAGCATTACCTTGGGGAGATGCAGACTAGAATACTGCAATCACTGAGAAGCAAATGATATCACCTGTGATGTATTTCGGTTTTCTTGCAGACTAGAATACTGCAATCACTGAGAAGCAAATGATATCCCCTGTGATGCATTTCAGTTTTCTTGCAAACCTGGCCTGTTAGTGGGTCCTGAGGACCGGAGTTGAGAAACACGGCAATATACTATAAAAACTGAATGGCTGTGCCTTAACCACTTGCCGACCGCCGCACGACTATCTACGTCGGCGGTCAGCCCCTCACAGGCAAACTAACATAGGGCTACGTTGCTTGCTTGTGAGGGTCTAGGGAGCGAGCGCGCGCCCCCGGAGGCGTGGTCACGGACCCCCCCCGCGCGTGTGACCAGCGGACCCGATGTCCGCCGGCCACTTGGCGATCGGCGGGGGAAGAGGGAGAAAGTCAGGCAGCTTGTGTAAACAAACTGCCTGTCATTCTCCTCGCTGCAAAGACACTGATAAAACGGATCTAGTATGTAGATCCGTTGATCAGTGTCCTTACAGCTAGAGCCACAGCCAATCACAGTAGAAACCACGCCCCTAGGGACACACACAGCCCCTCCCTTCCAAATAAAGTTAACCCCTTCACTACCAGTGTATTTTTACAGTAACAGTGCATATGTATAGCACTGATTACTGTAGAAATGTCACTGGTAGCCCCAAAAGTGTCAAAAATGTCAGTCAAGGGTCCGATCTGTCCGCCGCAATGTCGCAGTACCGCAAAAAAAAAATTGCAGATCGCCGCCATTACGCGTTAAAAAAAAAAAAACAAAAATGACAAAAATCTTTCCCTTTGTTAGTAAACGCGATAACTTTTGCGCAAACCAATCAAAATACGCTTTTTGCGATTTTTTTTTACCAAACATAGGTAGCATAAAACAAATTGGCCGAAAATTTTTAAAAATTTTGATTTTTACATTTTTTTTTGGGGGGAATTTCATATAAAAAAATGTGAAAAATATTGCTATTTTTGCAAAATTGACGCTCTTTTTTGTTTATAGCGCGTGATCAAAAAATCGCACAGGTGATCAAATACCACCAAAAGAAAGCTCTGTTTGTGGGAAAAAAAGGACGTCAAATTCGTTTAGGTACAGCGTCGCACGACCGCGCAATTGTGCGTTAAATTCACGCAGTGCCGAATCGCAAAATACCCCCTGGTCGGAATGGGGGTAAAATCTTCCGGGGCTTAAGTGGTTAACTACTTCCTACCAAGTCATGTACCTGTATGGCCTTGTGACTTCAAGTGGTTGTACCGGAGCCATGTCTGCAGCTGCAAGCATCACCGCGGTACGTTTTTTAGCAGACGGTTGGTTTTCCTGTAATAACCGATGTGGCCAATCAGCCGCTCAACTTACTACAAGCATTGGAGCAAGAAATGAACAGGTTGCCCTACAGGCAATGCATGGCAAACTGAGAACTGTCTGTGAATGTGCCTGCGCTTGGTGGAACCAAGCCTTAGGCAGATGTGAAACTTTTTTGCCCTTTAGGGCTACCATAAAAAAAGATCTGTCCCCAAAACCTGCACTGGATTTTAACATCCATGAAGTCAACAAGCTAAACTAAAGTAGGAGGTTCAGAACTTTTTAGGAAGCCATCACAATTCCAATGCCACATAAGAACTAAATTTAGCCAACATTCAGCAATTCATCAGTGATCATTTTAATGGGATGACCCATGAAAGAAGCCCGTCCTAAAATATTGAGACAGCCACTACTGAACCACTGTAAATATCAGACCCTAAATAATAAAGTAACCAGTGATATGAACCATGGGCAAGTAATCAAGTATTAAAACGTGACAGCCAAGCAGTGCTAAGGCAGTATAGCCAGCTCTTCCATACCAGGTCCACGCCCCATAAGAGCAAAAGGGAGGGGGGGGTGGCCAGGCAGGCACCTGCCAAGTGTAATGCCTTATTACCGACACTAGTGAAGCCCCCTGCAGCGCTTCCAGCTTCTACTCTCTCCCTTCAGCTGCATTGCGGGGGGGTGGGTAAGAGAATCTGTTCTAGGATCTCTGAAGCACAGCATTGCAGCCACAGTATTTTAGCAAAGATACAATCTGATATTTTTTTTGGGGGGGGGGCTGCAGAAAAGCAATATGCATATTGCAAAGGCAGGGTCAGTTAGGCAGCCTAAATTACATTTTTTTAGTATATGCCAGGCTCTTCTCAAAAATAACTGCATCCGATGCCTTTGTGAGTTGAAATCTGAACAGGTCACAGCAGGTCACAGTATGACTAGTCAACTGCAATGTGAACTAAATGGCAAATAAAAAGCAATATCCATAGCAAACAGGTTGTCGTCTTCACAGCTCAAAAGCAGCATCAAAGTTAAGAGATTTCCACCAGACTTGGCCATGACTGAAAATACCTGAGCTGATATCGGTCTGAGATCGATAGTTTTTATTGGCTACGTAAGTACTGAGTGGATTAGATTGGATCCATGGCCATTTCCAACCTTTGCTGGATGTCATTATGGCAAGTGGACAGACGTGCAAGTCTATTAAACATCTGAGGTTTGAAAATAATGGGTAATATTGTGCAAATTGTAAACACTCCAAGCTTACCTTATCCACAAGATCTTTCTCGGACACTTCGATGGTGTCCTGTTGGGCACCATAGCGGTTCCTCTGGTACGTCACCTGTTCTGCCACCAGCTGTTTCAGTATGAAGAGTAGCAACTCATTGTTGTCCCTTCTGAATGCCAGGTACCGGGCAAAGGTCTGATGCAAAGTGAGAAAAAAAAAAAAGTTAGTTGAAGCTATATTAAAAAACAAAAGCAGTTTTTTTTTTTTTTGTTTTTTTGTTTTTTTTTAGCAGTTGCCAACACCTGGTGTAAACAGGTCAAATACATGATTACTTGCTAAAGGATCTACAGCCACAATTCAGCAATTTACACACATCTGCCACACTTCAAAGGCCAGGTAGGTGACCGGTTAATTTCCCGTTTCACTGCAGCTTCTCTCCGCCTGCTTACCGGGCAGTGAATTCACTCCTTTATCTCTGGTCAGTTAGCAAATTCAGAAACCAATAAAGGGCAAATCACAAAATTGGCTGTACGGGTCTACAAATTCATTAGCAAGATGCACCCTGTGCCTTGGAGGAGTGGGCTCCCATACCTGCCCTATAACTATACATTATACATGTGCTCCTGCTATGGAGGCTCTCAAAAATTTATAGCGTTAGGCCTGCAGATACTGGGCTGCTTACGTATGCATTTGCAAATGTGTGCAAACTAAACCTACTTTTACCATGAACCGTTAAGCATGATCCACTCCTATGCTTTTTTTTTTTTTGCAGAAACACACTACAGTCTTTAACACAGTTTCCCATGGGACACATTCACATCAATGCTTTTTTCAGCTGCTGCGTTTCTGTAAAGGGTCCGACTTTAAAAACACAAAACTGCTTTGATTACGTAGACTTCAATAGAGAAGCTGCATAAACATGTAATGCATTTTTGCTGCGATTTTACAACGCCTTAAGCTTTTTATTCAAATTGGCCAAAAAAAAAGATGCAAAACGCAAATTAGCGTAAAATCGCACTACATGCTTTTCTGCAGCTTCTCCTCTGAAGTCTAAAGAGCCAAAAAAAAAAAAAAAAAAAAAACTAGGTGTGTGTTAACCGTACATTGTATGCCCCTGTATGTTGTGGTCCTTAAGGTGCTCATCTAATAATTTTTTTTAAACCATTGATACTCCCTGCTGATAGCACTGCTTGTGGAAGAGAAATCCAAATCCTTACCGCTCTGACAGTAAAGAACCCTTTACGTAGTTTAAGGTTAAACTGCTTTTCTAGTTTTAGTGAGTGGCCACGTGTCTTATTGAATTCCCTTTCTCTGAAAAGTTTGTTCCTTATGCTCAGGTCACCAGTACAGTATTTGTACATTGATATATCCCCCCTCAATCATCTCTTCTCCAGAGAGAATAAGTTCAATGCTTGTAGAGTAGACTTTCCTCATAGCTGATGTCCTCCATTCCCCTAATTCTTTGTTGCCCTTCTCTGGACTCTCTCCAGTTCCAGCACATCCTTCCTGAGGACCAATGCCCGGAACAGAACGGCATACTCAAGATGTGAATGTGTCCCATAGGAAACCATAAAAAGGACTGCAGTGAGTTTCTGCAAAAAGCACCAAAAAACGCATAAGTGTGACCGAGCCTTAGACAGAATTAGTTTGTTGCAGGCTGGAAAGTTGATCTGGGAATTTCTATATTTTTGTTTTGCATTCGCCCTTCCATGTGCTTCTTGCAGTTAAGGCCAGTTGAGAGCCGGTTCACACTGAGGCAACACGACTTCGGGGGGGGGGGGGCCACCTGTGAAGTCGCGTGCACCGCGACTTCGGCGCGACTTGCAGGTACTTCACATAATGGAAGTCTATGCAAGTCGCTCCGAGGTCGCCCCAAAGTAGTACAGGACCCTTTTTCTAAGTCGGAGCGACTTGTGTCGCTCCTATTAGAACGGGTCCTGTGCTAATCAATGGACCGGGACCGACCGCGACTTGTCAGGCTGACAAGTGGCGGCAGTGTGAATGGGCTCTAAGGGTTTGGTCAGTTTCCATTTGTTTAATCCAGCAAATGTGCTTTGTTTTGTATTAAGCGATCGTTCTAGCACCACTTTAATAAAATGTTAACATGCAGCAGCCAGTAGCATCCACTGAGACAGTGTTGCTCATTAATTGGTTTGGTTACGCCTCACTGCACCGCATAGGCAGAGAAACCAAAGCCATTCTAAAGCCCATTTGTACCACAGCTGCAACAACTCAGCAGCTTCAATAGTTCTTCAGTTTCCCACCAGCAAAAATGTTTTACCAGTTTTCCAGTGTGGAAGGGGTAATAACTTATCAGGTATTAAATAATGCGTAATTACACACTGATGGCATTTGCACTTTTATTTGGCCAGGTGACAACTATAGCCAAAAAGGTATGGAAAAATATTAAAATGTAAGTTGTCACTTAATCAAGAGGTGAAGGAAGGTCTTCTAATTAGGACACCTGATCGTGACATCTAAAATATTTCCTGTATAGCAGAATACAGAAACAAAAAAAAACAAAAAAACAAAACAAAAAACAAAAACAGGGGTGTTTTTATGCCTCGTACACACGCAACGATTATCGGCCGACCGATCGTCCGACTTTTGTCCAGGGTGGTGTTTTGTTGGTTGGAATGTGCCTAGACTGCACACGAATTCTCAGCCAACAAAAATCTACTTCAGAAGTGATGTCATGTGCTGGTTTACTTTCCGTGTGATTTTTCTTCTGAGCATGCCCAGTCTTGATCAGATTTTTGTCTGCCGAAATCTGTACTGACTGACGAATAACCGGCCGTTGTGTAGACGGCCAACAAAAATTTTATAGCCTGCACACCAGATTTTTTTCGGCCGAAAAGTCGGAGTCGTTTGTCGAAAGCATCATACTAACAAGCCGAAAATCGGCCGAATGGACGTTGGCCGAAAATTCCCAGCCAATAATCGATGCGTGTGTACGAGGCTTTAGAAAGCGGTTATTTACCAACAGCAAGAATGAAAGTAGAAGTCATGGTCTTACCTTGCGCATACTTCTCATGACACTGAACTTCTGCGTGTCGATAAAGCTTTCCAGCATCACTCTGATCGCCATATTGACATCATCCTCTACAACATAGTCCCGCAGATGCATGCGTGCATGCGATTCCGCCATGCGAATCATGGATTCAATGTGTCGCACAGTGATGGGGATGCTGCCGGTGGCCTGTTGGAAAATAAGAGTTTATGAACAGGACTAGAAGGGGAAATTGGCATTACATAAGCCCAATCCACTTATTCCATACAAGTATGTTCATATAATGGTTAGAAACTGAGATAAGGATGTTTTTACACAAATGCCAAAGGCAGGCTGTTTAAAGCTCATTAAAAGAGAAAAATAAAACGGATGACAAAATAATGGGACTAAGCACCAAAGAAGCAATTGAATAGACAGCTCTAAGAGAATAACGCTCCATCTAACACTAGAAGAGAAATACAATTGCATCCCGTGCCCTCCTGCAACAGAATAGGGGAAGAGAGCGCCATCTAGTGGATACAGTAGCACAGCTGAATGACATTCCAACAATGGAAGGCTTCCTCAATGAATGCAAGTAGAAACGGTCAAATTTTCAAAGGAACAGAGCACCATCTAGTGGAAGCAAAGTAGTAAACAGTGTTGCTAATGTGGTTACATTAAAAATATTTTTTATTAGAGCTGCACGATTAAAAGCGAGAAAAAATAAAAATTGTGACCGAGTTCGGGGAGAAGATACACAGCTCGCTGTCACTAGAAGCGGCAGATCAGGAAAAGGCTACAGCTGTGGGAACATGTTCCACCCTAAAAACAGGTGAAACATGCTCCCAAAGGTGAACTTCTCATTTAAATTATGTACTCTTAACTCAAAAAAAAGCTGGGTTATACTTACTGATAACTCCTTTTCTAATAGTCTTCCAGGACAGCCCATGAGACGTTAGGCTCCTCCCCCAGGGACAGGAAACACATTCCAAAATTAAAATAAAAGGCGGTCCCTTAGTCCTCACCTTCAGTATTTCATGAGAACCACAGGACACCCTGTAAAACATATACATAGATATATAGACACATATCATACATTATACATAATACCAGATAGTTCGGGTGGGAATCCGGCTGTCCTGGAAGACTATTAGAAAAGGAGTTATCAGTAAGTATAACCCAGCTTTTCTCAAAGTCGTCTTCCAGGACAGCCCATGAGACGATGAGCAAGCACTTACCAGTCTAGGGAGGGACAACTGCCTGGAGCACCTTTCGACCAAACGCCTGTTCCTGAGAAGAGAGGAGGTCCAGGCGATAATGTCTAACAAAGGTCGAAAAGTTAGACCAGGTAGCCGCCTTACAGATTTGGTCTGGTGAGGCACCGGCCCTTTCAGCCCAAGACGTGGACAATGCTCTAGTAGAGTGTGCAGTAATGAAAGGTGGAGCCACCTTTTTCACTATATAGGCTTCTGTGATAGCCTGTTTGATCCATCTAGCTAAGGTTGCCTTAGAAGCTTTTTCCCCTTTATGGGAGCCGGAAAATTGTAAAAACAAAGTATCAGTCTTCCTGAAGGTTTTAGTCACCTCCAGGTATCTCAAGAGGGATCTTCTGACATCCAAACAGCTAAATTCTTTCTCTTTATTGTTGTTTGGGAAATTGCAAAAGGAAGGAAGGACTATGTCCTGAGTCCTATGAAAAGAAGAGACCCTTTTTGGCAAAAATCCTGGATCTGTTTTTAGCACAATCCTGTCATCAAAAATCATAAGAAAAGGTTCTCTGATTGAGAGAGCCTGTAATTCGCTAACTCTTCTAGCTGAAGTTATAGCTACTAAAAATAAGGTTTTTAGGGTGAGCATTTTTACTGATAGGTCTACCAAGGGTTCAAACGGACTGGTAACCAAGGCCTGGAGTACCAGGGATAGATACCAAGCTGGACACGTTTTAAGCACGGTTGGCTTTGTCCGGGCAATTGCTCTGAAAAAGGCATTCACATTTGGGTCTTCTCTAAGGGAAAACTGAAGAAAGACACTAAGGGCGGCAGCCTGTACCTTTAAAGTCCCTAAGGAGAGACCTTTGTCTATGCCTTCCTGAAAAAAATCCAAGATAGTTGGTATATCTGGGGAATGTCTCTGATTCTCCAACATCCAAAAATGAAATTTCTTCCAGATTTTAGCATACATTTTTCTAGTGACCGGCTTTCGACAGCTGGTCAATGTTTTGATGACTCTGTCTGAGAACCCCTGAGAGCCTAGTATTTGTTCCTCAGATACCAGGCCGTCAGGTTTAGGGTCCTGAGAAATGGATGGACCACCGGACCTTGTGTTAAGAGATCTGGTCTCCAAGGTAAGGTCATTGGAGGTTGCGCTGCCAACGCCTGAAGGCGTGCAAACCATGGCCTTTTGGGCCAGTATGGGGTTATCAGTATCATCTCTGTGTCTTCTAGGATGAATTTCTGAAGAACCTGTGGGATCAATCTGATCGGAGGAAATGCGTAACAGAGTCTGACTTTCCAGGGGTGGGCGAAAGCGTCTATGCCTAACGCCTGATCCCCTTGAGTTATGGAAAAGAATTTTTCTGTTTTCCTGTTTGCCTGGGAGGCAAATAGATCCACTACCGGTAGGCCCCATGAGGTTGTGATTTTGAGAAACACCTCTGGGTTGAGGGACCAATTGTCCTGGTTCATCTGGTGGCGGCTGAGATGGTCTGCCAGATAATTCTGCGTCCCTTTTAGGTGAATGGCCGAAATGGATGTTAGGTTCCGCTCGGCCCAGACAAAGATTTTCTGTGCAATGGTTTGTAGGCCCAGACTTCGAGTACCTCCCTGCTTGTTCAGGTACGCTACCGTTGCTATATTGTCTGACCTGATCTGTAGATGGCTCCCTTCTACCTCTACCTGAAAAAACTCCAAGGCCTTTTGGACCGCCATAAGTTCTTTTTGGTTTGATGAAGACTTCCTTTGTGCTGGGGACCATGTACCCTGCGCCCATCTGTCCTGCAGATATGCTCCCCATCCGGAAGCGCTTGCATCCGTGGTAATCCTCTGTGATACCTGGATGGTCCAGTTTAGCCCTCTTGATAGGTGAAGAGAGGATCTCCACCACCAAAGAGTCCTTTTTATCTTGGTGGGAATCCTTACTTTTTGTTCCAAGGAACTTGACTGCTCATCCCAATTCTGTAGAAAGAATTTTTGGAGTGGACGTTGTTGGAACCTTGCCCAGGGGACTGCTGGGAAACAGGAGGTCATCAAGCCTATCACTCTTGTGACATCCCTCAGAGAGACCCATAAGTTGGTCTGTAAAGAGGCAACCATCAGGTTCATTTTCTCCATCTTGCACTGAGGGAGGAAGATCATCTGATCCCGTGAGGAGATTTCGTAACCCAGGTAGGTCACTCTTTGTGAGGGTACCAGGCAAGACTTTTGTCTGTTGATTATCCAGCCTAGGGAAGTTAAGAATTCCTGAACTATGAGGAGGTCGGCTTCCAGTTTCTGGTATGATTCTGCCACTACCAAGATGTCGTCCAGGTAGGGGGTGATCATGATAGCTTTTAGCCTTAGAGGGGCTAGTGCTTCCCCTAGGACTTTGGTAAAAATCCGTGGGGCTGAGGACAGCCCGAAGGGCAGTGCCCTGAACTGGAAGTGCTTGACTTCCGGTCCTATCTTTACTGCTAGCCTCAGGAATTTCTGATAGGATGTGTGTATGGGGATGTGAAAATACGCATCTTTCAAATCTAGGGTTGCCATGAAACACCCTGGGAACAGTAGGTTCCCTATGGAGTATATTGATTCCATGCGAAAGCGTTTGTATGCTATTGAAAGGTTCAGATTGCGCAAGTTCAGGATCAGTCGATGACTTCCTGAGGGTTTTTGAATCACAAAGATGTGAGAATAAAACCCTGTTCCTTGTTCTTCTCTGGGGACTGGGATAATTACTTTTTGATCTAATAGGTCCCCTAACTGAAGACTCAAGGCGGAGGCCTTGACTGGATCCCTGGGAAGATTTGTGATCAGGATCCTTTCTGGAGGTTGAAGACAGAACTCCAGCCTGTGTCCTTGGCCTACTAGGTCCAGAATAAAAGGGCTGGAAGTAATCTTCTTCCACAGTGGGAGGAAGGCCCCTAATCTTCCTCCCACTCTGAGAAGGGAGTCATTGGGGCTGGTTGGGGCGTTTAGGAGGGTTAAACAGGATGTTACCCCTCCCCTTTCCTTTATGCCCCGTCCAATGTTTTTTGAAATTTTGCTGAGTTTCAAAAGACTTCTGCTGTTTGCCCCTGCCACGAAAATTCCTCTGAGCATAGGGGAATTTTTTCTTATCTGGGAATCCCTTCTTTTTATCCGCCGTACGCTCCAGGGCTTCTGTTAGGCCTGGGCCAAAAAGGTGGTCGCCTGTGAAGGGAAGACCACAAAGGCGAGATTTAGAAGTAACATCTCCCGACCATGTCTTGAGCCATAGGCTTCTTCTGGCCGTATTAGCTAAAGCTGAGGTCCTTGCTGCCATTCTTACAGCTTCAGCTGAAGAATCCGCCAGGAATCCTATTGCCTGGAATAAGAGTGGAAATGATTTATTAATCTGTTCCCTCGATGTTCCTGCAGTCAAGTGTGTTTGGATTTGAGATAGCCACAGCTCCAGGTGTCTGGCTATGCAGGTGGATGCCAGGGCTGGCTTTAAGCTCATAATGGAGGCTTCCCAGACCCTACGTAAAGAGGTATCTGTTCTCTTATCCATAGGGTCTTTTAGTGCTCCTGAATCCTCAAATGCCAAGTCAGTTCCTTTGGAGATTCTGGCAAGAGAGGCATCCAGCTTAGGGATTTTGTTCCAGGGCTGTTCCACACTTTCGTCAAATGGATACCTTCTTTTTAAGTTTCTTGGAAAAAAAGGCTTTTTATCGGGAGAATTCCATTCCTGTTTAATCACATCCAATAGTGAGCTATGCACAGGGAACACTCTAGCATGCTTTTTATGACTAGCGTACATTAAGTCATGCTTAGAGAGATGCACTTCTTCCTCCTCAATCTCTAGAGTGGTATAAACCGCTTTGAGTAGATCATCTACATCCTCCAGGCTCAGTTTAAAGTTGGAGCTATCATGGGAAACATTGCTTTTTGGTTCCTCTCCTGATCCTGATCCCTCTGCAGAAGAGTGGGAAGAAGAAACTTCCTCCTCCAAAACCAATGGGTCAATTAGGGATGGTGGAGCCTGAGCTGGGGTGGAAGGCTGGGCTGGTGCCTGCATCTTTTCAATGAGAGTCCTGAATGAACTAAATGTACTTTTTAGCTCATCTCTCACTGAGGACAGCATTTTCTGGGTAGAGACTGCAGAATCGTCTCTGACCAGTTTAGCTATGCATGCCCGGCACACTGCTTTGTTCCCAGAGGAACTCAATTTTTCTCCGCATACAGCACATTTCTTTTTGGGGGGCTGAGGTGGGTTATTGTCCTGAGCCTTGGCCTGGAAGATAAAAGACAAGGGAATTTAATTAGAGATACTTGTCCTCCTCCCACCTCCCATTTTTCCCCCTCCACCTTGTGGATAGAAAAGAGGGAGCGGTGCTGCTTAACCCCTGCCCCTAACGATAGAAAAGAGAGGGGGGAAGGGGAACGGAGTTCCTAACAGGTACCTGCAAATAGGGTGTCGTTCCCCCTTGCTTACCTGAGAGGTGCCGATGCCAGAGCCGACTTCCGCCGCCTGTGCGGTTGCTGCCGTGGTGTCCATCGCTCTGTATGGTGGTCCCAGCAACTGCTGTTTCCCCTAACATCGGTCGCCCATTTGAACTCTCTGTTCGCGCCTTCGGAAACTGGAACGAGGGTTTCCGGCGCCCGCGGATGCCGTCACTGCGCCGGAAGGGACACTGTCACTTCCCGTGAGGCCAGAGTGGATACGCTGAGTTCCGCCCCCTCCGTCTTTGGCGCCAACTTCAAAATTTCTTCCGAAGTTAGCGGTTCACGGGTACACAGCACTGCTGCTCCAAGGAACCGGCCGACCAACGGAGTGAACTCCCCAACGCTCCACCAGACAGCATCCGTAGTCCTGCCGAGAGGCTAGGAGAACAGGAGACAGCGGTCAGCCCCTATTGCGGCACTAAGGGGTACCGCTATGGGCCGAGGAGATGCATCTTTCCAAGTCTTTCCATGGACAGTCCAGGAGACCGGGAGCTTCAGTTCCAGGAACATGTTACCCCCTGTCCGGAGGAAACAAAAATACTGAAGGTGAGGACTAAGGGACCGCCTTTTATTTTAATTTTGGAATGTGTTTCCTGTCCCTGGGGGAGGAGCCTAACGTCTCATGGGCTGTCCTGGAAGACGACTTTGAGAAAAATTGTTTTGCCCTCAGCCTACTCAAAATTATTTTTTGCAACTGTGATCAGAATTTTCCTCCATGAACACACCATGTAGGTATGTAACCACCTTCTTGATGGATGAGATGGAATATGGGATTTGTAGTGTACATAGTGTACATAGTTGCAGTCATGTGCACTGCTCTAACATGCACTGAGTAGATTACAGTGACACAAATATATATATATATATATATATACACACACACACATACATCATGACTGAGGATATTTAGGAGAAAAAAAAAAAAGAAACATTACTTTGCCTAATGCCCCATTCTATCAGGATTAATCAGAGTTCCTTTTATACATTAACACTGATCAGCTGTGCTTAAAGCAGTCCATATAAAGAACTACAAAATGGTCACAATAGCAGTGACATCTTAATCAGATGCCATATTCTGAATATAGAAAGTGATCCACAGCCATTAGTTTAAGCCACTATATCCAGTGTATCATAAAAGTGAAGAGGCCACTGACCATAGACTCTTTCCTGAGGTCACTGTACATCTTGGCCACCTTGTCCTGGTCCATCTGGTTAAGCTTAGGGCGGACTTTTTCTTTAGCATACATAATGTATTTCTTCAGTACTTCCTGGGGAAGTGGATCCACCCCAAACGTGTTGGGTAGAACGATTTCTTCTGCATCTCCATTGGCCAGATCTTTGTTGCTTGGGTGATGCTTAATGTGGCTGCCAACCACAAACCGTGCCAACATTTCATCCTAAAATACAGATCACAAGTATAGCAATGACCACCCTCCTTGTAATACAATCAAGAAAAGCATATGGCAACAGCAAAATAGCCGCTCACAAAAAAAAAAACCAAACACAAAAAAAACAGTCTGCCTATGAACATATGACCTGAATGCCAAAACAGAGCAATTTGGCAATAGCTTTGTGAACTGCAGGTTTAGGAACCACATATATTACCTCTAATGTGTTTAGGCAAATGACTGGATTTTGCTGCTAGAAGTCCATTCTCAGCCATTAACCCACCAGCATATAATCCCAAAGCACTTCTAAGATAAAACTGAAAGCAATTTGTTGGTGAACACTAGTACCAAGATTTGTTTACAGCTTCGGATGGAGAAGGGAAAGGCCAACTGTCAGGTTTTCCCCCCCTATTTATATGAGTTCCCACGGTGATGGCAATTATATAAACTAACAACCTTTAATCATTGATTTTACATTTATTGCACAGTGCATCTGTATTATGCAGTATCTTTTATTGTTCATCATTATGAACGCCGACATTCCCTATGGTGCCACTCCTTATGCTTGACTTAATCACCTTACTGAAAGACATGGGTATTTTCTATCCATTGGGGAGATAATATCCATAGATATCCCATAATGGGTTAAATGCCGTAACGGTGATGATATGGTTAATTTATTGCAGCCAATTAAGTCTAGCATAAAGGCGGACACCTTGGATCATACCATCAGCTCTGAAGAAACCGACTGCTTGTCGGTGAAACGCGTCAGCGTTGGCGTTGTGGCATCTTACACTGTGTCCCCCTGTGCAGCATAGTCCATATTGCTTGCCATCTCTTTGGTCACTGTCAGCGGCTGTTCCCCTCACCAGGCACCCGGCGGATCATACCTACCGGAAGTGACGTCTTTCACTCATACCAGGAAGCAACTGGATCCTCTATGCCGTGGTAGCCGATAACCGGGTTGAACGCCGCTCCGGAGAAGACAGCGGACCGGTCTGCACAGCATAACAGGACTGGGACGGAGCTCTATACCTTCATGGATCCCACTTAGACCATAGCCGGACCGCATACCCCCACAACATCTGCAGGTAAAGCGGCCTTTACTGTTATACCAGTGGAACATTCCCCCATGTTGGCTGTACCTCAGTTTTCTATATGAGGACATCTTCATTTCATCGGTATATGCAGCAGCGGATCCGGAGCTTTACTGGACTCCAGCAGCCGAGTAGCACACTCCTCCATCAACTCCTTGTGACATATCCTCTGTCCCTTTTTTTGCAGTGAAGCTTACACCTTCCCTTTGAGAGGACTGCACGATTTCTTTGTGCCTCATGCATACACCTATACGGACACACTGTGAGGTTCATTAAGCACAAGTGAGCCATCGATTCTTATTACTTTACACAGGAGTACGCTCATTCACTGTGCCATCGGATGCATCCATAGAGGTCATTACATACCACCTGGCAAGTGTACCGACCATATGTTCGATACATGTCTGGTGGTATGTTAGGTCATACATGAGTTATTGGAACCACTATCTGGTTGTTATTTTCCAATTCACCTTAGGTGTATCTACAATTCCAGATTATCCATTGGTTTTCTTCTCATTTAACTATTGACATGCTCCAGTCCCATTCTTTACATGTGTTTCATGCCACTTTTTATTGTATGTTTTTTAACAGTGTCTAAGCAGTGTGTTCCTCCATTGCCTTGTATTGAGTTCCATTTTCGTATTTTCACAGGCATAAGTGCCTAAATAAAATTTAATTTTTTACACTATTTTTTGCTCGAGTATCCTTAGTTGGTTTTCCGTGGGAGTGCTCCATTTTGGGCCACCCCCACAATTTTTGTTTTTTCAGGTTTCAAGAGCTGTGTCCCGCTTTTGGAGAGCCCGATCCTCTCCAAATGACAGGTTGGATATACCCTCCCTTTTAGAGAAGCTTCCTCTCACTTCTGACGGTTTTCACCAGGGCCCTTTAGAAGAGCCTATTTATTCCAATGACATCTATGATTTAGATGATCTAAGCTACCTCCTACAACCCTATTAGACCAGATATTTTCTGATAGTTGCTCAACATGCGACAACCATTCCACACCAGCTAAAGTTTTGTAACAGGTTAATGAGCATTCCAGGCATAGTCTAAGTTTTTGGGAGTTTTGAAAGTCATTACCTGCACAGGATCCACTGTGTCCCTCACCACACACAGAATATCAAATCGAGACACGATGGGTTCTGTCAAGTCAACGTTCTCAGAGAAAGTCAGCGACGGGTCGTAACGTCCACCTGAAAGAAGAACATTCTCACTGAGCACCACTTTTTCAATATAGGTGCAGTTTTAAATAAGACAAAAATTAAAAAAACACAATACATTTTAATAGGTGTTAAGGGGATTACCAATTGGGTTAGCAGCAGCGATGATCGTGCAGCGTGCCTGGAGAGATGTGACAATGCCAGCCTTTGAGATGGAGATACTCTGCTGCTCCATAGCTTCATGGATACTGGTCCTGTCCTGATCATTCATCTACAAGAGACCACCACAGGTGAAAACACAGCAAAAACATTACCTTAAAGAGGAGTTTTAATCGTTTTTCACCTTCACGCATTAGGGCAGGGGTCCTCAAACTATAGCTTCGTACAGAGAGTATTGCTCACTTGCTGGAAGGTGGATGTTTGCTGCACGGTTCTTTACTTGCCCTCAATACTGATAAGATCTCCCATTGTTCTTGGGTTTCAGCTGTCTCCAATCAGCTTTCAGCTGATGGGCATATACAATTGGGAGTGTATCCGCATGAACCGTTTTCATTCAAAAGTCATCTATTACTTCCCTAAATGAGATATCCTGATGCAGCGATGAGAGCAATCCAGCAATATGTTTTTAATATTACTGGCAGGCATACACTAAGAGTCACACGACAGATTTTACCGCTATCTAAAGGTTCCCCTGAAGAAGGAGCTTAGACGTATGTCTTTGAAACGCGTTGGGCACTTACCTTCAATACAGCGGTGTTCTTCTGCCATATGACCAAATGTATTGTATATAGCTTGCCATAATCTTTTAAACTTTTTTTTGTAAATGAATTTCTTTCAATAAATTTATTACTATTTTTGTTAATTCTGATGAATTTATAGTTTATTTAAATCAATCCGAGCCTATAAAGTCCCACCCTAAGGGGAATTTCCATTGTAGTCTATAGCTTCGTACACACGCGTCGAAAATCGGCAGGGAATTTTCGTCCGACGACCGATCTGCCGAGTTTCGGCTTGTTAGTATGATGCTTCCGACAACCGACTTAGTACTTTTCGGCCGAAAAAAATCTGGTGTGCAGGCTATAAAATTTTTGTCTGCCGTCAAAACACGTCCGATTTTCGTGCAGTCAGTACAGATTTCGACAGGGAAAAAATCTAATGAGTAAGACTGGGCATGCTCAGTGAAGAACACAAAGAAAGCAACCCAACACATGACATCACTTCTGAAGTAGAATTTTGTCGTGTGGGAAAATTTGTGTGCAGTCTAGAGCACATTCCAACCAAAACACCACTCTGGACAAAAGACAGACGATCGGTCGGCCGATAATCGTTGCGTGTGTACTAGAGCTGCACGATTCTGGCCAAAATGAGAATCACGATTTTTTAGCTTGGAATAAAGATCACGATTCTCTGTGTAACAAAAAAAAAAAATTGGGATAACTTTACTGTTACGTTTTTTTTTTATTAAGTCTATTAATTGCGTTTGAAAGACTGCTGCGCAAATACAGCGACATAAAATATTACAACAATCGCCATTTTATTCTGTAGGGTCTCTGATAAAAAAATATATAAAATGTTTGGGGGTTCCAAGTACTTTTCTAGCAAAAAAAAAATGATTTTAACTTGCAAAGCAACAAGTGTCAGAAAAAGGTCTAGTCTTTAAGAGGTTAAACTACCTTTCTCCCTGGCAGAGGGAAGGAAAAGATACAATGTAATCATTTTGTTTATAGTTACTGGGAGACTTAGGCTCCATTCACACCTGGGCGTTTTCAGCTCCAAAAACGCTCAAAAGAAACGCTTCCAAAACGCCCAACAAGTAAAACCCCATTCATTTAAATGGCCCCTGTTCACATCTGAGCGTTTTGCAAAACGCCTGTAGCTGAAAAAAGTACATGAGCTTCTTTTTGGGCTGATTACCAGCGTTTTTGATAGAGGTCAATGAAAAACGCCTAAAAAAAAAAATCGCGGTAAAAAAAAAAAAGTGTGAATGCAGCCTTAATGCTGATAGGCGTTTGTTTGCAGGAGGCTTTTTTTTTTCCACAGCTGTTCTCTCTGCAGCCATGCAAAGAATCGAGCATATGTCAAGTTTAGATCGTCAGGGGGGGTGAATCGAGATCGCGATTTTCATACGATTAATCGTGCAGCTCTAGTGTGTACTAGGCTTTAGGCTCTCCAGCTGTTCAGGAACTACAATTCCCATCATGCCTGGTCAGGTCTGTGAATGTTAGAGTGTTACAATACCTCATGGGATGGTGTATTTCCACAACAGCTGGAGGGCAGTAGTTTGAGGATCTCTGCATTAGGGTGAAAAACCTTTTCTGCTTCACCTGCCCCCCCCAGTGAAGGTGGCACTGAAGAACCGGATTGTTTTCAGACTGCTCGAGGAAGCGGGGAAAACAACTGGGAGGGGGGTCACTTCTCCCTGCGAATCCCCTGCTGGGACCACTTATGTGAAAGAGGACCGCCAGCCACGTATAATACCGGGGTATTAGGACACACTAGTATTTAACGTCGTCAAAGTACCAGGATAAATAGGCGGCGGGCGATCTAGAAGTGGTTCAACATTGAAGGGTGGTAGAAGAGAACAAAAGCGCACTAACCTTGTCAAACTCATCGATTAGGCAAACGCCTCTGTCTGCCAGGACCAGAGCGCCGGCCTCCAGTGTCCACTCCTTAGAGACAGGGTGACGCTGGACGTAGGCCGTCAAACCCACAGCAGAAGCTCCCTGTCCGGTGGTAAAGACGGCTCTGCTGGATACTTTCTCTACATACTTCAGAAACTGGGATTTGGCTGTTCCTGGGTCACCGCACAACAAAACATTAATGTCTCCACGGACTTTGTGCTTGCCACCTATAAGTAAAAACAAGACGCATGAGCGACTGAAGTTGGAGGAAAATAAAAATCACACCACACCCTCACCTTGAAGTTTGATAATGAAATCTGAGGTTAAATAACCCACTATTCCAAAATGTTACCATTACTCCACCCATTCAGAATAGCAGACAAACTGGAATTCACTATAATGGAGTATTCTTTGGCTACATGTAGTAAACTTAGAGGGAATAGAATAACCCAAAGCAGACAGAATCTGTAGCAGCTGAGTATAGTAACCAGTCTGCTTTCTAGTCTCCGCTTGTTTGTTAAGCTTTGAAAATGTAAGTTAAAAGCCGACTGGTTGCCATTGACCAGCTTCTCCAGATTCTGACTACTCCAGTCTTTACAAAATTTCTCCCCAATGAAGTTAAGCAAGAAGTCCCTGCACACACACACCTGGGTTCTTTGCTTCTCCTCCAAACAATGCCAAAGCCAGGCCTCGCTTGATGTCCTCGTGTCCGTATATAGATGGAGCAATGCTGGCAAAGATCTGCAGGGAAACACTGATTAGCAACTGATGATTAAACATGGTAGAATAGCATGAAGTTCATGAGTAAACAAGCACTCACTTTCTCCCCGATACGTTCATCTTTGGAAAGTGCGACAATGGCTTTAACATCCTCGTCTGTCAGTTGTCCCACTGCGACTTTGTCATCTTTCTTGGTGATGTGGTTGGCAAGGATGACTGTAGCGAATACAGGGAAGCCGCTGGCTGTATTCAGGGATCCATCGTAATTATTGTGGTAGATTCCAGTCAGTTCCTGTCAAAAAAGCAAGCATATTTAAGAAAAAATGAACATGCAATCAAATACAGAGAAAGAAACACTCACCTTAAAGCAGTAATAAACCAAAAAAAAATCTGGGCAGTTTAAGTCATAATATGCATTGCATATTATGACACTTATCTGAAAACAAAGCCCTCCAGCGGCACGCTGTCACCGCTGAAGGCGCTTCCATCTTCACCCGGTCTCTTCAGGTTTCGGCAATATGAATGGCCGTGCTGGCAATAACTTCACTCCCGTGCATGGGTCACTTAACGGCACCGCTCTGGAGGAACCGTACAGGCATGCCGTTCCTTCGGAGCGTATGCGCCAGTGACGTCACCGGCTGCATCTGAAGTAATTATCTCCAAAACAGTGCACTTTTAGGATATATTTATAGTACCTAGGAAAGCCTTAATATAGGCTTACCTATAGGTGAACATACATGGGAGTTTACTCCCACTTTCACCACTTAAGGACTGGAAGGTTTTACCCCCCCCCCCCCCCCCTAATGACCAGGCCATTTTTTGCGATATGGCACTGTGTTACTTTAACTGACAATTGCGCAGTCGTGCAACAATTTAATTAAGATTGATGTCCTTTTTCCGCACAAATAGAGCTTTCTTTTGGTGGTATTTGATCACCTCTGCAGTTATTTTTGCGCTATAAACAAAAAGCGACAATTCTGGGGAAAAAAAATATATAATATCTATCTGCTACAAAAAAACATTACCAATAAAAAATATAATTTTTTATACATTTTCATCAATTTAGGCCACTATGTATTCTGCTACATATTTTTGTTAAAAAAAATAAAGTGTATAATGATTGTTTTGCGCAAAAGTTATTGCATCTACAAACTAGGGGATAGATTTGTCATTTTTATTTTATTTATTTTTTTAAATATTGGCAGCGATCAGCGACTTTTAGCAGGACTGCGACTCAGATCGGACACCTGATACTTGGTGGGGGGTGACATTACTACAGTAATCAGTGCTAAAAATATGCAGTTACTATACTGTTGACACTGGCAGGAAAGGGGTTAACACCAGGGGCAATCAAAGGTGTAAGTGTGCTCCTCGGGAGTGCTTTCTAACTGTATGGGGAATTGATTCACTGGATGAACACAGACCTGTGTTCTTAAATAGGAGGAACACAGAATTCCTGTATTCATCTCGGACAGCGGTCTGTCTTGTTTACATAGGCAGACTGCCATTCTGTCTCCATGGGGAGCGATCGCGGGTGGCATGTTCATGCCCCCACTAGCTATTACACAAAGCGACGTACAGGTATGTCGTTTCACGTAATAGAGCCAACCTACCACTGTAAAACTGCAGCGGCTGGTTGGCAAGTGGTTAAAGCCCTTATAAATCAGCAATTTTGGTGCTTTTAGTAAGTGTAGCAAGAGTTAATCTGTAAGGTCTTCAATGCTGCCTGTTGTGCTATAGAAATGCCTCCACTCCTGCCCTAGTGACCTTTCATACAGTTTCAATAAAAACAAAGTAAAATCCCTTTATAAACTATAGCAATAAGGACAGGATGCTCAAGATCCATCTTTGAGAGCTGCATCACATACAACAAAATTCTGGTAAAAAAAAAAAGTCCCCCTAATAGCTACACAAGGTCACCCACAGACGTCTGAGGCCTTAGAAGTATCACAAGAATTCTTGGCGTGCCACCATGGATGTTCTCTAAGAGAAATAATGTGAGCAGTTATTTTCCCCAACAACCACACTACAGACATTCAATACAGGGTTCTGTACAGCGTTTTTTTTATCTTTTACCAGCTTTGTCAGCTTTTTTATTTAATAAACTCAATTTAATGGTACTGCACCATTCTGAGCCTGTCCTTTTTGTTCCCTGAATTGCATCTGGAGAAACCGTGAGGAACCCGCTCACCCCACTTGGGGGGATTCCGGTCGAGAGGGATAGGAGCCCAGCAGTTACCATCATTCTGACCGGGAGGGTCACCAAAGCATTACTGGTCTCTTTGCCGTAAGGTAGTTGAGACCCACCTTATCTGGTGAGTTTACATCCTACCCTTAATACTCGCATGATTGGATATCCTGGTCCATTGGAGGATCCAGCACCAAGCACCTGCACTTTTTTTCCTTTTTGGCACTTTTTTGGAATACCCATCACTGAGTCACCTATGAACTATTTTGAATTTCACTCAGCACTTTGTTACTGTGAATTGTTGGACTTGATTTTGGCACATTAACTATTTAATCTTATTATCCTTTATGATATCTATGTTTTAGGGGTACAGCCCTTTTTAAAGTTTGAGATTTTTAGAAAATATTATATTGCATACCTACTCCTATAGCTCCCTGGACACACCAGCAAGCGCTAGATCATCTCATCTAGTTTGGGATTTCCTACACATTTACTTATATATAGCAGCTGCTCATCCAATACATTTATTTTATAAAGTAGCCACATTGCCTATCTGATCAGGCACTCCTAAGCGCGAGGAATATATTCGACTGAATATATACATTTGCAACCACTTAGATGTCACTCACTATCTCATCTCCAGGTTTGCAGCTGTCCACCAAGTCCGCCAGAAGAATGGCATCCTTCGAGCGAGGAAGACGCCCAGCAGCCACTTTTCCAGGGCTTTCCTGAATGGTTACTCGCTGGTAGTTCTGGTACACGGTCTGTAAAATGAACAAAATATTAACTAGGAACCCATTTTGGAACAAGCATAACTTGTTTTAAAATACATGATTTGCCAAGATATGTCTGCACATAGGATATGCTAAAGTTGCCACAGTACCACGCTCAAATATGCATACAACTATTGCTAAATCGTGGCCAGTCAGTAAAAAAAAAAATAAAAAATAAAACAAACCTCCTCCATGTTTATTTCGAACGGTCCAAGGGACTGACACTCGGGACAGGAACCTGGCTTCACCTCCTGGTTCTGAGACTGGAAGAATGGACCCAAGATAAAGCTACACTTGTTACAGTTGTATTTCACCATGCTGAGCTGCGGCAAGACACCAGTGCAGCTGGTCACAACTCCGCTGGTCCGGATCAGCTGGTTTAGATGTAACTGCCTGTTAACCAAAACAGAAATGTTTTTTTGCCTTAAAAGCTATAAAAAAAAAAAAAAAAAAACAACCGTCCCTCTAAAACAGGGGTCTTCAAACTATGGCCCTCCAGTTGTTCAGGAACTACAATTCCCATCATGCCTAGTTATGTCTGTGAATGTCAGAGTTTTACAATGCCTCGTGGAAAGTGTAGCTCCGCAACAGCTGGAGGGCCGTAGTTTGAGCATCCCTGCTCTAGAACAACCGACCCCGCTACCCTATTAAAGTCGAACCTGCCCAGATCCCATATAAAGAAAACGAATACATGCACCGTTTTTAAACACATCTCTTTGCTGCATTTAATTTTCATTTTTATTTCCAGGATCTCACCTGAGAGACCTTAGCTCTTCTACCAGAGGGAGATGAGAAATGCGGACATGTATCTCACGGGCGATGCGGTCATACTTTGGATACATAACCAAAACCACCTCCTTGGCGGCTTCATCAAAGATCTTCAACATTTCTGCAGGTGCTTCTGGGAGGAAGTAGGCCAAAACGTGCTCCCGGGCAGCCAGATCTTCATAGTTCACCACAAGGCTCTCTTTATTGTCTGCAAGAAGAAAACATGTCACCGGTAAGAATTCTTACATTTGCTGCGTTAACCTTTAACAGATGCAAATTAGCGAAAATGAGTGCATGCCGCGCACTTGCAAGTCCCACAGGCTTGCCTATTCCAAGACTAAACTTGGCAGAAATTTGCCTCTGGCACATGAAGCAGGAACCTATTTGCTGCAAGCAATCTCATGTCACAAGCAGTCTGCCATTAAGAGCAAAGTGACAGTGCCTGTATAAATTTATGCCAAAACCTGATAAGTCTTCTGCAACTTGTTGGTCAAGCCAGTCAATTCTGCATAATGGATGTGATGTATTCACAATACAAGCCATACCTTTGCACATATCACTGATCTTCTCTTTGAAGACATTGTGCCCATGCTCATCAACATGGGTTCTCAGAAAGTTCTTGAAGCGGTGGAAGATCTCCAGGCGTGTAGCAGCCATAGACACCCACTCTCTAACACTGTAGCCCTTCATGTCTTCTAGATTCTCAATGCTTTCAATCATTTCTTCATCCTCATCCGCAGCCCCCTCTGCAGCACGCTCGGCCAGTCGCCTCTTGCGCGCAGGGCGGTCTTCCTCCTCATCGTCGCTGTCTAAAAAACAAAGTCAACAAATTCGATACACAAGTCTGAAGGTTGTCCTTGAATTATTACCATTAGTCAAGATATACACAGTGCCAACAGTTTGAGAAGCACTTTCCAAAATAAAAAAGGGGGACAATACAGTCATGCCTTAGCAGTGTTCATAAATTTCTGACCTATTTCAGTCCCTTGTGCCGTGACAGTTACATAGTCAGGTTGAAAAGGCTCAAGCCCAAAAAAAAACGCCCTACCTCACACACAATCCCATATATGCAATCTTTCACCCACAGTTAAGCCAGAGGAAGGCAAAAAAAAAAACCTCAGTAAAGCATGATTCAAAATTTCCCTGAGAGGCAATCCGATATTCCCTAGATCAACTTGAAGCCCCGTACACACGTAGCGATCATCGGCTGAACGATCGGCCGTCTTTTGTCCAGGGCTGTCGTGTCTGTTGAAAACTGCAAAAGACTGCACACGAATTTTGTCGGCCAACAGCCGACTGCAGAAGTGATGTCATGTGATTGTTAACTTTCCCTGTGTTTTTTCTTTTCTGAGCATGCCCAGTCTTGCTCATCTGCTGTCTGTCGGCCGAAATCTGTACTGACTGGCAAACAATCGGCCAACAAAAATTTTAATGCTTGCACGACAGATTCTGTTCAGCCGAAAATGCGCTGCCCGCAGCATCATACTAACAAGCCTACAATCGGCCGTCGGCTGAATATTTACGGCCGACAATCGGTACGTGTGTACGGGGCTTAACCCTACTACAACGTTGCAATAGTGCAGCCTGATAACTGGGATGATGGAGAAAACGGTTCCTCCTGCCTGCAGCAAACAGACATCTCAGCCTAGGCAGCATCACTGAAAAGGAGCTCAGAACAGCTTGTTAATGAAAGCTACAGCATTTTAAAGAGGAGGTAAACCCTCCTCTGACACTTTTCTCTATAGGCAAGTCTGTGATGAGGCTTACCTATAGGTACTGTAAATATCTCCTAAACATCTACCGTTTAGGAGATATTTACCTTGCATGCAGCCAGTGACGTCACTGGCGCATGCGCTCTGAAGGAACGGCCGCTGGTGCCGTTCCTTCAGAGCTCCGTGCCGTGACTGTCGGCTCCCGCACACGTGCGCGGGAGTGATGTCACCGCGGCTCCGGCCAATCAGATGGCCGGATGCCGCGATCCCGGAAGACGGGCTACTGAACATGTCGCCCGTCAAACAGGTAAGTGGATGGCACTGCGGGGGCTCGTTCTAAGGTAAGTATTTCATAATGAGCTAGTATGCGATGCATACTAGCTCATTATGCGTTTCTCTTTCAGGGTGAAAAAACAAAAAACAAAATTGGTTTTACAACCTCTTTAAAATGTTGCTGTATATTCTAATAATTTAAGAAATGTTCCCTATAGAGTTGTTTAAGTACTTAAAAATGGCACCCTAACTCAACCTATTTGTACTCCTCTCTATCCCTTCCCCCGCATAAAACTGCAGGATTTTCAGGAGACAAAAAGATCTAAAGAATGGTTTCACCGTGTAGATGAACTGGGACCAAAAGCCCACATATTTGCCTTGAATAAAAACGGGTAACGTTACTAGTCATGGAGCTTGAAACTACCATTTCAGGAGTAGGAGAGTTCAGCGAGAGGGAACTTTCATAGCCTTCCATTAGAGATGAGCAGAGATGGTCCTCTATGGAGGACCCAACTGCAACACCAAGCTTCTGTGGATTCTTAAACAGGACGCCAACCACCAGGACATTTTGGATTGGTCCCATGTATAGTAGCTTATGAAAACCAACAAAATACTTACCATAGAGGAGCCCTCTGCGCATTCGGCCCATATCGCGTCCCGTCTCTCGGTCCCGCATTCTCATAGCCTGCTCTGCGGCATCCCTCTGGCTAGCAGTCAGCTCCTCAGCATCTTCATCGTCCAAGCCTTCAGCTTCATAAACATCCAGCTCAGAGATGGGACGGTAATCCCTAAACACACGAACAAAAAGGGAGTTGAGAAAACTGGATAACAGACCACTAGCTACGGACATACAGAAGCATGAAGGTCTGAATGATCCGGGAGGCAATTCGATTCGCCCTCATCCACATTACAAGAATTGTGTCACCATGCACAACAGATCTCAGTCACTACGACAACCAATAAAAGCTCCAAACCTCTCCATCCCGTCACCGATGAGCTCTTCTCCATCTTCCTCCTCGACAGGAAGAACCTCATCCCCAAGGAGATTGTCTGACTCGTCCTCAAAGGGAGGGAGGTCCCGGCCAGGGCTGGACGTGAGCGCATCTCCGCGCCTTGATCCCGAACGGGGACTGGTTGCGATAACAAATGACTCTGAAGAATCCTGAAACAACAAAACAGGTCAGCACAACTGCTCAACAAAAAGCCTCCTGCCAATTAGGGGTTAAACAGGTTATAAGTTTAAAAAATAAATCAAGCATCTCTTAACTGGGTCATTGTTGGTGTATTTTGGAGAGGGTTTATGGAGTGGTTCTTTGAAAAGAAGTCACTGGATTAAAGTAGAACTATAGGCAAAACTTTTTTACCCCCCATTTTGGATGGAGTAAGGGAGGGTTATAACTAGTCTTTTTTTTGCCATCTGTGTCCAATTGCAGAGATTTCCCTTCACTTCCTATCCCATAGCCAAACTGGAAATCCCTGCAAAATAACGGAAATTCTTTGGAGACACCCCCCCCCCCCCCCCCAGGTCACCAGAACTAGTATCCCAATTGGAAGATTTTCCCTCTATTACTTTTCCAGGGACAACCCCAAATGTGGGATTTACTTTGACTTTCAATGAGAATGGTAAGCGGGACACAAGGGGTGAATCTCCCTAACAGGGGCACAGACAGCAATAAAAGCTGACAGAGGTTCTAATCCATCTTCACTTTATACATTACCCACTTCAATACTGGGCACTATAACCCCCTTCCTTCCCAGGTCAATTTTCAGCGCTGTTGCACTTTGAATGGTTGCGGTCATGCAACACTGTACTCGTATGCAGACCCATCAAGGATGCCAACCAGTGCCCACTCATCAGTGCCCATCAGTGAAGGAGAAAACTTACTTTGAAAGTTTTATTAGTTCCTTACAAAGTGTTAACAGAAAAACTTTTTTTTCCAAAATGTTCGGTCTTTTATTTGTTTAGCAAAAAATAAACCCAGTGGTGATCGAGTACCACCAAAAGGAAGCTCTATTTGTGGGGGGGAAAAAATTAAAAAAATGTTTTTGGGTACAGTGTTGCGAGCAATTGTCATTCAAAATGTGACAGAGATAAAAGCTGAAAACTGGCCTGTGCAGGAAGGGGGTAAAAAGTGCCCAGTAAGCAAGTGGTTAAATTTAAGCCAAACTCCAGCTCACACTTTAGAATCGGGTACAGTAAACAATTTTGTTCCTTTGGGGATAAAGATTTTTACATAAAAGCCGATCGCTTTAAGCACCAGTCAGTGGTAAATGGTTTGTTTCAACCCTTTAACTGGTACATCTATTGGAGAAGCTTGTTCTGTTAAAGCGGCGTTCCACCCAAAAGTGGAACTTCTGCTGATCTGCTTCTTCTCCCACCCGGTGCCACATCTGGCACCTCTCAAGGTGTGTGTGGGGGGGGTACCTGTTTTTGACAGGCACCCTTCCCCACTTCCAGGAGACAGTGCCGTTCCTCAGAACTTCGCCCCCTCCTCCTCCTCCTTCCCCCACCGCCAGGCCAATTAGAAGTGAAGCCGGGTTTGCTAATGTGCAGCAGGGAACCAGCTGTGAAGCCAACGGGCAAACCAATTTGAAAATTCGACTAGGGTGCCAACATTGCAGGATCCCTGGACAGGTAAGCGTCTATTATACAGGATTTATATAGCGCCAACAGTTTGTGCAGCGCTTTACAATAAGAGCAGACAGTGCAGTTACAATACAAGAGGAATCTGAGGGCTCTGCTCATTGCAGCTTATATATTAAAAGTCAGCAGCTGCAGACTTAATTTTTGTTCCCTAGCTACACTGCAGAAACTTACTGGCTGGATCACCATGTAAAAACACATGCAATTAAAACAAATTTGTCAATTTCCCCATCCGGGGGGGGGGGGGGGGGGGGCCTTACCCTTCAGAAGACAATGATTATTGCTAGCAGCTCTACCAGCTTCTAGTGTATGTAAAATCCAGTAGGCCCCTTTCACACAGGCTTTCTGATCCGGTCCGCCCGTCAGATTTTCAGGCGGACCTGATCGGATGCTCTATGCACCTCTATGAGGTGGCGGATGTCAGCGGTGACATCTCCATTGACAACCGCTGCTACCCGATCCTGTCCGTGAAATCCAGACAGATGGAAACCTTATTTTCCATCCACCTGGAGGATCGGATAAGATCGGACAAAAAAGGACAGGCGGTCCATTCTCATCCGATCTCCCATAGAGGAGAGCGGGGATCTGACAGGGCAGTTTCTGCAAAGTAAGCGGAGACGGCGCTGTCATCCACCTGCTCAGCGGATCGATCCCCGCTGAGCAAAACGGAGTCGCACACTTGTGCGATGCAGGAAGGCTGCGAATCCGCAGCCTGTTCCCGCATTGCAAATGCACATCTCGCAGTTCACACTGCCATATGCGATACGCAGGGGGTGTCAATTAAATGTTAACGACACCCCCAGTTTGATCACATATCGCAGTGCGATCTGAAAGTTCGCACAGGATCGGATCACACAAGTGTGAACCACTGTGCTATCCGATCCTGATGCGGCTGGTGCGTGTTTGGTGCGGATACAGTGCGAATTCAGCCATACAAAGTGTATGGCTGAAGTCGCATCCACACATCCGATCGCATGCAATGAAGGAGCAGTGCGCTCCGAATTACATGCGATCGCCACACTCGCAATAATGTGAACCGGCCCTAAAAGGACCCATAGGCTGGTTGCACTCAAGTCGATCGCTCATCTTCAGCCTGCTCATAGATTGTTTGAACCCCAGCCAATTCCTACTGAACCGGCCAAGATTCAAACAGTCTATGGCTGGCCTTAGGCCCAAAGTTATTTTTTTTCTGCTAATGATTGCATGCATGAGATTTTCACATGATCCACGTGACGTGCAAAGGACGGTTTATTCACTTGATTGCGTGTTTATTGCGCTAAAGAAAATCCTGCTCCATTTTACACGATTTTGGAAGGCGTTCTGTCACACAATGGCAACCAGACACGTGTCACGCAATTTGGAATCACAGCGATTCTGCAAACAATTCCAAATCGCTTCATGTGAATGGGACCCAACGCATCCCCAGCCTGCGCAGTGCTGTGTGTAAAAAATACAAAATATAGAGATATATATATATATATATATATATATATATATATATATATATATCTCAATCTTAGGAGTTATCAAAACATATAGACTAAGGACACCAAGAGCACGTGAAAGAACTCCAGATGTAAGCAGGAACACCGCATAGAGAACAATGAGCCTCTCCAGGTTAGGTCCCATGCTGGCTGTCAGGCATGCTGGGACTTGCAGTACTCCTGTCCCTGGGACCCCACTCTATCCCTACCACACACACTGTAACCTGCCCCTAGGAAAGCTCCGATCACCGCACTCACCGCCATGCTGCTGCTCTATCCGCTCACACAAGATCCGCTCAGCTTGATCTCCCCAGCTGCCGGTTTGGCGCGAAAAACCCACGTGACCTGCCTGAGCGCGCGAAATTCTCTCCTTCTTTGCATGAGCCCCGCCCCATTACTCAAAGACTGCGGGAGAGAAAAGGGGCGGGACGCGCCGGAAGGCGTGCTTATTGGTCTCATTGAGGCGGAAAGGCGGGGCTCATTAATAAACGAGCAGTAAGCTAATTTCTCTGAGTTAGAGAAGACAAAAAAAGTTTTTAAAGTTGTACTAACATAAATAATAAACAGAATTATGATATACACTCAATAGCCACTCTATTAGGTACAACTGTTCAATTACTTGGAAACACAAATTGCCAATCAGCCAATCACATGGCAGCAACTGAATGCATTTAAAGTGGAGTTCCACCCTATTTTAATACTAACCTCCATCTTCTCGCTCCGGGTCACCTGAAAAAGAAATGGATAATCGCATTTTTTTTTTTTTTTTTACTTATCTCGTGGCGAAGAAAAAATACTTACCTTACTTCCTCCTTCCTCGGCCGCGGCCCGTCGTCACTTCCTGGCTCTGCAATGATTCCTGGGAGCTGAACGTCATCGCTCCCAGGAATCATTGCGCCTGCACCGGCCCCGACGTCAGTTCCGGGTCGCGCGCGTCATCCCCTTCTAAACAGCTTCTGGGCATGCCCAGAAGCTGTAGAGGGATGACGCGCGCGACCCGGAAGTGACGTCGGGGCCGGTGCAGAGCATCGTGGGACCAAAGAAGGCGGAAGAAGACGCCGAAGGGGATCTCGCTGGCTTCAAGCTGCCCACATCTGAGATGGCAGCGCTGGACAAGACGTTTGCAAGGTAAGTATTTGTCCTAACAAGTGCAACCCGGGACAGATCAGAGGCTAGCCATTGTGGAATGTACTAGCCCTGACTGTCCCGGGGGTATTAAAAAAAAAAATCCAGGGTGGAACTCCGCTTTAAGCATCTAGACATAGTGGAGACGACTTTCTGAAGTTCAAACCAAGCCTTAGGCCCCTTTCACAGACTCCGTCCGTAGGACGGATTCTGTTTTTCTCAGCGGGGGATCGAGCCGCCGATCCCCCGCTGAGCAGGAGGATGACAGCTGTGTCTCCGCGCTGTGTGCAGAGACACAGCTGACAGTTCCCCATGCATCTCTATGGGGGAAATCGGATGGGAACGGATTGTCGGTCCGTTCTCATCCAATCCCATCCGATCCAATCTGTTGGACGGATGGAAAATAGGGTTTCCATCCGTCAAGATTTGACGGATCGGATCGGATGTCAGTGGACATGTCTCCGCTGACATCCGATCCCCCATGGAGATGCATGGGGGGACTGTTCAGATCCGCTAAAAAAATGGACAGGCGGATCTGAACGGTCCGCCTGTGTGAAAGGGGCCACACACCTGTGTGAAATGGTGAAGAAAGAGGATTTAAAGCGGTACTCCAGGAACCCCAGAGAAAAAAAATAAAAGTCGGAAGCTATACACACTGTACACATACTGTAGCTGCTGACTTTTATTATTAGGACACTTACCTGCACCCCAGACAATGTTTCCATCGGCTCTCGGGTGTTGCCGCTGCCATAGCCTGTAAGGGAGACCGGCAGTGAAGCCTTGCGGCTTCACAGGCGATTCCCTACTGCGGATACGCAAAGCCCGCTGCGCTTTTTGAATGGCCTGGTGAAGGGAGAGGAGGATGGGGCCGAACTTCTGACAACTTTTATGCAGCGAGGTCTGACAGAAGTGGGGAGTGATACCGGCCAAAAACAGGTACCCACTCCCCTTTCCCTGAAAGGTGCCAAATGTGGCACCCGGGAGAGGACTGGGCCAGGGGGGCAATTGCCCCCTTGGTCACTCTGATGTCCTGTAAAAAGGCTGCACTGCTCCTGCCACAGACATGCTTAAAGGATTCCTGGTGAAGAGAAGTAAAACCTCCCTGCCACTGACCTACTGAGTGCGGGATGAAGACAAGGACAGAGTGCAGCCCCCCCCCCCCCCCACCAGAATGGATGGTGTAAGCTGTGTCTGAGCAGAGGCCGGTTCCATGCCCCACTGGAGACTCTCCTTCCCTGGCCAGTCCCACCCAAGCTGTCCCAGCTCCCCCCAACTGAGCCCTGCTGGCCAGGTTAGGAACCCGGATTCCGTCAATGAGTAGAGAGTACCGGGAGTAAGGCTTCAGCCTGGAATGGGGGTCAGAAGGAGGACGAGAAGAGGGAGAGTGGGAGGGGGGCCTAGTCACTGCACCATGAGCCTCTGGTTTGTACTTGCCCCTGGGCTGAAAGTTGCAAGTCTGCCCCTGGTGGCACCTGAGGGGGAGAGGAGACAGATAAGTGGAGCTTTCACTTATGGGTGGAACTCCGCTTTAATGACTTGGAACGTGGCACGGTTGTTGGTTCCAGACAGGCTGGTCTGAGTATTTAACCGACTGCCGCACGACTATATACGGCGGCAGTCAGTCCCTCACAGGCAAAGTGACGTATGGGTACGTCACTAGCCTGTGAGGCTCTAGGGAGCGAGCGCGCGCCGCTGGAGGCTCGCTCCCGCTCACTCACGGCCCCCCCCCCCCGCGCGTGTGAGCGGCGGACCCGTTGTCCGCCGCTCACTCGCGATCGTCGGTTACACTGGGAGAAAGGCAGGCAGCTAGTGTAAACAAAGCCATATGTATAGCAATGATTACTGTAGTAATGTCACTGGTACCCCCCAAAAGTGTCAAAAATGTCAGTCAAGGGTCCGATCTGTCCACCGCAATGTCGCAGTACCTCAAAAAAAATCGCAGATCGCCGCCATTACTCGTTAAAAAAAAAACAATAAAAATGACAAAAATCTTTCCCTTAGTTAGTAAATGCAATAACTTTTGCGCAAACCAATCAAAATAAGTTTTTTTGCGATTTTTTTTTTACGAAACATATGTAGCAGAAAACAAATTGGCTTAAAATGTTAAAAAATTTTAATTTTTACATTTTGTTTTGGGGAATTTCATATAAAAAATTGTCGCTCTTTTTTTGTTTATAGCGCATGATCAAAAAAATCGCACAGGTGATCAAATACCACCAAAAGAAAGCTCTGTTTGTGGGATAAAAAGGACATCAATTTCATTTGGGTACAGCGTCGCATAACCGCGCAATTGTCTGTTAAAGTCACGCAGTGCCGAATCGCAAAATAGGCCCTGGTCAGGAAGGGAGTAAAATCTTCCGGGGCTTAAGTGGTTAAAAAACTGCTGATCTACTGGGATTCTCACACACAACCATCTCTCGGGTTTACAGAGAATGGTCCGGAAAAAAAAAAACAGTGAGCGGCAGTTGTGTGGAAGAAAATGCCTTGTTGATGTCAGAGGTTAGAGGAGAATGAGCACACTGTTTGAGATTATAGAAAGGCAACAGTAACTCAAATAACCACTCGTTACAACTAAGGTATGGAGAATACCATCTCTGAATGCACAACACCTGGAACCTTGCAGAAGATGGGCTACAGCCAGGGCCGGACTGGCCTACCGGGATACCGGGAAATTTCCCGGTGGGCCGCTTTAAGATGCGGCCGCTTTAAGCATTGGGGCCACCCGGCCGCTTTAAGCATTGGCCGCTGTGATGGTCGCTGCAGCCCCGGCCCCGATGCGCTCCAATGACGGATGGATACACTTTCCTACATCAGCCGCTATGAGCGGCATGACGTCACATCCGGCAGGATCGGCTGCGCAGCGGTGGACCATCTGACTGCAAGCAAGATGGTCACGGCGCCGATCCCTCTCACACAGACACCACTCCAGCAGCAGCATGATCGAAGGTCACAAGTCTGTCTGAGACTGACTGAAGGAGCGGAGCAGAGCCTGACAGCAAGGCAAGAGTAAATGGGCAGGGGGGGACCTCGTCCTTTTGCATTGGGGGGGGGGGGGAATCAGCATATTATGGCCCCTACTACAATGCTAACCTACCACCTCCCCCTAATACAATGCGGACCCGCCCCCCTCATACATTGCTTATCTGCCACCCCCCCCCGGGGCCCCCTCCCCCTAATGCAATGCTGATTCCCCCCCCAAATTTAGGGGGAGGGGGGGAAACAGCATTGTATTAGGGGGAGGGGGCCGGGGGGTTAGCATTTTATTAGGGGGAGGGGGGTTAGCATTGTATTAGGAGGAGGGGAACAGCATTGTATTAGGGAGAGGGGGGATCAGTTTTGTATTAGGGGGAGGGGGCCAGGGGGGTCAGCAGTGTGTTAGGAGGAGGGGAAGGGGGCCAGCAATGTGTTAGGAGGAGGGGGGAGTCAGCATTGTATTAGGGACGGCGGGGGGGATCAGCATTGTATTGGAGGGGGTCAGCAGTATATTAGGGGGGTGGGAGGGGGATCAGCGGTGCATTAGGGGGAAGGGGCCGGGGGGGTCAGCATTGTATTAGGGGGAGAGGGCCTGGGGGGGGGACTGCATTGTATTAGGGCCCCTAATATTTCTGACATCTCCTGTACCATGTTCGCAAAGCCTCTGACATCTCCTGTACCATGTCCACACAGCCCCTGACATCTCCTGTACCATCTCCGCACAGCCCCTGACATCTCCTGTACCATGTCCACACAGCCCCTGACATCTCCTGTACCATGTCCGCACAGCCCCTGACATCTCCTGTACCATGTCCTCACAGCCCCTGACATCTCCTGTACCATGTCTGCACAGCCCCTGACATCTCCTGTACCATGTCCGCACACCCCCTGACATGTCCTGTACCATGTCCGCACAGCGTATGACATGTCCTGTACCATGTCCGCACAGCCCCTGACATGTCCTGTACCATGTCCGCACAGCCCCTGACATGTCCTGTACCATGTCCGCACAGCCCCTGACATGTCCTGTACCATGTCCGCACAGCCCCTGACAGCCCCTGACATCTCCTGTAACATGTCCACACAGCCCCTGACATCTCCTGTACCATGTCCACACAGCCTATGACATCTCCTGTACCATGTCCACACAGCCTATGACATCTCCTTTACCATGTCCGCACTTTTACCACTTTTAACTAGAATTTGCTCTTTTATACAGTATATAAAGCCCTATATGCTTTCATATCTATCCTATCTATGTACAGTACACTCTTCAAATTTGCTTTAAAATGCATGGTTTTCCCTTTTATGAACAAGAAAATAATGGCGTTATGCTGTTGGGCCGTTATAATAATGCTATGGGGCTGGTATGAAATTTTTTCCAGGGCTAAATTTTATTCCCAGTCCGGCCCTGGCTACAGCAGCAGAGGACCACAGTGGGTGCCACTCCTCTCATCTAAGAACAGGAAACTGAGGCTACCATGTACACATGCGACGTCTTTTGATGACGAAACGTTGGCGACTCCAGACGCAACGTCCACACGCCCCTTCTACGAGCCGGCTACTATTGTATGTGCTGACTAGGATACATGCGGGACGCCGCGATCGAATCCCTAGCCACTCTTTTATCCGTGCCTGTTTGTTTGCATCCATGTGAGTATTTCTTTTAATAAATCTTACCATTGTTTTATACGGAACTACGCTATGGTCCTGTGTGCTGCTTTCTTTCATACTCCCATCTGATCACTATGGAGCTGCATTGAGGAACCTTATCATTCTTTGGCACTACCTATAGTCTTTTGGAGGTCCTGAGATATATGCTCTGTCTGGCGAGGCTGTCTCATTCATTTGAGTAGCCATCGCTTTCTGGTAAGCTGCTTCTCTTACTAGTACACTGTGGTGTCCCCACTTTGCACATTTCCCGGGTGTCACAGGAAGAAAAGATCATTGTTACATCCATTTCCCTGGATTGGTTTATATTGGACTTTTCTGTGGGTTCACATTTACTTTTCTGGATTTGCTTTATATTGGACTTTTTTGGGTCACCCCCTTTTTTTCCACGTTTTTACATCTTTTTAATGAATTCCTTTTCATTGTATTCATTATTATTTATATTTAGCGCTGCACTTTTTGTTATTATTGTTAGTCTTTGATCGCTGTCTGTGGATCATGTGCTAGCTGCTTTATACACATTATCACAATTTATTCATTATTATCATTTTTTAGCGCAGAAATTACCCCCAAGTTTTTACACAGGCTCACCAAAATTGGACAATAGAAGAATGGAAAAATGTTGCCCGGTCTGATGAGTCTCCATTTCAGCTGCAACATTCAGATGGTGGGGTCAGAATTCGGTGTAAACATCATGAAAGCATGGATCCATCCTGCCTTGTATCAATGGTTCAGGCTGGTGGTGGTGGTGTAATAGTGTGGGGGATATTTTCTTTGCACACTTTGGACCCCTTAGTACCAATTGAGCATCGTTTATGCTATGGGGCTAGTATGAAATTATTTCCAGGGTTGAATTTTATTCCCAGTCCGGCCCTGGGTCTTACACCCTAGCCCAGGAGAGGCTAAAAAGCGCTTATTGACCAAACATAAATGCAAGATGACATTGTATAAGGTGAGAGGATACCCATAAGGGAGAGCACAATTATACCACAGTTTTTTTGCCGCAATTTTGTCTGGACTTGAAGCAATGCCTATTTCTATGGACCTCAAAATGCATCAAAGTCGGACCAAAGTATTGCAGGGACTACTTTGAAGTCGCTGAGACTTGAAGTCACACAGATATGACTGATACTCATTGGAAATCATGGGGTATGACTTGTCATGCAACTTTGCAGTCCCAAGTCGCAGGACAAGTTGCACAAGTGTGAAAAGGGCCTCAACATTTAATATATTTTCTATTGTAAATAAAATACACGTTAATGAGAGTTTCAAATATTTGCATTCTGTTTTTATGTAGAATTTACACAGTGACCCAACTTTTTCTTTTTGGGAAATGTAAAGTGTGAAATTGTAATATAAAAATAAGAAGAAAAACAAAACGTGTGCAATAGTATGTCTACATGGCCAAAAATATCTATATTCAGTGCTGTTTCTTGGCCCAGGCCTAGGGCGGCACTTTGCAGGGGGGGCAGCAAAAAAGCTGCACCCGCACCAAAAGGGTCCCCACAGGCTTGCGCTACACTTGTAGTATAGGGCCAGTCTTATGGGGCAAATTGGGCTGGAGGGCCGGGTCCAGGAGGCAAATCAGTCTGGTACCCCCATAAAGCGGTCGCACTACTACCTGCCGGTATGATAATACCGGTCAGTCAGGACATTCGGACAGACCGCAGGCCGCCGATCACACTTAATACAACTGGCCTGACGGCCACCAATACTAATAAGTGTGGCACTGCAGCATAATGCTCCGCCTACTTTCCTCTGCCCCCCCAGGTATGGCAGGCATCGTGTCAATAATATAATTTTATTTCTTTAACCACTTTACCACCGGAGGATTTTGCTGTCTTACGTCTGGGCCACTTTTTGCGATTCGGCACTGTGCGACTTTAACTGACAATTGCGCGGTCGTGCGATGCCGTACCCAAAGAAAATTTACATCCTTTTTTTCCCCATAAACAGAGCTTTCTTTTGGTGGTATTTGATCACCTGTGTGAATTTTACTTTTTGCGCTATAAACAAAAAAATAAAAGCGTAAATTTTTAAAAAATAACAATATTTTTCACATTTTTTTATATGAAATTCCCCCCAAAAAAATGTAAAAATCAAAATATTTTTACATTTTTGGCCAATTTGTTTTCTGCTACATATGTTTGGTAAAAAAAAAAATCACAATAAGCGTATTTTGATTGATTTGCGCAAAAGTTATTGCGTTTACTAAAGCCCCGTACACACGTACCGATCGTCGGCCGAACGATCGGCCGTCTTTTGTCCGAGGGCTGTCTTCTCTGTTGAAGACTGCACACGAATTTTGTCGGCCAACAACAGCCGCCTGCAGAAGTGATGTCATGTGATGGTTAACTTTCCTTGTCTTTTTTCTTTTCTGAGCATTCCCAGTCTTGCAAATCTGCTGTCTGTCGGCCGAAATCTGTACTGACTGGCGAACAATCGGCCGTTCTGGTGTTGGCCAACAAAAATTTTAATGCTTGCACGACAGATTCTGTTCGGCCGAAAATGCGCTGTCGGCTGTTGGAAGCATCATACTAACAAGCCTACAATCGGCCGATCGGTCGTCGGCCGAATCTTTACGGCTGACAATCGGTACGTGTGTACGGGCCTTAACTAAGGGAAAGATTTCTGTCATTTTTGGTGTTTAACGAGTAATGGCGGCGATCTGCGATTTTTTTTGCGGGACTGCTACATTGCGGTGGACAGATCGGACCCTTGACTGACATTTTTGACACTTTTGGGGGTACCAGTGACATTACTGCAGTAATCAGTGCTATAAATATGTTATTGTAAAATGACACTAGCAGGGAAGGGGTTAATTTTATTGGAGAGGGAGGGGTTAATGTATGCCTGGTGCTTACTGACGTGTGTGGGGGGGAGGTGACTGAGTGACACAGGGACAGATCGCAGGTTCAGCTATTGCTGCTATGCTGAACCCTGCAATCTGTCACTGTCTGTCACTTAGGAGATCCGCCCGCTTTGTTTACACAAGCGGGTGGATCTCCAGACTCGATTCCCCGACGATCAGGGAAGAGCAGCGGCGATCGCCGCCGCTCCTCCCCTGGCCCGACTCCCGCTCTGACTGAAAACAGCGGGAGCGAGCCTCCGGCGGCGTGCGAGCGCCGCCCACAAGGGGAGGAGTCCAGCGACGTAGGTCTACGTCGCTGGACAGAATCGAGCCACTTTGCCGCAGTACGGTCCCAGTGACTGGTCGGCAAGTGGTTAAACATCCTTGTCCGTGAGTGAGAATATTGAATTGCATCAGATACAATTAAGACTTTCATTTGTATATGATTGCAATAATATTTTGGACCTGCTCACCTCATATGTCCTATCGCAATATATCACTGGATTAGTAAGATCTCTCCGATCTTATCAGATATTTGGACTTGTGTTTCCTTCCACTGATTATTTATTTTATTTGTATAATGACTCTGGACTTCCTAATCATTAGCCAAATAAGTGAAATAATCCTAAAATTACAATCAGTGGCAGCAAACACATGTCCAAATATCTGAAAATAAAGGAGTAATCTTACTAATCCAGTGACATAAGGCTGTACTAATGGGCACTGATACAGCTGCACTGATAAGCTACACTGATAGGGCTGCACTGATATGCTGCATTGATGGGCGCTAATAGGCTGCACTGATGGGCACTAATATGCTGCTCTAATGGCCACTGATGAGGCGGCAATGGTGGGTACTGATAAATGGCACTGATGGGCACTAATGAGGCTGCACTGATAAGGCAGCACTGATATGCTGCACTGATGGGCACGAGGCAGCACTGATAAGCTTCACTGATGGGGCTGCACTGATAGGCTGCCCTGGTGGGAACTGATGGCCACTGATGAGGGGGCACCGATAAGCTGTACTGATGGGGCTGCACGGATCCGGCAGCACTGATATGATGCACTGAAAGGCTCCACTAATGGGCACTGATAGGCTGCACTGGTGGCCACTGATGGGGCTGTAAAGATGGCCACTGATGAACTGACGTTTATCAGTGCTTCTCGGCTCATTCTGTCAGAGTGTGTGGGGAGGAGATCTGGTCAGCGGCTCCTCCTTGAAGGGGTGAACAGGACAGGTAATCAGGGCACTTACAGTAAAGCCCCAGCAGTGCCAACAGTGACACCAATCAGTGCACATCAGTGACCCCAATTAATGCCCATTAGTGACACCAATTAGTGCCCATTAGTGATGCCAGTCAGCGTTCGTCAGTGCGGTGCCTGCTCATATGTGCTGCCCATCAGTGCCACCCATCAGTGCAGGATTTTAGTGCCTCCTCCTTAGTGCCACCTAATCAGTGCCCATCAGTGCCGCCTATCAGTGCTCATAGTGCTGCATATCAGTGCCACCTATCACTGCAGGATGTTAGTGCCTCCTCCTCAGTGCCACCTAATCAGTGCCGCCTCATCAGTGCCCATAAGTGCCACCTCATCAGTGCAGCCTATTAGTGCCCATCAGCGAAGGAGAAAAATTACTTATTTACAAAATTTACTGACAGAAACTAAGAAAAACTTTTTATTTTTTAAAAATTTCCAGTTTAAAAAATAGAAAATGGATTAAATACCACCAAAATAAAGCTCTATGTGTGTGAAAAAATGATAAAAATGTCATATGGGTACAGCATTGCATGACCGCGCAATTGTCATTCAAAGTGCGACATCGCTGAAAGCTGAAAATTGCTGTGGCAGGAAGGGGGTAAAAGTGCCCAGTAAGCAAGTGGTTAAATGAAAGAGACGATCTGAGATCCTCTGGCTGCCCTGTCACATGATCAGAGCTCTGGGATCGGATGGAATGAGCTCGGCGGTTACATTGTATCAGTTTGTATCCTGTCATCACCGGAGGGAGGATGTTTGTGCTGGTCACGTGTCCTGCTCTGGGTTCTGTCATCCGGAAGCGGCCTCATCCATCGGTCGGAGATCGGCAGGGCTGTTGGAGGAGCGCCGAGTCATCGATCAGCGCCGAGAGAAGATCCCAGGGATAAACAGACGAGGGGGGCGGATACCGGGGGAAGACCCCGGACTAACAGGTGGGTCAAATCGGGAATTTGGGGGATTATATGTCCACCAGGGAGAGGAAAAACGGGGACATGAGAGGGGCGGGGTGACATAGGGGAGTTCTGGGGTCTCATTGTATATTGGGGGGGGTAGAGAGGCTCTAGGAGAGGTCAGAGGGATATCTGGGGGTGGAGGGGAGGTCAGGGATATCTGGCGGTGTAGAGGGAGTCTGAGGCTGTAGAGGAGGTCAGGGATGTCAGGGGGTGTAGAGGAGATCAGGGGTTTGGGGGCTTAGAGGAGATCAGGGGGCTCTGGGGGTGTAGAAGAGATCTGGGGGTGTAGAAGAGATCAGGGGGCTCTGGGGGTGTAGAAGAGATCTGGGGGTGTAGAGGAGATCAGGGGGCTCTGGGGGTGTAGAGGAGATCTGGGGGTGTAGAAGAGATCAGGGGGCTCTGGGGATGTAGAAGAGATCAGGGGGCTCTGGGGATGTAGAAGAGATCAGGGGGCTCTGGGGATGTAGAAGAGATCAGGGGGCTCTGGGGGTGTAGAAGAGATCTGGGGGTGTAGAAGAGATCAGGGGGCTCTGGGGGTGTAGAAGAGATCTGGGGGTGTAGAGGAGATCAGGGGGCTCTGGGGGTGTAGAGGAGATCTGGGGGTGTAGAAGAGATCAGGGGGCTCTGGGGATGTAGAAGAGATCAGGGGGCTCTGGGGATGTAGAAGAGATCAGGGGGCTCTGGGGATGTAGAAGAGATCAGGGGGCTCTGGGGGTGTAGAAGAGATCAGGGGGCTCTGGGGGTGTAGAAGAGATCAGGGGGCTCTGGGGGTGTAGAAGAGATCAGGGGGCTCTGGGGGTGTAGAAGAGATCAGGGGGCTCTGGGGGTGTAGAAGAGATCAGGGGGCTCTGGGGGTGTAGAAGAGATCTGGGGGTGTAGAGGAGATCAGAAAAAAAAGAAAATATCAGGGGGCTCTGGGGGTGTAGAAGAGATCTGGGGGTGTAGAAGAGATCAGGGGGCTCTGGGGGTGTAGAAGATATCAGGGGGCTCTGGGGGTGTAGAAGAGATCAGGGGGTGTAGAGGAGATCAGGGGGTGTAGAGGAGATCAGGGGGCTCTGGGGGTGTAGAGGAGATCTGGGGGTGTAGAAGAGATCAGGGGGCTCTGGGGATGTAGAAGAGATCAGGGGGCTCTGGGGATGTAGAAGAGATCAGGGGGCTCTGGGGGTGTAGAAGAGATCAGGGGGCTCTGGGGGTGTAGAAGAGATCAGGGGGCTCTGGGGGTGTAGAAGAGATCAGGGGGCTCTGGGGGTGTAGAAGAGATCAGGGGGCTCTGGGGGTGTAGAAGAGATCAGGGGGCTCTGGGGGTGTAGAGGGGATCTTGGGGTGTAGAGGAGGTCTGAGGGGAATAGAGGAGGTGGGGGGGTGTGTCTGGGGGCTTAGATTAGGTCAGGGATATCTGGGGGTGTAGAGGGGATCAGGGGGGTGTAGAGGAGGTCAGGGGGATCTGGGGGTGTAGAGTAGATCAGGGGTGTCTGGGCAGTAGAGGTACAGCATAGACTAGTGAGGGACTGAGAAGAGGGGAAAAGAAGAAAAGGCTGTGGGACTGAGTGGGCCATGGATCAGACTAGTGAGGGACTGGGGGAAGATATAGAGAAGACTAGTGTGGGAATAGTCTATTAGGCTGCCCTTTCATTAATTTTTTCATTCAACCAGCAGATCGATCTTCCAATCCACACATTCGATGTGTTATTGTATTCTGCGGGCAGGGAGCCTTCCTCGCCGCCATAATACAACGATCAGTGCTGCTGGCTATAGCCAGCGGGATGGATTGATCGGGAAAAACCCAACAAGCTGATTGTACAGATTACAGAAATCTATTGATAGATCGACTTTTGTACAACCTGGGCACCCATACATGGATGGAAAGGAACCAGCTGAATTTTGATCCATGTATGGCCGGTTATAGAGCGTAGAGAAGTGTAATGTAGAGGAGTGGAGGTCTGGTGGCCCCCCTATAAAGTATATTGTCTATGGGGTGGGGGGATGGGAGTGTAGGAGGAGAATCTTGTGTCTCCGGGATTCTAGGTGAGATGATTTATATTTCATTCTCTTCCTGGTTATCATCCACCTTGTATCCAGCCCTCATCATTCCAGGTTATGGTGTGCTATTATATCAGTGATGGATGTGTTGTCAGACAATGGAACGTTGTTTTTCTTATTTCCTGTTTACTTGAATTACCTGTTTTATATGAAAGGGGGTTTTCACGACACAAAGCCGTTTCTCTTTCAGTTCTCTGATGACTTCTGCTTTCACTCTTCATCCCAGACTAAAGTACAATAATAACGGAGGGGAATCCCATCATCTGCATATGGAAGTTCTAAGTTTAGAAATCAGTCCCCATGTAAAATAGTTTTATTTTTATCCTGAGAAAAACCTATTTATAATTGTTTTCACATACGATTTACACCGTTTTCCAGTTAATAAAATGTGTGAATCCTGGGTGAACACCGAAACTTGTGTGAAAACATTAATAAATAGACAGCACAGTGTCAGTTGATGTGTATTTGGATTTCAAAAGTTGAAGAGCAACTCCTGATTTTTAAATGCTTTCTGCAGTCAGTGAGATTTGCTCTGACTTCCTGTCATATGATTATGGTCAGTAGAACAGGAAATTATAAATCCCCCCCCCCCCCAGCGAGGTCACAGACAATGAAATAGAAACCATTCCAGTGTACATCGCCTGATGACTGTTTACTGCCATGTTTTATCTCAACTGAAACGTAAAACCCAGGAGCCTGCATTCACTATATCTGGTCTCCCCAGGAGCCTGCATTCACTATATCTGGTCTCCCCAGGAGCCTGCATTCACTATATCTGGTCTCCCCAGGAGCCTGCATTCACTATATCTGCTCTCCCCAGGAGCCTGCATTCACTATATCTGCTCTCCCCAGGAGCCTGCATTTACTATATCTGGTCTCCCCAGGAGCCTGCATTCACTATATCTGCTCTCCCCAGGAGCCTGCATTCACTATATCTGCTCTCCCCAGGAGCCTGCATTCACTATATCTGCTCTCCCCAGGAGCCTGCATTCACTATATCTGCTCTCCCCAGGAGCCTGCATTCACTATATCTGCTCTCCCCAGGAGCCTGCATTCACTATATCTGCTCTCCCCAGGAGCCTGCATTCACTATATCTGCTCTCCCCAGGAGCCTGCATTCACTATATCTGCTCTCCCCAGGAGCCTGCATTCACTATATCTGCTCTCCCCAGGAGCCTGCATTCACTATATCTGCTCTCCCCAGGAGCCTGCATTCACTATATCTGCTCTCCCCAGGAGCCTGCATTCACTATATCTGCTCTCCCCAGGAGCCTGCAGTCACTATATCTGCTCTCCCCAGGAGCCTGCATTCACTATATCTGCTCTCCCCAGGAGCCTGCATTCACTATATCTGCTCTCCCCAGGAGCCTGCATTCACTATATCTGCTCTCCCCAGGAGCCTGCATTCACTATATCTGCTCTCCCCAGGAGCCTGCATTCACTATATCTGCTCTCGCCAGGAGACTGCAGTCACTATATCTGGTCTTCCCAGGAGCCTGCATTCACTATATCTGCTCTCCCCAGGAGACTGCAGTCACTATATCTGGTCTTCCCAGGAGACTGCAGTCACTATATCTGGTCTCCCCAGGAGCCAGCAGTCACTATATCTGGTCTCCCCAGGACTCTGCATTCACTATATCTGGTCTCCCCAGGACTCTGCATTCATTATATCTGGTCTCCCCAGGAGCCTGCATTCATTATATCTGGTCTCCTCAGGAGCCAGCATTCACTATATCTGGTCTCCCCAGGAGCCAGCATTCACTATATCTGGTCTCCCCAGGAGCCAGCATTCACTATATCTGGTCTCCCCAGGAGCCAGCATTCACTATATCTGGTCTCCCCAGGAGCCTGCATTCACTATATCTGGTCTCCCCAGGAGCCTGCATTCACTATATCTGGTCTCCCCAGGAGCCTGCATTCACTATATCTGCTCTCCCCAGGAGCCTGCATTCACTATATCTGCTCTCCCACAGTACACAGAACATGGAAATGCAATTATTTTAGCAAATCAAAGCTGCTTTAGTATATAGCAGTCTTGTGACTTCTATCAGTGTCTGGTTAAAGCTTGTAGGAGGAGTTTTTTCATTCTCCTCTGACTGTCCTTTGAGGCTACATGACCCCTGACCCTCTGTCTGGACAGTGCTGATTGCCCTGTGCTGATCACAAGCACTTTCACATGAAAAAAAAAAAAAAAAAACTCTTTATTAATACACACCAAACTGAGCATGTGCAGCCTGACTCTACTAACTCTGCCTTATCTGGGCATGTTATGGGGACAGTGAAAGAAGGGGAGGATCAGAGGAGACAGGATTAATCAGCCTTTTTTTTTACACTATGCAGAGGATTAACCCCTTGGGTTCCACAGCGAGGTATAACAAGCATGCTTTACTGCATATACGCACTGATTTTACTATGGTGGGTTTAGTCACACTTTATAGCTGAACTCTAAAGGCCAAAAATGAATTCAGTTCTGTCATTATTATGTCATTAAGGCTAAGTTCACATGTAGGCGTTTTGGGGCGTTTTTCTGCTCTAGGATCAGCTCAAAATACGCCCAACAAGATAAATCCTAATCATTTCAATGGCCCCTGTTCACATCTGAGCGTTTTGACGTTTTAAGCAAAACGCCCAACGCTCAAAAAAGTACATGAGCTTCTTTTTGGGCAGATTACAGGCGTTTTTCTTTTTTTCCATTGGTCACTTGTCAACCTAAAAACTCCTGAAAAACGCCTAAAAAACGCCTGTAAATAGCAACGCCAAGATGTGAACGTAGCCTAAATGTATTTTTACAAGCAGTGTAAGTACCTGAATCGGACCTGGTATCAGCTCCTGTACAAAAAACAGTATCTCTCCTGCGCTCAAGTGGTGTGCGGAAAGGTAAACGATCTGGGTGGTTTTTGGGACAAATGGAGCGGTCTTTGGGGGGCGGGGTGGTGTGGGCGGTGCATACTGGCTGTATAACTTCCTGAGAGAGTATGGTGGGTCAGTGGCAACTTTGGCTCTGAGGAAGAGGGTCCTCCCTCGAAACGCGTAAGCCATACAAGGTTGTGAGGGCGCCATCACACTACCCAACAGTAGAGAAGTGTCCTGGAAGCGAGCAGTTCCCATTTCCTACATGCTTGTACATATCCTATGTTTGTGAGTATATTGTACGCTACCTTCTTTGATTGTAATAAACTTTTTTAGTAGTAATGCACAAGGTCGGTGCGCCCTTCTCTTGTCGTTTTCTTCATCAGCTCCTGTACAGCAGGGCTGGAGTGTGAGAAAAAGAAGCAGGACAAGCTGCCAATCAGATCATGTGCTGTCAAGAAGTATGCTGTTAGGAGAGAGTAGTGTGACAAAGAGGTTTATAAGGAGCGCACTGCTCCTAAATGACATGTGATCTCTGTGCGGTACAAATTCAGCCATACAGTTTGTATGGCTGAATTCGCACCACAATCACACTAAAAGACGCACGGGACCCTTTTTTTGGTCCGCAGCAGAATCAGATCGCATGGTGGTTCACACTAGTGCGATCTGCTTCTGTGCGAACTTTTAGATCGCACTGCGATATGCGATCTGATCTGGGGGTGTCCACTTTCAATTGACACCCCCAGCGTATCACTTATGGCAGTGTGAACTGCCAGGGGTGCGGATGCGATGCGGGAACACGCTGTATATTTGCAGCGTTCCTGCATTGCACAAATGTGAACCGGCACTTAGAGCTTTTTACATCCTTTGCATCTTGACACTGTGATACCCTGCAGTCTCTTTGCCACCACTTCAGCCAGGGCCAGGACAAGGGGTGGGCAGGAGGGTCGGCTTCCTTGGGTGCAATGATTTTTTGCAGGGATGTGGGCGCCCTGACCTTAACTCTTAGGTAAGGGGGGTGAGTGCAGTTTGGCATCTTTGCCCTGGGCGCTGGATGGCCTTGTCCCAGCACCGATTTTAGCGATGGCTGCATGACCATTCTAAGGTTTCCTAATAGTGAAAACAGTGGACCATGGCTGCATACTGTTTTTTTGGAAACCCCTGTGACAGGATGACAACACAGGCGCAGAATTGGGAGACAGAGACTGGACGTTGTCAGCCTTTACCAGGAAGTGCCTAAACAAGGACCTCCATGGTGGGATCACCAAGGATTACTTAAAGCGGAGTTCCAGCCTTTTCACTCACCTGTCCCACGGTCCAGCGATGCGGCCGCCCGAAGCCTCGATCCTCTTCCCTCTGGTCTCGGCGGCGCCGGCATCACTGGTGTGGGCACTGGCTGTGACAGTTTGCGGCTTCACAGCCGGGTACGCACTGCGCATGCGCGAGTTGCGCTGCGTGTCTTGATTGGCCGGCAATCTTCTGGGACCTCTGACATGTCCCAGAAGACTGCAGGGAGGGAGGGGGAGAGGAGAACTTCCGTTCAGGGTGCTGCGGCGATCCGAGCGGAAGTGGGAGGAGCGGGTACCTGTCAAAACTAGGTACCCGCTCCCCCCCCCTCCCCAAAAAAAATGACATGCCAAATGTGGCATGTCAGGGGGTTATTAGTACCTAAAACGGAAGTTCCACTTTTGGGTGGAACTCCACTTTAAAATATTGCAAATATTAAAAACACAGATTTTAGTGATTTTAGTTTACATCTACATTAAAGTTGAGCTCGACCCAAAAGGGGAAGCTCCGCTTGATTGCACCCTACACTTCCTGTTCCCCTTAGTGAAGATGCCGGAGCGCCCGGAGCCAATGGACGGATCAGCTAGGGGTGCTGACATCGACATCGCAGGATCCCTGGACTTATATTAAAAGTCAATAGCTACGGTATTTGTAGCTTCTGACTTTTAATTTTCTTTTTTACAGACTTTAAGGTGTATTTTCAGAATACAGTAAAACCTTGGTTTGAGAGTAACTTGGTTTAAGAGCGCTTTGCAAGACAAGCAAAATTTTCAAATAAATTTTGACTTGATATACAAGCGATGTCTTGATATACAAGTAGCCTCAAGTCACAGCTGAGTATAAAATAGAAGAGAGGCGCCTCTAAGTGTAGCAATATGGTTACATTTAATGAAGGTACAACATTTAGCAACTCACATGGTTGATGATTGGAACAGGCACATCTAAGGATGCCGGCATCAGGGGTAAAGCTGTCCACATAGACCATCCTCTGCACAGCCATCTACGTCATCCCTTCCATGCTGCCCCTCGCTTTCAGATCGCTTTACTGCAGGGTGGTCTTCCCGGTCAGGATTACAGATTGGCAGCCGGCGGTGCAGAAGATAGTCTTTGTGGACAGCTTTACCCCGGATGCCTGCATACTTAGATGTGCCTGTTTTATTCATCAACCATGTGAGTTGCTAAATGTTGTACCTTCATTAAATGGAACCATTTTGCTACACTTAGAGGCGCCTCTCTTCTCTTTGATACTCTATAGCTCCTGCTGGATTTTGCTTCTAATCCCCTTATGGAAGCGGCTATTTATGGATGGACGTTTTATGGTTACACAACCTATCGCAATGCTATAATCTTTTTATATGGACTATAAACTGAAGGACTTATGAATAAATTGTTGTGGAACGAATCATCTGAGTTTCCATGATTTCTTATGGGGAAATTTGCTTTGATATAAGAGTGCTTTGGATTACAAGCATGTTTCCGGAACGAATTATGCTCGCAATCCAAGGTTTTACTGTATTATATAATTATGCGTAAATTTTTGTTTTACGTGTAACGAGCCGTCTCATCATTCTAGGACCTCGATAATATTTGTAACTGTTTGGGAACCAACCCAGAATGCAATGCACCCATACATTATGCATGTGAGGGTGACATCAAGCCTACTGTTATCACGAAGAAGCTCCTGCTTCCTTTCCTATCTGTTGGTATTGCCCTTTGGGGTTCTGGCAGACTTCCACCCCTCTGCACCTGATCCTATCCGGCTCTGGGATGACTACAACGAATACAACCTTTGTTTATTCAAATCATGAGGATGTGGATCTCTTTCCTCCCGTTGGAAGAGCTATAAACTTTGTACCCTTCTTCTTTGTTACTCTAAAGCTGGATACATACTATACAACTTTTGTTGGTAGATTTCCTTTAGATTTACCTTCAGCTGTAGAGCAAGGGCATGTCTGATTGCATACAGATTGAAAGTTGTTCAGATTTGACCTCATATTCTATGGTTTTGGTAAATCTAAAGAAAATTGTATAGTGTGTATCCAGCTTAAGGCTGGGACGGGAGACCCAGGCGAGGCGCCGAAGGCTGTGGGGGGGGGGGACGTCCCCTCCCACTCCTTGTAATGACAGCCGAGCGGCTTCTCATAGAAACATAGAATGTGTCGGCAGATAAGAACCATTTGGCCCATCTAGTCTGCCCAATATATCTGAATCCTATGAATAGTCCCTGGCCCTATCTTATATGAAGGATAGCCTTATGCCTATCCCATGCATGCTTAAACTCCTTCACTGTGTTTGCAGCTACCACTTCTGCAGGAAGGTTATTCCATGCATCCACTACTCTCTCAGTAAAGTAATACTTCCTCATATTACTTTTAAACCTTTGCCCCTCTAATTTAAAACGGTGTCCTCTTGTGGTAGTTTTTCTTCTTTTAAATATGCTCTCCTCCTTTACCCAGTTGATTCCCTTTATGTATTTAAAAGTTTCTATCAGCCACATTGGTTGTCATTACAAGACAGCCAACCATCGGCTATGGACGCCGGTACCGGGGTGATGCCTCTAGCTGCAGCCATCACTCCGGTACAAGCACTTTCCGCAATATCGGTAACTTTAGAGGCCGATTCCGATATTTTGGGGAAAGTGCATATCGCCCCCCCCCCCCCCCAATATATCAGTGTTGCCGATATTCGGTCGATCTCTACAATATACACTTATTGTTTTTTTTTACCAAAAATATGTAGCAGAATACACATTGGCCTAAATTGATAAAAACAATTCATTTTTTCCATTTTTTTTATTGGATATATTTTATAGCAAAAAGTAAAAAAAAAACTTTGTTTTCAGTATTATCGTTCTTCTTTTTTTGTTTTATAGCACAAAAATAAAATAAAAAACAGAGGTGATCAAATACCACCAAAAGAAAGCTCTATTTGTGAGGAAAAAAGGGCATCAATTTAATTTGGGTACAGCGTTGCAAAACTGCACATTTGTCAGTTAAAATAGGGTATATTTTCCGGAGGTTAAGTGGTTAATAGAGTTAAAAATAAAAATGTGAAAAAGTGTGGAAAATTTTTTTTTGTTTTTTTATACCCTCGTATATTGTTTTCTGTAAGGGCTCTTTCACACGGTCCGCCTCTGTAGGCGGATCCGTGCTGCTCAGCGGGGATCGATCTACGATCCCTGCTGAGCCGGCGGATGACAGCAGTGCGGAAAGGGAGTTGTCACAGCCCCCGCTGCTCTCTATGGGGGATCGGATGAGAGCGGACCACCTGTCCGCTCTCATCCAATCCCATCCCATCCGATCCGATCCCCAGGACGGATGGAAAATAGGGTTTCCATCCGTCCGGATTTCACGGACAGGATCGGATGCGGATGGCAGCGGGTGTCAGCGGACATGTCACCGCTGATATCCGCTGCTCCATAGGGCTGAATGAGGCATCCGATCAGATTCTCCTAAAAAACTGACAGGCGGATCTGATGGGACCGCCCGTGTGAAAGAGCCCTAAGTCACCTTAGTAATTTGTGCTTAGCGACTTGTAAGATAATTACTAAACCAAGAGCGAAGAGATGTATAAAAAGATCTAAAATTTGCTACTTTTTACATAAATCCTCAAACCTCTCCCTGACTTTTGCCTCACTGTGCTCTGCAGCCTGTTGCTGTTATCTTTGGCAGACAGTGGCACAAGAATGGCAGTTGTCAGCTTTGATCGGTGTGATCAGGAAAGGAAGTCGGCTGAGTACTGGAGAATATACATTCCTCTCCTCTCTGCCAACTATGCAGCTTCATTGTGATGTTAAACTGCAGGCAAACGGCTAAATACACCGATAAAATATACATGAGAGCTGTTTACCTGCCATTGAGCTGTATTTCTGTCCATCCTGTCCTGAAATTGAAATTGCTTTGCTCCACAGCACAGTTCTGTTTGGCATTGCATTGGGACCTGATTTTTTTTTTTTTTTTTTTTCTTTCTACTGAAACTAAAGATGAAGTTCTGGTTTAAAAAAAAAACAAAAACATTTATGCTCACCTAAGTGGGTGCACCATTGGTGTGATTCTGCATCTGTCCTCCTCTACCTGTACACTGAGAACTGACTGATCAAAGACTGCTGATCGATCAGGTATCTGTCTGGTGAGCAGAGAGCCGATGATTGTCAGTCATTACCTCTCTGCTTTGCCCCTCCAGCGCTCACTGGAGTGCTGGGCTGTGGAGGGGAGGGAGTGGCTGACTCAGGCTCTTAGAAGCTTGCTGACAGGCTGAGCCATCTACCGATCCAGGCATCTGGGGGGATCGTTCCTGACATGAAAGTCTGGATCTCTCCAGAGCCTGGACTGGGGAGTGATGCTGCTTTAGCCCGCTGTCGGCTGAATACACGTCACAGGAGTGCAGAGTGAAGTGCACTCCTTTCATATCCTCCTATCGTAAATAACTTTTTTTTTTCTCCTTTTTTAATAAGTGATCACAAAACCTCTGTTCTCAGGTGCATAAGGTGTCTAGAGAGCTAGGGGTGAAGAAACACAGTACACTAATCTTCCTAGTAAATGGCAATGCTTTTGGGTGGGGAGGGGGGGGGGGATGATAATTTCAGCACAAGTCTGACCATTGGAGGACAGGCAAGCTGTTCTCCAAGCAAAACCAGAAAACTGACCACACTGGCATGGATGTGCTTTCATGCCTAACGTGGTCAGTTTGCAAAAACAATGAGCACAGGATACTTTTTAACACAGGTACATAGTACAACAAACACATATCAAGAATATGAAATTCAGATAGTTCAGGGTAGTTACTGTTACTCTATATTGGGCTGTAGCGTGTAAAACCAGTAACTTGCTGGAGCAGTTTAGCCTTGTTCCAAATTTTATGAATGAGATTTAGAGTGGGTAATAAGTGATTAGATTAATTAGATGTAGCGAAGGCTCCTACCTCCAAGCCCATACAGTGCCTTGCAAAAGTATTCTGGCATTTTCCGTGTTTTGTTGCCTCACAATCTGGAATTACCATGGATTGTTATAGGATTTGCATCATTTCATTTACAAAGCATGCCCACAACTTTGTAGATTTTTTTTTTTTATTGTGAAGCAAACAAATAGGACAACATAACAGAAAACGTCAATGTTCATAACTATTCACCCCCCTGAAGTCAATACTTTGTAGAGCCACCTTTTGCGAAAATCGCAGCTCCAAGTCGCTTTAGATAAGCCTCTATGAGCTTGCCAAATCTTACCACTGGGATTTTTGCCCATTCCTCCTTTCAAAACTGCTCCAGCTCCTTCAAGTTGGATGGTTTGCGCTTGTGAACAGCAATTTTTAAGTCTGACCACAGATTTTCTATTGGATTGAGGTCTGGGCTTTGATTAGGCCATTGCAACACATTTACATGTTTTGCCTTAAATCACTAAAGTGTTGCTTTAGCAGTGTTTTTGGGGTTCCTGCTGGAAGGTGAGCATCCATCCTTGCCTCAAATCACGCACAGAGTGGTACAGGTTTTGCTCAAGAATATCCCTGTATTTAGCACCATCCATCTTTCCCTCAACTCTGACCAGTTTCCCAGTCCCGGCTGCTGAAAAACATCCCAACAGCATGATGCTACTGCCACTACCATGTTTCACTGTGGGGATGGTGTTCTTCGGGTGATGTGATGTGTTGGGTTTGCGACCGACATAGCGTTTTCTTTAATGGCCGAAAAGTTCAATTTTAGTCTCATCAGACCAGAGCACCTTCCTCCATACATTTTGGGAGTCTCCCACATGCCTTTTCGCAAACTCAAAACGTGCCATTTTGTTTTTTGCTGAAAGTAATGGCTTTCTTCTGGCCACTCTGCCATAAAGCCCAACTCTATGGAGCGTACGGCTTATTTGCGTCCTATGTACAGATACTCCAGTCTCTGCTATGGAACTCTGCAGCTCCTCCAGGGTTACCTTAGGTATCTGTGCTGCCTCTCTGATTAATGCCCTCCTTGCCCGGTCCGTGGGTTTTGGTGGGCAGCCGTCTCTTGGCAGGTTTGCTGTTGTGCCATGTTCTTTCCATTTGGTTATGATAGATTCGATGGTTCTCCTGGGGATCATCAAAGATTTGGATATTTTTTTTTTGTAACGAAACCCTGACTTGTAATTCTCAACAATATTGTCCCTTACTTGTTTGGAGAGTTCCTTGGTCTTCATGGCAGTGTTTGGTTAGTGGTGCCTCTTGGTTAGGTGTTGCAGCCTCTGGGGCCTTTCAAAAAAGGTGTGTGTATATGTAATGACAGATCATGTGACACTTAGATTGCACAGGTGGACATCATTTCACTAATTATGTGACTTCTGAAGGTAATTGGTTGCACCAGAGCTTTTTATGGGCTTCATAACAAAGGGGGTGAATACATAAGCACATGGCAATTTTCTGTTTTCTATTTCTAAAAAATTGTTTTATGCGTACATTTTTCTCATTTCACTTCACCAATTTCGACTATTGTGTTCTGATCCATCACATAAAATTCAGATTAACAAAACATTGAATTTAAGGCTGTAATGTAACAAAATAGGTAAAAAGTCAAGGGGGGGTGAATACTTTTTCAAGGCACTGTAGGTAGGTCCTGCACCTCAGCAGCATGCAAAAGCATACATAAAGAAGAGTCTATATTAAGTGAAGGGGAAGTAGCAGCAGGCCCCAAACCCAAACATTAGTGTTGCAGCTGTGAGGCCAGGTAGTACAGCCAGGGGTTGGGCATGGCCAGCCCTCCACCAACCCAGTAGCAGCATGGTGTCATCTGCGTAGAGCATGATGTTTTCCTGTAAGTCTCCAAATTGATATTGCATTATTTTAGGGTTTTTCCCTAATAGAAGCAGCCAGAGGTTCTATCGCTAACACAAATAATAGTGGGGATAATGGGCACCCCTGGCAACGTACCTCTACCTAGAGAGAATGGGTCAGAGATCTGTCCTACTGCTCTTATGGGCTGCCAGTGGGTGACTGTACAATAATTGAACCCATGATGTAAATATGGGTCCAAAGCCAAACTTTGCAAGGACTGCCCAAAAGGCTGTGGCTTCATCTAAGGACAGCAAAGCCCTGTTGCCCTGTTACCTCCTCAAGTTAACAGCTGTGGTCTTCTGAGACATGAAACTGGATTGAGCCGGGTGTATTATTGAGGCAATGGCCTTATTAAGATGGATGGCAAGTACCTTAGCTAAGTATTTTATATCACTTTAAAGTAGCGAGATCGGCCTATAAGAGCCCGGGTCAGTGGGATCCTTGCCCGGCTTCAGTAACAGAATATTAGCTTTTGTCATAGAAAATGGCAAAGTGCCACATTCCCTAGCCTTATTAACACCTTTAGCAGGTAGGGCAGTATTTTCTCTCCATATTGTTTATATACCGCTATAGGCACTAGGCAGGCCATCATCCCCCGGTGCCTTGCAATTGGGAAATGCAGCAACCACCAGTTGCATCTCCTCCAATGTAATTGGGTAGTCGCGCATGCTCCTATTTAGAGCTGGTAATGTCGGTAGTTGAATGCTGCTCAGATAGGACTGGATATCCGCAAATGTGAAGATATGTTTCGATTGATAAAGGGTATGGTAGAAGGATACTAATTTATTCATAATAGAATCAGTTGTAGTAGCAAGTCCCCCCACCTCCCTTTTGCAAGGCACCAATGGATCCCCCCAGAGTTTGCGATTTTAGCTATCCTTGGCAGTAGTCTCCCTGTTTGTTCACCCGCCTCATAAAATGCAAGTTTGGAAAAAAAACGTTTCTTATCTGCTGAAGATGTCACTACACGGTCCACTGTGCAGACAACCAGGCACCTCTGTTGGAATCTGTGGGATCATCAATGTATGACTGCTCCAAACGACGCACCTGCTGCTCCAGTTCCACCCGCATGCCCCGAGAGTTTCGTTTAACGGCGTTCATCTGGCCAATAAATATACCACATAGAAACGCTTTAAATTCATCCCATGTGTGCAGTAAGTCCTCCTGGCCTGGATGGGCCAACAGAAATTATGTGAACTAGACCTTTAAAGGGGTTGTAAAGTCAGACGTTTTGTTAACTTATTGCAGTCTATGCATTAGGATAAAAATCCTTCTGTGCGCAGAAGTCCCCCCAGCACCCCCTAATACTTTACCTGAGGTTTCTCTTTGTCCAGCGATGTCCATGAGTGTCTCAGTAGTCCAAGAGCCTCCCTTCTGATTGGAGACACCGCAGCAGCGCCATTGGCTCCCGCTGCTGTCAATTAAAGTCAGCTAGCCAATCAGGAAAGAGAGGGAGCTGTGGCTTGTCTCAGGTGCCCCCATAGCAAGCTGCTTGCTGTGGGGGCACCCAGCAGGAGGGAGGGGCTAGGATCATAGAAGAGGGACCCGAGAGGAGGATCCAGGCTTCTCTATGCAAAACCATTACAACAGACGAGGTAAGTTTAACATGTTTGTTATTTTTGTAGGGAAAAAAACGAGACTTTACAATCACTTTAAAATGCTTGCTTAAAAAAAAAAAAAGATATATTAATGAGAAGGTAGCTGCTTTAATTTGTGCATTTTATATCTGCCAGCTTTAAATCTTCTCTCTGATTTGAATTCTACCCCCATGAAAGTTATAAGAAACTCTTTTTATGTCCAGCTGCTTGTATGTTTGGCCGGCCTTTTGAGTGGCAAAAAGAACGTCAAACACTTAACAATTGAGCAATGAGTCAAACCTTGGAATATTGCACCTACCTTGTGTCATTCTTATGTGTACACAGAGTGAGTATTGCTGGATAGAAGCCATAGACAAGGTTTTAGTGTTTTATTTCAAACTTTGAAAAATATGAGCGCACGCGTCATGTTTTGGACTGTACTGGGGAGTCCTGCCCAACACCGTCCGAATGCAAAGCCTTGAGTCCTAGGTGTTACGTTTGAACATGCAGTGTTTTTTTTTTTGCGCCTGTTACGGCACATACCAACTGCCGCTGTAGAAACTGCAGTCAGCCAGTCATTTATAATTAGTGTGTGTGTGTGTGTGTGTGTGTGTGTGTGTGTGTGTGTGTGTGTGTGTGTGTGTGTGTGTGTGTGTGTGCATATACACTATATTACCAAAAGTATTGGGACACCTGCCTTTACACGCACATAAAATTTAATGACATCCCAGTCTTAGTCCGTAGGGTTCAATATTGAGTTGGCCCACCCTTTGCTGCTATAACAGCTTCAACTCTTCTGGGAAGGCTATCTACAAGGTTTAGGAGTGTGTCTATGGGAATGTTTGAATATTCTTCCAGAAGCACATTTGTGAGGTCAGGCACTGATGCCATTAAAGTTCATGTGGGTGTAAAGGAAGGTGTCCCAATACTTTTGTTAATATAGGGTGTGTATGTATATGTGTGCGTGTGTGTAATATATATTGTGCACAATTAGCCATTTTCCTTCCCTGATGTCATGTGACTTGTTAGTGTTACAAGGTCTCAGGTGTGAATGGGGAGCAGGTGTGTTAAATTTGGTGTTATCGGTCTCACTCTCTCATACTGGTCACTGGAAGTTTAACATGGCAAAGAACTCTCTGAGGATCTGAAAAAAAAAGAATTGTTGCTCTACATAAAGATGACCTAAGTTTTATAAGAAGAAAGCCAAGACCCTGAAACTGAGCTGCAGCATGGTGGCCAAGACCATACAGCAGTTTAACGGGACAGGTTCCACTCAGAACAGGCCTCACCATGGTCGACCAAAGAAGTTGAGTGCACGTGCTCAGTGTCATATCTGGAGGTTGTCTTTGGGAAATAGACGTATGAGTGCTGCCAGCATTGCTGCAGAGGTTGAAGGGGGGGTCAGCCTGCCAGTGATCAGAGGATATGCCGCACACTGCATCAAATTGGTCTGCATGGCTGTCGTCCCAGAAAAAAAATCATCTTCTAAAGATGATGCACAAGAAAGCACGCAAACAGTTTGCTGAAGACAAGCAGATTAAGGACATGGATTACTGGAACCATGTCCTGTGGTCTGATGAGATTAGGATAAATTTATTGGGTTCAGTTGGTGTCAAGAATGTGTGACGGCAACAAGATGAAGAGTACAAAGACAAGTGTGTCTTGCCTACAGTCAAGCATGGTGGTGGGGGTGTCATGGTCTGGGGCTGTATGAGTGCTGCCGGCACTGGGGAGCTACAGTTCATTGAGGGAACCATGAATGCCAACATGTACTGTGACATACTGAAGCAGAGCATGATCCCCTCCCTTCGGAGACTGGGCCACAGGGCAGTATTCCAACATAACGACCCCCAAACATGAAAAGATATAATACCTCTCCATTTATCCTTATCCATTTAAATCTTTTATTAAAAATATTTAATAACATATTTACAAAAATGTGAGGGGTGTAATCACTTTTGTGAGATTGTGTGTGTGTGTGTGTGTCAACTTCGGGGCAACATATTCACTTGCTGCCTAATACATCTAACCCCCTTTCAGGTTATGTCTGCTTCTATATTGCAGTCCCGCTATAAGTCACTGATCGCGTGCAATTACTAGTATAAAAAACAAAAAAAAACGTAATTATTATATACCATAGTTTGTAGACGCTATAACATCTGCACAAACCAATCTATTTTACCAAAAAAGTAGCAGAACACATATTGACCTAAATTTTGAAGAAATCTGACTTTTTATTTATTTATTCATTTTTTTATATGTTTTATAGCAGAAAGTAAAAAAATATATATATATTTTTTCAGAGTGGTCGGTCTTTTTTGTTTTAGAGTGCAAATAATTAAAAATCCAGAGGTGATCAAATATCAGCAAAAAAATGGCATCAATTTTTATTTGGGTACGGCGTTGCATGACCGCGCAATTGTCAAAGAAATTAAAGCGGAGTTCCAGCCTAAAAATAAACTTTGCACCATCAAGTATTTATGTTTATTTAGTAAATGTAATGCACTGTAATGTGGGGTTAGTGTTAGGGTAATTGGGGATAGCTTAGGATTAGGGGGGTATTTTTAGCTCAAAAATGTGTATGATCCCCGAACTCCACTTTAACACTGTGCCGTATCACAAAAAATGGCCTGGTCATAAAAATGGGGGGGGGGGGGGGGCGATAAATCTTCCTGAGGTCAAGAAGATACATTAAAAAAAAAAAAAAAATTTGAAAGAGTTTTTATTTTAGATACACTTTGGACTGTAGGAATCTCAGTATCTAGAGAGGAAAAAAAAAGGATGTGTAGTGGAGCTTCTTGAAATGTATAGTGAAAGGCAGAGCGAAGTCATTGTGGCTTTGAAGACCGTTGCTAGCACCCGAAGAAGTCCACAGTGGTTGCGGTGAAGGGTTAACTGTCTTGTGATTGGTCAGCTTATCTCTTGTGCATTGAATCTTATATCTCCCCAGGAAGTGAAGACCAGCAGATCTCTCTGTTTATGCCTATACAGCGTGTCCTGCTCCTATCAATATCAGGATGTCCTCCGTTACCGAGAACAGCTCGTCCTTTTTCAACGTGACCTCCGCCTCCTCTACGCTATCCTTCAGCACATCCATACACCCAACATCGGACTCTGGGATCATCAGCCCCAATGTCACCATTCCACATGTGTGCCTGGTCATCTTATATGAAGATATCCGAAGTTCCAGGTATGTGACTTTTAAAGAGCGAGAGACCAGCATAAAGGCTAAGAATGTAGTTATATATTTTTGGATGCGCTCTGTGTGCGACTTCTGCTGATCTGTGCTGTGATTGGCCAAAGCAATGATTTTGATTTTTTTTTTTTTTTTTTTGTTTCTTCCCTGAGCTCCTTTCTTTCATTGAGAGAAGCTAGCCAGATTCTGTGTGAGCACAAGCAGCACATTTACACTTGCATACACTTGCTAGGCACATTGATTGCCATTTACAATTACCCTTTGATTGCCCTGTCACCCAGCCAGTGTCATAAGTACAGTGACAGTGAACAGTATTATCACTGATCACTCTATTAGAGTCACTAGCAACTTCAGTTTCAGTGTCCCTCACAGGCAGTGTTAGTTAGTGGCAGATTGTCCGCCACCCTATCATAGTCCCATTATAAGTTGCTGATCACCGCAATTACTAATATAGTGTCTCTACAGATCAGTATCTTGATCATGATCAGAATTACACTAGTGTCCTCAAAAACGCAGTTTGGTTTTTACCAAAGACATACCAGATTACATTTTGGGCTAAATATATGAAGAAATTGGATTGAAATTGGATGAAGAAAGGGGACACCCCCCCTCCTGCCGCCTTCCACGGCTCTCCCGTCCCACCGGGAGACCCGGGCAACCCGCCTGCACAGCCACCGAAGACCCGATCAAACCGGCATTCGGCTCTGATCGGGTCTCCATGCAAAAACCCGGAAGTGGTGTCATGACATCACTTCCGGGTACTGTCTGGCGCCAGATTAAAAAAAATGACAGCATTCAAAACAGCCAAACTTGGTGTTTTGAATGCTTTTAAGTGTAGAGGAGGGTTTTGGGGTCTTTTAGACCCCCAGTTCCCTCCATAAGAGTACCTGTCAAGTAAAAAAAATAAAAACATTTTAAATGTTCGAAAATATCGACCGATACGCGATGACCAAAATATCGGTATCCGCAATGAAAAAACGATATTGGTCGATCACTAGTGCAAAGGGCTACATTAAATTCCCTGGAGGGCCAGATTCGGCCCGCGTGCCTTGTGTTTGACACATGTGACTTAGACAGTGGGATGTGTCCCTTCTTGTGCTGCCAGCTGTCCCTCCTCTCCCCTGAAGCTGGCACTGGGAGCTAATCACATGAACAGGCCAGAGTGCCCTGAGAATAGGTAAATAGACATCTTTCCTCTATGGGCTAGTTATTATAGGATTTAGAATGGGGGTGGGAGCTGATTTAAGATTATGTTTAGCATGAACTTCCACTTTAATAATCAAACAGGATTTATATAGTGTAACGGAACCTCAACCCACACTGCACTTGTGGACTTCCGTCAGTATACAGCTTCCTCCCAGTCCTGAACATAGATATCAGATTTTCCAGCCACCCCCATAAAAAGCTAGCCGTCAACTTAGCTTGTACCGGAATCTTCTTCTTTTTATTGAACAGTTTCACACTCAATTTATACACACATGAGCACAATCCCCTCCTGATCAGATTACCACACACAGGTCAGGGGTTGCCTGATTACATTATCATATGCAGATGAAATTGTATACAGAAATGGAATTAACCTGAACTAATTATCTAGCCATCTGGACAGAAACAATGTGAGTTCACTAACATTTAACAATGGAACAGACAGACTTAACAGACTACACGTCTCATCTCAATACACAAACAATAGGGAGAGCCTGTCTCTGACATTGAAGTTCAATACACATTATCACAATTAAACACAGAACCCATTTGAAGCAATCCAAACCATTAAGTATCTGTCTTTCACTTCCAGTGACGGTGAGTACCGTCACATATAGTGTCGATAGTTTGCACAGCACTTTACAAAATAAAGGGAGACGGTTCATTTACAATGGAGTTCAATATAAGAGGACTCAGAGGCATTCTCACATTATCCATTTTGATGCATTTCCTTCATAATGAAGTACCGGTGTTCTGATCATGTTCCATTTATTTCCTCCTCCTGTGGTAGGGTACGGTATTGGGATCTGATGCTTCTAATTCCCAATGTTCTGTTCTTTGCCTTCCTGCTGTGGAAACTGCCGTCTGCAAGAGCCAAAATCCGCGTCACATCAAGTCCCATCTTCACCACATTCTACATCCTAGTAAGTCTGTTGTTCACGTCTGTGTTGTTTGAGAGTGACTGATCTCTGCATTAAGTAATTTCTTCAACAACCACAGTAGAGTCTTATTAAAACATAAGGTATCTACATATCTCGCTTCCATCACAAATGCCAAAAACGAAAGGGTTACTCCTTATCCTGTCATAGGACAGTGGCAGAGCTGTGCAAATCATTCGTTCTATGACTCTGAGCCAATTGTGCAGATTTAGGCCTCTTTCACACAGGGTGGACCGTATTGCGATCCGCTCCGGCACTTTTTTTTTTACGGACACGGATGACACTTGTGTCCGCATATCATCCCATCCGCTTGCGGATGATATACGGACATAATGTATGTCTATGGGATTGCGGATGTCAGCGGATGACACCGCTGACATCCGATTTTGCGTCCTTTCCATTTTTTAAACGGAAGAAAAAATAGGGTTCTGTTCCATTCCAAATATGGAACAGAACTGAAAGGACGCAAATCGGATGTCAGCGGATTGATCATCCGCTGACATCCGCAATCCCATTGACACGCATTATGTCCGTATATCACCCGCAAACGGATGGGGTGATATACGGACATACGGAACGCCCGTGTGAAAGAGGCCTTACTAAAACTGGAGCACTTCTAATCAGGAGCAGCTGTGCATAGTAACCAATCAGCTTCTAACTTCAGCTTGTTCAATTAAAGCGGTAGTAAACTCAGACAACCTTACTCCAAATCTGCAATATGCAACTTCTTGTTGCCCTTTATAATCATTGTGCCGCATACAGTATGCAAATAAAACGTTCTTACTTGCTCCAATACACTTTTTCTGAACGCTCCAGCTTGTATGCAGCCATCACTATTATAAGTCCTGTCTTCCGTGTCCCAACAGTAATTTATTTCCGCCCTCACTCTTCCTCCGTGTCCGTAATCCCGCGCATGCGCCCCATTCCCCGAAGCCAAGCCTCGTTTTCGATTCCGGTTACATTGTAAACTATGTCCAGCGAATAGGAGCCAATCCTGCTGCTGCCCAGCTTCTTAATGGGGAAGGAGTGTCACGGGATCTCGGGGCTGATGCCAACATTAGGAAATGACGCGGCCCCGGCATGTAGACAGCATTTTTCCGGCAGCATAAGCTTGCCGGAAAAATAGGGCTAACAGCGCATGCGCCGGTGAAGTCATTGAAAGGAAACAGAAGGATTACACTGAAAGCAGGCAGGTAAGAAGCGATAAAGACAGAGCACGCAGTACTATAGGCTGCACGATATAATTTCAAAGAAACTGGTTTGAATGGGTATACAACCGCTTTTAAGCTTTGAAAAGAAAACCTGGAAGCTGATTGGTTTCTATGCAGAGCTGCACCAGATTCTTTGTGTACCAGTTTTAGTAAATCTCTCCCCTAGTATTATAGAGCCATTTGTTGTTAATTGCATACAGCTTTTTTTTTTTTTTTTTAATCTGTGGTGGTAAAAAAAAAAAACCTAGAAAGGAAAAACCATTAAGTGATCAAAAAGCGTAGATGTGAAACACACACTTAGGAGTGTGCTTTTGTCCACCCCCCAAAGGGGTAGGACCTCTCCCTCATCCCCCGGGGCGCAAGGCTCCTCACAGGGGCAAATGGTATGACATGGTCTGCCTAGCCAGAAGGTCTGGCAGACCCATTTCCTCATGGTCAACAGAAGCCAACCACCAAGTACTAGGTTGAGGGGTTCTCCTGAAGAGAGACCCCCCCCCCAGGGTCAGAGGAGGAGGGAGCCTGAGGGCCACACATCCCCCCCCCTCCCCCCCCAGATGTCAGGGCAAGCCTGAGGACTCACACCCTCCATCCCAGTGAGGGAAAAAGAACACACACACACAAAAGTGAAGGTGACAAACAGTGGAGAAAAAAATAAAATAATAAGTGACCATGCAATGTGCACTTGTTAGCCTTGAGGCATACTCACAGCTTGTTGGTAATCATCAGTGTAGTGCAGTGTATGCAGGGCTGCTGATTGAGGGGGACCACCAATCCTCCTGTAGGGGTCCCGGGCACACAGGGGGGGCCCTAACAGCACAGGGAATCAGTGCGGTTGGGCGGAGGGGCAAATACAGGAGGAAGCCCTGTGCAGCTCTCTGCAGCAGCTGAAAGCCAGTTTCTCCCCTCCTGCCAGCTTTCACCTGCTGCAGGGAGAGACACAGAAACAGGGCATCAGTCCTGTAATTGCTTCTCCGTCACCGACACCCCCCCTCCCTGTTCTGCCTGCTTCTGAGCCCCCCTTTCACTGTGCTGCCCCCCTCCGGCAGCGCTGCAGGCTTCCTTGTCCTGGAAAAACCTATTAAATTAAAAATAAATAAATGAATAAACATCTTAATAAATAATTTAAACAAACTGTAGAGTAAAAGAATTGTTGTTTTTTTTTTTTTTTTTTACATTTAAAAAAAAAAAAAGAGGGAAAAAAACAATTAAAAAGGGCTAATTCACACAGGTTCTCTGTTATGTTTGTGTCCGCTAATAATGATTTTAGTGTATATTTAGTGAAAATATTGTCTTGATAAATTTGGGTAGGCTGTGTGGGGCCCCGTGATTTCTGACAGCAGCCCTGAGTGTATGGAAACAGCTTCTATGTAGGTAAGGCTTGGTGTGCAATGAAAAGTCCTAACCAGACAGGGTAGGCTGAGGTGAGCCAATAGGATCCAGTGTCCTGCACTTTTGCCTTTACATACACTTTTAAGTACTTATGCTAGTTTTCGGTCAATATGAAATATTTATATTGGATATATAACTGGGTTATATAGAACTGTTATATATAAACCCACTGTAACCTATGTGCAAAGTGAACCATGTAAACCAATGTCTAGATTGCTTTCCAAAAATATTTAAAAATACCCCTTTCCTGGCGCCAACATGGCAGCATACATGTGGTAGTATGATCCCAGGAAAGGAATATATGGTAATTTTTTTTTTTTTTTTTAAATCCTGGTATATACCATGGTCATATGATCCCAACATCACTGTGAGATCAGTGGGTGGAGCTTTTAAGCAACCTTTCATGCTACCTAATGCACAGGGTTAAACCAGAGCATACGCTCTGGGAGTGGAAGTAAAAGACAGGAGATTAGCTGCAATAGTGCTGCCACACTAAATAAAGAAGTCCTGGGAAATAATCGGATCAACCAGGAATTTAAAATCAAAAGGTAGAGTAATGAAGGAAAGGTAAACCACACTGATAGAGAAAGCTTGTCAATTCAGAGACAATGACACACAAAAATGTTTGGGTTTACTGACACTAAATAGTTTTTTGGAGTTATATAATGTATATAATGTAATAAAAGTCTGGATATTCTACATTCTTTTTCATTGTGTCCGTAAACCTAATACAGGGAAATCTGTGGTCAGTGATGATCTAAACTCCTGTTTATTCCTTTTTTTTGCAGGTGTTTGTGGTGGCATTAGTAGGGATCACTCGAGCTGTTGTGTCTATGACTGTGAGCTCCTCCAGTGTCGCCACTGTTACGGACAAGGTGAGATGCGGTCAGCTGGCGGGAAAAATGGTTGGAGTTGGTAACCTGCTATATTGGTAGGGAAAGAAAATTTTCACAAAAGAGTGAAGGGGTGGGGGGAGGGGGCTTTAACCTATTTGTCAGGTTGTCTTCCGATGGCACCGGGGTCAGAAATTCAGATATGACCGGTGCTGCCCTGCCAAATGTGTGTGTATAAGACCTAACATAAAAAAACTCAGATTTCAAGTTATTGTAAAGAAAAAAAAAAAATAACAAACCTGTCATACTTACCTTCCCTGTGTAATGGTTTTGCACAAAGCAGCCCCAATTCTCCTTTTCTCAGGTCCCCCGCTGGCACCCTGGGCCCCTCCCCCTTGCCCAATGCCCCTATAGAAAACCACTTGCTGTGGGGCCATTCATGCGTGCTTGCTCCTGAGCCTGCTCTCTGCATTCATAAGACACAGAGCATGGCTCAACCCTGCCCCTGCCCCCCCCCCCCCTCACTGGCTGTGATTGACAGAGCCAATTGCTGCTACTGCATCTTAGCCAATGAGGAGGTAGAGACCCGGGTCTCATGTACATTGCTGGATCGAGATCAGGCTTAGGTAAGTATTAGGAGAGACTGAGGGGGGAGCTGCACACTAAAGGTTAAAAAATCATTCAGCCTTTAAAACAACTTTAAAAAGAATATAAGCCACCGCTGACTTTATTTTAAACTGTTATGTATTATAGGTACTTGCACAGCGCTGTCAATTTAGGCAGCGCTTTACGTATATATTGTACATTAGCATCAGTCCCTACCATCAAGGAGCTTACAATCTAAGGTCCCCAACTTCCATTCATACATATTCTAGGGCCAATTTAGGCAGGAGCCAATGAACCTACCAGCAGCGTCTTTGGAGTGTGGCGGGAAAGCGGACTACCAAGAGGAAGCCCACGCAGGCACAGGATGAACATACAACCTCCATGCAGGCAGTGCCGTAATTGGGATTAAAGCCTTATGGCACTTTTCCACTGCAAGTACCGGCTCGGCTCTACTCGGCCCTGCTTGGCCCGGTTTGCTTTTCCACTGCTGGTACCGCATGGTACGGTGTTGGAACGGTTTGGTACGGTACGGTATGGTTTGCTTTTCCACTAAAGTAGTACTAAAGTTAAGTGGGTGGGATAACAACGGGGTGGGTGGGATTCTCTGACCAATCAGTGGCTAGTAGTGACTGCATGCAAAGGATTGTGGGATATGGTACCGGGTATGGTACCTCTTGGAACCACAATCGAGGTGGTACTGTTTTTGAGAGCCGTACCGTTCGGTTCCATTTAGTGGAAAAGCGCCGCCGTACCGAACCGTTCCTACACCATACCATGCGGTACCAGCAGTGGAAAAGGACAAAAGCGAGCCGAACCGTTCGGTTCCATGCAGTGGAAAAGCGCCATTAGTGCTGCTAGGCAGAAGTGCTAACCACTTAGCCACTGTGCTTTGTACATAAGTACTGTGTGTGTTATTTCAGCATAAGGTCAGGTAGTTAAAGGGGTAGCAATTATCAGACCTCAGGGAGGCTCTTCCTTTAGATTGTCGGTCAATATAAATCTGTCATAAATGAGTCTGCACAATTAAAGTTCTGAAATATGACCGGTCCTGACTGGCTCTTTGCGGTTGCTTGTACAATATTAAATGCCTTTTGTATATTTTTTTTGCTGTTTTTTAGGTTTTGTGGGAGATCACCAGGTTTTTCCTGCTGGCTATTGAGCTCAGCGTCATTATTCTAGGCTTGGCATTCGGTGAGGTTATTTTGTTTTTGATTTATGTAATCTATAGCATGTTATTATGAAGAAAATCTATAATGATAGAAGAATGCAGGCTGTTGTTGCTGACCCCTCCTGAAACTGCTAATTACCTAGATTCTGGTTTTAGCCTGTCCATGGTTTCAAGCTGAACCCCAACCTTCCCTTCCATCTTGCAGAGTTGTACAGGCTCCTCTCCTGTACTAAAATTGCTTTCTCTAAATTCACTGCACACTGTGAGATTCTCACAGTGTACTAAGCTGCCTTTTCCCATTCAAATTAAAGTGGAAAAAAGAGGGGGAGGTTGGTGTGAACCACCAACCAACCTGCGCTAATGAATGTGATAATTATATTAATGAATTATTAAATAAGGATTCATGTGTTTTGTGAAATTGCTTTCAACCTTGTGAGCTGCAACATTAACGTGGTACACGTGGATAAATACAAAAAAGGTACGGCGCTCAACAAGAAATTAATGAAATTATGTTAATTATATAAACCACAACGTGCTTAATAGTGAACAGTGAAGTAAAATTAAATGTGTCAAACTCCAGTGCTCAATCAATAGGGAGTGACAATAAATCAATTAAATATATCAAGTCTCTAGTGCTCAAAACATCAAACAGATAATCCAAATATCAGCAGCTGATAGGAAATCTAAAGTCCCGTACACACGATCAGATTATCGAACGATCTGTCGTCCGTTTTTTGTGGCATGCTAGTCTGATGTGGAAAGTGAAGAGGTTATTTTCATACGAATTTTCCCGTACGACAGAATTCAATTCTACTTCAGAAGTGATGTCATGTGTTGGGTTGCTTTCTATGTGTTCTTTCGTCTCTGAGCATGCCTAGTCTTGCTCATAAGATTTTTCCCTGTCGAAATCTGTACTAATGAGACGAAAATCGGACGTGTGTTGACGGAGGACAAAAATTTTATAGCCTGCACATCAGGATTTTGTCAGCCGAAAAGTCGCAGTTGGCTGTCGAAAGCACCATACTAACAATCCGAAAATCGACAGATTGGTCGTCGGACGAAATTTCCCCTCTGAATTTCTTATCGTGTGTACAGGGCTTTAAACTTGATAGGAGTGTGTATTCCTTTAAGCCTCCACCTTCATTCGTTCACCCAGTGCAAGCAAATCTTACTGCTTACCGGAAATATGGGACCCTTTGATTATAGGGGGGTCACGTAAGCGTAATCCTTTCAGCATATACTCGGACCAGACCGTATAACTCTCACACCGATATATATCCACATATAAATTGGCACTTGATGTAGAATACACTTTCTTAGCAGGAAGAGTGTGTAGCCAAACCGTGGTTTTAATCAGGACCGTGACATAAGTGGAGAAAGAAAGAGGCTCTCATGGTGCAGTACCTCATATTAAATCGTTTAATAGATTTAAAAATGTACTTACTACATCCAGATAAAAGAAAAGCCTTTAGCTGTAGGAATCGCGGTGACAAGGGATGGGAACGCCGCTTCCGCGTTCCACCTTGACCGGAAGTTCCTCTGTGGTTACGATCTCACGTTCCCGACGTACGTTTCATCAGTCCGTACTGACGTCATCAGGGGATCATGGGTGGACCTGTACTCAAAAGGGGAATATTTTCTGAGTTATAGAGGACATTAATAAATGTTAATGTCATCAATACCCTAAAGAGTTTACTTTTTTTTCCTGGGTTCCTTCTTAGAAATCGCAGTGTTCTTCCTGCATAGCTGTATAATCTGCACTGTGAGATCATCTAAGGCACTACTGCCTCTGACTGCTAGTCTCACCAGATTTGGAGTGAGATTTCGTGATGCCTATGCTGTTCTTGCTGAAGAGGAAGCTGAATCAAAGGATCTGCAGTATAGAGCTGAATACACACTATACAATTTTCTTTAGATTTTTCCTTTAGATTTACCAAAACCATATAATATGAGGTCAAACCTAAACACTTTAATTTGTATGCAATTAGGCAGGCCCTTCCACTACATAGTTGAAGGTAAATCTAAAGGAAATCTAACAACAAAACTTGTATAGTGTGTATCTAGCCTTATGCCTCTTACACACGTTCAGATAATCGTACGAACAAAATCGCTTTCAACTTGATCGCACGATAATCTGATCGTTAGTACACAGCTTTCGACATTTGATCACAACATTTCATCCAACAAAATCTGAAGGGGCAAACATGAAAACTTCTGTCGTACGATAGCCTAGCGAATGACAAACGTTTAATCAGTACACTATGCGTCCGCTAAAAATCGATAGACAAAGACCGCGCATGATCAGAAACACAAAAATAACCCGGAAATAGCCTGGCTGCCATTGTTTTTGTTTTGCACTATCTGATAAATAGATACACAACCTGGAAGCTTTTCCAGAATTGTACGAAAAAAAACATACGCTAAGTACGCATTGTTGAATTCGATACTAGTATCATGCAACAAAATGCGAACGATAAGTCGTCCGATTATCTGAACGTGTGTACGAGGTATAACGCTGGATACACACTATACAACTTTTGTTGTTCGATTTTCCTTTAGATTTACCTTCAACTATGTAGTGCAAGGGCCTGCCTGATTGCATAAAAATTAAAGTGTTTAGATATGACCTCATATTATATGGTTTTGGTAAATCTAAACGAAAAAAAAAATAAAGAAAATTGTATAGTGTGTATCCAACTTTAGGCTCTCCCTACTTCTGCATTTTCCAATTGTATATGCTGTATGCCTGGAGTGGAGCTCTAAAGCTAGATACACACTATACAACTTTTGTTGTTAGATTTCCTTTAGATTTACCTTAACTATGTAGTGCAAGGGGCTGCCTGGTTGCATGCAAATTGAAAGTGTTTAGATATGTTTTGGTTAATCTAAAGGGAAAAAATCTAAAGACAATTGTATAGTGTGTATGGCCCATTAGAGTTAGCCACAAGTATTGATATGAGTAAAGAATACATTTGCTGTCCTGTTTAATACATTGTTCAGTGTCATCCAATCAAATTCCTTTAAACCTGTGAAAGGTGGCTGCTGATACGTTGCTACAGACTTCTGCACCCCCTTTTTTATTTGTCTTGAAGGATAAGCCATGAAATGAGAATCAATGTCATGTCTATGGGCAGTCCAGTAATTTCACGCTGTTTTTTTTTTTTATCTCAGGTCACCTTGAAAGCAAATCCAGTGTGAAGAGGGTACTGGCCATTACTGCTGTGCTGTCACTTGGGTATTCCGTCACACAGGTAACATACAAGTGCTATTACCTACAAATGATAAACGAACAACCATTAGCAATGCTCTACAGCAGGGGTCTTCAAACTTTTGGCCCTCCGGTTGTTCGGGAACTACAATTCCCATCATGCCTAGTCATGTCTGTGATTGTCAGAGTTTTACAATGCCTCATGGGATGTGTAGTTCTGCAACAGCTGGAGAGCCGTAGTTTGAGGATCCCTGATCTACAGCCTTTGCAAGGGCTGTCTGACATTCCAGTGTCATGTTCCGATTTGCAGAAAGCAGGCTTTAGTTTAGTTTTACCAGCCTGTTGACCCTTTCCACCCACAGTCTCTCGATTCCCATTCCTCATCATCTTGGAGGAACTAGTCTACGGTCCATTATGGTAATGGAAGTCCGTGGCAGTGGCAGTTCTGTTCAGAGACAGCATTGTCCCAGCGCTAGTAGCTGAAGAAAAGGGCTTGTCCATAGAAACCCGTCAGCTGGCAAGTCAGGATAGTTCCGTCTCCAATTGGACCATCTTCCCACCTGGGTTTATAAGTACATTTTTTAACTTCCCAACCACTTCAGCCCCAGAAGGTTTTACCCCCATAATGACCAGGCCATTTTTTTGCGATTTAGTACTGCGTTGCTTTAACCACTTGCCGACCGCCGCAAGTACATATACTGCGGCGGTCAGCCCCTCACAGGCAAAGTAACATACGTCACTAGCCTGTGAGGCTCTGGGGAGCGAGCGCGCGCCGCCGGAGGCGCGGTCACGGACCCCCCCCCCCCCGCGTGTTTGACCGGCGGACCCGATGTCCGCCGCTCACTCACGATCGTCCGTGACAGCGGGACAAAGGCAGGCGGCTAGTGTAAACAAGCCGCCTGTCATTCTCCCCTGTGTAGGAACAGTGATCATACGGTTCTACTATGTAGGACCGTTGATCATTGTTCCTACACCTCAAGCCACAGCCAATCACAGTTAGAATCACACCCCTAGGGACACACACAGCCCCTCCCTCTCAAATAAAGTTAACCCCTTCACTACCAGTGTCATTTTACAGTAACAGTGCATATGTATAGCACTGATTACTGCAGTAATGTCACTGGTACCCCCAAAAGTGTCAAAAATGTCAGTCAAGGGTCCGATCTGTCCGCCCCAATGTCGCAGTCCCGCAAAAAAAATCGCAGATCGCCGCCATTACGTGTTAAAAAAAAAATGACAAAAATATTTCCCTTTGTTAGTAAACGCGATAACTTTTGCGCAAACCAATCAAAATACGCTTTTTGCGATTTTTTTTTTTTTTTATTTTACCAAACATATGTAGCATTAAAAGAAATGGCCGAAAATGTTAAAACATTTTGATTTTTACAATTTTTTTGGGGGAATTTCATATAAAGAAATGTGAAAAATATTGTTATTTTTGCAAAATTGACGCGCTTTTTTTGTTTATAGCGCATGATCAAAAAATCGCACAGGTGATCAAATACCACCAAAAGAAAGCTCTGTTTGTGGGAAAAAAAGTATGTCAAATTCGTTTAGGTACAGCGTCGCACGACCGCACAATTGTCCGTTAAAGTCACGCAGTGCCGAATCGCAAAATACCCCCTGGTCAGGAAGGGGGTAAAATCTTCCGGGGCTTAATTGGTTAACTGACAATTGGTGCAATGCCTTACCCAAATACAATTGATGCCCTTTTTTCCCCCCCACAAATAGAGCTTTCTTTTGGTGGTATTTGATCACCTCTGTGGTTTTCCGTTTTTTGCGCTATAAATAAAAAAAGAGCGTCAATTTTGAAAAAACACCAATATTTTCTACTTTCTGCTATAAAACATTCCCAATAAAAAAATTTATTAAATCTAACTTTTTTTTATCAGTTTAGGTCAATTTGTATTCTGCTACATATTTTTGGTAAAAAAAAAAATCCCAAAAAGCGTATAATAATTGGTTTGCGCAAAAGTTATAGCGTTTACAAATTACGGGAGAGATTTATGGACCTTTTTTTTTATTTTTTACGTTTTTTTTATTAGTAATGGCGGCGATCAGTGATTTTTATCGGGACTGCGACATTACGGCGGACAAATCTAAAACTAAGTGACTGACTTTTTGGGGACCAGTAACATCAATACAGTAATTAGTGCTAAATAATATACACTGTTGCTGTATAAATGACATTGGCAGGGAAGGGGTTAACACTGGGGGTGATTAAGGGATTAAATGTGTTCCCTAGATGTGCTTACTAACTGGGGGGGGGGGGATTAAACAGAGGCAGAGAGATTGATGATTCAGCTTAGCTGAATCACACAATCTTTCCTTGCCTCTCTGACAGGAGAGCCGTCTTACAATGTTTACATACCAGACGGCTCTCCTGTCAGTTATGCAGAAGATCGCGGGAGGCCCGCGGCAATTGAGCCTGCTCCTCCCGCGGTCTGCCTCCCGCTGTGGCTAATCACAGTGGGAGTGCGATTCGGGCGCTGCGCTTGCACATAATCGCGTAGATCTATGTGGGTATGCGCAGCGAGCCGCCCTGCCGCAGTAAATCTGCGTGGGGCGGTCGGCAAGTGGTTAAGAAAGTGTTGTTGGTAATGCATTAGACCTTTACAACCTTTTGGTTTGTCCATGCCATTTCAAGTTTCCCTGATCTTAGGGGAGAAAAGTGGCATAGGATATCCCTTTGCATATACCCAGTGAAGTGATTGGCCTTCGGTGATGAATAGAAATGAAACAAATCATCCTACGTAAGTTGTACCTGTTTATCTGCAATCTTCTCTTCTCTACAGCCGTTCAAAGCCGACAATTTATATGCTTGGCTGAGAGTTCAGAAAAAAGGAGGCGAAAAGCTGAAGTTACACTCTGCAGAGCTTCTTGAGGAGGGTTCTGAGAGTTGATTGGAGGGAAGGGTTCCCCCCTTCACACAGAACACAGGAACAGAGCCGAGGCTGTCAATCTGCTGGAGCTCCCTTCCCCTGTCACCATTTTTCTCTTGGTGTCAGGAAAACTTGTCTAAAGTGACTCATGCTGATTGCAGAGGAGCAAAGCAGCAGACAAAAATAACACTAAGGCCCCTTTCACACGGGCGATCCAATCGGATCCGCCTTTTCAGGCGGACTGGATCGGATGCTCCATGCATCCCCATGAGACAGCGGATTTCAGCGGAGACATCTCCGCTGACACCTGCTGCTATCCTATACCGATCCTGCCCATGCAATCTGGACGGATGGAAACCCTATTTTATATCCGTCTGGGGATCGGATGGGATCGGATGAGAATGGACAGGCGGTCCATTCTCATCCGATTTCCCCATAGAGGAGAGTGGGTATATGACGGCTCCATCTCCGCACACAGAGCAGAAATGGAGCTGTCATCCGCCTGCTCAGCGGGGATCGGCGGATCAATCCCTCACTGAGCAGAACGGACTCCGTTCCGTGTGAAAGGACCCTTGGGGATTTCTTAACTGCAGCTGGAGAGTGCAAAATCAGGCTCACTTCTGCATAAAACTAATCAGCGTCCAGGTTTTATTGCCAAGGCTTAATTGAACAATAGAAGCTGATTGGTTTCTATGCAGAAGTGAGCCTGATTTTATACACTCTGATTTTAGTAAATAAACCCCTTAGTGCTTTTAATTGAGATAAGTGCACCCTATAGAGGGATATGCTTTGTTCATATTTCATGTCTAAGGTTTACAACCACTTTAGGCATTTAACTGCTTGCCGACCGCCGCAAGTAGATTTACTGCGGCGGTCAGCCCCTGCCAGGCAGAGTGACGTTAATTAACGTCACTAGCCTGGGAGGGTCTGGGGAGCGAGCGCGCGCCCGCTCCCGCGCGGTCACGCACCCCCCCGCGCGTGTGACCAGCGGACCCGATGTCCGCCGGCCACTCGGCGATCGTCGGGGGAAGAGGGAGAATGTCAGGCAGCTTGTGTAAACAAGCTGCCTGTCATTCTCCTCGCTGTAAAGACACTGATTACACGGATCTAGTCTGTAGATCCGTTGATCAGTGTCCTTACAGCTAGAGCCACAGCCAATCACAGTAAGAATCACGCCCCTAGGGACACACACAGCCCCTCCCTCCCAAATAAAGTTAACCCCTTCACTGCCAGTGTATTTTTACAGTAACAGTGCATATATATAGCACTGATTACTGTAGAAATGTCACTGGTAACCCCAAAAGTGTCAAAAATGTCAGTCAAGGGTCCGATCTGTCCGCCGCAATGTCGCAGTACCGCAAAAAAAATCGCAGATCGCCGTCATTACGCGTTAAAAAAAAAAAACAACCAAAATGACAAAAATCTTTCCCTTTGTTAGTAAACGCGATAACTTTTGCGCAAACCAATCAAAATACGCTTTTTGCGATTTTTTTTTTTTTTTTTACCAAACATAGGTAGGATAAAACAAATTGGCCAAAAATGTTAAAAATTTTGATTTTTACATTTTTTTTTTGGGGAATTTCATATAAAAAAATGTGAAAAATATTGTTATTTTTGCAAAATTGTCGCTCTTTTTTTGTTTATAGCGCGTGATCAAAAAATCGCACAGGTGATCAAATACCACCAAAAGAAAGCTCTGTTTGTGGGAAAAAAAGGACGTCAAATTCGTTTAGGTACAGCGTCGCACGACCGCGCAATTGTCCGTTAAAGTCACGCAGTGCCGAATCGCAAAATACCCCCTGGTCTTTTAGCAGGAAAATCCTCCGGGGCTTAAGTGGTTAAAACCAGAAGTAGGGCATTTATTAAGAGTGTATCAAATAAAAGTATTTTATGTACGGTACTTTAAAAAGCAATGCACAATTGTCAAGTTAACAGACACATTGGGGTTTATTTACTAAAGCTAGAGAGGGCAAAATTAGTGACAACTCTGCAGAGAAATAGTGAAAGAAATATTCACTCAGATAGCAGCAGTCTGAGCATATAGGAAATATACTGATGGTGCCAAATCCTTAACCGGTTGCCGACCGCCGCACGACTATATACTGCGGCGGTCAGCCCCGGCCAGGCAGAGTGACGTATCGGTACGTCACTCGCCTGTCACTGACTTGCGAGCCTATCGCGGGTGGGCGCGCGCCCGCCGAGGCGCGCGCCCGCCGCGGCTCGTTCACAGGCAAGTCAGTGCGTGTGACCGGCGGACTCGATGTCCGCCAGTCACACTGCGATCGCTCCTGTGAAGGGAGAAAGACAGAGCAGCTTGTGTAAACAAGCTGCCTGTCAGTTCTCCCTGTGTAAAAGTGAAGATCTGTCCGTTCTACTATGTAGAACGGTTGATCTTTGCTTTTACACCAATAGGAATGTCCCTACACAGTTAGAATCACGCCCCTAGGACACACTTAACCCCTCCCTGTCCAATAAAGTTAACCCCTTCCCTGCCAGTGTCATTTTTGCAGTAACAGTGCATATGTATAGCACTGATTACTGCAGTAATGTCACTGGTAACCCCAAAAGTGTCAAAAATGTCAGTCAAGGGTCCGATCTGTCCGCCGCAATGTCGCAGTACCGAAAAAAAAATCGCAGATCGCCGCCATTACGCGTTAAAAAAAAAAACACCAAAAATGACAGAAATCTTTCCCTTTGTTAGTAAACGCGATAACTTTTGCGCAAACCAATCAAAATACGCTTTTTGCGATTTTTTTTTTTACCAAACATAGGTAGCATAAAACAAATTGGCCGAAAAATGTTAAAAAATTTTGATTTTTACTTTTTTTTTTGGGGAATTTCATATAAAAAAATGTGAAAAATATTGATATTTTTGCAAAATTTACGCTCTTTTTTTGTTTATAGCGCGTGATCAAAAAATCGCACAGGTGATCAAATACCACCAAAAGAAAGCTCTGTTTGTGGGAAAAAAAGGACGTCAAATTCGTTTAGGTACAGCGTCGCACGACCGCGCAATTGTCCGTTAAAGTCACGCAGTAAAAAATCGCAAAAAAACCCCTGGTCCTTTAGCAGCCAAATCCTCCGGGGCTTAAGTGGTTAATTAACTTGAATAAGGAAGGATTGGGAGGCAAGGATTTTTTGGCACAAAAAGTTTCTAAAATTAATTTTTATTGATAAATTCATATAAAAACCAGGGAATACAATGAATTCTAAAAATGACCTTAACTAAGGCCCAAATGCGTTTTTGTAACAGTTTACTTGATACTTGCTTCATACAGAATATCCGATTATATATATATATGACAAAGGATTTTGAAAACTACATATGAGTAGATACTTCACATCAAGGAGATCTTAACGAAGGGTGACAGAAGATGAGACTGCCGTCCAACCAGATCAGTTGATGTTGTATTAAATTATTCACTGTATAAACATTCACATTGCTCGACATGTTTCGCCTATTACAGCTTCATCTGGAGCGTTCTGATAAAGTATTCTGGGGAGCCGCCGCCCCCATCCGGGGAGGGATCTGTGGATATTCAACTAGGAATACATGGATGTACCCATTCTATGAGGATACAGTCTGATTTAAGCCACAGTAACTATGTTTACTTGGGCTTGTTGACGCCAGCCAGGTTTTCATTAACCCTTGGTTGTTACGATTCCAATGGCTTATATCTCCTACTAATTATATGCTTCATCCACTCCTTCTGAAATCCACAATACCCTCCTCGTTAGCTACAAGTGACGCTAGCGTGCGTTTCCTCTTTTTACAGCATTATACAGAATACTTTATCAGAACGCTCCAGATGAAGCTGTAATAGGCGAAACATGTCGAGCAATGTGAATGTTTATACAGTGAATAATTGAATACAACATCAACTGATCTGGTTGGACGGCAGTCTCATCTTCTGTCACCCTTCGTTAAGATCTCCTTGATGTGAAGTATCTACTCATATGTAGTTTTCAAAATCCTTTGTCATATATATAATCGGATATTCTGTATGAAGCAAGTATCAAGTAAACTGTTACAAAAACGCATTTGGGCCTTAGTTAAGGTCATTTTTAGAATTCATTGTATTCCCTGGTTTTTATATGAATTTATCAATAAAAATTTATTTTAGAAACTTTTTGTGCCAAAAAATCCTTGCCTCCCAATCCTTCCTTATTGAACTCTGCAGAGAAACCAATACGCTTCCAAGTTTTATTGCTAAAGCTTTATTAAACAAGCTGAGGTTCGAAGCTGATTGGTTTCTTTGCAGAATTGTGACTGATTTTGCCCTTCCCAACTTTAGTAAAAAAAACACATGCTGACATTGCTAAATTTGATCTGGACATTCATGGGTCAATGGTCCCCGGTCACAAGAAAGTGAGAAAACCCACCAGGCAGCTTTGAATATAGTTGCTCCATATATATTGGAAATGTTCTACCTGGCAAAGAGAGACTCTGTGCTACTGCCCACCTCCTGCTTGTTTTCAGGATTATTAGTAAATGTCACCACGCCGGTGATGCCCATGGTAAGCGCTGTTTTTCCTGTAAGGGCCACAGACTTCCAGAAGATACACTGACTTGCACCTTTAGAAGGGATACAACAAAGTGAAATAAAGCGTATTTTCATATAGAGGTTGATTTACTAAAACTGGAGAGTGCAACGTCTGGTGCAGTTATGCATGGTAACCAATCAGCTTCCATCTTCTGCTTGTTTAATTCAACTTGGACAAAAAAATTTCTGGAAGCTGATTGGTTTTTATGCAGAGCTGCACCACAATTTGCACTGTCCAGCTTTAGTAAATCAACTCCATCATAATTTACATTTATGTAATGTATCATTTATCGTGAATGAACAGCTCTCATTGAGTATTCTTGAATTAATGTATTTCTTCCAATAGGGCACCTTAGAAATCCTATACCCGGACTCTCACCTCTCGGCACAGGACTTTAATATTTATGGACATGGAGGCCGGCATTTTTGGCTTGCAAGCTCCTGTTTCTTCTGTTTGGTAAGCAAAGTAAATGCATTGATGCAACTCTGTGTTGTCCTAAAAGAAAATGTGCTGGAAGCACTGTCCACCACCCCCCCCCCACTCTTATATCACTGTCCACCCCCCCCCACCCTTATATACTGTCCACCCCCCACTCTTATATCACTGTCCACCCCCCACTCTTGTATCACTGTCCACCCCCCCCCTTATATCACTGTCCACCCCCCCCCCCCACTCTTATATCACTGTCCACCCCCCCCCACCCTTATATCACTGTCCACCCCCCCCCCACTCTTATATCACTGTCCACCCCCCCCCACTCTTATATCACTGTCCACCCCCCCCACCCTTATATCACTGTCCACCCCCCCCACCCTTATATCACTGTCCACCCCCCCCACTCTTATATCACTGTCCACCCCCCCCCCCCACTCTTATATCACTGTCCACCCCCCCCCACTCTTATATCACTTTCCACCCCCCCCCACTCTTATATCACTGTCCACCCCCCCCCCCACTCTTATATCACTGTCCACCCCCCCCCCCCCCACTCTTATATCACTGTCCACCCCCCCCACTCTTATATCACTGTCCACCCCCCCACTCTTATATTACTGTCCACCCCCCCCCACTCTTATATCACTGTCCACCCCCCCCCCACTCTTATATCACTGTCCACCCCCCCCCCCACTCTTATATCACTGTCCACCCCCCCCCCCCCACTCTTATATCACTGTCCACCCCCCCCACTCTTATATCACTGTCCACCCCCCCCCCCCCACTCTTATATCACTGTCCACCCCCCCACTCTTATATCACTGTCCACCCCCCCACTCTTATATCACTGTCCACCCCCCCACTCTTATATCACTGTCCACCCCCCCCCCCACTCTTATATCACTGTCCACACCCCCCCCCCACTCTTATATCACTGTCCACACCCCCCCCCACTCTTATATCACTGTCCACACCCCCCCCCACTCTTATATCACTGTCCACACCCCCCCACTCTTATATCACTGTCCACACCCCCCCACTCTTATATTACTGTCCACACCCCCCCCCACCCTTATATCACTGTCCACACCCCCCCCCCCTTATATCACTGCCCTCACCCCCACCCTTATATCCTTGTTCACCCCCCCCCCCACCCTTATATCACTGTCCACCCCCACCCTTTATGTCACTGTCCTCTTCTTGCATCATTGTCCTGAGCCCCCCTCGTGCACATCATAGTTCCCCTCCCCCCCCCCTGCACATCACAGCCCCTCCCCTATACATCACAGTCCCCCTTCACCCCCCTTTACATCACAGTCCCCCCGTCACAGTATTGTCCTCCGCCCCTTTCACATCTCACCCCCTCCCTTTACTTCACCCTGCGTCCTAGCAATCATTAGTCCTACCCCTGGGTTCTAGCAAGCAGTCTCTTGCTTGTTAATTTGGGCAGCTTCCGTCCTCTGTCTAGAACTGTCCTCTCTTCTACCCTCCTGTGAGGTTGACGGTGGCTGAGGGGTAGTACTGGCAGAGGGCACCATCCAAGAGTGGTACTAGGCTCCTTAGTGGCACGACTATGGCGCTCCGGATGGGACAGTCTGTCGGTACAGATCAAGACTGCAGTCTTCCATTTAGTTTTTCCTGCTCTACAGTATTCCATTTCGCTCTTCCTTTTGGCAACTACATTAAGTATTATGCAGGGAGGTTTTATTAGACACTTCCAAAGGAGGAGAGGGCTGTGAAGTGCAAAGGAATAAAGCGATGTGCTAAGTACCATGTTTCCCCGAAAATAAGACTTTTATTACTTGGCTACAAAAAACATATTAGGGCTTATTTTTTAGGGGATATCTTATTTATTTACGGAGTAGGGCTTATATATATATTGCAGCCATCCCAGGAACTCACGCTAGGTCTGTTTTTCAGGTTAGGGTGTTTTTTCTGGGAAACACGGTAATTAAGGTCCCATTTTCATCCCAAATGAACGTTTCCTTTTTCCATTTTTTTTTTTTTTTTTAGCGAGATTTACCTGCGTTTCTTGTCGCACATAGGGCAGCCTATTCTCTTCAATGGGCTTGCCTTTTCACTGCAAAACTGCATTGCGTTTGGGGTGCCATTAGTATTGAATGGCACCCAAACGCGCATCTCATGTTTTACTGCCATTTTACCATGATTTGGAATCCTGGGTAGAATTTTAAGGCGATTCCAAGTCGCCAAGCGTGAATGGGGCCCAAGGAAAAACATTGCAAATAAGCATTTAAAAGACTTGATTTTTTTCAGCTCTTTTATCTCCAATGTTTTATGTTGGTGACAGGGTCTCTTTAAGGCTTCACCATGTGTTTTTATTTTCTGCAGGTATACACACTAGTCTCTATACTACCGAAAACCCCCCTGAAAGATCGCATCTCTCTTCCATGTAAGTGTAATGAGCGTATTGATTTTCTCAATAATGTTATATCAGAAATCGGGGATATTTGGGGGGGTAATACTGGTCACGCATGTTGCAGTCTAATTTGTACAATCCCCCCTCGTGTTTACCACCAACTACGTAGCTGCAAGAGCCCTTCTAATTGGTTACATATCGAATGGACTGTTTCGGTAGATCCTCACTTGATATAGCCGATAAATCTAAAGTTGATTGTACAAGCAGATTTGAATGTGAGTGGGCAGCTTTAGTCGGAGCCATGTGTAGAATTCATCGATGAAGATGACCGGTTCAGAGAGGCATGCTGACAATAGAGGCATTGCTGGCCTGACGGGGACAGCCAAAGTGCTGCAATTTGCTCAGGTCTGATTTAAAGGGACATTAAACTTGGAGTAAGGCATTAATTGTTGTTTTTTTTTTTTTGTTTTTAATCCTATGTCACTTCATCCCATGTGAAACAAAATTGCTCCATTCATGTGGTTTTAGCCACCTTGATTTTCTTCTTACATAAAAGTGTAATGTAATGTCATATTTACCTTTTCTGTCTGCAGCTAGGAAGAGTTTCTACATCTACGCCATTATCCTGGCTGCACTGAACTTAATACAAGGTATAGGCAGCGCTCTCCTGTGTGCCAATATTAGCAATGGACTCTGGTAAGTTCAAGTTAGTCCCTAATAAAGACCAACTGCACCCCAATACTAATTCTTCTTCTTTTTTTTTATTCTTTTTAACCACTTAAGCCCCGGAGGATTTGGCTGCTAAAGGACCAGGGTTTTTTTTGCGATTTTTTACTGCGTGACTTTAACGGACAATTGCGCGGTCGTGCGACGCTGTACCTAAACGAATTTGACGTCCTTTTTTTCCCACAAACAGAGCTTTCTTTTGGTGGTATTTGATCACCTGTGCGATTTTTTGATCACGCGCTATAAACAAAAAAAGAGCGTAAATTTTGCAAAAATAACAATATTTTTCACATTTTTTTATATGAAATTCCCCAAAAAAAAAAGTAAAAATCAAAATTTTTTAACATTTTTCGGCCAATTTGTTTTATGCTACATATGTTCGGTAAAAAAAATCGCAAAAAGCGTATTTTGATTGGTTTGCGCAAAAGTTATCGCGTTTACTAACAAAGGGAAAGATTTTTGTCATTTTTGGTGGTTTTTTTTTTAACGCGTAATGGCGGCGATCTGCGATTTTTTTTTTTCGGTACTGCGACATTGCGGCGGACAGATCGGACCCTTGACTGACATTTTTGACACTTTTGGGGTCACCAGTGACATTACTGCAGTAATCAGTGCTATACATATGCACTGTTACTGCAAAAATGGCACTGGCGGGGAAGGGGTTAACTTTATTGGACAGGGAGGGGTTAAGTGTGTCCTAGGGGCGTGATTCTAACTGTGTAGGGACATTCCTATTGGTGTAAAAGCAAATATCAACCGTTCTACATAGTAGAACGGACAGATCTTCACTTTTACACAGGGAGAACTGACAGGCAGCTTGTTTACACAAGCTGCTCTGTCTTTCTCCCTTCACAGGAGCGATCGCAGTGTGACTGGCGGACATCGAGTCCGCCGGTCACACGCACTGACTTGCCTGTGAAGGAGCCGCGGCGGGCGCGCGCCCGCCCGCGATAGGCTCGCAAGTCAGTGACAGGCGAGTGACGTACCGATACGTCACTCTGCCTGGCCGGGGCTGACCGCCGCAGTATATAGTCGTGCGGCGGTCGGCAACCGGTTAACAAAGAATTGGCATGACCATATACAAAAAAAGTACAATAATGCTTCCATCAATTGCATAGATTCCACAGTAGAACCCAATACGGATTCTTGCATTTGACAAACTTCCTACTTGTCTCCTTGGACTCCAGTGCCCAAATTTCCCAATATCAAAGCAAACCTGTGCTTTACCCATTCAGAGCAAAGCAACAGATTTTCTGACACCCCCCACCGTAGTACCTTTTCTTCACTCCACCACCCAGGCAACTTCTGTTCAGTGCCCAGGAGCTAAAGGAGACACCCAGATTGTTCCTAGTATGGAGGAGCATGTGAGTATTCTGTCTGCCAGAACTGGATTCACACTCCCTCTATAATTTGGCTTTAATTTTAGTCTACACTGGATTTTTGTTCGATCCCAGTGGATGAACAGAGAGGCAGGGAATGAAAGGAACATGCTGGGAAGGATGAAAGTATGGGCTACTGAAGGGGGGCTTACTTAAAATGAATCTGTTGCTTGCATAGACAAAGCACAGGTTCACTTTAAAAAGCAACTAAAGGCTTCTATATGAGATTCTAAACAAGTACTAGATCCAGTTAATATGTGATGCACTAGCCTCATAAAGTAAGCAAAAGAGTTCCAGCTCCGGCCGCCTTGTAATTGAGTCTTTATGCCCGGGGGGGGGGGGGGGGGAATTAATCAGCGATTTTGTGACCATTGTCATTGGCTGTCACAGTGATCACATGATGTGTTCCTGACGGCTACCGATCGTTCATGGAGATCGAGAGATGTCTATGACCGCTCAATATCTGTGCAGGGTGCGCACAGTGAGTGTGCTCTCTGCATAAAAACATTGGCTGCCTAGTGACGCATGCGGGCGGTAAAGCCAACCCTTTTACTGCTGCACATACTGTATATGGTACATGGGTGGCAGTAGGTTAACGTCCCTGACTGAGCCAAATCCTCTCTTTGTGTTTCACATGCTCCCCCCCCCCTCCCAGATACTGCAGCTCACAGTAGAGGGTTTTACCAAAATATGCAGTGCTTTCAATGCAGAAAGCAGTAGGCAGAACTAGGTGTGGCCAGGTGCTGATTGACAAGCTACGGGGTTGTAAATTATCAGTGACAATGCCATTCCCCCTGCAACATCTTCTCCTTTCAATATAGTTCAAGCAGGTGTGACCTACATGATGGTGGCAACCATTTATAGCCAAAAATATTTTCCCCCTGCTGTGTGGTCAATACCTATAATGATAGTATCTAATGTTTGAGTCTTGGATTAATGCTTGTATTAATGTTTTTTTCTTAACCTTTATATGCAGACCAAGCTACAAAAAAAAGAAAAGTGCTTAAAAATAAATTAAAATGAAATAAACTCTTACATTGTTGCGCTGTGTTTTGAAAATGACAAATCCACATTGTCATTGTGCACAAGACATATAATATACAAAACCTATTGTAAATTCCACCATCATCACTATCAGGGCTCAAAATTTCAAGTCCTGAGCTACTAGCCAGGCTTTAAGGGTTATTCGCCACCAGTTGCCCCACCCAACCCCTACCCTGCCACGCCCCTAAATACGCCCTCATAAATTTTCTCATAAAATGACACTGTTAAACGTTTTTGTATGAATGCAGAAGTTACCAAAATAAATATTAACAACTTTATCAGTGCAGCCTCATCAGTGCCCATCAATGCAGCCTATCAGCGCAGCATCATCTGTGAAGCTTATCAGTGCCGCCTCACCAGTGCCCATCGATGCAGCCTCCCTATTGCCCATTGATGTAGCCTCCCCTGTGCCCATCAATGCCCATCAATTCATCCTCATTTGTGCCCATCAGTGCAGCCTCACCTGTGCCCGTCAGTGCAGCCTGACTAGTGCAGGGAAAGAAAGAGGAGAGGAAGAGGAAAGCCGGCCAGATAATCAGAACGGGAATCGCCCCACTGTAACAGCTTTCATTTGAATTGCCGGGCCGTCGCCAACACACACAGTCCCGCCTCTTGGATCTGCTCCTATGATAGACGTCACACATCCCGGCATTGGACTGGTGTTCTGTCTATCAAAGGAGTCGGGCCAGGAGGCGGTGCTGTGTGTGACGGCGAGCATCCGGCAATTCAAATGTTACAGTGGGGCATCCCCTCTCTTCCCCTGGGAGAATGGTTCCCGAGGCAGCCCCACACTCGGTGTCAATCATTTTCCACTCACAAAATGCGAGCAGGCGAGTAGAAAATTTGAGGGCTGATCACTATAATACACTGTAAACACTGTGGTGCTATACACAATCAAATAAAATTCAAATGGATAATTAAAAGGGATGAATGCAAATTGAGTTCAAACATCACTCCACAACCACACTGAACTTTTTTTTTTCCTTCTCTTAAGATTTATCTATACAAATACTTTATACATTGTGCTTCACCACCACTGACGCATGCAACCTTTTACTAATTGGATAGACCCCAAATTATAGGTGGTTTAAACGGTGCTCTATATCAGGAATCCTCTACCAAAAGCTTTGTTACCATGGGGAGCATCTGGAAGGATCACAGCAGCGGAATGTTTCAGAAGCATTTGGAAACCACAGGGAACATCAGCAGAGAGTCCGTATTAACACTTCACCTCTGGCATGCCTGGTATTCCGGCAGAAGAAACAAACCGCATTCCATAGTGCAACCTGTTGTTTTCCTTCTTGCATAGAAAAATCAAGCAATAGCATGTAGTGAATCCAGCCACCCCCACAACCTCCAGCAGTATTGACGTCATCACGCCCACCAGAGGTCACGGCAGTGCTAGATGGATTCACTACATGCCATTGCTTGATTTTCTCCTATGTAAGTTGAACACGTTGTTTATTAGCACAAATAAAAACAACAGGTTGCACTATGGAATTCAGTTTGTTTCTTTTGCCAGAATAACATGCATGCTGGAGGTGAAGTGTTCATACTGAGTCTCTGCTGATGTTCTCTATGGTTTCCAAGTGCCTCTGAAACATCCTGATTCCCCCCATGGTCTCATAGTTTTGGGTAGAGGATTCCTGAAATAGAACACGGTTTAGACCACCTATAATTTGGGGTATATCCAATTGGTAAGAGGCTGTATGTTTCGGTGGTGGTGAAGCACACTAAATGTATAGATAAATATGAAAAAAAAAAGGTTCACTGCAGTTGTGGTGTGATGTTGGAACTCTTTATACGTTTTACTTCTACATTTGAACTCTTTTTGATCGTGTATAGCACCATCTCACCGTGTCTTTTTTATATTGTATATTAGAGCTGCATGAATCCCGGAAAAAATGAGAATCCCAATTTTTTTTCTTAGAATAAAGATCACGGGTTCTCTCAAAATTCACGGTGTAACATCTTTCACATTATACTAAAAAAATTGGGCTAACTTTACTGTTTTATTAATTTTTTTTTTTTTTTTTAATTCATTGAAGTGTATTTTTTCCAGACAATTAGGTTTAAAAGACCACTGCGCAAATACAGTGTGACATAAAATATTGCAACGACCGCCATTTTATTCTCCAGGGTCTCTGCTAAAAATATATAAATAATGTTCTGGGGTTCTAAGAAAATTTCTAGCAAAAAATAGTGATTTTAAGTTGTAGGCAACAAGTGTCAGAAAAAGGCTTAGTCTTTAAAGTGTTACTAAACCTAAAAATGTTTTTTACCTTAATGCGTTGTTTGCATTAAGGTAAAAAAAATGCTTTCAATTTCCCTGTGTGAAGAGTAAGAGAGGGGAAAAGAGATCAGCGCTGTGCACGGCTTCATCTATTCTCCCCTTACTTCCTCTTCACAGGTTATGTTGTCTGTTGCAACATTTACGCCCTGAAGATGGGGGAGTCTCTGTTCCCCCGAAACGCGTTGGCTTTAACATGTTCTGCTACCAATAAAACAGAGATCTTTTGATCCAAGTGGGATTCTTATTGCTGATTTTGGGCGCTCCTTTAACCGACTACCACTAGTTCCTTTTCACACAGCATTCAAGAAGCTGCAGGAGCCATTGGTCTTTTGCTGCTGTCAATCAAATGCAGTGAAGAGGAAGTAGGGGTCGGGCCTAAGGCTCGGTTCACATTTATGCGATGCGGGAAGGCTGCGAATTCGCAGCCTGTTCCCGCATCGCACACGCACCCCCGGCAGTTCACACTGCCATATGCGATACGCTGGGGGTGTCAATGTAATCTTAATGACACCCCCAGTTTGATCGCATATCGCAGTGCGATCGTGCAGTTCGCACAGGATCGGATCGCACAAGTGTGAACCGCTGTGCGATCCGATCCTGATGCGGCAGCAAAAATGCCTCCTGTGCGTGTTTGCTGCGGGTGCGATGCGAATTTAGCCATACAAACTGTATGGCTAAACTCGCACCGCACAGCTGATCGCATGTAATGTCGGAGCAGTGCGCTCCGACATTACATGCGAACCCCGCACACGCAGAAGTGTGAACCGGGGCTAAGTCCCGCTGTGTAAGTCTATGGAGAGCGGCTCAACAGACGCACAAAAAAAAATGATGACTTTAGTAACACTTTAAGGTGGTTAAACTGACCTCATTTGCAAACCGAAGTTCATCCCTTTGATCCCTAAAAGAACAGAAGAATACAATGTTTATTTTTTCTCTCTTTCAGGCTCCGTTCACATCTAGGCATTTTGGGGCGTTTTTGGGGAGTTTTTCTGCTCTAGGATCAGCTCTCAAAAGGCCCAACAAGACAAATCCTATTCATTTTAATGGCCCCTGTTCACATCTGAGCGTTTTGACGCTGTAAGCAAAACGCCCAACGCTCAAAAAAGTACATGAGCTTCTTTTTGGGCAGATTACAGGCGTTTTCCATTGGTTTATATTCAATCTAAAAACGCCTGCATAAAAATCGCGGTAGAAAACGCTACGCTCAGGTGTGAATGTAGCCTCAGTGGCTAAGCAGTGTTGTTGATAAACATTTCCAGCTACTTTTTTTTTTTTGACAGCTGTGAGCAGGAGAACTGCTCTGCACTTGTTACATTAATCGTGGAAATGCCGGATTAAGATCGTGGGGGGGTTGAATCCAAATCACGCCCCCCTCTGTGAAAAGGGGCCTTTTAAGATTTGGGATTCCCACCAGATTTGTTAATTCATGACCTATTTGCAGCATAGTCATGCAGATTGCTACTCTACTTTAGGTTGGAGTCTTTTATGTAGACTGTTATCTAACTACTGTACCTTTCTTTTGACAGTTTGGTGGATGTCACTACATTTTTATACTTCAGCCTCTTTGCTCCGCTCATGTATGTGGCTTTCTTGAAAGGCTTCTTTGGGTAAGTTATACTGATTAAAGCTACAAAGGGGTATCTCTATTTTTATTTTTACCTACTCTTGGTAGCAGTGTTGCCTTGTTGTGGATTTGTGTAAGTGATTTCACTATTTGTTACGAATGATAAACGATTTCGGCTGCGCAAAACCACATAGCACTATGTGACTTTGTGCACGAGGTCTTGGCAGCGCGTGCCGCCAGAGCCGTGCTCCTGCTGTGTTGAGACACAGCGGGAGGCTGGCCGTGGGAGGAGCGCCGGCGACTTCCGCCGGCCTCCCGCGATCGCTGGATAAACTGACAGAAGACCCGCCTGCTTATGTAAACAAAGCAGGCGAGTCTTCTGTCAGACAGGCAGGGAGAGATCAGAAGTTTCAGCTAAGCTGAAACTGCAATCTCTCTGTGGCTGTCACAGAACCCCCCCCCCCCCCCCCCACAGCGAGCAAGCATATTTAGGCATACATTAACCCCTTTGATCACCCCCAGTATTAACCCCTTCCCTGCCCAGTGTCATTTATACAGTAACAGTGCATATTAATTAGCAATGATTACTGTATTAATGTCACTGGTCCCCAAAAAGTGTAAAAAATGTCAGTTAGGGGTCCAATCTGTCCGCTGCAATGTCGCATTCCCGCTAAAAAACGCTGATCGCCACCATTACTAATAAAAATAAATAAAAAGTCCAAAAATCGATCCCGTAGTTTGTAAACGCTATAACTTTTGTGCAAACCAATTAAAATACGCTTTTTGGCATTTTTTTTTTTTTTTTATCGAAAATATGTAGCAGAATACAAATTGGCCTAAAATGATGAAAAATTTTAATTTTTAAATTTTTTTTTTATTTATTGGGAATGTTTTATAGCAGAAAGTAAAAAATATGGCATTTTTTTTCAAAATTGGCACTATTTTTCATTTATAGCGCAAAATCTAGAAACCGCAGAGGTGATCAAATACCACCAAAAGAAAGTTCTATTTGTGGGGGAAAAAAGGACGTCAAAAGAAAGCTCTATTTATGGGGGAAAAAAGGATGTCAATTGTATTTGGGTACAGCGTCGCACAACCATGCAATTTTTCGTTAAAGTGTCGAATTGCAAAAAATGGCCTGGTCATTAAGGGGGTAAAACCTTCCGGGGCTGAAGTGCGTAATGACATCATTGGGTCTAAAAGAAAGTATGTCAGAAAATTGGAAAGGTTTTATTTAAAAATGTAATTCTCATGTTGATGAGAGGAATAGGCAAAATATAAGCAGATTAAACTTTAGGTTTAAACTGTTTTATGTTGCGCTTTAACACCTCTATTGTGCGGTCCTCTGGATGTGTCGGGGGCCCCGCTCGAGGCCCTCTATTTTCAATTTCACGGGGCTAGGTAATGCTGGATGTCCTCCAGCCAAGAAGTTGGATGGACTCTGTCTGATTTTCTGCAGCTTCTAATGCACACTGTAAGAATCTCACAGTGTGCAGTGAATTCGGAGTAGGCGATTTCAGCACTTTAGAGGAGCCTGTCCAACTGTGCAAGACTGAAAAGGGATAAGTCTGAAGATTAGCTTTAATGTATTGAAGCAAGAGGGTCAGTAACAGGGAGGCCTCAGCGGGGTGTTGATGATCCTATAGTCAAATGAACAGTGAGGGGAAACAGGAGGTTGCAGTGCTGCAATACTAATAAATAGTTGTCACCTTTTTAGTTGAGCTCTTTTCCACATGCAAAAATATATATTGCTATATATATATATATATATATATATATATATATATATATATATATATATATATATATATGGCAAGATATATAATATGCATGTATGTAGACATATATATATATGTGTGTGTGTGTGTGTGTAGAGATGGATAGATATAGCTAGACAGATAGATAGATGTGTGTGTATATATATATATATGTATATATATATATATATATATATATATATATATATATATACATCTATCTCAAGATATATAATATGCATGTATGTAGATATATCTATATATATAATGTGTGTGTGTAGAGACAGACAGATATATATATATATATATATAGATATATATATATATATATATATATATATATATATATATATATATATATATATATAATATGCATGTATGTAGACATAGATATATATATAGATATATATATGTATGTGTGTGTGTGTATGTGTATGTATGTATGTATGTGTATATACATATATAGCTAGACAGATATATAGAGAGATGGATATATAGCTATAGATAGATATATGTATGTATAATATATGTAGATATATATATATATATTCAATAAATGCTGTAGGATTGTATCTCTTTGTGTTTGAATAGCTCTCATGTTACATTTTTTTTATTCCTTCCAGGTCAGAGCCCAAGATCCTCTTCTCCTACAAGTCTCAGGTGGACGAGCCGGAAGATGCAGACGTCCACCTCCCGCATCCCTACGCCGTAGCAAGGAAAGATGGCGTTGATTCGGGATACTACAACACTCAGATTGACACGGCTGCTTACCTAGACGACGTGGCTTCCATGCCCCACATCGGGAGCATAAATAGCATAGACAGTGATCGCTGGAAAGCCATCAACACCTAAGTGTAAGCAGCTCTGTACAGACGCACTGAACTGTACAAAACGTATTTGAAACTCTCCTATTTCCATGAGGGGTTTCCTAAATTTTCTAACCCCCCCCCCCTTCCCCCAAAAAAAGTGCAAATTTCTATAAAAAGTTATTTTTTACTTAAAGCTGGGTCTTAGAAACTCCCATGGAAATAGGACAGAAAGAAGTCTTCTTTAATGCTGCTACACCCTGAAAACTTCTTAAGGAAGAAGCAATTAATGGGTATGAAGCCCAGAGGATTGTGGGTCCAGACAGCTCCTCTGTCGGCCCACAGGTCTAGGCCAGGATATAAGAGGTCTGCATGGCACTGATTGCATTCTATGCTGGCATTGACTTTATTCAGTCTCCACTGCAGACTTGTCGATCTTATATAACTGCCCCGTGCTCCATTTTGCCGGTCTAAATTGTGCATGCGCAGTGCCCTCGCTGTTTCCTAGTCCCAGAGCTTTAGGCACCAATAACGGCTGATATCTATAAAGGCGTCAAGGCTTTATTGTATGCCAAGGAATCTATAAAAGTGTGCCGCGAGCAGTGACAGGGGCTTTCCTGTGCCTGGCTGTACTTGGTAAATTCAATCAAATTTTTTTGCTGAAATCAATCCTAATAGAGGTCGGTTAGAGTTCAGATAAAATAATTTACATAAGGATTATATCACAGACTGACTTTAAAGCTGGTAAAAAGATTCTTCACTGCTCCCAAGCCCCCTGGCTAGCTAAATGCTAAAAGGTGGCTCATCCTCGCCCCGAGTTTTGATGCGAGAGAGCCCAACATCACACTGTAAAATCCCATGTATGCATAACTTTATTGTAACGGACGAGCAACACGTAGCCCCACCTGGTACCTCCTCTAATGGGATTCACACAAAATTGGGCTTAACTTTTACAATTAAAGTGGTTGTAAACCTCAGACATGAAATAAGAACAAAGCAAATTCCTCTATAGTGTGTACTCCTGTCTGCTGCCTCGTTACTGTATCTGCATGAGTCACTTCTGACAAGTTTTCCTGACGACAAGAAAAAAAAGGTGACATGAGGGACCTCCAGCACACAGTCTGTGCTTGATAGCCTCAGCTCTGTTGCTTTGTAAAGGGGGGTGTGTCTCTTCCCTCCAATCAGCTCTCAGACCTCTCCTCACCAATCAGCTCTCAGACCTCTCCTCACTGAGCTCTGCAGAGTGTAACTTCAGCTCTCCACCACCTTTTTTCTGAACTTTCAGACAAACTTTATAAATTCATTGGATCTAGAGAAGAGAAGGCAGCAGATAAGGAACAACCTATGTAGGAGAATTTGTTTCATCTCTGTATCATCTAAGGCCAGTCACTTCACTGGAAATTTTGTAAGGGTTTACAACCACTTTAAGCACAATTTTGGATGACATGCAGCACAGCAGGAAGTTGTTCGAACATTACAAATAATGTTTTATGCACAAAGGATTTTACGGTGTCTTGCCAGCTTTGTTCTCTTGGCTGTTAGGTATGGCAAGCGTGTCCATGCTAGGACAGTACAACGGTGGACCAAGGTGGTTTTAGAGTATAAAAGTTTGCCATGTTTGTGCTTTTTAAGCATTATCTATTAATTAAAGTGTATGTGTAAGCCATCTATGGCCCTCCAGTTGTTCAGGAACTACATTTCCCATCATGCCTAGTCATGTCTGAATGTCAGAGTTTTACAATGCCTCATGGGATGTGTAGTTCCGCAACAGCTGGAGGGCCATAGTTTGAGGATCCCTGGTGTAAGCAAAGTAAAATAAACATATTTAGTACATCTCTACTAGAAATCCATTGAGTTCCTAACTTTCTATCAAGGCTGACAACACTGCCTCTGCTGCGCTCAAATCCCCAGGAGTGTTCTCAGTCCTGCCTGAGTTCTTCCTTGCTGGACTACAGGGCACCTCCTCTTCTCCTTATTTATATTGGTGTTCTGCAGAGGTGGACTAGGCATGGCTGACAACACTATTTGGGATTTCTTTGCAGCAAAGGCAGCAATGCCTGCCCACTATAGGAAGTTAGGATCTCCGTGGATTTCTGGCAAATCAGATATTTTTCTTTATTTGGAGAATTTGTCCAATGCATGGGGAAATGTGCATGTATTGCAGAGATGTACTGAATGTGTTGCCCAAACATCCATACTTATAACAGCATGGTAAGACCAGCTGAGTTTTTGCCAAGATTTAAAGTTCACCCGTGCACTGCAAGGTCATCCTGTTTTGAGTGGAAATGACAATCGTTTGCTTATATCTTATCAAGTAAAGCCCAGTTCCGGCCCAAACGTATCTTTATAGTTATCGATCGACTTGGAGGGAATACATACTTCCCTAAATTATTTTGGAATGTGCCCATGACCACGTTGGGGAGGTTTCATCTCACTTCCTGTCCTTGTCAAAATAAATCGAGATATAAGGGGAGCAGTTTTATTGGCACAGTATTATCAACCAGTAATTATAACCTGACAGAGGATTTAACTGTTTCTCATTTTCCTGGGGAAAAAGCCCCTCTTCCATTCATTAAAGGACACAGCCAGATCTTTAGATAGTGACCAATGGGTTATTTTGCCACCTGTAGGAGTAGGATATAAGGCACAACAAAGAAAGTACAAAACCTAGGGACAGCCCCTGCTGGTCGCCAGACACCGCTATCTGCAACACACAGCTCGGCTTTTTTGCCCTAGCACTTAGAACTTAGGACCTAGAAAATTTGGTTGATTAAAAAACAAACACGAGAGTGCCTCCATCTAATTGTAGATTTAGATGTTTGTTAAAAATAGGGTTAAAAATATTATTGCACTCACTGCATGAGAAGGAATAACGATAAAAGGGGTGTTCCCAGCAGAAAATTACTCTGATATATTGTGCCACATCCCTGTATACAACAATGGAAGAAAAAGACTTCCCCTAAGGGGTTGGGACTTTGAAGGCACTAAAAATGTCCAAGAAAATTTAGATTTCAATAGATTTTTATTTGGTTTCAAGTGCAAGTCAAAGATACTGAATGAAACAACAGAATATTAGCTGTCATATAGCATTACAATACAGTAAGAAAAGAGAATCCGGGGACGCAGCCCCCTAGGGAACACATAACAATAACCCATCCTGCTAAACAACTTGTAGCCCACTATGTCCCATGTCGAGGCGGCCCGAGCCAGAATCGCCCCCCCGACGCCCCGAAAAGGGAACACACTGCGCCGAGCCTGCGGGGGGTGACCACCCAGGCCCCAACCCACCACCTCACAGTCGGCAGCAAAATGACCGCAGGGACATGTCTAATGCAACCCATTACAATGCAAAAACATTAAGGCCACAGTAAGCGGTGTTAATAGAGCTTAAAGAGGTCCCCAGGGGGCCGAGCCCGTCGGGTGACAGAGCCCCAAGGGAGAAGAGGGGCCACGAAAGAAGTGGAGAAGAGAAGAAAAAAGATAGAAAGAAGCGGAAAATGGAAAAGGGAATGGTGGGAGAAGGTGGGGTCCAGGATCAGTAAGGGGGGAATTGGCGTCCAGGTCGTACACAGGGGAGCATAGCAGTCGTGGCCTCCTGCTAAGGTATGAGTCATCAGGGGAAGTCCAAGAAAATTTAGTAAAAAATTTTACATTTTATTAACACATAATAAAAATATGAAAAAATGACAAAAAAACACTCAATGTACTGCTTCCTCTGTGTATTGATACACTATGATCAACTGTATGCTATACATTAAGTGTTTTTTGTCATTTTTTCATATTTTTATTATGTGTTAATAAAATGTACAATTTTTTACTTAATTTTCTTGGCCATTTTTAGTGCCTTCAAAGTCCCAAACCCTTAGGGGAAGTCTTTTTCTTCCATTAGTGCTTGTCATACCATCACAGAAGGATCTCCATGCTGCACTTAGACTGAAGTGTTCGGCAGGCTAGCGGCTGGCCAATGCAGAGCTTGGCTAGGAAGCTGCAGGTGAGAGGGAGAAGGAACGTTACTCGGCTGAAGGGTGAAATGCAAGCTCCTTCGAAGCTTCGGGATATGTTTGGGTTGCGCTGGCTGGGATCAGCTAATATCGGCTGTGGTCGGAGACCTTCGGCAGACAGAATGGTGACGGCGAGGCATTAAAGGGGGTGACTACATGTTTCAGAGCTTTAGGACTGTTCTTTTCTCTTGTCTTTGTTATATAATATGTACATTAGGTAACACAAGACCTGATATCTGAGGAGCAGAATCCATCTTTCAAAGTGACCTTTTATGTTTGTGTCCCCACATGGTGATCACGTAGGCCTGTCAGTGCAGTAGTATTTCAGCTTGTGTTTAGGTTTGGTTGATGAACTCTGAGTTCACCCTCCTTGCTTCTGCCGCTGCTTTGGGCTCTCCCATTGGTCATGATCTACAGATCTGGCTGTGTCCTCCAATGGATGAAAGAGAAACTGGAATTTTTTTACTCGCCATAAAATCTTATTCTCTGCATCCAATAAAGGACATGGAGCCCACCTTTTTAGGGTTTTTTTTATGATTAGTTGGGTGTTGCAGCACACCATTCCACTTACTAGCACTTTTGATCTACATATCCCTAGTTGCATTGTGATTCTATGACATTGCTAGTTCCTGCTGAATCAGAATACAATATGGCTTCCACATCTGTATGTTATAAACCTCGGCATATCTTCTGAAAATGGCAATAAGATGTCTTCTGCAATACCTAACACCAGTACTGCCTCACCTCATTAGTCGGCGTGCTGGGCCTATTTTAGTTAGTTTTTTGTTTCGATCTTTTTTTTTTTTTTTAATGTGTATGAAAGCCCTCACAATGAACTTCTCTCATTTGCTCCCCTTTGGACTCTTTAATTATACCATTGGAAGCATTTCATTATACCCACTTTGCAAGTGCAAAAAAAAAAAGTTGATCCTGCCAGAAATCAGGAGTTGTCCTGTTCACTCTATGGTGTTCTCTCAAGCACTCTTATTAGCCTTGCCCAGTTCTTTCTGTGGACTACAGAACACCTCTAATCTAGTCTAATGTGTCTGCCTCCATGGACCAGACAATCCTCAGGTGGGATCCTTGAGCCTATCCATGTGTCTGGGATGCCATTGTCTTCTCGTATTCAGGAGTCTTTGCTTATTAGAGAATTATTATTCCCTGGGCTGCTGTCTTGCCCTTAAACTGGTTGTAAAGGCTGAAGTTTTTTTTTTTTTTAACCTTAATGCATTCTATGCATTAAGGTAAGAAATATTTTGCATGCCGCCCCCCTTATACTCTCCTGAGCCCAATCTCAATCCAGTGCTGTGCACAAGAGCAGAGGCTCTATCCACTCTCTCCATCCTCATTGACTAAGAGACAGCAGTGAGAGCCATTGTCAACCAGAGCCAGTTACAAAGGAGTAGGGGATGGGGCTGACCGAACTCTGTGTGTCTATGGACACACACAGCTGGCCAGGGAGCGAGCCCACACGACTGCCCCCATAGCAAGCAGCTTGCTTTGGTAAACACTTAGTGGAGGGAGGAGCCAGGAGCCCCGGCAAGGGACCCGAGAAAAGGAGGATCGGGGCTGCTCTGTGCAAAAGCACTGCACAGCGCAGGTAAGTATAACATTTTTATTATTTTATTTTAAAAAAATGGATCCTTTACAATTACTTTAATAAGACCTGGTTCTTTCTACACTAGGGATTCTTGCCCTGGGCAGGTCTCCTGGTTTGGACTCTATTGGACTGTATCTTGGTGCTTTTGTGCCCCCTGCACCAAGGAATGGGTGTCCTCCCTGCAACAGGAGGAGTAGTTCAGTTCTTGCGCTGAATGCCACCCCTAATGTCAACCTGATACCCTTCCATTGGAAGCTAGTTGCTCTTCACTGGTAGCCTTTGGACATGGTGGAGAGGTTCACACTCCTAGGTGCGTCTTAAATCCTGCGTGGTAGATGTGGATTGTTGCTAGAAGCCTCGGTATAAACATCTCCCCCTCTCAATATGTGATGGAAATGAGGAGAGGGGGAGGTGTTTGTAGTCCAGGAAAGCAGCCTAGAGTGACAAAGCTGCTCCTGCATAGGTACACTACAGCACATGAGCATTGTTACTCTAGAGTAGGAAGTGCGTTTCTGGCAGGATCACCAGGTGAAACAAATGGGGGGGGGGGGGGGCTTGAAAAAAAAAAACAAATGCAGCCACCACATCTAAGGACTGGTAAGCTGCAATATATAATACATTTTTGTTTTTGGGAATACACTTTAAAGCCAAACTGTGGGCTGTTGTTAAATTTTGACATGCAGTGGGGTTCCCTCTGCACTGTTTGGGTTCAATGCTCGTTTGGTGGGGGGAAGAAATTAGTATAATTACCTTAATTTCTTGTTCAACAAACCAATACTTCTCCGTTTTCTGTCTCCAGCAGCTGGCACTCTCTGCTGTCCAATGCTCTAGAATGGGCCCCCCGCTGTCCTTCCTCTCATATGAACCAGGACTGCTGGTCCTGCATTGTAATTGATGATGTAGAAGACATTTAACCAGTTGGGCAGCAAAGTGAGTCGCTTATAGGGGACTGATTGCACAGAAACAAGGAAGTCTGTGGGAGGGAGGAGTATGTAATAGTCCTTTTTGAGCGCAGCAAGTTATTGGTAGTCTCATAGACAGATGCAAAATCACCATGAAAGACAAAATGTCAATAGCTGCTACAGAGAGGACAGATCCTTTCCAGATAGAAGGGTTACCTGCAATACATAGAGAAGACACAGGAGGGCGCCTCAAAGTGCAGCATAAACTATTTATTAATTAAAAAATGTTAACATTCACATTTAGCAAATAGTGTGAATGCATATCATGTACATCAAAGAGGCATGCAGGTCACAGACAACAGAGGGTTAACCCAAATACAAAGTGCTGAGCCTCTGGTAGATTTGATGGTGAAGGAAGCATTGATACACAGGCAGTACACTCCAATAGTGCCGAGGTGTCAGAATCTGACAGCGTGGGGACCCTCTGTGTGACGTCAGATGGAAAGGGGCCTGGCTACTAGTTTTGAGGCAGTACCACCTCTTTTTCAAGCCTTTTTTATGCTTTGAAAAAGAGGCAATACTGCCTCGAAAAAGTGGTAGCCATGCCACCTTCATGCCCTTGGTGTCTGACGTCACACAGAAGATTCGGATTCTGACAGCTTGGCCCTATTGGAAGGTACTGCCTGTGCATCAAGACTGTCTCTGCATTAGACATCACATCTGTTAGCAACTCAGCACTTCGTATTTGGGTTACCCCTTTGTTGTCTGTGACCAGGATGCCCCTTTGATGTACATGACATGCCTTTGCTAAATGTGGGTGTTTTTCTCTTTTTTTTTTTTTTTTTTTTTTTTTTTTTTTTTTAACCTTAATAAATGGTTTATGCTGCACTTGGAGGCACCCTCTTATGTGAGGAATAACCAAAGTATTTATTTGTACTTCTTTCTTTCCCCATTAGGCAAACCAGCAACATAAATTTAAATGCAGCCTGGAATGAAACTTTGTTTAATGCTTTATCTTTGGCTTTTTTGACTTTGTGCTGCTGGGCTGTTCATTTTAAGGGTGATGCCTATGACATAAAGAAGCAATATATTGTCTGGTTTGGCTGGTGAAGAGCAGGCGCTAGACAAACCTTATTTATTGGTGCAGTATTCCCCAATTACACAAGCATTTCATACTGCCAGTCATTGTTTCCCACCTCGTTTTACTTTTATTAGGTTTCAAGTCATTTTTTAATTTTTTTTTTTTTTTAATATGTCTAGTTAGTAGCAGACAATGTGGACAAAGAGGGTCTTTTGTGTTTTTTGTTGTCTTATGATTTTATTCTGCACTATGGAAATGCAGAGTGATTGCGTTAGCTTTGATTTAGGAAGCTATTTTGTTTTAGATGAAGAATTACAAATGATAGACATGGTAAATGAAATATGCCTGTGTTAATATATGGTATGGGTGGCACTGGTCGAATGACCTGCCGGCCTCTTAAAGGGTTAGTTCACCTTTGCAAAAAAAAAACTGTCTATTCAGGGTAAGGGGTGTCTGTAGATAAAACAAACTGTGCAGCTTTGATTAAAGTCATATAAAGTCCTTGCTGGAGGTATAGGCCATTACATACCCCCCTAATTCCTAGTTAAAATCCCAGTGAGGCATCCCCCTGTTTTGCCTTGTTGCTAGGAGGTTGCTAAGACACTCCCAGCCATTACTGCTCATCCCCACCAAATCCCCTGCATGTGTATGGTCCATTATCTCCTCTGTCGCAACTTCGCTGAGCTCAGGGCTACTGCGACAGGGGAGAGAGAGGGCACACAAGGGGTTTTGAATCAGCTAGGGATTGTCTTGGCAACTTCCTAGCAACAAGGCAGGATGGGATGATCCCATCTCTGGAAGTTTTTCAGTCCGGCTTGGAGGTACGGTATGTAAATGGACTTCAGGAGGTACAGTATGTAAATAGGCTTCAGGAGGTACAGTATGTAATTGGGCTTCAGGAGGTACAGTCAGGGCCGTCTTTAGTATTGATTGGACCCTGGGCAAATATTTCTTGGGCCCTAACAAATGCACTTATCAACTATTTGTGGGCAGTGCGGGCTCAAGGGGAAGCTGCTTTGGGCCCCACGACAATGGCTCGGCCCAGGGCAGCTGCCCCTTTTGCCCTGTGGTAAAGACTGCCCTGGGTACAGTATATAAATGGTTAACACCTGTAACAAGGGCAATCCTTTAAAGCGGAGTTCCACTCATTTTTGTGTTTATTAATAGTCAGCAGCTACAAAAAGTGTGGCTGCTAACTTTTAAAAAAAACACACACTCGCCTGTCCCACGGTCCAGCGATTCGGCCGCCCGAAGCCTTACTCCTTTCCCTCTCCTCTCGGTGGCGCCGGCATCTCTAGTGTGGGCACCCGGCTGTGACTGCTTGTGGCTTCACAGCCGGGTGCGCACTGCGCATGCTTGAGTCGCGCATGCGCGTCGCGAATGGCCAGGCAATCTTCTGGGACCTGTGACATGTCCCAGAAGATTGCAGGGAGGGAGGGAGGGGGAGAGGCACCCGGCTGTGACTGATTGTGGCTTCACAGCCGGGTGCGCACTGCGCATGCTTGAGTCGCGCATGCGCGTCGCGAATGGCAAGGCAATCTTCTGGGACCTGTGACATGTCCCAGAAGATTGCAGGGAGGGAGGGGGAGAGGAGGACTTCCGCTACCAGCTGCCTAAGCGGCCCGAGCGGAAGTGGGAGCGCATACCTGTCAAATCTAAGTACCCGCTCCCCCCCTCCAAAAAAAAAAATGACATGCCAATTGTGGCATGTCAGGGGGTCAGGAGTATTTTAAAGCGGAAGTTCCACTTATGGGTGGAACTCGGCTTTAACTTTGGACAAAGCTGCACAGTTTGTATTTATCCACAGGCGCCCCTTACCTGCATAGGAAGTTTTTTGATTTAGGTGAACTAACCCTTTGAAGTGTATTTATTCATTAAAAATTAAACTTCTCAGATTTGCTGCCTTTTTTTGGTCTGGTAAATACAACCTTAAGTAGAACTTTAGGAATCGGCTTGGGAGAGTCAGGCTGTATTTGTATTACTATAAATCAAACAGTATGCAAACTTTGAAATGCACAGCAGGAAATCAAAGCACTTATCTGAAAAAAATATATATATTTTCATGGCGCTCCATATTCATAATTTTATGTCAGTACAATTTACACTAAAGTGTGACAGTTGAGGCATTCTAATCAGTCTCTTCTGAAAATATATTTTCTTCCTTTGCTTGTAAAGACAAATCTAAAATTCTTCTTCAATCCCCAGAAATGTGATTTCCAGAGTGTGTGAATTTGTAGGCTATGCTGGTATTGTGGCTTTAAAGAGAACCGGTCATGGATGAAGTATAGGAAGGATCTGAGCAATTATTTATGTAGGTAATTTACGTATTTCATAAAGCCTGAATGGAAAACTCCTAGGATGTTGCTAAGGCTCCGCTCACCTATAGACTTGCTTACAGAGGTCATGTGATCGTCTTGATTTTGCTTTACATTGTGTTGAGAGCCAGGGGGTCAGAGGTCACCTCATCCAAAATAATTTGAAAACGTGGAGCCAGATTCAGATTTTACCAATGTTTAGGGCAGTATGTGTTCGGGGACAAATACCCGAAATGCAAGCAGTGTTCTGGGAATTCATCCCTGGTCGCTTACTGCCTTCAAGGGTTAGTTCACTTTCACCAAAAAGCTGCCAATTCAGATAAGGGGCGTCTGTAGATAAAAACAAACTGTGCAGCTTTGACCAAAGTTTTTAATAAAGTCTTTGCTATCGGTGTAGGCCATTTAAGTATTTTAAGAAGGCTGACTGAAAAACTCCTAGGATAGTGATGGCGAACCTTTGCACCCCAGATGTTTTGGAACTACATTTCCCATGATGCTCTTGCACTCTGCAGTGTAGTTGAGCATCATGGGAACTGTAGTTCCAAAACAAACATCTGGGGTGCCAAGGTTCACCATCACTGGCCTAGGATTTTGCTAAGAGACTCCTAGCTGTTATGTTCACCTCCACCATCACAGGAGCGAGCTTTCAAATGGTGACCTCCGAGCTACTGCATTAGGGGAGAGAAAGTGTAGGTGAGGGCGTTTGATTTGGAGAAAGAGCTCGCTCCTGTGATGGTGGAGGTGAACAAACAGTACAGGCTAGACGTCTCTTAACAGCATCCCAGGAGTTTTCATGAGGTACATAAATAGCATACACCTATAGCAAGGACGTTCTTCAGCTTTGGTCAATACTGCCCAGTTTGTTTATATCTTGAGGTGTCCCTAATCTGCATAGTAGGGATCGACCGAATCGAGGGCCGATATTGACTTTTGCCAATATATCTGTATCGGCCCTGGAACTGGCCAATATTGCTGATATTCCAAATATTGCTCATGTAAGTGTAAAATGATGTCACATAGCATAATTCAGCTTGCAAATGTTATTTAATATGCCACTCACATATGTACAAATTAAAGATATAAGCAATTCCACATTAGCAGATCTGCTGGCAGATCGGTATCGCTCACCCACTTGCCGTAAGTGATACCCCGGGTGATACCGCTCCGTTCGGCATCCACTCAATACTGCTCTGTCTCTCACCCGCTCCATCTCCCACCCACCCAATACCGATCCGTCTCTCGCCCACTTGCCGTAAGTGACACCCGGTTGATGCCGCTCCATCCGGCATACAATGACGATCTCAGAGGTCACGTGGTCACTCCGGGCGTGACCACACACACGTGATCTTCGAGATCGTATGTCGGACGGAGCGGTATCAACCTGGGTGTGACTTACGGCAAGTGGGTGAGAGACGGATCATTATTGGGTGGGTGGGAGATGGAGTGGGTGAGAGACAGAGCAGTATTGAGTGAATGTCGAACGGAGCGGTATCACCCGGGGTATCACTTACGGCAAGTGGGTGAGAGATACCGATCTGCCAGCAGATCTGCTAATGTGGAATTGCTTATATCTTTAATTTGTACATATGTGAGGGGCATATTCAATAACATTTGTAAACGGAATTATGCAATGTGACATCATTTTACCCTTACATGAGCATCACCACCTAATGGTTGGAGGAGAAGACTAGTCTCGGACCCTGACATAGGATGTACAAAATATCGGCCCATATCGGTCGATACCGATATGTGATGGGCAAAATATAGGTATCGGCATGACGAAAAACCGATATCGGTCGATCCCTACTGCATAGGCAGTTTATTTGTAAAGGTGAGCTATGCTTGGTGCATAGTCCAGCCGCAGCAACTTTCGCCCTCTCATACAGCTGAACAAACTGCCGGTATCTGGGCTGGATGGTGCGCCTTTGGCTAACTACCGCACCTAAATGCCGGGGTCTCATGCATGGGGGGGGGGGGGGGGGGCTAAGCCCAGAGTGAATGAGGCCTTTATGCAAGGACTGGTATATATCTACGCTAAAAAACAAAAAAATTTATGCATTTGGGCGTACGCAACCCTGGGTGCTGGAATATGGCTATATACACCTATGTGCATGAGCCCTTAGCCTGCACAAGTATTACAACATCTTACATAAGCCTAAATGTGACTGGTTCTCTTTAAGGCCTTGAAATACTAGGGGATGTGTTGTAGCACAAATATACTACACCCCACCCCTTCCTTATCCATACAGGGGCTGATACCAAAATGCTAGAGCTGTGGAAAGTGTTGCCCATAGCAACCTATCAGCTGTCAAATGATTGGTTGCTATCGGCAACCAGCATATTTATGTTCTGTTTTTGGCACACAAGGCCCAATTATTTACTTGCATTATCAGGCTGAGAGGTGCCGCCCCCCCATGTAAACATTTGCTGGGCTCAGACCAGACATTCTCGCTAAATTATATGCATTCGCCAGCAAAGCTTTCTCCTTGTTTTTATAATTGTTTTTGCTCTTTGGGGCGATGTCAAGGGAAGGATCTGACGCACTTTACATTTCTTGCTAATGTCAACTAGTCACTAGAACTTAAGTGCTCATGAAAAAAGTGCCAATGAGAAAATTACTTGTTGTCCATAGCAACCAGTCGTAATCTTTAGCAACCAGTCGTAATCTTTAGCAACCAGTCGTAATCTTTAGCAACCAATCATAATCCATAGCAACCAGTCTTAATCCATAGCAACCAGTCTTAATCCATAGCAACCCGTCATAATATATAGCAAAAAGTCATAATTCTTGTTTTTATTTCCAACCTTGTACTGCGGAATGGATAGTTGGAAGCTGATTGGTTGATATGGGCCATTAGAATTGGTGTTGGCACGTTTGTACTACATAGGCCTTTTAGGCCTTTTCTGCACTTGTTTTTGGGATGGGGAGGCGTTAAGAACACGTGGTTGAGCCTCTTGTTACCTGTTAACACTGGGCATTCTAGTGCCAGGTACCCTTTACACTCACTGTGCCACCCCCTAAAGAGCTGTATCATCCGGTCATTATAAGCAAGGACTTTTCTCCACCTTTTATATGACCATGATGAAGACATAGCTATTCACACATTATATGCCAGGGTGATGCTAAGACTTTCTATGAGGAAATCGAAGTGCGTTGGAGCGCTTGGCTGATGTTGCCCCAAAGAACATCCCTGGCTCGTTCACTTCCACAAAATCAGGTGGATTTATTTTGAAGAAGATGATTCTAGAAATTGCAGAATAATCTATAAATGTGTGTGTATATAAAGAAACCTTAAATGTAAATATTCTATTTTTATGGTTGTAAGAAAAAAAATAAAAGCTGCTTTGATGAATGATGAAATTGTGCTCTTTTTTTTGCAAACATTTTTAAATGGGTCATTGTGATACTTGTGATCCACACACAAGGTTCATCAGGATTATACATTAGACATGCTTTGTGTTTAGGCAGGGCGTTCATTTTGAATAAACTCCTAACCCATAAACAATCATACCTATACGGTCATTGGAAATGCATGATAAAGCACGCAAAGTTCAGATCAAATTATGGTTTGGTAAAATTGCACATAATCTATTATGGGCAGGACAGCTGCTATTTGATACATTATTTCCTGATCTGTAGCCTCATTCTGAGAACCAGGGAACACCTTGAGAACCCAGAGCAGTGATTCTCAATCTTTTTTCAGTCCAGGCACCCCTTACAATTCCACACAATCTCGAGGTACCCCATTATAAAGTTTAAAAAACTAAACTGATAGTTTTGCATAATGCATCAACATCCACACACGTAGGACACCCATTATTAGCGGTGATTTATTCTTCCAAAGCAAATACACCTTTGCACACTGGTACTGATCAGTATTCCAATGTTTCTCCCCCTCACTCAGCTAATGTGACCCAGGTGCTGAAGGGGAGGGGAAGGTGCCTGAGGTCCTCCTTATTAACTGATGACATCATAGGTTGTTAGCACACTGGCGGTTAGAAGGTTGTAATGGTGCACAATGAAAACCTGTGGCTTTGTGTAACGAATAGGCAGCCTTGATCCACCGGCTGGCTTGTATACAGTTTTTCAGCAATATCTAGGTATTTTGCCAAGGCACCCTGGTTGAAAAAGGCTGACTTAGAGGGTGGTACTTGAACCAGAGAAATTGAGAACCCGGAAGGTGGTGCTGGAACCAGGGAATACCTCCCTGAGAACCTAGAGGCTGGTACTGGAACCAGGGAACACCTCACTAAGAACCAAGAAAGTGGAGCTGAAACTAGGGAGGGGCACCTAATAATGAACCCAGGGGGTGGTGATGGAACCAGGGAACTCCTCACTAAGAACCCAGAGAGTGGAGCTGGAACAAAGGAGGGGCACAGAATAACCCAGAGAATGGTGCTGGAATCAGGGAACACCTTACTAGGAACCCAAAGAGTGGTGCTGGAACCAGGGAGCCCCTTCTTCAGAACCTAGAGGTTGGTGCTATAACTAGGGAACACCTTACTAAGAAGCTAGAGGGTAGTGTTAGAGGCAGCAAAAATGCTTCACTAAGAACCCAGAGGATGGAACTGGAACCAGGGAACACCTCGCTAATCGGGCTTTTCCACTGCATGGTATGGCTCGCTTTGGCGCTTTTCCACTCCATGGTACGTGTTTGAACGGTGCGTTACGGTTTGGTACAGCGGCGCTTTTCCACGACACGGTACGGCTCGCTTAACCACTTAAGCCCCGGAATATTTTACCCCCTTCCTGACCAGGGCCTATTTTTGCGATTCGGCACTGCGTGACTTTAACGGACAATTGCGCGGTCGTGCGACGCTGTACCCAAACGAATTTGACGTCCTTTTTTTCCCACAAACAGAGCTTTCTTTTGGTGGGATTTGATCACCTGTGCGATTTTTACTTTTTGCGCTATAAACAAAAAAGAGCGTCAATTTTGCAAAAATAACAATATTTTTCACATTTTTTTATATGAAATTCCCCCAAAAAAATGTGAAAATCAAAATTTTTTAACATTTTAGGCCAATTTGTTTTCTGCTACATATGTTTGGTAAAAAAAATCGCAAAAAGCGTATTTTGATCGGTTTGCGCAAAAGTTATTGCGTTTACTAACTAAGGGAAAGATTTTTGTAATTTTTGTTGTTTTTTTTTTTAACGCGTAATGGCGGCGATCTGCGATTTTTTTTTTTTTCTTTTTGCGGTACTGCGACATTGCGGCGGACAGATCGGACCCTTGACTGACATTTTTGACACTTTTGGGGTTACCAGTGACATTACTGCAGTAATCAGTGCTATACATATGCACTGTTACTGTAAAATTACACTGGCAGTAAAGGGGTTAACTTTTTTTGAGAGGGAGGGGTTATGTGTGTCCCTAGGGGCGTGATTCTAACTTTGATTGGCTGTGGCTTGAGGTGTAGGAACAATGATCAACGGTCCTACATAGTAGAACCGTATGATCACCATTCATACACAGGGGAGAATGACAGGTGGCTTTGTTTACATTAGCCGCCTGCTGTCTCCCGCTCTAACGGACGATCGCGAGTGACCGGCGGACATCGGGTCCACCGGTCACACGCGCGGGGGGGGTCCGTGACCGCGCGGGAGCGCGCTCGCTCCCTAGACCTTCACAGGCTAGCGACGTAGTACTACGTCGCTCTGCCTGTGAGGGGCTGACTGCCAACGTAAATAGTCGTGCGGCAGTCGGCAAGTGGTTAAACAGTACCACCTCGGTTGGGGTTCCAAGCGGGCCGTACCTATACCATATCCCACAATCCTTCGCATGCAGCCTTGATTGTTTGTCACTACTAGCCACTGATTGGTCAGAGAATCGTTGTAATCCCACCCACTTACTACTATAGTGGAAAAGCAAACCGAGCCGAGTAGCGCCTATATAGTGCCGAAAGGTGCCGACTCGTACCACGCAGTGGAAAAGCAAACCGAGCCGAGCAGGGCCAAGCAGTGTAGAGTGGAGCTGGAGCCAAACCGGTACTTGCAGTGGAAAAGTGCCATAAGAACTCATAGTGGTGCTGAAATCAGGGAACTACTCACTAAAAGCCCAGGGGGCAGTGCTGGATTCAGGTAATGCCTCTTAAGACCTAGAGGATAGTGCTGGAATCAGGGAACACCTCTTGGAGAACATAGGGGACAGTGATTCAACCAGGGAATTACTCTTTTAGAACTTAGAGCAGGGATTCTCATACTACGGCCCTCCAGCTGTTGCGGAACGACACGTCCCATGAGGCATTGTAAAACTCTTGCATTCACAGACATGACTAGGCATGATGGCAATTGTAGTTCCTGAACAACTGGAGGGCCATAGTTTGAAAACCCTTGACTAAAGCCCTGTACACACGTACCGATCGTCGGCCGAACGATCGGCCGTCTTTTGTCGGAGGACTGTTGTGTCTGTTGAAAACTGCAAAAGACTGCACACGAATTTTGTCGGCCAACAACAGCCGACTGCAGAAGTGATGTCATGTGATGGTTAACTTTCCCTGTCTTTTTTTCTTTTCTGAGCATGCCCAGTCTTGCAAATCTGCTGTCTGTCGGCCGAATTCTGTACTGACTGGCGAACAATCGGCCGTTCTGGTGTCGGCATACAAAAGTTTTAATGCTTGCACGACAGATTCTGTTCGGCCGAAAGTGCGCTGTCGGCTGTCGGAAGCATCATACTAACAAGCCGAAAATCGGCCGACAATTGGTACTTGTGTACGGGCCTTTAGAGTATAGTGCTGGAATCAGGGAAAGCCTCCTAGAACCTAGAGGAGAGTGCTGAAACCAGGGAATTCATGTTAGAGAACATAGGAGATGGTGATGCAACAACAAGGGAATGCCTCTTGGAGAACCTAGATGACAGTGCTGGAACCAAGGAATACCTCTTCAAACCTAGAAGGTAGTGCTGGTACCAGGAAACACCTCTTATTAAACATGGGGGACAATGATGGTGATGCTTGTTAGAGAACCTAGAGGACAGTGATGCAACCAGGAAATGCCTCTTTTGTAACTTAGAGGATCATCCTGGAACCAGGGAATGAATCTTGAAGAATCTGGAGGACGGCGATGCAACAAGAAAATTCCTCAGAGAACCTCCTAGAGAGGATGGTGCTGGAACTAGAGAATACCTCTCTGATAGCCCTAGAGCATGGATCTTCAGACTTTGGCCCTCCAGTTGTTCAGGAACTACAATTCCCATCATGCCTAGTCATGTCTGTGAATGTCAGAGTTTTCCAATGCCTCATTGGATGTGTAGTTCCGCAACAGCTGGAGGGCCATAGTTTTGAGGATCCCTGCCCTAGAGGATAATGCTGGAACCAGCATGCCTTTCCAGGAACTCAGAGGGAGGTGCTGGAACCTGAGACCACAAAGGCTGGTTCTGATTGAGGGCCATTTAGAAGATATTTATATAGAGGCACCATAGTGCTTTAGAATTTTTATGTCTGACTGGATGCCACCTTTAAGGGTTCAGTCCACCCATCAGTGACATTTTAAAGTGTCACTAAACCCACTTCATGAAAAGCTATCAATAAATTGTGTGTTACATGCTGTTCATACTCAGTCACTATGAAGGTGTAAAAAATATTAATGAACAAAGCAAACAAAGAAAATGTTTTAATTATTAACTGTTTATAAAACCGAAGCGAACAAAAAAAAAAAATCAACAGGAAAAATTTAATGGAGGAGAATAAGAAGTTAAAGCGGAGTTCCACCCAAAAGTGGAACTTCCGCTTTAGGGAGTCCTGACCCCCCAACATGCCACATTTGGCATGTCATTTTTTTGGGGGGGGGAGCGGGTACCTAGTTCTGACAGGTACCCGCTCCCACTTCCGCTCGGAGGGCCGCGGCGCCCTGAGCGGAAGTTCTCCTCTCCCCCTCCCTCCCTGCAATCTTCGGGGACACGTCAGAGGTCCCAGAAGATTGCCGGCCAATCACGGCACGCAGCGCGACTCGCGCATGCGCAGTGGGTACCCGGCTGTGAAGCCGCAAACTGTAACAGCCGGGTGCCCACAGCAGTGATGCCGGCGCCGAGGGAGAGGATCGAGGCTTCCGGCGGCCGCATGGCTGGACCGTTGGACAGGTGAGTAAATGGCTGGAACTCTGCTTTAATTAAGGCTGATTAGAGTAAACTAAGGGTTAATAATGGGTTAAAAAGAGGAACATTTAATAAAAAATAAAAAAATTCTACTTGACAGGTTGCTTGACTTTATCTGCAGAGGGAAGTTTATACCTTTCATCTGTAGATGAAGAGCCTGAAATACACAAAAATAAACAATGTTTCTTTTTGTCTTTGGCCCCTTTTACACGATTGGCTGATTAGGTCCGCCTGTCCATTTTTCAGGTGGACCTGATCAGGTCACCCAATCTCCTCTATTGAGAGGTGGATGTCAGTGGACGTGACTGCTGACACCTGTCTGGCATCCGATCCGCTGAAAACAGACAGATCGTGATACGTTTGCCATCTGTCCAGCGGGTCAAATCTGATGAAAACAAACATGCAGTCCGTTTTCATCCCATTTTCCCATAGAGGAGAGCGAGAATCTAACAGGTCCATCTCTGCTCAGTGAGTGAAGAAGGACCTATCATGCGCCAGCTCCGCAAGGAACAGCAGAGTGATCCCCGCTGAGCTAGCAGAGTCCATAAAAACGGATTGACCTGTGTGAAAGGGGCCTTAGTGTTTCAGTCTGAGCAATGTTGTTGATAAACATTGCCCGCTGCTTTTTTTTTTTTTTTTGACAGCTCCAATTGCCGCAACTTCTTTAACACTTTAGCTGTCAACAGGGGAACCCTACTGACAGCTGAATGAGTCATCGGTAATGACGCAACAGCGCCTCTCCTTAACAACCAATTATTGCTGGCTTTCTTTTTTTTTTACATTTCATCTGTCAGTGGGGGAATCCCGCCGACAGCTGAAAGAACCGAGCCTGAAAGTATCAGTTTCAGCTATCGGTGAATTTGCACGAGTACCGATACTCGTGCAAATGCTTGGTATTGGCACCAATACCGGTATCGGTGCAACCCTAACCAAAACCATATAATATAAGGTCATACCTAAACACTTGTTTGTATGCAATCAAGCAGGCCCTTGCAATACATAGTTGACTTGACTGTAAATCTAAATGAAATTAAATAGGAAAATGGTATAATGTATGGCCAGCTTAAGGGTCCTTTCACACGGTTCACCGCCCGACGAGGTCCGTTCTGCTCAGTGGGGTATCAATCCGCCGATCCCCGCTGAGCAGGCGGATGACAGCTCCATCTCCGCGTGTGCGGAGCCAGAGCTGTCAGATCCCCGCTGTCCTCTATGGGGAGATCGGATGAGAACGGACCGCCTGTCCGTACTCATCCAATCCGCCAGACGGATGGAAAATAGGGTTTCCATCTGTCTGGATTTCACAGACCAGATCGGATCGGAGAGCAGCGGGTGTCAGCGGACATGTCTCCGCTGACACCCGCTGCCCCATAGGGATGCATGGAGCATCCGATCAGGTCCGCCTGAAAAGGCGGATCGGATCGCCCGTGTGAAAGGACCTTTAGTTTGTAACGGAGAATTTAAAACCCCCTGATACTAGGAGGTTAATTTACTAACAGGGTTGAGAACCTTCACACAATAAATTAAACTAATTTCACAAAGTTTTAGCACAAGGACAATGGGAGTCTGAGTTTTTCTTTTTTAATTATTATTATGTTTATTTAATTTTAAGCCTAAACTCTGGTAGGCCACATCCTGGATTAATAATGTAAATCCATGCACATGTACCTGATAGTTAGAGCCAATGGGATTGCATGTAAAATAAAATCTTCTTCCACAAAGGAAAATATTTATACATTATAATTTGGATGTTTTTAGATATAATTTTACTTATCAGCGTTTTTGTCGCTGAGCGGTGACCGTTTCATCTTCATCTTCCCGCTCGTCTCTTATTCCAAGCAAAAAAAAAAAAAAATGCAAATCCCCCCTGGTCAGAACATCCTCAGATTTCTCAGAGTCCAGGCTTCTTTTCGGTCATTAATTATAGGGAGGAAGGGTTGGACAGGCGGGGAGATGAGAGTTTTTGATTTACGAATGTAACGAGATGAACATCTGTTTACTGGGTCTATCATCTCCCCGAGGAGTCGATCGCGCATTTTTATTAATGCGGAGGCCGAATCGCGCAGCGGTTCGCAGATGGGGGATATGACGCTTGTCAGTCGGTGTGGAAGAATCCGCAGCCTTTGATGCGTGTGATGTAGAAAGTGTGACAAATGTCCTTTTCTTACCGGGGCTTTGTTCATCACGTATGAGCAAGTCTACGAACTTCTGTTCACTTTTGCAAGAACATGTAAACGTAAGCACAAAAAGGAACTTGTCGGAATCATTAAAGGAGATGTTAACCCGATTCAATAAAACCTCATATGAGCTTTAGTAAGCGCAATTAGCACTTAAAAACAAAAATTTGCCAGCTGGTAGGGTCTCTTGGTAGGAGAGAATTTATAATGGCCTGTTCACACCAGGGGTGTATATTATTAAAAAAAAAAATCAAAAAAAATCTGCATAGCTGTTTCTCATCAAAACTACATTTAAATTTATTCTGTGCAAATGGGGCAAAAACTGAATGTTGGGTTGAGAAGCATACTTATGATAGCGCCATCTGGTGGCCATAATGCAGTGAGGCGTATAATTATTTCCTATGATAGTTGGCTCCATTGGTGTGCACAGCCTATTGCATTAGGATTAGGGTGTGTACCCCCGGAACACAAACACGTGTGTGTATATCAGCAGAGCAGTGGACGATGTCAGTAGAGCAGAGATTGATGTCAGTAGGACAGTGGATGGTAGTTTTTTAGTTTTATTTATTTATTTATTTTTTTACAATTTGTTTTTTTTCATTATTTTTTATTTATTTACAGTTCTTTTAGTCCCCGTTCACATTGGGGCGACCTGTGAGGCGACCTGGTCGCCTCACAGGTCGCCTTCCATAGAGAAGCTGCAGACCCGTTCTAATAGGAGCGACACAAGTCGCTCTGACTTAGAAAAAGGGTCCGGAGCTTCTTTGGGGCGACCCGGAGCGACCGTCATAGACTTCAATGTTATGAAGTCCGTGCCGGCCGCTCCGAGGTTGTGGCGCGCTGCTCGCACCGCGACCTCGGAGGTCGCCCTGGGAAGTCGGCCCCAGTGTGAACGGGGCCTTAGGAGCCTCGTTGGGGAGTTTTGGTGAAATATTAGGAGTCTAAACAGACCCCTGAGGTCTCACTTTTGAGGCAGAGAATTGGACTGAGGACAGGGTTTCCCCAGTCCCTTTCTCGGCAGCCTCAGCTGCACTAGACAGTGAAGGAATGGGAAGTGCTCTGTGCTGAGTGGCATCCCTGGTATTAAACATCAAAGTGTTTATGGCCACTAGATAGAGCTGACCATAGACCTGTGCACAGGGTGGGCCTGATGTGCCTGGGCACACCCTAATCATCCTGTACTTTACCGATTCCCCCTGTCTCCTCCCTGCAGTGCTGCCAGCTTCCCTCCCCTCCTCTCCTGCTGACTGCTGCGGGAGATGTTTCAGGTTGGAGAGCAGAGGAAGGGGCCGGTAAATATTTCATTTACCGCCCCCTTCCTTTTCTGAATGAACACAGCGAGTGATCTGTACAGATCGCTCCGGTGTTCATTCTTACCTGAAGCATAGTAAATAAACTTTATGGCTGCAGCTAGATGCTATAACCCTGGTATTAAATTTTTCTGAAGGTGCTGCTCTTTCTGCTAAAAGTGATCCAAGCGGCTGAGTAGGATCAGTTTTAGAAGCAGCGGGAGGGGTCGCCTTCCACCACTTTCTGGTGGTTCTTGGGCTTACCTGGATGATCGGGAAGTCCAAGAACTGATCCAGCGGTGGCAGTGGCTGGCCACAGAGATAAGCAGAGGAAAGATGTCACTTCCAGTTAATGGCCGATGTAAACAACCCCATTTTTTTTTTTTTTTTTAGATCGAAATATTTTTAATTTTTATTTATCTAATGCTTTTCTCTGTAGAGGAGAGATGTGAGGTCTTATTGACCCCAGATCTCTCCATAAAGAGGATCTGTCATGCCTTAATTCTATCACAAGAAATTGATACATTTCTTGTGATAAGAAAAAAAGTGATAGAAAAATCGAAAGGGTAGTTAGCTTGTATAACAGTGTAAATTTGCTGTCCCCTCAAAATAACTCAACACACAGCCATTAATGTCTAAACCGCTGGTAACAAAAGTGAGTACACCCCTAACTGAAAATGTCCAAATTGGAACCAATTAGCCATTTTCCCTCCCTGGTGTCATGTGACTCATTAGTGTTACAAGGTCTCAGGTGTGAATGGGGAGCAGGTGTGTTAGATTTGGTGTTATCGCTCTCACTCTCTCATACTGGTCACTAGAAACTCAACATGCCACCTCATGGCAAAGAACTCTCTGAGGATCTGAAAAAAAGAATTGTTGCTCTACATAAAGATGGCCTAGGCTATATGAGGATTGCCAAGACCCTGAAACTGAGCTGCAGCATGGTGGCCAAAACCATACTGCGGTTTAACAGGACAGGTTCCACTCAGAACAGGCCTCGCCATGATCGACCAAAGAAGTTGAGTGCACGTGCTCAGCGTGCACTCACAAAAATATTTTTTTTTGTTTGGGTTTCGGTGTTTATTATTTTTTTATTATTATTGTTATTATTAATAATTATGTATTATTTTTTTAAGGTTAGGTGTTAATTATTATTTATTTATATAATAAATATATATTATTTCTTTATTATTACATATTATAAATTTCATTTTTTCAATTTATTTATGATGATTTTTAGTTATTTGTGTATTTATTTTATGCCATTCATATATTATTACTATTTTTAGAAAAAAAAATTAATTTGAGCTAAAAATCACGCAAAAATCCATGACAAATCACACAAAAACCTGCAAATTGCGCCTTTCCATTCATTTCATGGGAATACAAATCTGCTCAATTTGCTACAAAAAAAAGCTCCAGAACTTTTTTGAGCTTCAGGTGACCTGGAGTGGAAATGTGAACCGTCTCCATAGAGAATAATTAATTTTTTCTCCACCAGTGTTTTGGAGCTTTGAGCGAAAAGCTACAAAATGCTGAGTTGTGAATGGGGCCTAAAGCAGCACCCAGGACTCAAGTGTTCAGGGCCACTGATAGGGGGGGGGGGGGGACCATCAGTCCTCCTGTAGGGAGCCCGCACCCACAGGGGGGCTCCAACAGCACAGGGAATCAGCGCGGAGGGGCAATTACAGAAGGAAGCTCTGTACTGCTGCAGGGAGAGACACAGACACAGGGCATCGTTCCTGTAATTGCTTCTCCGTCACCGATCCCCCTCTCTGTTCTGCCTGCTTCTGGTCCCCCCCCCTCCCCGCGTGCCCCTTTTTCACTGTATTGCGCCCCCCCCCCCCCCCCCGCAGCGCTGAAGGCTTCCCTGTCCTTTAAAAAACAATAAAAAATGGTAAAAACAATATTCATTAAACATTGTAATAAAACATTTAACAAAATTGTAAAATAAAATAATTGTAAAACTTGTTAACATTTAAAAAAATATATACATACATTTTTTTTCCCTTTAAATTCTCTTTTATGTTTTTGTCTGCTAATAATGATTTTAGTGTATTTTTAGTGAAAATATTGTCTTTATAAATTCGGGGGGGGGGGGGTCCCTGCCAGGTAGGCTGTACGGGGCCCCGTGATTTCAAACAGCAGCCCTACACGTTGTTAACATTATGACACCCAGTAATGTTCTTTTATCAGAGAACTAAGGGAGTTTATGACCTCATTCGCACTTGCGTTTGGGGCCAACTATGATCCCCTCCGGGAGCCTCGGTGGGGTTTACTGCGAGCAGCTATGAGCGGGAAATCTTCTACAATGAGTCAATGACAGGCTGACACCGCCCGCCGCCATTTTCGCCTTTTAAACTCGCAGCGTTTAGTTACCTACGGATGATCAGCTATGAGCGCAGTCTGATCTCCCTGCAGGAAATCATAGTCAGCCCCAAACGCAGATGCGAATGAGGCCTAAAACTCATGAAAATTATATTCTGTAATTTGTCCCTTTTGTAGGGGCACTAAAATTATACTCTGGTACAAAGATTTTATTTTTTTTTTAATATGAAACTACCAAATCAAAGAACACAAATTAAAAAAAAAAATAATAACGGTTAGTGGTAGAGCTCAACTTTTGCAAAAATGTAACAATATGCCAACAATGATAAAATATAAAATGTGCATGTATCAAATGTTTGCATTTAGGCCTGCAGAGCATTGCAAGGGTGATCACTGCATAATTTCTGATGCTTACCCCCATCTGTTGGGGGGCTGGAGGAGGTAATGAATGAACTGCAAGTGCGGTGTGGCCAGACTGTGCTAACAAAGGGTACATTTTTTGTGTGTGCCGCAGCATGTGTACACCCCCAGCCCCTGCAGCAAAATGGGGGTGGAGGTTGAGGGTGGTAGGAACACTGCTTACATGCGGAGTCTTACTGGTCCCCAACCTCCTAAGTGAATGAACCCTTAGATTGTATTCAGGTTTTTATTGTATCCACTGACACGCCTATGCTGAGGCTTATTGTTGCATCCACTGACACCAGTGCTGGAGGTTATTATTGCGTCCTCTGACACCAGTGCTGGAGGTTATTATTGCGTCCTCTGACACCAGTGCTGAAGGTTATTATTGCATCCTCTGACACCAGTGCTGGAGGTTATTATTGCATCCACTGACACCAGTGCTGGAGGTTATTATTGCATCCTCTGACACCAGTGCTGGAGGTTATTATTGCATCCACTGACACCAGTGCTGGAGGTTATTATTGCATCCACTGACACCAGTGCTGGAGGTTATTATTGCATCCTATGACACCAGTGCTGGAGGTCATTATTGCATCCTATGACACCAGTGCTGGAGGTAATTATTGCGTCCACTGACACCAGTTCTGTTTTTTTTATTGCATCCACTGACACCGGTGCTGGAGGTTATTATTGCATCCACTGACACCAGTGCTGGAGGTTATTATTGCATCCTATGACACCAGTGCTGGAGGTTATTATTGCATCCTATGACACCAATGCTGGAGGTTATTATTGCATCCTATGACACCAATGCTGGAGGTTATTATTGCATCCACTGACACCAGTGCTGGAGGTTATTATTGCGTCCTCTGACACCAATGCTGAAGGTTATTATTGCATCCTCTGACACCAGTGCTGGAGGTTATTATTGCATCCTCTGACACCAGTGCTGGAGGTTATTATTGCGTCCACTGACACCAGTGCTGGGGGTTTTTATTGCATCCACTGACACCAGTGCTGGAGGTTATTATTGCATCCACTGACACCAGTGCTGGAGGTTATTATTGCATCCTATGACACCAGTGCTGGAGGTTATTATTGCATCCTATGACACCAGTGCTGGAGGTTATTATTGCATCCTATGACACCAGTGCTGGAGGTTATTATTGCGTCCTCTGACACCAGTGCTGAAGGGTATTATTGCGTCCACTGACACCAGTGCTGGAGGTTATTATTGCATCCTATGACACCAGTGCTGGAGGTCATTATTGCATCCTATGACACCAGTGCTGGAGGTAATTATTGCGTCCACTGACACCAGTTCTGTTTTTTTTATTGCATCCACTGACACCGGTGCTGGAGGTTATTATTGCATCCACTGACACCAGTGCTGGAGGTTATTATTGCATCCTATGACACCAGTGCTGGAGGTTATTATTGCATCCTATGACACCAATGCTGGAGGTTATTATTGCATCCTATGACACCAATGCTGGAGGTTATTATTGCATCCACTGACACCAGTGCTGGAGGTTATTATTGCGTCCTCTGACACCAATGCTGAAGGTTATTATTGCATCCTCTGACACCAGTGCTGGAGGTTATTATTGCATCCTCTGACACCAGTGCTGGAGGTTATTATTGCGTCCACTGACACCAGTGCTGGGGGTTTTTATTGCATCCACTGACACCAGTGCTGGAGGTTATTATTGCATCCACTGACACCAGTGCTGGAGGTTATTATTGCATCCTATGACACCAGTGCTGGAGGTTATTATTGCATCCTATGACACCAGTGCTGGAGGTTATTATTGCATCCTATGACACCAGTGCTGGAGGTTATTATTGCGTCCTCTGACACCAGTGCTGAAGGGTATTATTGCGTCCACTGACACCAGTTCTGGGGTTTTTTATTGCATCCACTGATACCAGTGCTGGAGGTTATTATTGCATCCACTGACACCAGTGCTGGAGGTTATTATTGCATCCTATGTCACCAGTGCTGGAGGTAATTATTACATCCACTGACACCAGTTCTGTTTTTTTTTTTATTGCATCCACTGACACCAGTGCTGGAGGTAATTGTTGCATCCACTGACACCAGTTCTGTTTTTTTTTATTGCATCCTATGACACCAGTGCTGGAGGTTATTATTGCATCCTATGACACCAGTGCTGGAGGTTATTATTGCATCCTATGACACCAGTAATGGAGGTTATTATTGCATCCACTGACACCAGTAATGGAGGTTATTATTGCATCCTATGACACCAGTCCTGGAGGTTATTATTGCATCCTATGACACCAGTAATGGAGGTTATTATTGCATCCACTGACACCAGTGCTGGAGGTTATTATTGCGTCCTCTGACACCAGTGCTGGGTTTATTATTGCATCCACTGATACCAGTGCTGGAAGTTAATATTGCATTTACTGACACCAGTGCTGGAGGTTATTATTACGTCCTATGACACCAATGCTGGAGGTTATTATTGCGTCTACTGACACCAGGCCTGGGGGTTTTTATTTCATCCACTGACAACAGTTCTTGGTTTTTTTTTTATTGCATCCACTGACACCAGTGCTGGAAGTTAATATTGCATTTACTGACACCATACCTCCCAACTTTTTCAGATGGGAATGAGGGGCAATTATTAGGAAAGGTATGGAACACACCCCCTGCCACGCCCCCTTATAGGAGAATTATACAAAAAAATTTAATTAAACCCACAAGTGCTTCTTTTTAAGCACTGATATTCCTATATATTGGCTTTTGAAATTTAAAAATGCAGAAATTTATAAATTGGATGAAAGGTTTATTTGAAAGATAAAAAGTTAATTTTACAATTACATAGATCAGACCAAAATGAGGGACTTTAAAGCTATGGGAGCTATCTGACACCAGTGTCCTGTGCAGCGCTCCGCCCACTAGGCAGACATCAGCCAATAGGATGGTATCTGTCTGCTCTGGTAGCTTTAGTACCTATGTAACCTATTTAGCACCGAACTCCTAGATTGCGCCTATCTGGTGCCCAATGTTCGCCCGGTTTGCGCCTACATTATACACACATCCCCGCACTGCCTGCAATATACATCCACGAGTGCACTTTGCTGCGGGCTCTGATTGGTTAGCATGCATGAGAGGCGGGAACCTTCTATGTGTGTGCTCGGTGATTGGTTAGCAGGCATGAGAGGCGGAAATCTGCTGTGTGTGCGAGCTCTGATTGGTTACCGGGTATGAGAGGCGGGAACCTTCTATGTGTGCGGGCGGTGGTTGGTTAGCTTGCATGTGAGTCGGGACCTTTCTGTGGGCGCCTATTACTGAGTTCAACTCTCTGTCTCCCTCCGCTGGTAACTCCCAGCGCTACAGCCGCTTATAATAGAGACTTGGTCAAATTCTGCTCTCTGGTTCCCCTGCTGGTAATTTACAGCGTTACAGCTGCCTATAATAAAGAGTTGGGGGAGTTCCGCTCTCTGGCTCCTCTGCTGGTAATATTACAGCACTACAACCTGCTATAATAGAGAGTTAGTGGAGTGCGCCTCTCTGGCTCCACCTGCTGGTAGCTCTCAGCATCCACAGCGCTCAGACTACAACTCCCGGCGCGCGCTGCTCCCTCGCTCTCATTGGCTGAGGTGGAAACACATTCCGCGATTGGCTGAGCCGGAAAAAGCGTTCCGCGATTGGCTGGTCACTCTTCACCTCAGCTCGTCGCACTGCGCAGGCGCCTGAGCTGTCAGTCAGGGAGAACCCCGCCGGTGATAATGGGGGGCAGCGAGAGCACCGGGAGGAAAGTGTCCTTCGGGCTGGATGAGGAGGAGAGGGTGCGGGTTCTGCGAGGAGTCAGGGTGAGAGGAAGTGCTGGGCTCCATGTTGGGGGGTCACTTGGAGGGGGAGTGCCCCTTTAAGAGTCATGACTACACACAGCTATATGAGCTCCACCAGGAGTGCCCCTTTAAGAGTGCATGAACCCAGCTATATATGCCTGTCATTGGTGGGAAACTGCATGAGTGCTGGGTGAGGAGTGCTGGGTGAGGAGTGCTGCTTTAAGAAGTCCCTGTAATAGACTGCATGTGGCCTCTCTGTTAGGCTTTTATGAAGAGTGCCCCTTTAAGCAGCATGGCTGCCCTCATTATAAGCCTGTTATTGGCCACTTCCTATATACACCATAGTGTACTTCATGAGGAGCGCCCCTTTAAGAAGCATGTCCTATAAGTCCCATTGCATGAGGCTGTTGGGTGCTTCATGAGGAGCGCCCCTTTAAGAAGCATGTCCTGTCAGTCCCATTGCATAAGGTTGCACCTGTGTGCTTCATGAGGAGCGCCCCTTTAAGTAGCTTGTCCTACAAGTCCCATTGCATGAGGCTGTACCTGTGTGCTTCATGAGGAGTGCCCCTTTAAGAAGCATGCTGTACAAGTTCTATTGAAAGAGGAGTGCCCCTTTAAGAAGCATGCCCTATAAGTCCTATTGCATGAGGAGTGCCCCTTTAAGAAGCATGCTGTACAAGTTCTATTGAAAGAGGAGTGCCCCTTTAAGAAGCATGCCCTATAAGTCCTATTGCATGAGGAGGGCCCCTTTAAGAAGCATGCCGTACAAGTCCTAGAGTGCCCCTTTAAGAAGCATCCTGTACAAGTCCTATTGCATGAGGAGTGCCCCTTTAAGAAGCATGCCCTACAAGTCCTATTGCAGGAGGAGGGCCCCTTTAAGAAGCATGCCCTATAAGTCCTATTGCATGAGGAGTGCCCCTTTTACGAAGCATGCCCTACAAGTCCTATTGCATGAGGAGGGCCCCTTTAAGAAGCATGCCGTACAAGTCCTAGAGTGCCCCTTTAAGAAGCAACCTGTACAAGTCCTATTGCATGAGGAGTGCCCCTTTAAGAAGCATGCCCTACAAGTCCTATTGCATGAGGAGCGCCCCTTTAAGAAGCATGTCCTATTGCATGAGGAGTGCCCCTTTAAGAAGCATGCCCTATAAGTCCTATTGCATGAGTAGTGCCCCTTTAAGAAGCATGCCCTATAAGTCCTATTGCATGAGGAGGGCCCCTTTAAGAAGCATGCCCTATAAGTCATATTGCATGAGGAGTGCCCCTTTAAGAAGCATGCCCTATAAGTCCTATTGCATGAGGAGGGCCTCTTTAAGAAGCATGTCCTTCAAGTCCTATTGCATGAGGAGTGCCCCTTTAAGAAGCATGCCGTACAAGTCCTAGAGTGCCCCTTTAAGAAGCATGCCCTACAAGTCCTATTGCATGAGGAGCGCCCCTTTAAGAAGCATGTCCTACAAGTCCCATTGCATGAGGCTGTACCTGTGTGCTTCATGAGGAGTGCCCCTTTAAGAAACATGCTGTACAAGTTCTATATCAAGAGGAGTGCCCCTTTAAGAAGCATGTCCTACAAGTCCTAGAGTGCCCCTTTAAGAAGCATCCTGTACAAGTCCTATTGCATGAGGAGTGCCCCTTTAAGAAGCATGCCCTACAAGTCCTATTGCATGAGGAGGGCCCCTTTAAGAAGCATGCCCTATAAGTCCTATTGCATGAGGAGTGCCCCTTTTAAGAAGCATGCCCTACAAGTCCTATTGCATGAGGAGGGCCCCTTTAAGAAGCATGCCGTACAAGTCCTAGAGTGCCCCTTTAAGAAGCATCCTGTACAAGTCCTATTGCATGAGGAGTGCCCCTTTAAGAAGCATGCCCTACAAGTCCTATTGCATGAGGAGGGCCCCTTTAAGAAGCATGCCCTATAAGTCCTATTGCATGAGGAGTGCCCCTTTTACGAAGCATGCCCTACAAGTCCTATTGCATGAGGAGGGCCCCTTTAAGAAGCATGCCGTACAAGTCCTAGAGTGCCCCTTTAAGAAGCATCCTGTACAAGTCCTATTGCATGAGGAGTGCCCCTTTAAGAAGCATGTCCTACAAGTCCTATTGCATGAGGAGGGCCCCTTTAAGAAGCATGTCCTATAAGTCCTATTGCATTGCCCCTTTAACTCATTTGGTATTACAGCTATTTTCTATTTTTTAGCACCAATGTAAAAATCTGCATTTTTGGCTCTAAAATCACCCAAAACTCCCAAAAAGTTGGAGATCTTCTGAAGGCCGAGACCTTGTGGAATAAAAGAATGGCAGTTGCAATTGTTTAACCACTTGCCCTCTGGAAGATTTACCCCCCTTAATGACCAGGCCATTTTTTGTGATACGGCACGGCGTTACTTTAACTGACGATTGCGCGGTCGTGCGACGCTGTACCCAAATAAATAAAATAAAGAAATGTCCTTTTTTCCCCACAAATAGAGCTTTATTTTGGCGGTATTCGATCACCTGTGCGATTTTTATTTTTTGCGCTTTAAACTAAAAAGACAATTTTGGAAAAAAAAAATATATATTTTTTTGCTTTCTGCTAAAAAAACATATCCAATAAAAAATTTAAAAAATCGAATTTATTTTTTAAATTTAGGCCAGTATGTATCCTGCTATACGTTTTTGGTAAAAAAAAAAAATCCCGGTACGCGTATATTGATTGGTTTGCACAAAGGTTATGGCTTCTACAAACTAGGGGATATTTTTATTTAATACTAGTAATGACGGCGATCAGCGACTTATAACGGGACTGCGATATTGCGGCGGACAGTGAGACACTAACTGACACTAATACAGTGATCAGTGATAATATTCACTGTCACTGTACTAATGACACTGTCTGGGAAGGGGGTTAACATCAGGGGTGATCAAAGGGTTATCTGGGTGCCTAGCCAGTGTTTGTGTGCTGTGTTGGGTGTTTTTATTAGGGGAAGAGATACAATTTATTTCCTGCTTTGCAGAGACACAGGATGCATGCCTTTCCCCTGTCAGAAGGGCGCTCTGCCTTGTATGCATAGGCCGATCACAGTTCTGTCTCTCTGCCTGACGATTGGCGGGTGCTGGCGGACATTGAGTACTTGTCACCCGCCGATCCGCTTCTGCTGTGTGTAAAAACAGTGGAAGCGAGCAGCCGGTGTTCTGTCAGAATACCATACCCTATCAGAATTCCATACCTTCGTCATTTCCGGTTGGGGATCAGCTGTGGCTTCGTCATGAATCAGCTGTTGCTGCGTCACAAGTCCTACTGCGCATGCGCAGAATAGGTCTTGTGACGTCATACCGTTGCTCCGGTCCTCCTAGGGCAGTGGTCCTCAACCCTGGCCTACAGGGCCCACTAACAGGCCAGATTTGCAAGATAACTGAAATACATCCCAGGTGATATCATTTGCTGCTCAGTGATTGCAGTACTCTAGTCTGCATCTCCCCAAGGTAATACTTAAAATCTGGCCTGTTAGTGGGCCCTGAGGACCGGAGTTGAGGACCACTGTCCTAGGGCATAAAGATGAGCGGCGGCCACCTTTCCTTTGCTCATCTCTATGCCTAGCCACCTGCAGCCCCAGATCTTTTTGTGGGCTGTGCGACCTGCCAGGTAAGCCCGAAAACCTCCTTCACCTCCGTTGTCTCCAGATCTGACCTACTGCTTGCTTCTGAAAACTTTAAACCAGTTGGTTCCCTGAGATGTAATACAATATTGTTTTATTTCCTCCAGCTGACTGATGACCTTGTCAGTCGAATGAAGGAGCAGAATCTGTCACCTACATCCGATCATCTGCCACCTCCGCAGTCGTCTCTTCCAAAGGGCGGACCTGCGCCCTCTGCATCAGATTACCTACCCAAAACTGAAGGTATGCAAAATGTTTGCTTTTTTTTTTTTATTAGGAAGGTCTGTTAAAGTGGTTGTAACCCTAAAAAAAAAAAAGATCCCGTTCCCTTAAAGCATGGTAAATTGCATAGTGCTTTTATGGTGTCATTTTTATTTCTCTACTCTGTAAAAAACCTGGTTGATCCTGTCAGTTCCTGTGTCCCCTTGTGCGTCCTGACCACGGTAATCATGGCGGCTGAGCCCTGATTACTGTGGTCAGTTTATATGCCTCTGTCATCCCGCACCACTCTCCCCCCTCTCTCCCTCCTCCTCTCCTCGTCAGCTCCTGTTTGTAAGCCACCCCCTCCCCGTTTATTGCCTTTCTGAGCGGCAGTAAAGTAACTGCTCAAATTTCCTGCCAGCCCCTCTGCTAGGACAGAATGTACTGTACAGTGTATGTGCTTTTTTAATATTCTAAATGCCTTATTTCACCTCGCCAATCAGCGGTCACGTGACTGTCTGGCAGACGTCAGAGGGAAATCTCAGCCCCTCCCACTGTAGTGCATACATCAGAGGAAGAGAGAGATGGGCGGTCACGTGACCACTGATCATCGAGGTGAAAAAAGGTATTTAGAAAAATTTTTTTAAGCACAAATGGTGTACAGTCATTTTGTCCTAGCAGAGGGGCTGGCAGTGATTGGAAGCACTGCCTTTACAACCCCTTTATGATTTTACTTCCTAGCATTTGGAAATTTAAGTCTGACCTCCAGCCCTCCCTTCAGTCTTGCACAGTTGTTCAGGCTCCGTTCCTAGACTGAAATTGCTTACTCTGATTTCACTGCACACTGTGAGCTTCTCACATTGTGCATTAGAAGATGCAGCAAGTCAGATAGAGCCCCGCCTCATTTATTGGCTGAAACACATCCAGCATCATCTAGCCTTTTATTCTCAGCCATTCTCTGGTCAGCCCCATTCATTCATTTGATTTTAATTTAGAGGGACAGCATGACATGTGGGTGTTATAGAGGGTGGTCTGCATGAAAATACAGCCTAACTAGGAACATCCATTCCTCCAGTCTGCATCCCACCATCAAAGCATTTTGATATTTCTATAATTCCTCTCAAGAGCCACTGCATGCATTAGGCCTGAGGATTTGTTGAGAATAGTCATAGGTGTGCCTGGGCACTTCCTAATCATCGGGGTTTCTATTCGTACAGTGTCTCTGAAAATCCTGAGGTTACAGAGTCTCCTCTCTGTTGCCTCCTCAGTCAATGGGAAAGGAACTCTACCTGTGCCCCCACCCCAGAGCATCTTACTTGACTTTACAACAGGAGATGCCGGCAGCGGGAGCAGGCAGGAGAGGGAGGAGTAAACGCACCCTGCAGTGTGGGACGGACTTCAGCCTACCAGGAGAAGGTAAGCTGGGCTGAGCACACCTTAGTGGGGGATGCCCAATGTCCTCCATACACAAAGGAGGGAGGAGAGGCTGTGCTCCCTCTAGCAGGGCCATTGTGTTTTAGATGTTAGATTGATTTTTTTTTTTTTTTTTGTCTGAAGGCAACTGCACTGACTGTTTCTTCTGGAGGAAGGACATTACAGTCTGAGATCCCCCAAAATTTCTGCACACATGTGTATTTGAGCTTTGGGGTGCACACCCTAATGCGATAGGCTGCGCACACCTATGAGAATAGTACTGAGGTAGGGTGCTGCAATGTTTTCACAAACTATTTTCAGCATCCTGCTAGCCCGTCCCACTAGACATGATCTGCCTGCATTGATAGAGAATACACAGAGGGCCAGTGATGGCATTTCTGGGTCCAACATAAGGTATCTAGTGAAACGTTTATTAGAAATAAACATTAGCTTTAAAGTTTACTTACTGTATCTCATAACATCATTTGAGGCCTGCTCTGCTGTTAGCAGTCATACAGAAGGCTGTGCATATTTCGGTGTATTTTGAAAGCATTGTCCACATTTCCCTGTACCACCTAGGCAGATTCATACTTCCCTCCCATCTAATATTTTTTCACTGCCAGTTTACTGTGACTGGCTGTGAAGAGGGAAGCCGCTGAGAAGACGCTTCAGCTTGTGCGGACAAGTGACTAACATAAAAGCCAGCCAATAGCATGTGAAGAGAGAGGAGTGCTCTGATCTTGGATTACATTCTACCTGGTTCGACTTTATGGATCCCACATCTGTATAATGCAGAATATAAATTTAAGTAAACTGTGTTTTCTATTTTCAGCAGTCCTGCATTGTTTTTACTTTATATGAACAGAATTATTGCAACACAAATTGCCACATAAATGGACAGTTTTTAATCTTTAGCCCTGTAGGACCTAAAATAATGAGTTCTTTGTTACAGGTACTCAGGGTCAATCTGCTGAAGGAAGCAAAAAAAGTCCTACGTATGCAGAGGATGAACTATACAGGAGGTAAGAGTCCTTTTTTAAAGATGACCAGTTCTGTGGAAGCATTGCTCAGAAAAGGGATGCAAAGGACTAGTCCCTAATATTGTCTAAGGTCTCTCTGCAGCTGATCTTTACCCAATTACTGATTACTATGTCTCGATCTCCACTGTGTCGCTATGTGGAGGCGGCCATTTTCATTGAGTTTTGCTTCCTCACGTCAAAGATGCTCCCCCAGTGAGTGGTGGTCTGATGACTGGTGGGATAATGATCGAAAAGCAGCAGGAGAGAAGGACAGAGCACACATTGAGAGAAAGAATGAAGCAAAAGCAGGGAAATCCTTGCACTGCAGGAACTTGGGTACAGCTTACCCTCCAGCAAGGAAAACAGTGAGTGCACTGCAGATCATGCAGCTATAAAGCTATATAGCCACAAAGCCTAGGCATGGTCTTATTTATTAAAGTGGTTGTAAAGGCTGAAGGTTTTTTACCTGCATGAAGGTAAAAAACCTTCAGTGTGCAGCTACCCTCTCAGTCCCCCTAATATTTACCTGAGCCCGATCTTGATTCAGCAATGTGCACGAGAGCCGGGCATCTCCCAGGTCTCTCCCTCCTGGTTTGCTGAGATGCAGTAGCAGGAGCCATTGGCTCACGCTACTGTCAATCACAGCCAGGGAGGCAGGAGCCGGGCTGAGCTGCCCTCTCAGGGTCTTAGGGACACAGAGAGACCACTCTAAAGTGAGCATGCATGAGTGGCATCTTAGCAAGCGACTTGCTATGGGGGCACTCAGCAAATGGGTGGGGGGGGGGCCCAGTGCTCCATCGGAGGACCCGAGAAGAGGAGGATCAGGGCTGCTCTGTGCAAAACCATTGCACAGTGCAGGTACATTAAGTATAACATGTCTGTTATTTTTTTTGCCTATACAATAACTTTAAAAGTAACCTGTGAATTTTACTGGCAGATCCCCTTTAACCTCCAACACTTGCTTTGCTATGCTATACATGTTTCAAATTAGACTGTATCATTGGTTGGGTGTGGACAATACCTAGGGTCCGTCATAAAATGGATCACTTGATGACATTGTGAGTACGTAACCCAGTGAACATTTTTTGATTTTTCTTATGTTATGTTTTATTTTGCATTTTCTCAGATATGAGAGGGAACAGGCCATCATCCAGGAAGAGCTCGCCCGACTCTCCCAACGAGAGCATGAGACAGTGCAGGAGAAATACAGGTCAGCCATTCTGCGGGAGAAGAATTACACCAACCAGGAGCGCCGGAGAGCCGAGCAGCTGGTGAGTTTCAGATGCATGTATGCTGTTTTTTTTTTCTATTATTATGACTTTGTACTTCTGAATTTAGCTACAGTATTCATTGCCTGTGTTTTTGTTGTCTTATGACGGTCCAGGCTTGTAAAGTCTCTGTTGTACCCATTCAGAAGTGTTCACCTTTTGCTGTTGGCCAAATTCTGTCAAGGCATGTGGAGAGTCATTTAGGGGCAGCTTCATACCATTCTAACATGCGTTGCAATAAATCTAAACTCCGGGCAGAAATTTTGAAGCATTCTTATCAATGAATTAAACCAATGCCGCAGCCACTGTGAAGTCACTGTGGGGAACCAGCATATTAAGGGCCCAGTGTCTCTTATTTCCTCTGTGTAAGACCAATAGCCACTCTGCGGCTCTTTCCTCGGGCCGCCGGTCCTGTAGCATCCTTGCTAACCCTTTTTTCCATTGGTGATATAGCTACCTCACTGCTGGCTGTAGTGGAAGGATCCAGAAATCTCAGACTCCCGGTCTGTCCAATCCACTAGGCTCTGTCTGAGCAGTGTGCAGCGATGTTGTGTATTCAAGCATCAGCAACTATCCTGCTTCTGCTCAGACCATTGCCCCCACATTCAGACCTACTATTGGTTACAGTTCCTATTTGATGATGAATATTGTAGTCCATATCACCAGCTCTGCAGAGTGACAGAAAGTGAAGTTGGGGATTCCCTAAAACCATCTCCCTTAGCCCGGATATTGATGCAATTTCCAATGGACAGCAATGATGTCGCCAACTTTTACAGGGTTCCTATCTGTGCACTGTGGTGTGCTGCAATGCAGCAGTGGGTTGAACAAAAAAAACCTGACAGATCCCCATATTAACACATGCAATATTGATGCGGGCATTTCTCCAGCTGGAACATTAGATTCTAACAGGGGGACCCCCTCCCCCCCCCGGCCACCAAGCAAGAATACACTGATCAGTGCCACTGGGTGCAAGCACTGATCAAATGCTTTTTTTTCTAGCATGATCATCTGACAGAAGCTGTTCATTAGACCGGCTTCTGTTGAACAAACAACTGTACACAAACTTAAAGTCAGCCAGATGATTTCTCTTACGTCCTCCGACAGTCGCCGCCTCTTCATATTCGTCACATATGGGGTATTAGACTTTGCTCCGAAGGAGTAGCTAGGCAACAGAATATGTTAACAATAAAGCTTTAACATATCCCACCCTCAAGGGGTGGTCCCCTCAGTCAATACCCTCCTACTTCCTGCAACCATATCTCAGTTTTAATGTCTAGCTTGTCAGGAGTGGCTGGCTCTCTCTGTGCTGGGACTTTTTGTCCCAGACTCTTTCTTCTTTTTAATATTTTGTTTGAGTTTTCTCTCTACCTTTACTTAGCTGTTATTTTTGTCAGCATTAGTTAGTTCTTCGGACGAAGAGGATCATGCGGACTGGGTCTCGGGCTGATCCCCCTGATCGCAGGTCGTGGGTCAGTGGCTTCCCAGTCTGCCATCGAGCGTTCAGCCAGGTAACGCTCCTGGCACAGTGAACGACCCATCCCTGTTCGGTGCAGGGATGATTGGTGAGGTGGCTACCTCACCGGACGCTGTGCGGTTTCTTAACCGCCATTGTGTGCGTCTTGAATTGCGACTCTCCCTGCCTCATGTGCAGCGGCTTGTTCGCCTGTGCGGGTTCCCCACGCCATGTGAGGTAAGTGTATCTATGTGGGGACCTGTCTGTCTGGGGGGGGTCTCAGTCTGGGACTGTGTAACCTGCCTTTATTCACACTGCTTGTCTCCCTATCTCTCGGCTGCATGCTGTGGGCTGCAAGGGGGGGGGGGGGGGAGCTGTGTGACACTGTGTGTGTCAGGCTGGGCAGTGTGGGAAGCTGTGTGCTGTGGGGCATGTTTTTAATGGCATGTTGGGGCATATACAGCGATCGCTGCGGCGATCTAACATGTATCCATATAATGGGATAAAATTGTGTGTGTTTTTATGCACTTTGGAGCGGCGATTTCGGCGCCAAACGACGCCATTTTACCGGCGCCCGCTCCGGCCGCATGGTTTACATGCACGGCGGCCATTTTCTTGTAGCCTCCATAGGCTTACATAGAGCGCCCTGGCAGCATCACTTCCTCTTTCCTGGAACACCGATCGAGGCAGCAGCAGCAGCGGGGTCTCCTCAGGTTTTATCCTTCTATTCCTGTTTTCCATTGCCTGTATTCAGTCTGTATATTCCCTGTGGGGGTCTCATTGTGCCTGAGTGTGGTGCGGTGGGCTGCGCTTGCCGCGCTTGCTGAAAGGGGGCAGTTAACCCTTGGTTGTCTGGCATACAGGGGCAATGGATTCTCAGGAGGGCAAGTTTCCCACAGTATTGGTGGAAAGCCAGGGGACCGCTGTTTCCCCCCCAGGGGGGGATTTAGCCACTATTGTGGCTGGCCTTGCTGCCCAGGTGCAAATGCTGGTGGCTGCTCAATCTACTAAACGGCCCAGAGTTGCTCTGTCCTCTGATTCTGAGGGTGAAGGTGATGGGGCTGTTCTGGCAGGGACCCCCTTATCGGGGTCCCGCTCCTCTCTTGATCTAGTGGGGTCTGAGGTGGAGGCTGAAGTTGAGGGGGTCGATAATTCTCCCCCTGACTCGCCTGAAGAGCTTGCAATCATGGATGAGTTGATTGCTTCCATTAAGCAAACGCTGCGTTTGCAGGACGAAGTGTGTCCCCCCGCTGCCTTGGCGGCTTATGGGACGCAGAGAAAACGCAGGACGCCGCAGGTTTTTCCCTGCAATGCTGATTTTCAGCGCGCTGTTAAGGATCAATGGCGCGATCTGCGCAAACCTTTTGCGGTACCAAGTAAATTCAAGCTGCGTTACCCTTTCTCGCCTGCCACTGATGAACGGTGGTGTGTGCCTCCGCCAGTGGATCATGCAATTGCGGTTTTGAACAAAGCCACTGCGATTCCTGCAGAGGGTTCCCCTGTTTTCCGTGATGCCACGGATAGGAGACTGGAGTCTCTTGCCCGTCATACTTATTCTGTTACGGGTTCTATGCTTAAGGCTCTGTTTGCTTCTCTCATGGCGGCCCAGGCGATCGCAAGTTGGACGCAGATGCTTAGGCGCGTCCTAGTGGCCGATTCGGCCTCGGCGGCGACCCTGGATATGGTGGATCAGATCCACCAGGGTGTCATGTATCTGTGTGATGCGGACCTGGACCTGATTCCGTTGGCTGCACGTGTGCACAGCGTGGCGGTGTTGTCTCGCCGCCTGGTTTGGTTGAAATGTTGGTCGGTGGACCAATCTTCACGTAAAACCTTAGCCAATCTGCCTTATGATGGGTCTCGCCTTTTTGGGGAGTCCCTGGATGTATTGATTAAGGGGATCACCGGGGGTAAGAGCACTCTCTTGCCCCATTTCCCCAAGGCTAAGGGGGCTTCTGGGAAGAAGCATGCGAATTTTCGGCCCCCTCAGGGGTCCTTTCGTGCCTTTCGGCCGCACTACAAGGGCAAACCGTTCAAAGGCCAAGGCTCTCAGAAGAAGCCCTGGTCTGGGAAACAGAAGTCCGGCCAATCCGGACCTGCGGCCCATAACAGTTCGGCCTGAAGGGGCGCCCTCACCCAGTTTTGGGGTGGGGGGACGCTTGCTCGGTTTTCTTCAGCCCTGGTTGGCCCGTGTGCGGGACAGATGGGTTCTGGAAATCGTTCGATCTGGTTACAAGATCGAGTTTCTCTCTCGGCCGGAGAGCAGATTTTTTCCCTCAAATCTACAACTGTCTCCAGAGCGCCTGCGGGATCTGCACCTGGCGGTGCGGGACCTGAGGGCTCAGGGTGTGGTGGTTCCGGTGTCTCATCGGGACAGATTTCGGGGGTTTTATTCCAATCTGTTCACCGTGCCCAGGAAGGAGGGCAAGGTTCGTCCGATTCTGGACTTGAAGGCTCTGAACCGCTCTGTGCGGGTTCGCAAGTTCCGCATGGAATCCCTGCGCTCGGTGGTGGCTGCCCTGGTTCCGGGGGAATTCATGGCCTCCATCGATTTGAAGGATGCGTACCTTCACATCCCCATATTCGAGGGGCATCAGAGATACCTTCGATTTGCCATTGCGGAGGATCACTACCAGTTCGTGGCGTTGCCCTTTGGGCTCGCCTCGGCTCCGCGGGTCTTCACCAAGGTGCTTGCACCGGTTCTGGCATTATTGAGGGCCCAGGGCATTTCTGTCCTGGGGTATCTGGACGACATTCTGATTCGGTCTGCGACCAGTCAGGGTCTGGAGAAGGACCTGTCTGTCACAATGCAAACTCTGCAGGAGTTCGGTTGGACGATAAATGTTCCAAAGTCGACACTGAGTCCGTCGGTTCGTCTTCCCTATCTGGGAATGATACTGGACTCGGTGCAGGCGAAGGTCTTCCTGCCGGAAGACAAACTCAGGACTCTTCAGGAGGAAGTCAGGTCCCTCAGGGACGTTCCACACTCGTCTCTGCGGACGTGTATGAGATGTCTGGGTTTGATGGTCTCGGCCTTCGAGGCGATTCCTTTCGCTCAGTTTCACACGCGGGGTCTCCAGGCGGAGATCCTGTCCAAGTGGGACGGGCGACCCCAATCTCTGGATCTTCAGATCTCGTTGAGTCATCGCACCAGGGAAAACCTTCTGTGGTGGCTACAGTCCCCGTTGGTGTCCGGGGGCAAGTCGTTTCGTCCGATCTCGTGGACGATAATCACTACGGATGCCAGCCTGTCGGGCTGGGGTGGTGTTCTGGGCGTTCTGTCCGCCCAGGGGACCTGGTCGGAGGGGGAGTCTTCCCTCCCGATCAACATTCTGGAATTACGTGCAATAAGGCTCTGTCTTCATCGCTGGACGGACCGGCTGCAGGGCTGCCCGGTTCGGGTGCAGACGGACAATGCCACGGCGGTGGCCTACATCAACCACCAAGGGGGCACCAGGAGTGCCCGAGCGGCTCGAGAAGTGGCCGACATTCTGTCTTGGGCCGAGACTCATGTCCCGGCGATAACGGCGGTTCACATTCCGGGAGTGGAGAACTGGCAGGCGGACTATCTGAGTCGCCAGACCCTGGATCAGGGGGAATGGTCTCTCCATCCGGCTGTCTTCCAGATGTTGTGCGCGAAGTGGGGTCTTCCAGATGTGGACCTGTTCGCGTCTCGCCTCAACTACAAGGTGAAGAGGTTCGTGGCAAGGACGCGCGACCCTCGGGCAGACGCGTCGGACGCGTTAGTGGCCCCGTGGCATCAGTACAGGCTGATGTACGCTTTTCCACCGATTCAGTTGCTGTCCAGGTTCCTTCGCAGGTTACACTCGGAACGCAGCACGGTGATTCTTGTGGCACCGGACTGGCCTCGCCGGTCCTGGTACGCAGACCTCGTGAATCTGGCGGTCGACGCCCCCTGGCGTCTGCCTCTTCGAGACGATCTACTGTCTCAAGGACCGATTTACCATCCTGCTTTACAGTCGCTGGCTTTGACGGCCTGGCTGTTGAGACCGAGGTCCTGAAGGAGAAGGGTCTCTCTCCAGAGGTCGTTCATACCTTGATCAACGCGAGGAAGTCTTCCTCGGGAAAGGTTTATTACCGTACTTGGAAGGCCTATTTTGCCTGGTGTGAGTCCAGGGGGTTTTCACCCCGCACGTACTCGGTTTCCCGTGTGCTGTCTTTCCTTCAGACGGGTGTCGATCAGCGTTTGGCGCTGGCCACGATAAAGGGTCAGGTGTCTGCGCTGGCCGTTCTGTTTCAACGTCCCGTGGCTTCCAACTCCTTGGTTGGCACTTTTGTTCAGGGTGTGCGGCATCTGGTTCCTCCTAGGAGGGATCCTTTGCCCCCCTGGGACTTGAATCTAGTTCTATCTGTGTTACAACGTGCTCCTTTTGAACAGATCAGGGAGATCTCGTTGTCTCTGTTGTCCAAAAAGGTCGCCTTTTTGGTGGCGATCACTTCGGCTCGCAGAGTGTCGGAACTGGCGGCTTTGTCTTGCAAGTCTCCGTACCTGGTTGTTCATTTGGATAAGGTGGTCTTGCGACCTAATCCTTCTTTTCTGCCGAAACGAGTTTCGGAATTCCATCTTAACGAGGATATTGTTTTGCCTTCGTTGTGCACGAAGCCTAAACATCCAAAGGAGGTGAGATTGCACTCTCTGGATGTTGTTCGGGCGATTAGGGTTTACCTTAAATCGACTGAGTCTTTTCGTAAGACGGACTCCTTGTTTGTTCTTCCAGAGGGTCCTCGGAAGGGCATGGCGGCTTCGGCCTCTACCATCGCCAAATGGATCAGGCAGACCATTGAACAGGCCTATGCCTTGCAGGGGAAGGTTCCCCCTGTGCCTGTGAAGGCGCACTCTACTAGATCACTGAGTACGTCTTGGGCCTGCCGTCATGGGGCTTCTGTAGCCCAGGTGTGTAAGGCGGCGACTTGGTCGACCGTGCACACTTTCACAAAATTCTACAAAGTAGATGTTCAGGCATCGGTGGATGCTTCCTTTGGCCGCAAGGTTCTTAGTGCGGCTGTTCCCTAGGGTCCCTTGTTGGGGACTCCTGGCTGTTGGGATATCTTTTGTATCCCCTGGTTTTTTTGTCTTTTCCTGGGTTGTTGCTCCTGTTGAGCACTTATTTTTGCTGTTGCCCAGCTGGTTTCCTTCCTTTGGTAAGGTTCCTTTCTTTGATGTGGAGACTGCGTTGCCTTTCGGCGCGGATGCGTTTCCCACCCCTCATGTTTGCACTGCTTTGGGACGTCCCCATATGTGACGAATATGAAGAGGCGGCGACTGTCGGAGGACGTAAGAGAAAACGGAATTTTTGTAAAATCTTACCTGTAAAATTCCTTTCTCTGAGTCCTCCGACAGTCGCCGCCCCGCCCCTCTTTTGGGGTTTGAATGTATACTCTACTGCTATTCCACTAAAACTGAGATATGGTTGCAGGAAGTAGGAGGGTATTGACTGAGGGGACCACCCCTTGAGGGTGGGATATGTTAAAGCTTTATTGTTAACATATTCTGTTGCCTAGCTACTCCTTCGGTGCAAAGTCTAATACCCCATATGTGACGAATATGAAGAGGCGGCGACTGTCGGAGGACTCAGAGAAAGGAATTTTACAGGTAAGATTTTACAAAAATTCCGTTTTTCAGCCTCTGTGTACCAGGCTTTAGATCAGGGATCACTAACTGGCAGACACACCCAGACCGAGTGACAGTCCTGTCCGGACAGCGGCAACCATTTATCAGCTGTGTGAGCTCTCCCGAGTTTCCAACCCTGCCGCTGTCATCCTCACTGCAAGGTTATTTGATACTGTTATACACACTCAGAAGCTAGGAGTCAATGTGAGCTCAGTCAGTTGGCAAAGCGTTAATTCGTGCAATTTCCTACACTCAGAAGGGGCAAATAAAAAGCCTTTAATATGCCAGCCTGCACAATTTAAAATTCTTTAAACCCTTCAAGATTCTTGCATAAGCTCAGTTGTGATTGGTTGCAATTTAAAAAAAAAAATGCTTGCCTTGGCAAAACATTCTGCACTATGCTGGCACTAAATTCACAGTGCCCAGGTTTCATAAACATCCTTCATTTTTTGATAAATGAAACCCATATCACAATGAGCGATGTAAGTTTGCTTTGTTCTTTTTTTGCCAGTGTCAGCTTTTCAGCTTCAACTTGCATCTGTACTGTAGAGCGGCTCCCTGCTCATAAAAGCTTTGTTTTATGCTGTACTTGCTTCATCTTCTGAGCTTTGATGGATATTAGCATGCCGTCTCTAGTCTGAACTGCTGCTGCTGATTGGTGTCTACATCACATTGAATAGCCTTGGATATATTTTGAAGATCTAAACCCAAACAATAAAACCTCATACAAGTTTTAACATGTTAGTGCCATTTTCAAAAGTTTTCTTTCCTTTTAAATCAGCATTTATTGAAAGTATACCAGGTGATCCTGTTATGAGGGTCCTTGTTCAGGCACTTCCTGCCATAGGGTGACAACACGCTGTCTCTGCCACCCAGCTGTGCTCCTGCATTGTCACCCTGTCACAATGGACTCTCAATGGAGACAAGTGGCCCTTTCAATACACATTATGCAGGCATGGTCGACTGTTGTCACCATTAGGAAACCCTCCCTGAGAAAAACCATACAGCTGTCGCTGGAGTGCATGTAGATAGGAAGTGACCGGTGGTGTGAATAGACCCTTAAAGTAGAAGTATGGGATAAGTAAAAAAACAAACCTTCATACCCACCTCCATGCAGTAACATCAGTGTTGAGATGCAGCTGCCCCACGTTGGCTCTAGTACAGAGAACTGAGCGTTTACATGACAGCTGATCACTCAGTTCTAGGTCTGATTTGAGTGGAGAGCAGTGACAGACAGTCATCACTCTCCTCTTCTTCTCTATCGCTCACTGGAGCTGGACTAGGGAGGGGACAAGAGCAGCTGGCTCTGGCTCTCAGTGTTCCTGGAGCTAAGTCACGTAGCTCGGTGGATCCCAATAATATTATTGGGATCCTTGCAGAGCCTGGTTTGGCTCTGTCAACTGATAGGGGGCAATAGACTGCTATCAGCTGACTCTGGGTTTACTGGGGAATGAAAGTAAGTGTATTCCTGTGACCCAAAAGAGAAGTATGGCCAAAAAAAAGCTTTGGTCATACCTCTCTTTTAATGCCAGCTAGTTTGGGTTTAGACCAGGCATGTCCAACCTGCGGCCCGGAATTGCAGGCAATGCGGCCTCCCAGCCGAATAGCTAAAAAAAAAGAAAAGCTAAATTTCCGGCGGTATTCCGGTATCAGAGCAACAGCAAACCAGTCAGTGTTGTTGTGGCGCCGGCCGGGAATGTACAAAGTACTCGGCACACCGGTATATGTCTCAGTGTCCGTGTACGGAGTCCTACAATGCTGCTGGCTGGGGAGTGGCCAAGCGGGACGAGCGCCAATGGTATTGGTTTGGAGCAGCCTGGGTGGGCGGGCTGTGGGCATGGCTTGTGGGGCGGAGCCAGAGTGGCGCATGGGTTAGAGAGCTGAGCAGGTTTCCAGGCTGGAAGACAGGTCGGGCACACACAACATAGTGACAAGCATTCAGCATACCACCAGTGCTGCAAGAAGGCTTGGGCACACCACTTTGCCAGCTGGTAAGTTCTAATAAATCTAGGTTTTAATGTGAGTGGCTGGCTTAATTTGTTGCGCTTTTTAATGTATGGTAAATGTTAGAAGAATATCCCGGGCTATGGATCTATATTAAATATTAAATGTATAGCGTATACATCCGGCTGCTGCCCACACTATAAACAACCACCTGTTGGTGGTGTCCCTATAGATGTGTAAAAGTGCTGATGTGCAAGTGAGTGGTGGCGCTACCTAGATTAATAAATAAAATTAGTGATATTCAAACCATATATTAGTAGTGATAAACCTGTGCTAATTTGTCAATGAACTAGGTTTTTGCACTTTTTTTCTGCACATTGCACTTATTTGAGAGGATCAATATATAGCACTTAGTCACTTTAGTTTTCCGATGTGAATAGCATGCATACCATATTTTATTTGTATGAATTATACGTTATAATTTATTGGCAATTATCGCAACCAGCTCATTTATTAATTAGCAAAGGTTTTATCACTGATTTTTATTACATACAATTTTTATCACATATAATTTTCGTTGTATATTTTACCTAGTTCATTGACAAATTAGCACAGGTTTATCACTACTAATATATGGTTTGAATATCAACCGAGGCAAACATATCAAGGATCTTTTCCATTTATATTTTTTTACTTTATATCACTAATTTTATTTAATTATTAATCTAGGCAGCGCCACCACTCACTTGCACATCAGCACTTTTACACATCTTTTTATTGTATCTTTTCTCAGCTCCTCAGGGCAAGTCCCTTCCATTTGCCGACCACGCTATAGCCAATTGACGGCTACAGCGCAGTCGGCTAGTTCTGGGAGGCCATCGTATAGCGGCCCCCAGTTCGAACGCGTGGAAGTGTCTGTGATGGCTGGGTCCGCAGGACCTAGTACATTGTGTTTTTGATCCATGTATTACATGTTCTGTCAATATACTTGCCTCAATAAAGAGATTGACATAGAAAATAAAAATATCCCAATAGTTTTATGTTGCCCTGTTGGTTTTTTTTTACGTTTTGAAATGTAAAAAAATAAAAATGAAGTTTTATTACTTATATACCTTAACTATAGTATATATTTTATATGCGGCCCAAGAAAATTTTTCTACACTCAATGTGGTCCAGAGAAGTCAAAATGTTGGACACCCATGGTTTAGACCTACTTGAACTCCTGAGAAGGAGACCCAATTACTACCTCTGTAGTTTTACTTAACCACTTGCCGACCGCCGCAAGTAGATATATTGCGGCGGTCAGCCCCTCACAGGCAGAGTGACGTACCGGTACGTCACTAGCCTGTGAGGCTCTGGGGAGCGCGCGCCACCGGCGGCGCGCTCCCGCTCCCGAGTGGTCACGGACTCCCCCGTGCGTGTGACCGGCGGACCCGATGTCCGCCGCTCACTCAGCAATCGTCTGGGGAGAGGGAGAAAGGCAGGCGGCTTGTGTAAACAAGCTGCCTGTCATTCTCCCCTGTGTAGAAACTGTGATCACACGGTTCTACTATGTAGGACCGTTGATCACTGTTTCTACAGCTCAAGCCATATCCCTTCACAGTAGAAAGCACACCCCTAGGACACACTTAACCCCTCCCTCTCCAATACAGTTAACCCGTTCCCTGCCAGTGTCATTTTTGCAGTAACCGTGCATATGTATAGCACTGATTACTGCAGTAATGTCACTGGTAACCCCAAAAGTGTCAAAAATGTCAGTCAAGGGTCCGATCTGTGCGCCCCAATGTCGCAGTACCGCAAAAAAAATCGCAGATCGCCGCCATTACGCGTTAAAAAAAACCCACCAAAAAGTACAAAAATCTTTCCCTTTGTTAGTAAACGCGATAACTTTTGCGCAAACCAATCAAAATACGCTTTTTGCGATTTTCTTTTTTTTTTTTTTACCAAACCTAGGTAGCATAAAACAAATTGGCCGAAAATGTTAAAAAATTTTGATTTTTACATTTTTTTTTTTGGGAATTTCATATAAAAAAATGTGAAAAATATTGTTATTTTTGCAAAATTGACGCTTTTTTTTTGTTTATAGCGCATGATCAAAAAATCGCACAGGTGATCAAATACCACCAAAAGAAAGCTCTGTTTGTGGGAAAAAAAGGACGTCAAATTAGTTTAGGTACAGCGTCGCACGACCGCGCAATTGTCCGTTAAAGTCACGCAGTGCCGAATCGCAAAATACCCCCTGGTCTTTAAGCAGCCAAATCCTCCGGGGCTTAAGAAGTTAAAGTGGAACTGTTTGCTTTACAGCCCAACCAAACTTTCAGTTTAAATCAGCTAAGTATATTCCAGATGCATCAAAAGAAAATATGGGCAAAGTCTTACAGGCCTTTTTCTTAGGGAATCAGCTACAGCCTAAGTAGAAAAGCCTGTCTCCCCTCAGCATGGTACAGATAAGGTCTGACGTACACCCTGTTGAGTCAGAGCTACAGCTCTCCAATTGGCAGGATGCATGATTTTTGCTGTTCGCAGACCTATAGATCTGACTTAGCAGGACCTTCGTGGCAGAAGCACAAGATATCACTTTAATTCAAACTGTAGATTTTAAAAAGATTGATCACCACTTTTACAATCGCATTAGTAAAATAAGTTGGGTTTATAGTTGACACCGCCAGTAGCCTCAAAAGTGGTAAGAGCTAAACACAGTTCATAAGTCTATATAGTGACAGCTTGCTTGGCCCCAGAGCAGCTTCTCAGCAGATGGCAGGTTATCTGTAATAGAGTAAAATGGACACCAGAGGGTGCTTCTGTGTGTAGCAAATCAGATGGCAAGGGCGTGAAAGAGGGAATGGCTACGCTTTTCATTTCCGTAACAAGTCTGCCCACCTACAGCTAACAGACTAGTCCTCCCCATTCCCCAGTTGGTATCTTGGTTTGCTGATCAATTCATCCTCTCCTCAAGCTCGACATCTCCCGGCTTCTTTCATGCATAATCACTAGGGGTGGGGTTTGAGGCCAGCCAGTCCACTCATTGGGATGGAAGTAAGCCATAGGTGGGCACTGGGCAGGCTTGTGTATAATGCGTTACCACCTTGAAACGTGTAGCTACGCTCCCTTCCACACCCCTGGCATCTAAAGTCATCCTGGAATATTTTCATGCTGCCCCAACTGGCTCTGTTGCTGTAGCTCTATATGCTGCAGGCAGCTTCTCTCTACACCTCCCTGGATTGCTGCAGTTTTGGTCATTTTTTCCTAAAATGACTTTCTTTGGTTTTCTGATATGCCTTCTTTCATCTTATTAAACGTAAGGGCATTTTTTACTGTTTTTAATAAAAGAAACGCGTAACAAATTGCGTCAACTAAATGTCAGTAGCAATTATATGACAGGTAGATCAAAGTTGAATTACAGAGCTATCAAATTTACTACTATTAATAACGTGGTGGGGGGGGGGGAAGGGTAGAACATGGTAAGAGAGAAGGGGGGGGAGATGGAAGAGATGGGGTGGGGGGGGTGATAGAAGAGGGGGATGTTAAGGGTGAGGAATAAGTTTTTCATGAAAAGCAGTAAATACAGTAGCGGACACATTTCTCGGTTACAACAAATTAGAGCATATAGGTCTACTAGATGCATACTCCAACATGGCAAGGAAAAGAATCTTGAGTTTTATGGGGTAGACCTCTAATTGGGGGGAGAAGAGTTTACAGGGGGGCACTATGTGAATACTCAAGTTCCAGAAATGTAGATGGGAATAAACATAGAGGACTTTCTACTGGGAGAACGCCTTCGGGTTTGCGTCAATATCCAGTTAGTTGTTTTGTGGAAGGGACCGAGGAGGGGATGGAGGAGGTGAAAATGTTGGGGAGGCCACCAGCATATTTGTGGCATGTAAGTACTATCCCATTCAAAATGGCTTGTCCTTTGGTAAAGGGAATTTGGCAAAGTTGGATGAGAACCATAGGGTGGGTCCTGAGGAAAATTGAACATCTAAGAGGTCTCTGCTTAGCAGTTTCGTTAATTCTCATTGAACATCCTTAAGCGTGGGTGGAGAGAATGTGTGACTTTAAACTTTTCATTTCCATTGGATGTGTTGCTTTGAGGAAACCACACCTAAAATAAAAAAAATTAAAAAGAAATGGGAATATTAGTGGTATGTAGATAATAAACATCAACACAATTTAATAATGATTAACATAAAAAAGGTTAGATCGAAAATGAGACCCATTATAACATCATATTTATTCATCACATACAATCTTGCTTAGGCCCCTTTCACACAGGGAGTCCGCCGATCCCCCGCTGAGCAGGCGGATGGCAGCTCTATCTCCGCGCTGTGTGCGTAGACAGAGCTATCAGATCCCCATTCTTCTCTATGGGGGAATCGGATGAGAACAGACCGTCTGTACGTTCTCATCCAATCTGATCCGCCAGACGGATGGAAAATAGGGTTTCCATCTATACGGATTTGACGGATTGGAACGGATGTCAGCGGACATGTCTCTGCTGACATCCGATGCCCCATAGAGATGCATGGGGCATCCGTTCAGATCCACCTGAAAAACGGACAGGCGGATCTGAACGGTCCACTTGTGTGAAAGGGGCCTTATACTGGTTTCTTGGAACCAAGTCCACGTTTTCTTTTACAATATTTTATATTGAATAAATACAGACACCAAGGCCAGTGGCGAACAGTGATTTGAGGAGGATAACATACTACCACAGACGAGTAGGCCTCTCATATGGTGTAGCTAATAATTCCAACAAAGATGAAAGGTAACCAGGTGAGAATGCCTTGGTACCTTTACGGTCTATGGGGTAATAAGAAACCATGTAGCTCTCAATGATCAAAGCCCAGAGGGTACGCTAGGCAAACAATATTCCAGAAATCATCGTGTAACAAATATAATACAATACCTGAGACTGACCTATGTTCGTCTATAAAATAAAGTTCGAGAGCCCTCTCAGAGACCAAAAAAATTTAAGAAAATATCTATTTGAAAAACAATATTAAGAGATAAGGGGAAAAAAGTGTGGGGGGGGCTATTCCATAAGCCTCCTGATATGCAAGAGATCTGTACCCCCACCCAAAGGCCAGAAAGCTGTACCTTTTAAAGAAAAGGGGAGAAAAATGTAACCCCAAAAGTGTGGCCAGAAAACAATAGTAGACTCCACACACTTGTATCTGGCTATAAATAACCAAAAATAAGAAGTAAAAAAGAAGAAACAGAACAAAGAAAAGAACAAAAAATAAGAGTAAGCATAGGAAACCAAGGAGAAAAGAGTTACGAAAGAGAAAAGAAGCCCCAACCCAGGGAATCCAGGGCCGCCACCAGCGGGCTTGACAAAATGTTCTAGAAGTCCAAAAAGTAGGAAGGCAGGCTCGTCACTGGAAACTGGTCCAACCAAGGTTGCCAAATCTTACCAAATTTGTCCCTTGTGTCTGCGAATATCGCCGTAAGCTTCCCATTCATCAACATAACCATGCACCTGTTGCTTCAAGTCCACTTTTTCAAAGATGCATATGTGATTCAGGTAATAGTAATGATCCTATATGGTGGATCATATTAAGTTGTTTCAAAATATAGGACCATTTGCATAAAAAAAAAAAAAAACCCCATCAGAAGCCACCTGGTATGAGCGGCCAGTACAGCATATACGTCTGTAATTGTTGTTGCTCTGGATTTTAGATCTTTTGCTGGCGGTATAAAAATAAGCACAAGAAATGGGCACTTTTAGAATGGCATGTACAACGCCCATTAACTAGGCCGTCCTCATCATAATTTATTCATAGTACCTCACACAAGTTATCGCTAGTGAACTGTCAGGAAAGAACCGCGGGCCGCAGCTACATCCAAGGACGTCCGAGGCTTCCGCCGCGTCTTCCCTCCCTCCTGCATGGAAAAATTAATTGCTGCTTGCAGAGATAATCTTAATCTTATTCCTTCTTTTTTTTTTTTTAAATGTTATTAGCTCCCATGTAATTATCACTTACCCTCTCTTGTCTGGCTGGAATTATACAGCGTTGGATGTCTGTGACGCCTTGTTGGCTGCGTGAATACATATTTCTCACCTGTCTCGTCTCAGTGGCCCATATTATGGTTGAGTGCTGGTTGAAGATTTACCTTGTATAACTTTTCCGCTCACATGGCAAGTGTGTTGATGAGTACCTGTTAGGACACAGGCTGCACTTTGCAAGCTATGTTTTTAAAGAGTAACTCCACTATCCCACAACTATTGTAGAGAAAAAAACATTCCCCTCTGGCTGATCTGTGTACATTGCTGGAATTTTAAGAAAACTTTGTTACAGATTCCTACCTTTTGTTATTCTGAAGGAATAGCTGTTTGTCTGTGTCCATGTGCAGAGTAAATTCGTATGGGAGTGATTTTATAATTATCAACCAGCTGCTGCACCTGCATGGCTGTAATGAGGAAAGCTGCTGGGTCTGCATCTCTTTAGATGTGATTTCCCTTTTAAAGTATTACACCAAAAATGACATTTCTCTTTCGTTCATTGACGGACATAACTATTGGGTTATACTTCCCCCTACAGGAGTAGGACACTAGGCAGAAAAAGAATCTGGCTACGCACATGGGCAGTCCCAGGGAGTATACTCCCTCTCCCTGCTATAGGTACTTTTTTTTCTGCCTAGTCAGGAATAAGGACCTAGTTCCTTGATGGGATCTCTGGTCCTGGCAAATTATTTTCTTTTTACTCGTCAATTTTTTCTCTTGGATTTTCCCTGTAAGATCTACAATAAACTGCCAGAATGGGCGACAGGCTGGATAATCTAGATCCAGTGGTCACCCCAGTCTGGCCAGCGTGCAAACGCAGACCTCAGCTCTGCGCTAGATCGGCCACAACATAACTCAGGGGGCTGGCCTGTGAGTTAAACGCCTCGCGAGGTCGCATATGACCGGGTCTCGGCCCGAGTTGCTGCATTCCTGCTGGCCCACAGCCCCCCCAATTTGATGGAGAGGGGTTCTGTCTAGAGCAGTGCCCACCTGGTTCCTGGCTTGGTGAGTGGCTGTCCCCCTCTCTCCCCCTGGAGGGTACGTGGACCCCTCCTCGGGATGGTCAGACTCCTGGGTTCCCCTCTATCCTGTCAGGCACCCCCCCTTTCATCTGTCCCCCATTCTACCCCTCCCCTCCCCTCCACTTTTGCTGGGGCTGTTTGGAAGGTCTGATCCACCTCCTGGGGTGGGGGCAGGGTGCTATCTGTGCGTCAGACCTTGAAGATGGAGGACTCGGCTGCGACGGAGGTGCAGGTTCCCTTTGACACTCACAAGCCATCCAGAGTGGCAAAGGTGTTTCCTTTCCTTGCCTATTTTGACAAAATTGTCGCTAAAGAGTGGGGACAACCAAAGCGTCCCCTCTGGGTCCCTAAGCGATTTTTCTGGGAGTTACCCCTATGAGGAGTCCCATATTAAGAAGTGGACTTTCCCACTGGTGGTGGACCCTCTGGTTTCCAGTTTTAACAAGGCAACTATGATTCTGGTTGAAGAGTCCCTGGCCTTTAAGGATCCGGCAGACAGGAAGCCCAAGGCTGTGGCCCGCAATATGTACACTCAGGCTTGTTCGGCACTGAGGCAAGTTTTCACCATTGCCCTGATGTCGCAAACTCTGACCGGTTGGGCTAAGCTTTTATGTCGTGACCTAGACAGAGAACAGCTCCCCTCTCTGCCTTTGCTGAGCTGGTGGACCAGCTGGTCCAGGGGCTGCAGTTTATCTTTGATGCCTCTTTGGATGCCGCTCCTCCTAGTGGCTCGGCACACCGTTTCAGCAGTGGTCCTTCAGCATGTCTTTTGGCTCAAATGCTAATCTGCGGACCAGACTTCTAAAAAGACCTTAACTAATCTACCCTTTCAAGGAGATCGCCTGTGTGGAGCTACCCTGGATGATCTCATTAAAGGTCTCACATGGGGGAGAAGTATCTTTCTTTTGCAGGCTACTAAGAGCAAAGAACCTTGTCGTAGACATTGGCCCTCCTTCCTGGCTCATAGGAAGTTTTTTTCGTCCCTCAGGGTAAACAGACAAGGGCTCTAAGCCTTTCAGGGCCTCCTCTGGAGGAACCAATCAAACCTGGTCTGTCAAGCCGAGAGCGGGCTTCTCCAGACCTGCAGACAAGGCTCCTTCAGCATGAAGGTGCGCCCTCACCCATATCAAGGGTGGGGGGACGTCTTTGCTGGTTTCTGGACCAGTAGACTTCCCTGGTACAAGACACAAGTGGGTCCACAAAGTCATTCGGTCCGGCTACAAGATCGAGTTTCGCTCTTGTCCCGTGGCAAGGTTCTTTCCTTCCAACTTGTGCCTGTTCCCCAACCGCTTACAGGGTCTGTTTGGGGCGGTACAAGACCTGTTCCTTCAAGGGGTGATGGTCCCGGTTCTGACTTCGGAACATTTCAGGGTTTTTACTCAAACCTGTTTAGAGTTCCCAGGAAGGAAGGTGCGTCCAATCCTGGACCTCAAGGCGCTGAACTGCTTTGTGCGGGTGCAGAAGTTCAGAATGCAATCCATTCGCACGGTGGTGGCATCTCTGCATCAGGGGGATTTTTTTCCCTCTATCCACATCAAGGATGCTTACCTTCACATTCTGATATTTTGAAAATCCTTTTTATTATTACAACACACAAACCAACAATAACAACAAGGTGCATAAGGTTCACCCAAAAGCATGCAGTAACAGCAATCATAAGAAAGGGTCACCCACGCAGGGGCAATAAGCAATAGATACAGATGGCACCATGGTAGGCAAATACAAATATCAAGTCACAGCTTAGCACTCCTGGAAGCGAAAAGAAAAAAGGAATCGGGCAGAAAACATATTAGCGACTAGAACCCCCTCCCCTGGTCTCCCAAACCCCCAGCCCCCAGGCAGGTAGCAAGCAAGGCAGAGGTGGAGTCCGATAGCCATCGTGACCAAACCCTGTCGTGCTTCTTAGGGCACCCCCTATGATAAGTGTCTCGATAAAGAGGTATCACTGAGTCCACCAGCGTCCGCCACCACTGAAGCGATGGGGGAGACTGCTGTTTCCAGTGCAGCATAACATTCTTCCGGGCATAAAAGAGAAGGAGACCCATCAAGGTACGATCCGCCACCCGAGGAAGCAGATCATCCAGAAGGCCCAACAGTGCCACTGCAGGCGAAGGGTCAATAGAGGTCTCGAACTGCGTTGACTACCGTAAACACCTGGGACCAGTAGGCCATGAGTGCTGGGCATGTCCAGAAGATATGCATGAAGTCACCCGGGGATTGGCCGCAGCGCCAACAGTCTGGGGAGTGGGAGACACTCATCTTGTGCATACGGTGGGGGGTGAGATAAGTCCTGTGGACAATCCTGTATTGAATCAGTCTATCCCAGAGGGAGGTGGATGCTTCTTTTGGCCGCAAAGTTTTGTAGGCTGCTGTTTAAGAGGGGCTGTTCCCTTTTGAGGGGTGTTTTTCTTTAAACTTTATTTTTCAGACTGGGCTCCTGTGACCCAGTTAAGGCTCCTGTGTCCTGGTTAAGGCCACTTATGTTTAGCCTTGGGTTATTTTCCCCACCCATCATTTTCCTTTTGGCACTGCTTTTGGATGTCCCAGTAGTTATGATTTACGGAGAGCTGTGTCCGTCGATGAACGAAAGAGAAATGGGATTTTTATTCTTACCCTAAAATCCATTTCTCTGAGTTCATCGACGGACACAGCACCCACCCCTCTATGGAGTTCTGATGCATCTAATACTGCTTGCTACTAAACTGATTACCTAGAGCGGGGCGGGGGTTTATATACCAAGCTGAGGATGGCCCATGGGCATAGCCAGGTGTTTTTTGTTCTGCCTATTTCTACTCCTGGAGGAGGCAATATAACCCAGTAGTTATGATTTGGGATTGCTATGTCCGTCGATGAACATCGATTTTACGGTAAGTACAAAAATCCCATCTTTATAGTAGTTGCAGAAACCAATCATAGGTGGCAAAAGAAAAAACACAAAATATTTTTTTGCCTAAAAACTGACATAAGCCGAAATGAATGTAAACAGACGGCATCCATTTACATCTGTTCAGGTTCATCTAGTAGAAAAGGATGCAGCCTTGTTAATTTTTTTAAAAACAGACCTAAATGGAAATGAATGTAGGCGGATGTAAACGAATGATCATCTGTTTACATCTGCAAGCCCATATGAATAAATTGCTGTAAATTTTTTATCAGAAAACAGACAGGTGACAAACAGAAAACCCGTGTGAAAGGCCCCTAAAGAGAACTAGTCCCAATTGGCATTTGAAACAATCCAAATCTACACCTTTGAGTTATTGCTACATGTATATTGTTACATTGTATCCTTTCAGTAATTGTTTGCTTGATTTTTGTTTATTTATTGTATTCTCTCCCTGTCAGTCTGTTAGGCTGTTCTACCTTCTGTCTGAGTTTTGGTTGTCATTCAGAAAACAGCCATGCAGAAAAGGCACTGTCAAGATTAAATAAACTAAAACTAAACGCAAAGGTTTTACCTTCATTCAGCATCCCGTAGAGAGTGTCTTTTATCAACCTTGAGCTCAGGCAGGAGACAGGTCAGCTCTCATGGGGGCCTTACACTGGGCTGACAACTCGCTGTAACAGGTAGAGAATACAAACAAGCCAATAACTTGCTATTCTTGAGAAATAACAGTTGTGGAGTGGACTTTTTGGTTTCCTATTTCTAATTGGTTCCCTTTACAAAAAAATAAGTTGTCATTAATCAGCAACCAGAAGAACACACGAGGCACAGCATGGGAACCACTTAAAAAGTTGTCGGAGGCTAGTTTATGGATTTTGTAAAAAAAAAAAAAAAAAAAAAAAAATATATATATATATATATATATATATATATATATATATATATATATATATATATATATATATATATATATATTTTTGACAACCATGTACTAGGTTTATTTTAAAGAAGAGTCGTGGGATGTTGACTTCATATAGTAAATATTCTCAGGGCTTGGCCAACATTTTATATATACCCTAAGAGATGCAAACAGCTGGAGTTTTTTTTTATTTATTTAATTTTAGATAGCGTAAGGGAGGGTTATAACCGCTGTCAGATTTTGTTTTCGCTGTCTGTGTCCCATTGCGGAGATTTCCCTTTTCTTCCTGTCCCATAGCCAAACAGGAAGCGAGAACAAATCCCTGCAGAATAAGAGGATCCAATGGGGACCCCCAGATCACCAAATCCAGTGTACACTTTGGAAGATTTCCCCAATATTACATTTCTGGGGACAACCCAAAATGTGGGATTTTTTTTACTTTCACTTTCAATGACAATGGTAAATAGGAGACAGATAGAGAGGGTGAATCTCTCTAATGGGGACACAGACCGCAATAAAAACCTAATAGGTTTTCTAATCCATCTCCACCCCAACATTAAAAACAACATTTTTTTCCTACTTTAAAGTGATTGTAAAGTCTCTTTCCTTGGCTTGTAGTGTAATGTAACAAAAATGTAAATTGAAGCGCCACACCACTGCTTCAAGGTTCAGATACGACTTTATTACAGTAAGGGTTAGGAGGACAATCAAAAGGTTATCCAAAGCGTTATAGTGGTCCAAAAAATCCTCCCTTGATCAAGAAATCCTCCCTTGGTCCAAAAAATCCTCCCTTTATCAAACCCAATAGAACATCTCCCTATGCTTTTTTTTAGCCCTCATAAATAAGGTGTTTTAGGAACCCTGAAACCAGTGATGTATTTAGGTTTTGTGTTACCCTAGGCCTGACTAAACTCGTGCACCCCCTAATTTAAATATGACACACCCCTTCCTGCCAAGGCCACACCCTTTCCAGTTTAAGACCCACCCTGTCATCTGCAAACCACACCCCTTCCTCTTTATATATAACCAAATTAACACAGCGCTTGCATAAAGATGTACTAAATCGACTATAAACAAAATTGACAAATGAAATGCAAATAAATTATAAATATCCCAAAGAAATCATAAGTATATTTGCGTATAATAAATAAGTGTCCAAAAAGTTCAATCAATAAAACATATTCCAATACAGTGTCCAAATAGGTGATAAATCAATAAAGTGCAAGGTGCTCCAGTGCAGACACAAAACATTTGTGCTCCCGGTGACTGTGACCCCTCCAGGAACCCTACTCACCAGAACGAATGGACCCTGACTAGGGTCAAGAAAGCCTGTATATAAGTGGATGTTAGTATGCACCCAATCTTCAACTTGACAGTAGAGGGGCTAGATGGATAATCCTTGGTGGATGATGGTCCTCATACATGATGGTATTAAGATTCTGCTGTCCAACGCGGTTTTTATTTTTTCTTGCCTCCCTTTGCTGTGCTTTCAAGTCTGTAAGTAAATATAAAACCTCCGCAGTGTTTGTTAAACTGACAATGCTCACCCAATATCATTATATCAATATCAGAAGCCTCTCAACACCTAAGCTGTGTTGAGAGGCTTTTGCTTGCTTTAGGTAGGTTTTCCATACCCATGCAAGTCTATTGGAATGCAAAATCTGCATTAAGCACAAGTAAATGCAGGTCAGAAGGAGGTCAAGTGCACCTGTCAACGAATTCTGAATGATCACTGAAACATCTCAAACTGATGTCAGAACAAATGCCAGTGCTAAGTAATAACAAAACCACTTCCAGTGGTGGAAGTGCTCATATTCACCTGCTAAAATACCCCTAAATGTCATCACATTGGGGCAGCACATAGGGTTTGGGTAAATCCATATTTGTGGATTATTGGACATACAATGCTGGTCTGACAACTCTGGTACTGCTCTTGGCTGTCAGCACCACTTATCGCAGGAGGAACGCTGGGATGGGGACCTGCCCAACTACAGTTCCATTTGAAGGTGGTCATTTGACATTCACAAACCAGTTTAATAGTCAAAGCATTAGGACTCAATCAGGCCAAAAAATTACCCCAAAATATGTCAACACACAGCCTGAAAGATCTTTTACCTGTGTATGTTTAATTACAATACATTTTGCTAAATAAAACAGGATTAACTGACAATAAGATGTTCCTATAGAAAAAAACCTAAGACAAATCAGCAGGTTGCAAAAACCATGAGCAAAAAAAGTATATGTTCCAGCTTTACTTCTCATCCAGAAGACTACAAAAGCCCGGTATGCCGCAGTGGAGGGTAGGCGGAGCATTAGGCTGCTAAGACCTGAGACAGGAGCTACACTAAAAGTGTAAAAAGTGTACTAAACGTGTAGCGCAAGCGGTGGGGTCTCTTTTTGTGCAGGAGCCAGGAGGAGTTTTTTTTTCATGCGGGCGTCTTTTTTGTCGCCCCCCTGCAAAGTGCCGTCCTAGGCCTGGGCCTTGTTCTACAGGCAGGATGCTGTAGAATTTCCAGCGGGAGCGAGGTAGTGGGCGGGCGTAGGCCTTGCGTTATGGCCTGTGGAACTCAGGAGAATGGCGGGGGCTTCCGGCACGTCACTTCCGGCCCTGGGTCCTGCGAAGAGTGAAAACCCGGGGACCCAGGCGGCCTATTTGAATGCCAGCCACAGGCAGCTGGTGGTCCTTTTTTAAACGCAGGGGCCTTCAGAGGTGGGTGCAATGCTGCAGGAGGAGGACTGACCCATGGAGCCAGAGGTGCAAGGTGGCAGTGGTGCCGGCCAGTTAAGGTAGGCAAACACTGGGGTGGTTTAGCCTACAGGAGGGGGGAGGGGGACAGGGGATTCCCCAGAGGTCCCCCTCTCCTCCTTGGTGATACCGGATCTGGGCCAGAAGCCTAGTAAATCCGGTTTTTGGCTGGTGGGGGTGCACTTGGGTGTTGGTGAAGGCACACCCATTCATGTGAGGGTCCTTTGACAGCATATCCTTTTTTGTTCCCCCCTTTCCCTTCTTCTCCCCTCTCTTTTTTCAGGCTCAGCCCAAGGAATCAGAGAAATTAGGGGGGAGGGGGGAAGAAGTGCCTGTCTTGCATGTCTAAATTTAGGGAGCGTTGAAACAAACCCCTCTGCAAACCTTGTATAGATAAACTGGTATACAAGGAGGCTACAGGAGCGTGTAAGGACTTGATTTTGAGCATGAAGAAAGTAATGAAGGCAATAAAATCTATGCTGTTGAACCTTGAGACCCCTAAACAGCCAGCTGAAGTACTTCTTGCTTCAGCCCCAGAGGAGGGCGATGAAACGCGGGAGGAAGACCCGGATTCCTTGGAGGAGCTAAATGAAGCAGCTTCATCCAAGGATACTCCAGATCAAGGGACCAAATTACCTAGATATAGGCTCTCACAGGTAGATGCCTAACTGGGTGTGATTTACGAAACCTTGGAGATCATAAGGTACAGGCTTCTCTGTCTCTCCATGATCAGATGTACCAGACCCTGAAAGAGGAGCAAGGCAGGGTATTTCTGGTACACAGTGCACTGTCAGACTTTTTAAAAAGGAGTGGGTGGAGTCTGAAAAAGTAATTTTTTCCCAACAGTCTAAAGAGGAGATTTCCCTTTAGTGAAGATCCCTCGTGCGTATAGAACAAAGTGCCAAAATTAGACGCAGCCTTTTCCCAGTGTGCCAAATCAACGGGCCTCGCGTTTGAGGAAATCGGGATCCTTAGGGAACCCATGGACAAAAGAATGGAGGTGGTGTTGAAATGATCTTGGGAAGTAGTAATGGCTAGTTTAAAGCCAGCAATGGCTACAACAGTGGTAGCTCGCAATTTAGTGGTCGCGTTAGACCAGCTAAAGGCCCATTTGGGGGGGGGGGGATTTCTCGGAAGGAAATCCTGGATTCCTTACCTATGTTACAGAAAGCCGCAGGATATATGACAGATTCCTCAGCGGAATCTGTTAAGCTCTCGGCAAAAGCCTGGTTAACTCTTCTCGCCGGGCTCTATGGCCCAAATCCTGGTCAGGGGACCCGGCTTCAAAAATAAGACTTTGTGGCATCCCTTTTGAGGGGGACCTTTTATTCGGACAAGACCTGGAGAAGGTTTTGGACTGAACCGCGGATAAGAAAAAAGCCTTTCTGATCAAAAGCAAGAAGACCCCGGAGAGGCGTTTTTTTTTCGCCACCAAAGGTGGCCTCTAAAGGCCTCTAAAGTACCAGGCACTAAGAAGCAAGCTGGGGCGACTCCAGAACAGAACGAATTTGGTGAGCAGCAACAGGGTCCAGCTACTCGACATTTATTAAACATTATAGACTAGACCTTCTTTCAGCGCAGGATCAATCGTTTGGGAGAAAGGTCCTCCAGGTGGTTGCCCCCCCCCTAATCTGGTAAGTTCTCATTGATCCTCTCCTGTGCTGTCCTGGACAGACGACTGGAGAAAACCAGAGTTAGACTTACTTGTAACTTGGTTTCTAGGAGTCGTCCAGGACAGCAGGGATTCCCTCCCTATATGCTTTTTTAACCTTGGGCGAGTGTTTTTTGTTGTTACAGATACCGTTCTGGGGAAGTTCTCGGATAAAAGACTAGGGAAGAGGAATAGTGACCGCCTTTTAAAGGATTTCACCTTTGTGTTTCCTGTCTCTAAAGGTGGAGCCCTTTCTCTCCTGTGCTTTTCTGGATGACTCCTAGAAACCGAGTTACCGGTAAGTCTAACTGGTTTTCTGGCTGTGCTGAGAACATAGCCTGCCTGTCATCCAATGATCAGACTTGTCTTCTCACACAACACTTGCACAGCTATTCACTGGAAAGAACAGGGTGCTGTTGCTTTTCCTCCCCCAGCTCTTATGCAGCTGAGAACAGAGGGAATGTGATCACTTATACAAAGGTGAAGAAAGTTCTTTATATATTTTTGTTTTGCCTTTCATTTCTATTTTAAACTGAATGGGTTGTTTTACAAGGTGATCATTTACAATCACTTTACCCTGCACGGGGACTTTAACTACCATTTTAAGGTAGAGGAATCTTCTTACCCCTTTTTTATTTTTTAAAATTTGTATTTTAGATCAAGTCTTTCAATCCTATCTGGACTTAGCCGTATAAAAGCGTCAAACATAGATTCCCCTTTAATAATTTTATATTTTCGTTATTTGGATCATAGCGTCTCTTTAAAAGTGATATATATGATTACCTAAAAAAATCTGCTTCAGATAAAGCCGGTCTTTTAATTATGGTAATTGACAGCTCCGGAGCTCTGGGTAGTAACCGCACGACTGAAGTGCCTCCATGATGAAAAGGATGCTGCGAGCGGGGCCTAATCAGGGAGGTTCTGAGCTGTACACATAGAGAGGATTAGTTTCTTTGAAATCAGCCTCAGTAATGTATTTCCAGCTGGCTGAGCTGACAGTACTCTCCCTTTTGAAGATAGATCTTATCCGGATATGTATCTACCTAATAGAACAATGAAATTAATTCTCCGAGATGAGGCCTTGTGAGGGATTTGTGGAGGAGCTAATAGGATTGCAGACCAGCACTGGGTGGTTATCTCTTGGAGTTTAATCCCAAACGGATAAATGGTTTGTTAGATTTATTTTTGAAAATAAGAATGCACAAGAATACTGTCTATTTTTAATGAAGAAGTAAAACTTCAGGGATTGAAAAAAAAAAATTCTTTTTGTTGGAGAGAGTACAAATTTATAGCTGGTTTTAGATTGTGAGTATGTGTTCCAGGGATGTAAGATAGGAGAGGAATGGAGTAGGAAAAGTAGAGGTGTGACGAAACCGAAAATTCAGTATGCACTTTGCTGAAACCGAAAAAGACAGCTTTTTAAATAATATATATATATATATTGTGACAGGAAGTCAGGTAAATCTGGGAATGTAGTCACTGAGAGGAGACACATTCCCACCTGCTTTGAAAGTTCACTGATACTATAGGGTGTTGGCTGCAGAGAGAGCCAGCAGGAAGTTGAAAACCATTCAGCTGTTCAGAATGAGGAGATCAAGGACTCTATAATTTGTCCAGAGAAAATCTATTGAGTGCTGCCTCCTGTCGCTGTGTGAGCTGGGAAGAAGAGGACAGACATACGTGTACCTCCCGACGCCGTGTGGGCATGGGAGAAGGACTGCTGCCGCCTGTCGCCGTGTGGGCTGGGAGAGGGGGACAGTCGGATGTGTACCTCCCGACAAGCTGGTGAGCATGGGAGAAGACCCCCTAAAGCGATGTGAAGCTAAGGAGGGTAACCACGAGTGAAGACGTCTCAAAGGTGAGAAGACAAAGTGTTCCATGTGAAGAGTGTGAAGAGTAAAGGGACCTGTTAAATGAACTGTGTTCAATATGAAGAATCTGAAGAGTAAAGGATCCTGTTATAAATGAACATGTGCTGTGTGAAAGAAAACAAAGGGACATGTTCAATGGACAATGTTTGTGCTGTGTGAAAAGCAAACAAATGGACATTTGAGTGTCTGCTGTAGGATCAGCAGTGTCGGCCCAACAGTAGGTTGGAAAGACTTCTTAGGTAGGTTCCAGCGTGAGAAGGTAGCCGCCCACAGAGGCAAGGATTTATTTTGTCTTTTATTTTATTTTGGCTGTTTTGACGCTTGCAATTGTATGAAGTAAATTGCATGAATAAATCAGTCTTGTTTTCAACCTCTGCTCGGCTATCTCTCTGTGAAAACGCACCCCCAAAGGGGTCATCCACGCCTACCACCGAGCTAATCCCTTACAATATATATATATATATATATATATATATATATATATATATATATATATATATATATATATATATATATATATATATATATTTTTTTTTTTTTTTTTTTTAATATATAATTGTATCATATTCGACATTTTAAATAAAGCGAACTCCACCCAAAAGAAGAAGCTCTGCTTGTTTGCACCCATTGCCACATTTGGCACTTTTTCGGAGGGGATCGGGTACCTGATTTTGACAGGTACCTGCTCCTGCTTCCTAAAGTGATTGGCTCGGACATGTTCGGATCGAGCCCTCCAGGAAGCCGCCACTGCACACCACCAATCATAGGCAGTGAGGCATTTCCCGACCGGCAGCTACACTTACACACGCTGCCTATGATTGGCGGTGTGCAGTGCTGGCTTTCTGGAGGGTTCGATCCAAGCTTCCTGAGCCCATTGCTACTTCCTGATAAGATCTCCGCACAGCGATCTCCGTCATTTACGGCCCCTCCTCCTCCCCCCTGCTGCCTTCAGGGACCTGGGTGTATCCCAGAAGACAACAAGACCATTCAGAAAACGCAGGGTGACTCGCGAATGCGCAATGCCGGCGCCTGCATCCAAAGAATCGGCTTGGGGTGCTGACATCGCAGGATCCCTGGACAGGTAAGTGTCCCTTTATTAAGCAATACGTGATTCTGCCTATAGGAGCCACCGCCCTGCAGTATGTGTACATGGGGCAGTCAGCAAGCGGTTAATATTATGAATTTAAATGAATATGAATTTCTTGTTTACCAAGCAAATTACCTTGTCTAACGGTATGCATTAAAAACAGGGGTTTAGTTTAGTTAGCACACATTTGCAAACGCATTTGTAATCTGCAAGGCTACTTCACGGCACCCATTGTATTACAGGAGTTAGCACTGCAAGTAATGCAGGGTACCGTGAAGTGGCCTTGCAGCTTACGTATGCATTTGCAAATGTGTGCTAAATAAACCTACTGTTTTTAACGCATACTGTTTATACGCATATGGTTAATTCGGTTGGTAAACCGACTGGTTGGTGAGTTGAACTGGGAATTTCTGGTTTTGTCTTGCATGCATTGCCCTTCCTTGTGCTCCTTGCTGTGAAGGCTAGTCATAGGTGGGGGCTGGAGCCATTTTGTTTGTTGCTTGCTATGGGGGCACTCAGCAGGGGGAAGGAGCCAGGAGCGCTGGCGGGGGACCCAAAAAGAAGAGGATAAGGGCTGCTTTGTGCAAAACTATTGCACAGAGCTAATAAGTATTTGGTATTTAAAATATATATATATATATTTTTTTTTTTACCTTTTTTAGTATCGCTGTAACCACTTGCAGACTCACTGCAGTACATATACTGCGGCAAGGCGGCACATGCAGGCATCATAACATACATTTATGTCATGTGCCTGCTCCAGGTATAAGAGTGCGCTGCGGTACCGGACACAGCGGCTTGGGGATCCCGCAAAAAATAAAAAAACCCAATGGTGATCAAATACCACCAATAGAAAGCTCTATTTGTGTGAAAAAAAAAATTATATAAATTTTAATTTAGTGACTGCGCAATTTCCAGTTAAAGTAGCATAGTGCTACTTCTGGAGGTCAAGTGAATAAAAGAGAAGTATAGGGGTTTGGGAGTTTTGCAGATTAATACTCACCTAGGTGGATGCTGCATCTGTCCCCCTCTGGCTCTAACCCTGGGAACCGAGCAATCCTTACAGATCGCTCAGTTCTCACATTTTCCTGAGAGGGCTGCTGACTGTCAGTAACCGCTCTCTGCTCTGCTCTGCTCTCTCCTCGCTCACTGAAGCACTGAGGTGTGGAGGGGGCGGGAGCTGCCAACTTAGGCTCGCTAAGAGGCTGAGCTGGTTGCCAGTCTGGGCAAGTGGTTGGATCCTGACCCCAGTGTTGCTATCTTGCCCAAACCTGAACAGGCTCTGTGATGTCAGCAGACAGCATACTTCAGCCCGCTGTTTGCTGAAAACAGGTCACAGGAGTGCAGATCGAACTGATCTTCAGTGATCCACAGGAGAAGTACAGCCAAACGAGTTTTGGCTGTACTTCTCAATTAAAAATATTATAGCTGTGTACCTCCCGGGATGTGAGGGTGCCTACAGCCGCATCACTTCATATCTGCAGTCTGAGATCTAAGGCACTGCTGCATCTGGCTGCTAGTCTCAGGAGATTTGGAGTGAGATTTGGTGATGTCACTGCTGTGCCCATCACTGTCCTCCTTGCTGGAGTCTCTGGCATGAAGAAGCAAAGCCCTGCAGTGACTTAGAGTTATTAGCCTGCAATAGAAAGTGCTGTTACTGGGAGGATCCTTGTTTGTTCCAGGAGTGGGACAGGATGTCTCCATCCCACTGCTGGAATACAGCGCTGTATAAGGTATATAGCTGAGGCTACAAACAGTTAATGGAGAAGTACAGCCAATGCTCATTTGGCTGTACTTCTCCTGTGGATCCCAGGAGTGCAAAACGAACTGAAGGTCGCTGTCTGCTGACATCACAGAGCTGGTCCAGGCTCAGGCAAGATCGCGACACTGGGGTCAGGATCCGCCCATATGCTTGGACTGGCACCCGACTCAGCCCCCTAGCAAGCCACTGAGAGCCTGAACCGGCCACTCCTGCTCCCCCCACAGCTCAGCGCTTCAATGAGTGAGGAGGGGGCAGAGCACAGAGCGATTACTCACAGTCAGCAGCCCTCTGCTCGGGGAACTGTGAGAACTGAGCGACCTGCGGTGTTAGATCGCTCGGTTCTCAGTGTTAGAGTCAGCGGGTGACCGTAGGTAAGTATAAATCTGCAAAACTCCCAAACCCCACACTTCTCTTTTAAGAAGAGATGTCAGGGTCCAGGTTAGGCTCAATTAACATTTCTAAATCTTCTCTATAACATATCAAAACTTCACTTTTTGAGTTCGGATCCTCTTTAAGGCTGGGTTCACACTTAATACAGATAAGGCTCTCAGCAGGGGTCCGGTGCGTCCCTGTTCTCTGTTTCAGGGATGAATCTGGCCTGATGTTTTGCCTGAATTCGGACCTGAAATTATGCCAAAGACGCACAAGACTCCTGTACAATCTGCTCTGCAGCCGCCACGGAAATGTGTGAACGGGCTCCATTGAGAAACCTGCACCCAATCCGCACTAGTATGAACCCAGCCTACAGACAAAAAATTGCACGTGGCATCTCCAAATCCCTTTCGGGATTGATGAGGTTAATCCGATAAAGCCTACTGCAGTTCTCCGTTATTCTGTAGAACTGCATGTTCCATGGATCTCCACTGACCTCCCCAGTGTGTTATCATTGTTAATACTTGCTGACTGCTGTTAATATTCAGCATTTCTGTCTCCAATTATCCCCATACACATTAACAAGTGCAAAAGACATCATTCTCTTTGAATTTGTGCAGGGAAGAGGGGGGCGCGCATGGATTACCTACCGGAGGGGGGAAGATAAATATATTCGTTGTTAACTCTGAAGATATAAAATAAAATTCAGTAATAAATGCAAAGAGAAAAATTGATGGAAAACTAATTTATGCAGTGTAAATCATAAGAGCTGGCAGGGAGAGGCATGACGGGCTGGATTTATGGCTGTAGCCCGGAGGCGGAGATGGCGGCTCTGCGCAACTAGGAAATGTCCGGCCATGACACATTTATGAGGCTCTGCCAGGCCTTTGGTGGCAGATTTAGATAGGGGAGAATAGTGAGGCTTCAGATATCAAGTGAGGTGAAAGTGATCGAAAAACTGCTAATACTCTCCAGCGGTCTCTGGAGCTGTGCTAAAGTCAGGAAGTTCACTCGGTTTACCTGCTTATATGATCAGCTGACAGCGCCTGTTTCTTCGATGTTTGTGTAGCTTTTTGTCGTAGGAATCTGTACAGTGTACCGGTTCCACATAGGGTCTCTTCATGCTGACTATAATACCTACCCTCTTCTCTCTACAAGTCTGCCCACTGCATCCTCTTCTCTGATATGTAACCAGCATACCTTTTGAGATTGTTGCAAAATTCGAAACTTTTTAAGAGATGCAACATTTTGGAGTCGCGTAGAACCCTTTTTATCAGGGTATTTTCTACTTCCAGATTGTATGACCCCTTTCTGTGAGCCTAGGCTGTCATGGTTGATAAAATAAGAAGTGACCGCACTCCGAAATAGAAATCAAAAAGGAGTGTTTTATTCCACATCAAATAGACATCAAAAGTTCAAACTGTGAGACATAGGACAAAAAGTGACTTGGTAATGAGTAAGCGACACCTTTAGTCGTGAACCGCGTCTACCTATTGTCCTATGTCTCACAGTTTGAACTTTTGATGTCTATTTGATGTGGAATAAAACACTCCTTTTTGATTTCTACTTCGGAGTGCGGTCACTTCTTCTTTTATCAACCAGTTACCGGATTACGGATCCGACCAGCACCTGATACTGCCTCACCTGGAGCGGTCACACCCAAGCTAGGCTGTCATGGTCATACCCTTTAAGGGTGCGTCATCACACTGATCTTTGCTCCCAGCATGGAAGCACTGAATAGTGCTCACACACCATTACCTGAATGCCCTTTAGTGCTGCAGTAAGGACCGCCCACTGCTGCTACCTAGCGAGAAAGAGAAAGGACAAGTGATGCTGCCAAACTCCACATATAATGTCCCTTTTAAATGTTTTTTTTTTTTTTTTGGGCCAAGCTGACCCAAACAAACTATTTACTGCACTAACATTGCGCTTGTTTGGTAGGCTGTATGTAGCTTCAGCTACATATAGTGTTCAGTGTTGTGTCGTGGCAGTGAGAAGTGGACATCCCATTCCACAAAACTGAGTCAGACTGAGTGCTGCTCAGCCATTCATGGGAAGGTTTGTATTCTATATATGAATACAAAGCTTCCTCTGATTGGCTGAGGTGAAGAGGTGAGCAGATGACGTCACGATCTTTGTTTCAGCCAATCAGTGGAAGCTTTGTGTTATTTAATGGAATACAAAGCTTCCTGTGAAGGACTTAACAGTGCTAAACCTATCTATAGATTTTTCCATGAGTGGAACAGGATGTCTCCATCCCACTGCTGGAATACAGCGCTGTATAATGTACAGTATATAGCTGAGGCTACATACAGTTAATGGAGAAGTACAGCCAAAGCTCGTTTGGCTGCACTTCTCCTGTGGATCACAGGAGTTCGAGAGAGTTCGAGAGAGTTCGAGAGAGTTCGAGAGAGTTCGAGAGAGTTCGAGAGAGTTCGAGAGTTAGAGAGAGTGGGAGAGAGAGAGAGTGGGAGAGAGAGAGTGAGAGAGAGTTGGAGAGAGTGAGAGTGGGAGAGAGAGAGTGAGAGAGAGTTGGAGAGAGTGAGAAAGAGAGAGAGAGAGAGAGAGAGAGAGAGATCTGTAGAATGCGATCAGAAATAGAAGTGTTAACAGTTTGGTTTTATCAATTAACAATTATCAATTAACAAAATGGAAAGTAAATGAACAGAAGAGAAATCCAAATCAAATCAATATTTGGTGTGACCACCCTTTGCCTTCAAAACAGCATCAAATCTTCTAGGTACACTTACACACAGTTTCTGAAGGAACTCGGCTGGTAAGTTGTTCCAAACATCTTGGAGAACTAAGCACAGATCTTCTTCTGTGGATGTCGGCTGCTCAAATCCTTCTGTCTCTTCATGTAATCCCAGACTGACTCCATGATGTTAAGACCAGGGCTCTGTGGGGGCCAAACCATCACTTCCACGATTCCTTGTTCTTCTTTATGTTGAAGATAGTTCCTAATGACATTGGCTGTATGTTTGGGGTTGTTGTCCTGCTGCAGAATACATTTGGGGTCAATCCTAGCCCTCCCTGATGGTATGGCATGTTGGATAAGTATCTGCCTGTATTTCTCAGGATTGTGGAACAGAGGGTGTCTGCATCACTTACAGCACTCACCTTATTGGAGCTATATTTCCCTCTATTTGTCTGTCTTGGGGGTTTATCACCAGCTACCATCTCTCCGCCAAAGATATAGTAGATCTGTGCACTGCCTGCTATGTATATTCCAGGGCCCCCGGCAAGGCTCACCCACAGGAACAAGAAGCACAATTTGGTAGACGGGTTGTTGGGAGTTTAAGGTCCTGTTGACACCTGAGTGTTTTTCAGCTCGTAAAACAGTCCTCTCTGAAGTCGTCTCAAAATGCCCAACAAGCAAAATCCCATTCATTTCAATGGCCCCTGTTCACATATGAGCGTTTGGTCGCCTGAAGCAAAATATCGAAGCTCAAAAAAGTACATGAGCTTCTTTTTTAGCAGATTACAAGCATTTTTGTTAGATATCAATACCTGCCTCCAAACACCTGCAAAAAAACGCCTGAAAAACCGCCCAAAGAAAAACCTGCCTGAAAATGATACGCTCAGGTGTGAATGGAGCCTAAAGTGCTTGAACAAGGATCTTCATGGCAGGATCACCAGGGATTATTTAAAAGCTGCAGATTTATACATATTGTAAATGACCTTCAAAAAAACATTTACATGTTATAGCTTATATGGCAGGGATATGCAAACTGTGGCCCTCCAGATGTTGCAGAACTACAAGTCCCATGAGGCATAGCAAGACTCTGACAGCCACAAGCATGACACCCATAGGCATTATGGGACTTTGCAACAGCTTGAGGGCCACAGTTTGCTTATCCCTGTTTTATATGGGTTTCAATGGTTGGGTTCATATCTGCTTTAACATACTTGGTGGAGATGGAAGCAGAGGGTCGACCTCCCCAAATGTGTTGCTGTCCTTGACTGGCCAATCACATGCTTGGTGGGTCCTGGCCTAGGGCGTAATCGGACATTTCCAGATTACAAAAATGGCAGAACAAAATTATGAATGTTGGGCATCAGGTTAAAAAGTTCACATATATGTATTCAATATTCTTAGCTGATTGCCTGAAGATCCGTTTAGAGGTAGGCAGGTTTTTCAATGGTCTGTTGAGTTGTGGTTGATGTATTGCTTTGTAATATTTTTTTCCCTGTTTGGAATACTGTTTACTTTCATGTCAAAAAGAGCTTTCTTCCACCGTAGCTTCCCGCCGCAGTTATTGTACTCCATCTCGGTTCAGTTGACTCGTTTGAGAAATTTCCCACCATCAGCCGCCTCTGCTCCTCTGCCGCTGTTATCTCTCCACTCTGAAGGTTAATTTGCGTTCGGAGGGTTTGTGCAGATTTCAGCGGCCGATGTTCTTGCAGTGACTTTATTTTAATGGCTGCTGAGACTCGGCAAATGATGGCGCTCCTTCCCCCCCATCTTACAGAGTTCTTTATTATTACACAAGGCTGGGTAAACACAACCTGATTTTTCTTATTAAAGGGACTGCTGCACCGCTTTCTATTCTATACCACCATGTTTGTCTAGTTGAAAAACAACTCTGGTGAACATTGTTCGAATCTAAAGTGCAGTGTTAATTTTGACATCAAATTTCTATTTCGTTTTAGCCATAGTCTTTTAAATAAAATGCCATTTTAGTTTTAGTCGTATTGTAGGCATCTGCATTGTTTTAGTCATATTTTAGTCAACTATAATCTCCAGTACATTTTAGTCTACTAAAATCCAATAGGTTTAGTTAACCACTTTTGAACCGGAAGGATTTGCCCCCTTAAAGCGGAGTTCCGGCCTCAAAATCGATTTTGGGCCATCCGCTTGCTCTAGGTCACCTGAAAAGCAAATGGACAGTTACAATTTTTTTTTTTTGTTTACTTACCTTGTTATTGAAGAAAAATATACTCACCTGTCTTCCACTTCCTCCCGCTTGGCCGCGGCCCGCACCCTCACTTCCTCCTTGCATTGATTCCTGGGAGCTGAACGTCATCGCTCCCAGGAATCAATGCGCCTGCACCGGCCCCGCTCGTCACTTCCATTGCGGGGGCGTCATTCCCTGCTAAACAGCTTCTGGGCAGCCCAGAAGCTGTGGAGGGATGACGCGCCCGCACCGGAAGTGACGAGCGGGGCCGATGCAGGCGCATTCTGGGAGAAGAGGACATGGAAGAGGATGCAGAAGAGTACGCGCTGGCTTCAGCTGCCCACATCTGAGATGGCAGCGCTGGGTAAGAAATTTTCAAGATAAGTATTTCTTCTAAAAGGTAAGTGGTAAGTTCGACCTGGGACAGTACAGAGGCTATCCATTATGGAATGTACTAGCCCTGACTGTCCCAGGGGTATTTTTAGCTAAATTTCACCCCCGAGGCCGGAACTCTGCTTTATCGACGTCACTCGCCTGTCACTGACTTGCGAGCCTATCACGGGCGGGCGCACGCCCGCCGCGGCTCGTTCACAGACAAGTCAGTGCGTGTGACCGGCGGACTCGATGTCCGCCAGTCACACTGCGATCGCTCCTGTGAAGGGAGAAAGACAGAGCAGCTTGTGTAAACAAGCTGCCTGTCAGTTCTCCCTGTGTAAAAGTGAAGATCTGTCCGTTCTACTATGTAGAACGGTTGATCTTTGCTTTTACACCAATAGGAATGTCCCTACACAGTTAGAATCACGCCCCTAGGACACACTTAACCCCTCCCTGTCCAATAAAGTTAACCCCTTCCCTGCCAGTGTCATTTTTGCAGTAACAGTGCATATGTATAGCACTGATTACTGCAGTAATGTCACTGGTACCCCCAAAAGTGTCAAAAATGTCAGTCAAGGGTCCGATCTGTCCGCCGCAATGTCGCAGTACCGAAAAAAAAATCGCAGATCGCCGCCATTACGCGTTAAAAAAAAAAACACCAAAAATGACAAAAATCTTTCCCTTTGTTAGTAAACGCGATAACTTTTGCGCAAACCAATCAAAATACGCTTTTTGCGATTTTTTTTACCAAACATAGGTAGCATAAAACAAATTGGCCGAAAAATGTTAAAAAATTTTGATTTTTACTTTTTTTTTTTGGGGAATTTCATATAAAAAAATGTGAAAAATATTGTTATTTTTGCAAAATTTACGCTCTTTTTTTGTTTATAGCGCGTGATCAAAAAATCGCACAGGTGATCAAATACCACCAAAAGAAAGCTCTGTTTGTGGGAAAAAAAGGACGTCAAATTCGTTTAGGTACAGCGTCACACGACCGCGCAATTGTCCGTTAAAGTCACGCAGTAAAAAATCGCAAAAAAACCCCTGGTCCTTTAGCAGCCAAATCCTCCGGGGCTTAAGTGGTTAATGACCAGGCCATATTTTACGATTCAGCACTGCGTTAATTTAACAGACAATTGCGCGGTCGTGCAATGCTGTACCTAAATAAAATTGATGTTCTTTTTCCCCCACAAATAGAGCTTTCTTTTGGTGTTATTTGATCACCTGTGCGATTTTTTTTTTTTTTTTTTTTTTTTTTTTTTTTTTTTTTTTTGGCGCTATAAACGAAAAAAGAGCGACAATTCTGGAAAAAAAAAAACTTTTTAAGGATGAATTGCTCTACAGTAACTACAGCTACAAACGTCAGTGAGGGTTTGCTTCAAAGATTATTTCTTGCTTTACATGACTGGTAAGAAGACAGTTGGAAAATAGGTGTTTAGCTAAATTAAAAAAATAAAAATAAAATAAATAGGTGTACAGATGGGCAGGGGAAGGATGCTAATTGCATTAGGCTCCTTTCACACGGCCGCTCCGTGTGAAAGGTCCGCTGCGGGACTTTTTTTTTTTTTTTACCACGGAGCGGATGACATTTCTGTCATCCGCTCCGTGTGCCCGCATATCATCCCATCCGTTTGCGGATGATATGCGGACATAATGTATGTCTATGGCACTGCGGATGTCAGCGGATGACACTGCTGACATCCGATTTTCCTTCCTTTCCGTGTTTTTCACGGAAGAAAAAATGGGTTCTGTTCCATTTGTAAAAACGGAACAGAACTGAATGGAGGAAAATCGGGTGTCAGCGGGTGGTATTCCGCTGACACCCGCAGTGCCATTCACTTACATTATGTCCGCAAATCATCCGCAAACGGATTGGATGATTTGCGGACACACGGAGCGGCCGTGTGAAAGGAGCCTTATGCAGTTTAGGAAACATTTACAAACCTGTGTATGAATTGTAAACAATTTAAATATAAAGGAGCGAACCAGTAAAAATGTAAAAGTATCATCAAATATTACTTTCAAGTATGGGAGAAGGTTTGGAGTTGGAGTGATAACCCTTATTGGCTAATCTAGGTTATTAAAGGTGCAAGCTTTGGTATGCCATTAGATCCCTATATTAAAGTGGATCTTCACTGCATCTGGGCACCACAAACCAAAAACATTGTTTAACAAATTTTTAATATTCAAAGCAAACTTCCCCATCCATTTCTCCATGCTTTATTTTGTTGGGAATTCACTTTGAAAAACGCCCCCTAGCATTTATGGATGTGGTCATCTTGAGTAAGGGTAAATGATTCATGTAGCATTTACTTCCTGAAATCTGTCCTTCGCTCAAGCATGCATGCAGGAGAGTGTGCTTAGCTGAGAAAACCACTCCCCTTCTCCCCTCCTGAAGACTCCTGGGATCTATGACTTCATTTGCCTAGGCAAGAAACCAGGAAGTAACTGAAGAAATATAAATTTTAAAACAAGTAAATATATACTTTCCTATCTAATTACTAATGCTAGAACTAGCATGAGGATTACAAATAATCAATGTATATTGGGAGAGTGAAGTTCCACCTTAAGGTTTTTACACAATTGAGCAATGTATAAAACATGAAGGGATCTAAGGCATTTCCAGAAGTTTGCATCCCATAAACGCCAAACTTTCTGCATTCATCGATGGCCACCACGGTACCATACTCTACTACTACTTGCAGGTAAAGGTTAAAGCGGAGTTCTGGCCTCAAAAATAACTTTGGGCCATCCGCTTGCGGACATTAACATGAAAAAGTAATGGATACTCACGATTTTTTTTTCTTTACTTACCTTGTTATAGAAGAAAATATACTTACCTTCCTTCCACTTCCTCCCTCTGCGGCCGCGGCCCGTGCCGTCTCTTCCGGCTTGCGATGACTCCTGGGAGCTGAAAGTCATCGCTCCCAGGAATCAATGCGCTTGCACCGGCTCCGCTCATCAGTTTCGGTGCAGGCGCGACATTTCCTGCTAAACAGCTTCTGGGCATGCCCAGAAGCTGTGCAGGGATAAAGCGCCTGCACCGGACGTGACGAGCAGGGCCGGTGCAGGGCATTCTGGGACTCCGACGTCACAGAAGAGGACGCAGAAGAAGGCGCGCTGGCTTCAGCTGCCCACACCTGAGATGGCAGCGCTGGAGAAGAACTTTTCAAGGTAAGTGCGACCTCGGACACTTCAGAGGCTATCCATTGTGGAATTTACTAGCCCTGACTGTCCCGGGGGTATTTTTATCTAAATTTCACCCCCAAGGCTGGAACTCCGCTTTAAGATAATAACTCAAAATATGTACTTGCTAAAAAAATCTCTCTAGTTTCCATTTAAGAGTTTCATTTTCTGTCAAACACGGCGTACGCTGTCGCGGTTACAATGACAACCACATTTCGGTGATGATTAATTTAAAGGGTAGAGTAAGACGGGTGAATGTTTAATAATATTCTTCCTAATTTACGCAGGTCTATTGTGAGCGCTGATGATGCTTCCAGCTGCCCTCAGCGATGCAGATTAATATGAAGATTAGACACAAACGATCTGACATCTGTTTTGTGCGTCGTCCGGCCCACGCGATGAACATGGCACACTTGCTCTTTACAAGGGCACCGGGCTGTGACATTGATTTGTGACGCCGTGCCCTCAACCTCTCCCGCAACTGTCACATCATTAATTTCTGTCCTGTTCTCCCCCCCCCTCTTCTTTCCCTCCCGTGTTACCAGCCTTATCTGGGACCACCTGCACATGTGGCGGGCAGATAGCTCTGTCACTCCTTTCCCAAGGATTTAGGTATCGGGCAATAGCTTACACGCATCCCATTCTCTAGATGGTTGCTCGGACATGATGTAGAAACCCTTATCTTAAGGCTGACACACGTTGGACATTAATAGAAATACAGCGGCAGAACTGTGTGCAGAATCTCAATGAAGCCCTCCGAGCTTAGTGCTCTTCCACTGCACTGAAGTGGTGTTTGCATTGTCCATGTGAATGGTTTTACCAGGCAGCCTTCCAGCTCCCGTTACCAGCATTAAAGGATAACTCCAGATAAATGGCTCATGCATGGTGTATATAAGAACTACTTGTCTGGCCTAAGGATTTGCAAAGTGATGTACATGCACTTGAAAGCATTCAAAGCATAGGGAGAATGACAATACCTTTCTGGGCCTGCAGTCCTCTGATCCACTGCTCTACCTCCTGCCTTGTGTCTGGGCTAGTAGTGAACATCAAGACCACCTGGAGCTCTTTCCTATTAGGAAACTTGCCTGTACTTCCCCCTTCTGCCCCTGAGTCACAGAGCTGGCACTTCCTCTGTAAGCCAAATTTTAGCTTTCAGCTGCTGTTTTGTAATTTGATGGAAAAGCAGATTTCAGGTAATTTCACTGGCTGAATAAAAAAATAGTTTGATAAAGTGTATTTTTATGTGCGTAGAGTTACTCTTTAAAGAGGTTGTAAACCCAATTTTTTTTTCAACCTGAAAGAGAAACACATAATGAGCAAGTATGCATTGCATACTAGCTCATTATGAAATACTTAGATTAGAACGAGCCCCTGCCGTGCCGCCCGCTTACCTCATGACGGGCGACATGTTCAGTCGCCCGTCTTCCGGGATCGCAACATCCGGCCATCTGATTGGCCGGAGTCGCGATGACATCACTCCCGCGAGCGGGAGCCGACGGTCACGGCACAGGGCTCTGAAGGAACGGCACTAGCGGCTGTTCCTTCAGAGCACATGCGCCAGTGATGTCACTGGCTGCATGTAAGGTAAATATCTCCTAAACGGTACACGTTTTGGAGATATTTACAGTACCTATAGGTAAGCCTTATCATAGGATCACCTATAGGTACAACTTGCAGAGGAGGATTTACTTCCTCTTTAACTCTTGATCTCTGGAAGGTTTTCTCCCCTTCATGGCCAGGGCATTTTCTGATATTCAGCATTGTGCTATTTTAACTGGCGATTGCATAGTCATGCAACACTGTACACAAAAAAACTTTATTTATCATTTTCTTCACTAAAATAGAGCTTTTTTTTATGTATTTGATCACCACTGATCTCTTCATTTTGTATTATATAAACTAAAAAAGTCCAAAAATTTCGAGGGGAAAAACCCCCCCAATATTTTCTACTTTCTGTTTTATAATATATCTAATTACATAACCATAACAACCATATTTTTAAATTTAGGCCAAAATGTATGCTGCTAAATGTTTTTCGTAAAAAAAAAAAATGAATGAAAATAATAAAATAAATCCCAATAAGTCTATATTATTTGGTTTGTGTGAAAGTTATAGCTATGGTATATATACGCAGCTATAGACACTATATTGTAATGGCGGTGATCAGCGACTTCTAGTGGTAATGTGATAGGGTGGCGGAAAATCTGGGGCTAACAAACACTGGCTGGGAGGGTCACTAACTGACACTGACATCACTAGTGACACTAATACAGTGATCAGTGATAATACTACACACTGACACCTTTCTAATGACAGTGGGTGGAAAGGGGTTGAGATTTAGAGACAATAAAGGGGTTAAAGCGGTTGTTGTATCCCCTGTGTAAAAAAAAAACCTGCAGGACAATGGCATAATGTGCTAGTAAGCGTTGCATACTAGCACATTATGAAATCTTTACCTTAGAACGAAGCCCCCACACGGTCGCTCAGACACTGATAAGGGAGCTGACATGTTCCCTCTGTGTTTCTTCCGGGTTCAGCGGCTCCGGCGGTGTGAGTGGCCGGAGCTGCGATGATGTCACTCCTGCGCATACGCGTGGGAGCTCACTTTCCGGCAAGGAGCTCTGAAAGTCTGGCAAAATAAGCCAGACCTTCAAAACGCATGCGCCGCTGGTGTTAGCGGGTGCATGCAGGGTGAATATCTCCTAAACCGTGCAGGTTTAGGAGATATTTATTTTACCTACAGGTAAGCCTTATTATAGGCCTTATTATAGGCTTACCTGTAGGTAAAAATTAAAAAGCGGAGTATACTACCTCTTTAACTGTGTGCCTAACAATGTGTAATGTGTGCTGCTTTTATTTTCTGTTCTGGCTGTTTTTTATCCCTGCTTTTCAGGGGAAAGAAACAGCTAGATCACTGTTCCCTGTACACAGAGTTCTGTGTTTTTGTAAACACAGAACTCTGTGCGTGATTGGACACAATCAATCAGCAGACTTCAGCCAAAATCATTGGCTGAAATCTGCTGCAAAATTTGTACTGTGTCCAATCACAGCATGGGTCAGCATGCGCACCCCAACCCCAGAAGGAGGCTGGTCATGTATACATGACTGTGCCTGTAACAGCCGTCCGCAGTATATTTACTGTGCGCAGTCAGTAGGTGGTTAGGGACTTGTGGTTGTTATTGCCGTTCCTCTAAAAAGGCAACAACACCATGTTGCAATCATAAGCATTATATGTCATTGCAGTTGTGGCATGGCCACATTTACTTGGGTGGAATGCAGTGGGCGGTTATTCTGCCCACTAGTTGTGACCTGTGTATTATTTTTGCTTCATCGTATGTACCACCCCCTCTGGCTGCCATGTTTGGTGAGGAAGGGTGGTAAATATGCAAATCAACCACTTCCAACTGTTAGTGTAATCAGGGGCCTACAGCATAATATAGCTTATATTTTTAAAATTGTAGAGCCCTGTTTGTGCACAGACTTCATTTTGTCTTTTATAACGCAATAAAATGGACATGGAGGGATTCAGATTTTTGTACCCTTTTATATTTTCTGAGCTTCAAAATTTTAACTGCACTTAAGAAAACTTTTGTCAGTTTTTTTCTTACAGTCAAAGCTTTTCCTGTAAACTTCACATGTGTTTCAGCCTAAAGATAAGGACTTTTCATCATATCTGTTCCAGAGCAGCGATGTGCCTTTACATGCCTTTACCTGGACTTTGGGGCACTTTTTTTCCACTAACACCAATAATGGGGCACGGTTTCTCCCACTGACACCAACGATGGTGCACTATTCCTCCCACTGACACCAATAATGGGGCACGATTCCTCCCACTGACACCAATAATGGGGCACGATTTCTCCCACTGACACCAATAATGGGGCACTATTCCTCCCACTGACACCAATGATGGGGCACTATTCCTCCCACTGACACCAATAATGGGGCACTATTCCTCCCACTGACACCAATAATGGGGCACTATTCCTCCCACTGACACCAATAATGGGGCACTATTCCTCCCACTGACACCAATGATGGAGCACTATTCCTCCCACTGACACCAATGATGGTGGACTATTTCTCCCACTGACACCAATGATGGGAGCACTATTCCTCCCACTGACACCAATAATGGGGCACTATTCCTCCCACTGACACCAATGATGGGGCACTATTCCTCCCACTGACACCAATGATGGGGCACTATTCCTCCCACTGACACCAATAATGGGGCACTATTCCTCCCACTGACACCAATAATGGGGCACTATTCCTCCCACTGACACCAATAATGGGGCACTATTCCTCCCACTGACACCAATGATGGAGCACTATTCCTCCCACTGACACCAATGATGGAGCACTATTCCTCCCACTGACACCAATGATGGTGCACTATTTCTCCAACTGACACCAACAATGGGGCACTATTTCTCCCACTGACACCAGCGATAAGGCACTATTCCTCCCACTGACACAAAAAAATGGGGGCATTATCCCTGCCTCTAACACCAATGTTGGAGCATTGTTCCTCCCACTGACCCTTACAATGGGGCACTATACCTGTCACTGACATCGGGGATTGGTCACTATTCCTCTCACTGACACCAACAATGGGGCATTGTTCTTCCCACTGATAGGGACCCTATCCCCAGTGATGGGGCATTATTCCTCCTGTCAACCCCTAACAATGGTGAACTGTTCCTTCCACAGTACCCAAGTTGGATCTCTGTTCTCCCACTAGCACTGGCACTGACAATGGGGCATTATTCCTTCCGCTGACACCAACAATGGGGCAACTTTGTTTCCACTGATCCCAATGATGGGGCTCTATGCTTCCCTCTGACACTTAGAACCGGGCACTGTTCTTTCCACTGACACCAAGGATGGGGCTTTATTCCTCCTAGCATTGACCACAAGTCATTTTGTAGCCCTACAGACCACCAACCCTAGGGCATTTTTTTACTCCTACTTACCTTTGAGCAAGGGGGATTGTTACTCTTTCTGATGCAAGAGCATTTTCTACTCCCACTGGCCACAGTGGAGCCCCCTAAAATTTGAAAGACAATTATTGGCCCTTTGTTTGAAAAGTTTGATGCCCCCCCCCCCCCCGATCTAGAATAGATTAGAACAGATTAACAAAAAAACTATTTGCTTAAGAAAATTGTATATAGTGAGGCATGATGCCAAACCTACTGAAAATAAATTTAAGGTTTACTTACACTTTAATTATGTATAAATGCTACAGGGAAAGTTCTGAGGCTTTATATTTTATTACTGTTCTGGAGATATTTCAATGAGTCAGGTTTACTTTAATGACGTTCGAAGGAGCTAAGACACATAAAAATTCCATAATAATTCTTGAGTTTTATAAGATAATAACAACCCAATTCTTGCTTGCTATATTGTGTTTTAAAAGCTCACAGTGCGGATATTTGCATAATAACAGTCCCCAGATGCAGGTATATGATGAGGAGGCTTCAGGCATCTCAATATATCCCTTGCCGATGAGTGCTTATGTAAGAAAATGTCTATAAATATTACTCACTGGTCAATTATGACTAATGGATTATCACAACAGCCTGACATCTGTCTAAGTTTAGTGGTACGTGTTCTAATTAAATGCACTTCATCCATGGATGCCATTATAGTGAGGAGTAGAAGGTACCACTTAGAGCAAAAAAAGCTACAGACAGCCAGACACAAATTATTAATTGTTAAAAAAGCTTGATAAAAATGGGCATTTTTGGGACATCCAGGGACAGGAAAACTCAAATATGTTAACCCTGTTTTCCATAATCTCTGTTCTGTAAAATGGACCTGTACTCAAATGTTAAAGCTAAACTTCAGAGCAACAGCTGAATAGACAGATGAAATACAGGTATGGTAACTGTTTTACAAAGCCTCATCAGACAAAACAGTTGATGGCACCACTTTTTAAAGTGAAGGAAAAGCCCAATACTATATAACTATTTATAATCTTAACCACTTGCCTACTGGGCACTTATACCCCCTTCCTATCCAGGCCAATTTTCAGCTTTCAGTGCTCTCACGCTTTGAATGACAATTGCGCGGTCATGCTACACTGTACCCATATGAAATTTTTATCATTTTTTTCACACAAATAGAGCTTTCTTTTGGTGGTATTTAATCACCTCTGGCTTTTTTATTTCTTACAAAAAAAAAAAAAAGAAAAAAGACAGAACATTTTGAAAAAAAAAAAGTTTTCTTATTTTCTGAGAGTAAATTTTGAAAATAAATAAATGTTTCTCCTTCACTGATGTGCTCTGATGAGGCGGCACTGATGGGCACTGATGGGCACTGATAAGGTGGCACTTATGGGCACTGATGAGGTGGCACTTATGGGCACTGATGAGGTGGTACTGATTAGGAGGTACTAATATGCCGCACTGATGAGCACTTATAGGCTGCACTGATGCGCACTGATAGGCGGCACAGATGAGCACTGATAGGTGGCACTGCTGGGCACTGAGAGACGGCACTGATGGGTGACACTGATGGGTGGCACTGATGGATACTGACGGGTGGCACTGATCAGCACTGATGGGCAGCACCATCAGTGCCCACACTCAGTGCCCATAGTGCTGCTAGTCAGTGCCTAGATGAGCAGGCACTGATGGGCACTGACTGGCACTACTATGGGCACTGACTGTGGACACTGATGGGGGGCACTGATGGCGGGCACTGTGGGCAGTTGTGGCATTATTTCCCCTCTTCAGTAATCGGGGCACTGGTGATCAGTGCCCTGATTACATTGCTGTGTGTTCCCTTACCGGTGATCGGGCTCTGCTCCTTCCTCACACGCAGTCTCTGTGTGAGGAAGGAGCGCTGGCGATGAGAGATGATCTCATATGTTTACATATGAGATCATCTCTCATTGCACGGCCCGATCACGTGGTAAATGGCCGCTGTGATTGGCCATTTACCACGATCTGTGATTGGCTGTGTCCAAGGGACACGGCCAACACAGATTTTCCCCCGATGCGTGCTCGCGGGAGCGCGCGGGGAGCCTGTTTCTGGGAGGGCGTATAAAGACGGCCTCCCGAAAATTAGAGTCCGCGCTGCAGCCGTACTTCGGCTATAGCGCGGACCAGAAGTGGTTAAAAATGTTCCTTTTTCCCTCTTCCTACGGATCCTGCATGCCCTATGTAAAAAAGATCTGTGCTCTTACCTATTTTTTTAATCTGCTCTGTTCTGGTCATGCTGTCCTGCAGCTCCGGCTCTCCTGTGTCAGTGAGTAACAGCTGCAGGGGAGAGGAGGGACTGCCGACAATGGCTGGGACATGGAAGCCTATGGGTGATGTCATGGCTCCTAAAACGCACAGCTGTTGTCATAATGCTTCTTACACAGGGCATAAGAGCTGCAGGATCATTTAACCAAACTGGATTCAGAAAACGTACATAGGGGATGCAGGATAGGCTGAAGGCCCCATGCACACATGGAGTTTTTACAGCTGCTTTTGCCAGCGTCAGACGTTTTTTTTTTTTTTTTTGCAGCTTAAAAATGCTTCTCCATGTTATTCTATGTGTCCATGCACACATAGGCTTAGGCGTTTTCAAGCTACAAAAAAACCCAGGGCCAGCACATTCTGAAGACCAGCTTTACAGCTGTAAAAACCTCTGACACTGCTAAACGTGGCTTAACGCTGGATACAGCATTAAGTCGCCTCAAGCGTCAAAATCAATGTCAAAATCATGTCACATGAAACATGTCCAAATCAATGGTTCCCTATGAGAGCCGTCTTAACTGATCCGACTTTCTGCCCATTCATTTGAATGGAAGTCGCATCCAAGTCAGATCATCATGATCTAATTTGTTCCATGCGACTTGTTCTCTGAGGATCTTGAAGGTGGAACCCCATGTGAAAATTATTTAAAAAAAACCTGCGTGGGGTTCCTCCCATATCCATACCAGGCCCTTTTGAGTTTGGTATGGATCTTGAAAGGGAACCCCACGTCAAAATGAAGAAAAAAAAAATTAGCGTGTGGTCCCCTCAAAAATCCATACCAGACCCTTATCCAAGCATGCAGCCCGGGAGTTCAAGAAAGGGGGGGGGGGCGAGTAAGCACCCTCCCCCCTCCTAGACCATACCAGGCCATGCGCCTTTACCATGGGATAGATGCTTTGGGGCAGGGGGGGCTCTGCACCCCCCCTCAAAGCACCTTGTCCCCACTTGAATGGGGACAAGGGCCTCTTCCTGACAACCCTGTGCGGTGGTTGTGGGGGTCTGCGGGCAGAGGGCTTATTGGCATCTGGATTCCCCCTTTAACAAGAGGGCCCCTAGATCTTGGCCCCCCCTATGTGAATGAGTATGGGATACATAGTACCCATTCACCCCAAAAAAAAGGTATGGTAGTGAAAATAAAGAGACGGTTTTATTAAAAATCTTCAACGTGTCTTCTTCCTTTGGTGTTCTCCCTCTGCTGCTGTCTTCTCCGCCACCGATCCTGTCCTCCGACGCCGGCTTCTGTCATTGTGCCAGCTCTGTTCTCTGCCAGTTCTTATATAGCCATTGGGGGTATCTATCTGGTGACATCACCTTGAGGCCCTGCACCTAGTGATGGCATGTGACGTGCAGAGCCCCCCTGCCCCAAAGCACCCACCTCCCATGTTGAGGGCATGTGGCCTGGTAAGGTCCAGGAGGGGGGGGGCACTGACTCGCCCCCCCCTTTCCTGACCTGGTGGGCTGCATGCTCAGATAAGGGTCTGGTATAATTTTGGGGGGGACCTTGCGTGTTTTTTTATTTTTTTCATTTTGGCGTTGGGTTCCCTTTTAAGATCCATACCAGACTCAAAGGGCCTGGTATGGATCTGGGAGGGGGGGGGCCTACTTTTTTTATGGGCGTGAGGTTCCCCTCAACCACTTTAGCCCCGCTCACTGTGCCTCTACTGCGGCACAGTGGCTCGTTCCCGTCCAGCGACGTATACCTACGTCGCTGGACTCCTCCCCTTGTCGCACGATCCCACAATTGTCAGTTAAAGTAACGCAAAAAATGGCCTGCTCATTAACCACTTTGCCACTGCTTACTAGAGCTCTACTGCGGCAAAGTGGCTCTTGTAGGTCTGGCGACGTAGACCTACGTCGGCAGACACTCCCCCTTCTCAGCGGCGCGCCGGAGGCTCGCTTCCGCTGTATTCAGTCACAGCAGGTGTCGGGCCAGGGGAGGGGCAGCGGCGATCGCCGCTGCTCTTCCCCGATGGTCGGGGAATCGAGTGTGGAGATCCGCCCGCTTGTGTAAACAAAGCGGGCGGATCTCCTAAGTGACAGACAGGGTCAGATTGCAGGGTTCAGCATAGCTAAACCTGCGATCTGTCCCTGTGTTACTCAGTCACCTCCCCCCCCACACGTTAGTAAGCACCAGGCATACATTAACCCCTCCCTCTCCAATAAAATTAACCCCTTCCCTGCCAGTGTCATTTTTACAGTAACAGTGCATATGTATAGCACTGATTACTGCAGTAATGTCACTGGTACCCCAAAAGTGTCAAAAATGTCAGTCAAGGACCGCAAAAAAAAAACAAAAAACGCAGATCGCCGCCATTACTCGTTAAAAAGAAAAACACCAAAAATGACAGAAATCTTTCCCTTAGTTAGTAAACGCAATAACTTTTGCGCAAAGCAATCTAAATACGCTTATTGCGATTTTTTTTTTTTTTTACCAAACATAGGTAGCAGAGAACAAATTGGCCAAAAATTTAAAAAAAATAGATTTTTACATTTTTTTGGGGGGAATTTCATATAAAAAAATGTGAAAAATATTGTTATTTCTTCAAAATTGACGCTCTTTTTTTGTCTATAGCGCAAAAAGTGCACAGGTGATCAAATACCACCAAAAGAAAGCTCTGTTTGTGGGAAAAAAAGGACGTAAATTTTGTTTGGGTACGGCGTCGCACGACCGTGCAATTGTCAGTTAAATTTGCGCAGTGCCGAATCGCAAAAAGTGGCCTGGACGTAAGACAGCAAAATCCTCCGGTGGTAAAGTGGTTAAAGATCCTCAGAGCACAAGTCGCATGCCACAAGTTGGATCATGATAATCTGACTTGGATGCGACTTCCATTCAAATCATTGGGCTGAAAGTCGGATCAGTTCGGACCGCTCTCATAGCAAACAATTGATTTTGACATGTCATGCAACTTGTGCTCTGTAGTAATTGTATTTGGGGGTGTAAAATAGAAGGGGCAAAGAAACGCTAACATGGCTAATGTGCATTAACGCTAATGCAAAAAGCTACTAAAAGTGTGTTTTTACAGCCACTTTTTCCTGGCGTCTGTAGTAGCTTTGCAGCTAATTTTTTCTAGAGCCCTGTGTGAATGAGGACGAAGGAGGAGAAGGGAGGCATTCCTTTGTGTGAGCCTTTCCTTTCACTTTAGCATACCTCATAACTTTTTGAGATGGGAACGAGGAACACCTATTAGCAAAAGTATGTAGGCATAGGACACACCCCCTGCCACACCCCCTTAAAGGAGATTTATGAAAAAAAAGATTAGTAAATGCACAAGTGCTTTGTTTTACCACTGCTATCCCTTTATATTGGCTTTTACATTTACAAATGCAGCAATTTACAAATTGGGTGAAAGTTTCAAGCACTGAGAAACATTTAAACATTTTTTTTGAAAGATAAAAAGTGCACTTTATATACAGCTATATAGATCAGACCAAAATGAAGGAAAAATGAGGAGGACAGAGGGACTTTGTTCCAAATCAGGCACAGTCCCTCTAAATCAGGCACAGTTGGGAGCTATGCTTTAGGGCAGGAGTCTTCAAACTATGGCCCTCCAGCTGTTCAGGAACTACAAGTCCCATCATGCCTAGTTATGTCTGTGAATGTCAGAGTTTTACCATGCCTCATGTGATATGTAGTGCCGCAACAGGTGGAGGGCCATAGTTTGAGGATCCCTGCTTTAGGGCATACAGTGATGTCTTTTCTCCACCCCTAGCCTACTGACTAGACCGTGAAAGAGCAGCAGAAAACTTACAAGATCATCTTTCTGCTCTCTCTGATCTCTCCTACTATAAGCATGTGTTTTTTTAAAAAACATGTTTACTAACACATTTAAAACGGGGCATTTGATCGGCTCCAAGTCCTGCCCCTCCCTGTGAGAGTACTACTGTACAGCGCATTTCAAGAGGCATTTAATTTCATGCTTACATTGATGCGTTTATTTGTGTATTTTATATCTACATGGAGTTCAGCTTTAACATAAAGCAATGTGGACAGTCTTGTTGGGGTGGATACAGAAATAGAAGAATGAATTACCTATTTGAAGAAATTATTGCCATTGACTCATTTCAGTGCTGTCCTCCAATTTATGAGTTTGGGTTGGCTAAACCCACTGTACAGCTAGGCATGGGTCCTGGATGGGAGGTATGTGTCGTTATTTGGGTTGTGATCTTCTTAAGGGTGGGGGGCGAAAATATGCAACGTAGAGTACTCAGGAATTCTCACCCATGCAGGATGAAGCCTTCAGGGTGATCCGGTAAAGAGGGAAACCTGATTTTACAGTTTTCCTGGGAAAATGGGACCCAGAGTTTAGAGGCTTGGAGAGATTTTTGAGTGGGAAAGAACCTCTAATCCTGCTGGAGAGGGCTGAAAAGTGCAGGAAGCAGTCAGCAGGTGTTCATGAGGTGGGTGTGGAGCAGGACACACTTGTGAGAAAGAGCTGGGCGCTGCCTGTACTGATGCCTCGTTTCCACTGAGCGGTACAGTTTGGTTCGGTACGGTATGCAATTTTTGCCGTTTCCATTGTCAAAAGTTGTGAATGGTACCCTAATTCCTAACCCTACCGTACCACTTTTTTGGGACTCTTTCGTTGGGGTACCAAGCACATTAGTACCGTACCAACAGGGTGGAGCTACACTGTTGAGGTACTGTTGAGCTGAGGTACTGTTGGTGGCGGAAACGCAAGACTGATCAATGTGTACTATTCCGAACCGTACTGAACTATACTGAACCGTACCGCTCAGTGGAAACGAGGCATGAGATACTGCTGGACTGGGGTGACTTTTCTTTGCTACCCCTGGAGCAGAGGGGGACTTTAAGCCCTGTATGGGACAAAGCTTGTGCTGGCGGTGAGCAGTATCTTTGCTTTTGTGCCACAAGTGTATGGACTATTTGTTTTGTTTATGCTAAAGAAAGCAACCTTGATTACCCGTTGTGAAGGAATAAGAGGCCATTCACATTAGCGCGACTTGTCAGGCGACTTGTCAGCCTGACAAGTCGCGCTCGGTCGCGGCCCATTGATTAGCACAGGACCCGTTCTAATAGGAGCGACACAACTCGCTCCGACTTAGAAAAAGGGTCCTGTACTACTTTGGGGCGACCTGGAGGTGACTTGCATAGACTTCCATTATGTGAAGTCTCTGCAAGTCGCGCCGAAGTCGCGGTGCACGCGACTTCACAGGTCGCCCCCCAAAGTCGTGTCGCACTAGTCTGAATGGGCTCTAAAGATTATTTTGCCTTAGCACTCCTGGTGATCTGGACTCCCCCAAATATCACACCGCCTTTAGCTGAGATCATGTGTAAGCTTGCATCATAGACTGGAGACTATCAACCTGTCCAACCAAAAATAGTCAGATAAGACAATGCAGGGCAAAGCACAGGATGTCTTTAAAATGGACAGGTAATGCCACTGAAGGTTTACCTTACCACCTTAAAAAACTTATTACACATTTACTAATGGCAGCTCGCTGTCTTTTAGCTCTAGAATGGAAACCAACTACCCTTCCATTAGGGTTGGACTTTCAGAACCGTACAAGAGAAGGAGATTTTTAACTGCCAGGATCCACAACATCATGAGTGTATACAACAAAGTACGGGTCATTTTGCTATTCATAACAAGTTCTAGTTTCTTAGCATAATTCCGTGGTAGCCTTCGAGACCCTCATCTTCCCCCCACTAACCCCCTCAACTTTACTATGCATTCCCTCCATTCAATCCCTTTCCCACCCTATCTTCGCATTTTAGAAAATCTAACATTAGGAATCCAGACAAGGTCATATGACCAATGATTATAAAAACCTTGCAGTTCACAATTCGCAAATAAAAACATTAATCGTAACAACCCAACTGTTTGAACATTTTTAAGCACTTGACCTCTGTAATGTTTTATCCCTTTGTGACCAGGGCATTTTTTTGCAGCACTGTACTATTTTAACTGGCAATCAGTCATGCAACACTATACCCAAATTCAGTTTGCTGGCACCCACACGAGATAAAGTCCAATTTATAAAAAAAAATCAAATCTTTATTATACAAAATGATATAAAAATCATGCACATGTGCAGAGATGTATAGTAACTAAGTAGAACTACTTCACTACTATACTTAAGTACCGAAAGGCGGTATCTGTACTTTCCTAGAGTATAATTTTTTTCTCCTACTTCCACTTTTACTTCACTACATTTTTTCAATGATTTTAATACTTCTACTCCAATATTTTTTTTTTGTTCTGCATAGTTACTCGTTACCATTATAAAAATTACCACTGCCAGAACAGTAGATGGCAGGTTTCATGAAGCTCAAAACATAATGTATTATCAGCGCATATGAAAATAAAAGCTACTGTATGTATAAATAAAAGCTGCATTTGAAATAATAAAAAACAATATGATGTTCAAACTTTTGACTTCTTTCTTGAATAACTACATAACACAGTACTTGTACTTTTACTTTCAGTACTTGAGTAGCAATTATTTTTTTCAAAACTACTGGTACTTTTACTTTCAGTACTTGAGTAGCAAATTTTTTTAAAAAAACTACTTTCAATACTTAAGTACAAAAAATGTTGCATACTTTAGTACTTCTACTCAAGTCACTTTTTGATCGAGCACTTCCACTTCTACTCAAGTCACTTTTTGATCGAGCACTTGTACTTTTACTCAAGTATGGGTTTCGAGTACTTTATACAACTCTGCACATGTGTAAATAGCTCATTAAAAGCAATATTACTGCAATATGATACAAAGGTCCCAATTGTCCACTATACATACACCTCCTGCTACTATATATGTGCTCTAATTTCAAAAGATGGAGGTATTTCATCCATTGGTCAACGCATTTCGCTAATTGCATAGCTTCCTTAGGACCAAATTACCATATGCTGCTAAATATATAAAGATCCATGTCACTTTAATATATATATATATATACACAAATTTCCTTTTTATGTTTTATCAATCATACTGTTTGTATGATTGATAAAAGACGCATTACATGTTTTTTTTTTTTTTGTATAAAATAGTTGGGACCTAGTTGGGACCTATGTATCATATTGCAGTGATATTGCTTTTAATGAGCTATTTACGCATGTGCGTAATTTTTATATAATCTTGTATAATAAAGATTTGACATTTTTTCATAAATCAGACTTTGTCTTCTGTGGGTGCCAGTAAAGTCCACCAATAGCAGGGCTGGTTCTTGCAAATTATACTTGTACTAGACAATTAGGATGTGGCACGGGTAGAGGTCTTCCATTTACTGTAACCAAATTAAATTGATATAATTTTTTTCACACAAATGGAGCTTTCTTATGTGGTATTTAATCATCACTGGGTTTTTTTAACAAAAAAATACCAAATGTTTTGAAGGAAAAAAAAAACCTGTTTTTCTTTGTTTCTGTTATACAATTTTGCGAACAAATAATCTTTCTTCCTAACTTTATGCCAAAATGTAGTCTGCTAAAAATAACCCAAATCAGTGTATAATATTTAGTCTTTGTGAGCCTGGGTTCACACATATGCAGTGTCAGACATCGCACATGATTCGCACTTAATTTCGATGCGCTGTCTATGCAATGCGAATTCAGCCATACAATTGTATGGCTAAACTCGCTTTGGATTCGCACGAAAAATGTGCAAGAACTCCCCCCCCCCCCCCCCGCACTGGAATCGTATGGCATGGGTGTTCACACCCATGCCATCCGATTCCTATCCGAATTCACCGTTCACACAGTTGCGATTTGTGAACTGATCTGGGGGTGTTATTAACTTTGTATTGACACCTGTAGTGTTTTGCAGAGGGCAGTGTGAACTGCCTGCGGGGCGGAGATGCGATGCTAGAATCCGCTGGTTCCCGCGTCGCATATGTGTGAACCCAGACTAAACGTTATAGTCTACAAATTATGATAAATATATATGAAAATTGATCATTCCTGATGTAATGATGGCCTATAATTTCTTGAGACCCAGGAGAGTACAAGTACTCCTCAAATGACCCCTTTTTGGAAAGTAGACAGTCCAAGGTAACTTTAGTAAGAGGCATGGCAAGTTTTTTGAAGTTGTAATTTTTTATCACAGTTTTTTGGAAAATTAAGAAATAAAATTTTGTTTATTCACAATTCTTTTTCTTACATACAGCGTCATCATCTGACTAGTGTGCCGATGGTGATCAGGGATACTGATTGGTGACAGAATGTATAAAAAAGTTTTTAAAAAATGTTAATTTTTTTATTTCATTTTTTTTTTTTTTTTTACTTTTTAAAATGTTCTTTTTTACAATTATTTTACACACCCTCATCAGAGTAGTTCTGTGTCGCTATAGTGATTGCTGTTACAGTGATATTCAATATAACAGCAAAAGTTTGAACTGTTGGGAATCACTTTCATGCATGACTCATTGCTTACTATTGTGATGCTGTGATTGGCCACAGCTATCATATAGTACAGGATGCTGTTAGCCCAGGTACCATGTGATTACTGGTAAACAATCGCAGATCTTTCATAGTAGTGGTGGATTCCATTCCTAACTGTTGTTTACTAGGTGTCATGTGATCGCACAGTGCAAGTTGTACCTTACAGTAGATCATGCCACTGCGTGCCCCAGGGGGTGTGCCAGTGTGACTGAGCAGGGCGACCTACTGGTATGTTGTGCCGCCTGCTCAAGCAGCCAGGCAGCAGTACAATTACTGTTGGCAGATCGGCAAGTGGTTAAAGTTTATCAACTTTGTGAAGATTCCCATACATTTACCTCCTTGAATTCTGCAACACATATTTACTATACCCTGTAAGTAGGCACTGCTGTGTCACACATTTCACAGAGCCTGCCTGCTGAACTATAGAGGTGTGGGGAGGAGGAATCTTTCTGGAGGCGGCGTCAGTACAAGAACGCTTGCAGGCAGCACAGTACCATGGGATATGCATACCTCCCAACGTTTTGAGATGGAAATGAGGGACAACTATCAGCAAAAGTTTGTAGGCATAGGGCACCCCCCCCCCACCACGCCCCCTTAAAGGAGAATTATACAAAGAAAAATATTAGTTAAAACCATAAGTGCTTTTTTTACCGCTACTATTCCTTTATACTGACTTTTGAAATTTACAAATGCAGCAATATAGAATTGGGAAGAAAGAGTTAGCACTGTGAAACACTAAAAGATAAATAGTGCATTTTATATACAATTCTATAGATCCGACCAAAAAGAGGGACAAATGAGGAGGAAAAAAGGACAGAGGGACTTTGGTCCGAATCAGGGCCAGTCCCTCGAAATCAAAGACATTTGGGAGCTATGGATATGTAGCCCTTAGAAATTGAGGAGAAGCTGCAATGCATGCAGAGAATACAGGAAGTTGTGGACAGAGACAGCCAGCAGACAGGCAGCACTCACAACAAAAAAGGAGATTTTTCAACTAAGCTTATATTGGATTGTCAAATATAACTATTGTTTGTATTGCTATTACAGTGCTGATGTTATCAAATGAAAGTGTATGCTGTGACCATATAACTCCTTTACTGTTTTCACGGAGTTGCTCCCTAGCTAGCTGGACCAACAGGATGTCACTCCCTCCCTGCATCCTCTTTAACCACTTAAGCCCCGGAAGATTTTATCCCCTTCCTGACCAGGGGTTTTTTTTTTTTTTTTTACTGCGTGACTTTAACGGACAATTGCGTGGTCGTGCGACGCTGTACCTAAACAAATTTGATGTCCTTTTTTTCCCACAAACAGCGCTTTCTTTTGGTGGTATTTGATCACCTGTGCGATTTTTACTTTTTGCGCTTTAAACAAAAAAAGAGCGTACATTTTGCAAAAACAACAATATTTTTTACATTTTTTTTTATATGAAATTCCCCCCCAAAAAAATGTAAAAATCTAAATTTAACATTTTTGGCCAATTTGTTTTCTGCTACATATGTTTTGGTTAAAAAAAATTGCAAAAAGCGTATTTTGATTGGTTTGCGCAAAAGTTATTGCGTTTACTAACTAAGGGAAAGATTTCTGTCATTTTTGGTGTTTTTTTTTTTTTTTAACGCGTAATGGCGGCTATCTGCGTTTTTTTTTTTTTTTGCGGCACTGCGACATTGCGGCGGACAGATCGGACCCTTGACTGACATTTTTTACACTTTTGGGGTTACCAGTGACATTTCTACAGTAATCAGTGCTATACATATGCACTGTTACTGCAAAATGACACTGGCAGTGAAGGGGTTAACTTTATTTGAGAAGGAGGGGTGGTGTGTGTCCCTAGGGGCGTGATTCTTACTGTAATTGGCTGTGGCTTGAAGTGTAGGAACAATGATCAACGGTCCTACATAGTAGAACCGTATGATCACTGTTTCTACACAGGGGAGAATGACAGGCGGCTTGTTTACATCAGCCGCCTGCCTTTCTCCCTCTGCACCGACGATCTGCGAGTGACCGGCGGACATCGGGTCCGCCGGTCACACGCACGGACTTGCTGGGAAACGAGCCGGGGCAGGAGCACGCCTCCGCGGGCGCGCGCTCGCCCGCTATTGGCTCCCAAGCAAGTGACAGGCTAGTGACGTACCGGTACATCACTTTGCCTGGCCGGGGCTTACTGACGACGTATATCATCGTGCGGCGGTCGGCAACCGGTTAACAAGAAAAATTCAACAGCCTTCCAGACCAGGCAGGGAACCACTCCATAGAGGTACGAGGAAGCCTCTCTGGGTGAATCCCTCTCATGACCGTAGTCTAAAAAGTCAGACATGTTTAGTGTTGTTATTTGAGCTGTGGTATTACTGTGTATCCCATATTGAATCTGACTTCTGTTTGATCCCAATATCACTATGTATTCAGTATTTCTTGGTCCAATATATATCTGGTTATTACGCTACAACAGGACTCTCAGCAGCTTCCCAGATCAGCTCTGCATGTGGGGGAAATGTAAGGATGTGATGTACCCATCAGCTGCCTGCAATTGTCAGGTAGATCATGGCAGAACTCCTGGGGACTTCTCGCAGAACCCTAGGGAAAAACCCTGTCATAGAGAATGCAGCAGGAGAAATAAGAACAACCTAAGGGGGACAGGAACCCCAAAATTGCTAAGGTGGGAACTTAAAGAGCTGGCTACGATGTCAGGGATAGCTTACTGTTAAGTTGCCAAGCAATTGAAGACAGAAGTGGATTGGCAGCCCCACCTAAAATATTATCTTTAATAGACTATTTCAAGAAGGACAACTGATGCAAAAGTAAGCCTTTTTTTCCAATGGCCACAGCATGATGTACAATTTACAGCCTTGATTTACTGTGTTGCATGAAGACTGTGCTTCAAAGCTTCTGTCTCTCAGTGCAAGCCCAGAGGTTATGTCTTACCTGAATAAAACGCATTAGAATCTCTTATCTCAGTGACTATTAAACCCTGAAGGAGCTCACATAAACAGGACTGACACTGTAGTGGTGCAGCCATTGTCGATAGCTTACCTTTGATGTATTCATGTATATTTTTCACTTGCATTTGAAAAATATGCTAATTTTGACCCAGCAATGGGTTGTGAGTTGATACCTTCCTATTCTCCTTTGTCTGCTTCCCTATGGATCCCTCAGATGTTATATAATCTGGTTTCTGGATTTCTGAGAGAATAAGACACTGACTGATAGTCTACCCTGATCAGCTTCCTGCAATGAATGGTGGTGTTTATACCTGATTTGGTCTTGTTTGCTGTACAGTCAGGAGTGCAAAGGGTAGACTTTTTTAGGTTGCTGATATAGAGCCTTCCCGTTCCTGCCCCGCTCCCCGATTTAATTCATTGGATTTCAGTTCTTTCTGGTTCTGGTGGGAAGAAGGTTCTCATCCAGGATTTTACAATACATGGCCATGTTCATTGGCTCCTCAATGTGGCAAAGAAGGCCTGTACCTTTAGCAGAGAAACAGCCCCAAAGTATGTTTCCACCTTTGTGCTTGACTGTAGGAATGGTGTTCTTAGGGTCATAGTCAGCAGTTTTCTTCCTCAAAACACGGCAAAGAGCTAAATTTTGGTCTCATCTGACCACAGCACTTTCTCCCAATCCTTCTCTGAATCATTTAGATGTTCATTGTCAAACTTCAGATGGGTCTGTACATGTGCCTTCTTGAAGAGGGGGACCTTGTGGGTGCTGCAGGATTTCTATCCATGGCGGCGCATTGTGTCACCAATGGTTTGTTTTGTGACTGTGGTCTCAACTGCCTTAAGATCATTCACAAGCTCCTCCCCTGTAGTTCTGGCCTGATCCCTCACCTTTCTCATGATCATCCTTACCCCATTAGGTGAAACCTTGCATGGAGCTAAAGACAGAGAGCAATTGATTATTATTTTGTATTTCTTCAATTTGCAAATAATCGCTCCAACAGTTGTCACCTTCTCACCAAGCTTCCTGCTGATGGTCTTGTAGCTCATTCCAGCCTTGTGCAGGTCTACAATCTTGTCCCAGACGTCCTTTGACAGCTCTTTGATCTTGCCCATGATGGTGAGGTTTGAATAGTTGAAAGAGACTCTGTGGACAGGTCTCTTTTATACACATAACATTGTTGTTAAGAGCACCTTCCTAAAATGACAGGACTAATCTGTGTACCACATGAGCACATACTTCAGCCAGTCTGTGGGAGCCGGAATTATTGTGGGTTGTTGGGGGATAAAATACTTATTTTACTCTCTGAACTGCAACTTCGTTTACAACATTTGTATCATGTGTTTTCTGGGTTTTTGGCTGATATTCTGTCTCTGTAATTTAAAATACACCTATGATAGCTAGTGAAGCTCTTTGGGTTGCACATGAAGCTCTTTTGCAGACACGCACCCTGGCTACCAAAAAGGCCTGGCAGCTTGCCAAATGCAATTTTGATCTATGAGCAGAGCAACAAGAGGCAGCTAAGCTCTCCTTTTCTATTTCCACAGGTTTGTTTACAAAGCAGGCAAACTTTTTGCCAAACTCTGCTCTGGCCCTAGGCATCCAGCTTAAATTACTGCTTTGAAAACAGCAGCGGGCTCACTTGTTACCACTCCTGCGGGGATTAGTAAACTACTTGTTGATTATTATAAGACTATATTCCAAGGATCCGATTGATCAGGCACAAGCTAAGGCCTTGCTAGAGGCTCTTAATATGCCCATATCTCTGGAAGACATTCAATCACAGATGAAGTCCCTTTCTTCGGCCAAAGCCCCTGGATGAGATGGGTATACCGCAGAATTCTACAAACTTACGCGTGACTATTACTGACACCCTAAAGCAGGGGTCTCCAAACTTTCTATAGAAAAGGCCAGTTTACTGTCCTTCAGACTTTAAGGGGGCCGGACTGTGCCCAGTGGAAGTAAACAATGTTAGATCTTTGGTATTGGTGAGAGAAATAGTTGGTCTCCATGGGAGGAATAGTGCCCAATTTTTGTTGTCAGTGGAAAGAATTATATCCCATTGTTGTCAGTGGAAGGAATACTGCCCCACTGTTGGTGTCAATGGCAGGAATGTTACCTCAAGGGCCAGATACAGTGCCTTGCGAAAGTATTTTGCCCCCTTGAACTTTGCAACCTTTTGCCACATTTCAGGCTTCAAACATAAAGATATAAAACTGTAATTTTTTGTTAAGAATCAACAACAAGTGGGACACAATCATGAAGTGGAACGAAATTTATTGGATATTTCAAACTTTGTTAACAAATAAAAAACTGAAAAATTGGGCGTGCAAAATTATTCAGCCCCTTTACTTTCAGTGCAGCAAACTCTCTCCAGAAGTTCAGTGAGGATCTCTGAATGATCCAATGTTGACCTAAATGACTAATGATGATAAATAGAATCCACCTGTGTGTAATCAAGTCTCCGTATAAATGCACCTGCACTGTGATAGTTTCAGAGGTTCGTTTAAAGCGCAGAGAGCATCATGAAGAACAAAGAAAACACCAGGCAGGTCCGAGATACTGTTGTGGAGAAGTTTAAAGCCGGATTTGGATACAAAAAGATTTCCCAAGCTTTAAAACATCCCAAGGAGCACTGTGCAAGCGATAATATTGAAATGGAAGGAGTATCAGACCACTGCAAATCTACAAAGACCTGGCCGTCCCTCTAAACTTTCAGCTCATACAAGGAGAAGACTGATCAATGATGCAGCCAAGACGCCCATGATCACTCTGGATGAACTGCAGAGATTTACAGCTGAGGTGGGAGACTCTGTCCATAGGACAACAATCAGTCGTATACTGCACACATCTGGCCTTTATGGAAGAGTGGCAAGAAGAAAGCCATTTCTTAAAGATATCCATAAATAGTGTTGTTTAAAGTTTGCCACAAGCCACCTGGGAGACACACCAAACATGTGGAAGAAGGTGCTCTGGTCAGATGAAACCAAAATCTAACTTTTTGGCAACAATGCAAAATGTTATGTTTGGCGTAAAAGCAACACAGCTCATCACCCTGAACACACCATCCTCACTGTCAAACATGGTGGTGCCAGCATCATGGTTTGGGCCTGCTTTTCTTCAGCAGGGACAGGGAAGATGGTTAAAATTAATGGGAAGATGGATGGAGCCAAATACAGGACCATTCTGGAAGAAAACCTGATGGAGTCTGCAAAAGACCTGAGAATGGGACGTAGATTTGTCTTCCAACAAGACAATGATTAAAACGTAAAGCAAAATCTACAATGGAATGGTTCACAAATAAACATATCCAGGTGTTAGAATGGCCAAGTCAAAGTCCAGACCTGAATCCAATCGAGAATCTATGGAAAGAACTGAAAACTGCTGTTCACAAACGCTCTCCATTCCACCTCACTGAGCTCGAGCTGTTTTGCAAGGAGGAATGGGCAAAAATTTCAGTCTCTCGATGTGCAAAACTGATAGAGACTTACCCCAAGCGGCTTACAGCTGTAATCGCAGCAAAAGGTGGCGCTACAAAGTATTAACTTAAGGGGGCTGAATAATTTTGCACGCCCAATGTTTCAGTTTTTTATTTGTTAAAAAAGTTTGAAATATCCAATAAATTTCGTTCCACTTCATGATTGTGTCCCACTTGTTGATTCTTCACAAAAAAATTACAGTTTTATATCTTTATGTTTGAAGCCTGAAATGTGGCAAAAGGTCGCAAAGTTCAAGGGGGCCGAATACTTTTGCAAGGCACTGTAAAGGTGCTTTCTGTCCAAATTATTTTTTCTATGTATATTAGGCTCACAGTTTATTTGTGAAGTGGTCCGTCCCTTATCTTTATTAAATGTGGCTACTCATTAGATGTAAGCCTGTTTATGTGATAAACTGTTAACTGTTATGGATTATAAATATAGTTCAGTGGAAGGAATACTACCCCATTGTTGGTGTCAATGGCATAATTATTGCCTCAAGGGCTGGATAAAGGCTAGAAAAGGGCCACATCTGGCCCTAGGGCCGCAGTTTGGAGACCACTGCCCTAAAGCATGTCCTCACTGCAATGTGGGACAGTGGCCCCTTTTTCCACACAAGCTCACATTAAACTTTTTACCAAGAAAGGGAAAGATCCTATGCACCCGGGTTCCTACAGAGCGATCTCACCGATCAATGTTGATGTAAAAATCCTTTTCAATGAGTCCTACTAGCACTAAAGTACTAATCACATTTAGATCAGAATATCGTCATTGTATCACTCAACGCTTAAAGGGTTTTGATTGATTTCAGTTTTCCTTGGTTGTTTATGGTAATGAAAACATTTGGCTTTTCAGGTCTGATAATGATGTTTGTATAACAAATGTACGCATCCCCTACGGCTTGCTTAGCTACCCCAGATTTCATATCGGATGCTATTCTTTTAATAAAGGGAACAGGACAGGGATGTCCCCTTTCACCTCTTTCTTCAATTTGCAATTGAGCCTTTGTCCAGCATACCTTTTTCTTCAGAGGGAGTCAGGGGTGTCACTAACAGCAATCGAATCTTTTGCTCTGCTTTATTCACAGATTATTTTTTAATGTTTTCCTCCAACCCCCATCCCCCCCTTTTAGATTTTGGTAAGCAGTCAGGTAAGGTCAGGAATTATTTGCTGCCTTTAGACTCTGCTTGGGTTTTAGAATCAACTTTGATAAAAGTGAGGTTTTAGCGCTGAATCCCCGTTCTTACATAGTTACATAGTTACATAGTTACATAGTTAGTGAGGCTGAAAAAAGACACAAGTCCATCCAGTTCAACCTATGTGTGTGTGTTTGCTTTTAACCGTACATTGTATACCCCTGTATGTTGTGGTCTTTAAGGTGTCCATCCAATTCTTACCCTACTTGGTGACTCTCCTCTCCATTTTCTCTTGCAACCCACTGCCTTATTTACCTGGGTATACGAATAGGACGAGAACCCTTTTTGCTGTATTATCTGAACTACCCACCATTAATATCTAAGATTGTAAAGGAGTTGGAAGCTTGAGCAGCCCTCCCTCTCTCGCTCTTCGGGAGATCTCATCTTTTTGAAATGGTATGGTTTGCATTACTACTTTACCTGATGCAAACCATACCCTTTTTATTAGAACATTCCTTTATACAAAAATTCATAAGTCCCTATCCACCTTTTATGGTCTCGCAAGAAACCTTGCATAGCCCTTCAAAAGCTTTCTCTCCCTAAGTCTGAGGGGGTGCAGGACTGCCTAATTTACGGTTCTATAATTTGTCGTGTTTGCTAAGGCAGGGACTAGATTGGATAACTGGTAAATCCAGTCTAATTATTTGCTTGAGGATGCTCTTCCCCACTTTTCCTCCCGACTGTCTTACACTCCAATTTAAGGGCTTTACTGCTGCATCTCAGGTCTAACATCCTAATCCGAAATACCGTTATTGCTTGGAGAGAATTGTGGAGATTACTGTGGTTATCATCTTCCATTTCTCGATACTAGCCCATCCAGTACAATCCTATGTTTCTCCCATCTATTGAGTATAAAGTATATGACCCATGGTGTACGTGTGGTCTCACCAAAGTGGCTTCCCTATTCCATGGCAATCCTAGTGTATTTAAATCCTTCTCTGTTTTATCACAAGAATATTCTTTACCACCATCGCATCTCTTTCATTATCAGCTATGGACCTGCTACAACCTTAAATTTGATCCTCTTCAAAGATCTTTTGTTGATGTAGTGCTCCATCGTGATGATTATTTCATCTCCAGCCTCTACTCTTCTCCTTGTTACATACCAGTCTGCCAAATATCATCTTGCTCCGTTTAGGAAATGGTCCTCCAATGATTCTGATTTTCTGGAAAGGCTATTAGCTGGCTATCGTACTATCTGCAAATTTGTCATATCAGAGACTTGACGAGAAAACACGTTTAAAATACTACACAGAGCCTATTATCCATTTCGCACCAACGCTACAGACCCGTCACAGTCAGTGTCCCTGGTGTTCAGTGCATTGACCCACATTACTTCATCGCTTGTGGGACTGCCCCTCCATCTCTACCTTCTGGAACTCTGTCCTTGCTTATACTACAAAAGTCCTCAAAGTTCAGCTACCCAAGGACCCTTTGCTTTGTCTCTTTGGATGTAAAGTACCTCAACCCAACCATCGACTCCCACAATGGGCTCATATTTGTCTGCTGGTAGCTCGCAGAACAATTCTGAGGAATTGGATTAACCCATCCCGCCCCATCTCTTAGCTGTGAAACCGACACTACTTTTGGATAAAAAAAATTGGATACCATCACTCTGAACTTTTGCATTACCCGAAGGTTCTTTGCTAGATGGTGGAAATATATGGAACACACATTCTCACCAAAGAAACTCTCATATCATATGCATCCCTTATGATATACTGACTTGGAACTTGAAGATAAATATCTCCAACTCTCTAGGCAGGCTTAAGATATCGGATCCAGAGCAACCCTTTGACCATTCCTTCTGTCAACCCACTATTCCTTAGGGACCTCCTGACCACCTGTAATTTTGTTGCCCTTTGCTTCAGTTTTTTTTTTTTTATTATTCCTGACCCAGCTATTAATTGACCTTCTGTGTTCATTATATGGTCAAGTTTTAGTATGTTTCCACTCCTGGGGGTATCTTGTATTATGGCACTTTTCCACTGCAAGTACCGGCTTGGCTCTACTCAGCCCTGCTTGGCCCGGATTGCTTTTCCACTGCTGGTACCACATGGTACGGTGTTGGAATGGTTCGGTACGGTACGGTATGGTTTGCTTTTCCACTAAAGTAGTATTAAAGTTAAGTGGGTGGGATAACAACGTGGTGGGTGGGATTCTCTGACCAATCAGTGGCTAGTAGTGACTGCATGCAAAGGATTGTGGAATATGGTACCGGGTATGGTACCTGTTGGAACCACAATCGAGTAGGTACTGTTTTTGAGAGCCGTACCGTTCTGTTCCATGCAGTGGAAAAGCGCCGCAGTACCGTACCGAACCGTTCCTACACTATACCATGCGGTACCAGCAGTGGAAAAGCACAAAAGCGAGCCGAACCGTTCGGTTCCATGCAGTGGAAAAGCGCCAGTAGTTCATATTTTTTTTTTATATAATAGTTGCTATGTTATTGCACACTGGGTAAACATACCCCGCTTTTTCCCCTTCCCCTTTTACTCTTTACCTCCCTTGTTTTGCATTCTTATCTGTATCAGTTTCATGACCTATGTTTCGAGGCTTTTTGCCTTGTGTACTGTTCTGTTTTTTTTTTTTTTTTCTGAGAAAAACAAATAAATATTAAAAAAACATACACCTGTAATAATTTTGGCCCCTTATTTCTTTGTAAGTGGGCAAAATTACAAAATCTGCAGGGAATTAAATAATAATTTTCGCCACTGTAAATAGCGTTTTCAGTTTGTGGTGCTCAGATATAGTTTAGTTCCACTTTAATAAACCAGAAGCAAATCTTATGGTAATATACTGTGATTTGGTCACAGTTCAAGTTTGCTTATCACATTCCTAGATATATAGTTAGCCACTAGAGGGAACCTTTACAAATTAGTGAAATGAGATACAAAAATCAAATTACAGAACAGAAAGCAAGTACTATTATAAAAGCCAGATTATAAACTGTTTTCAGGTAAATGTTACCCCCAGTATGCATGAGGCCTATTGCATCATTAAATGTATTTTAAATTCAAACAGTGTAAGCACCTATATTTGACTTGGTATCAGCCTCTTTAAAGTGTTTTTTTTTTTTTTTACCTTACTGGATTCTATGCAGTCAGGTAAAAAATGTTCTGCATTCAGCGTCTCCTGCAGCCCCCCTCCCCCCCAAATACATACCTGATCCCGGTCCATGGATGTGCACAAAAGCAGAGGCTCTCTCAGTTCTCTCGCTCCTCATTGGGTCAGATACAGCAGCCGTAGCCATTGGCTGCTGTCAATCAGAGCCAATAATGAGGGAGTGGGGGGTGGGGCTGAGCGCTGCTCTGTGTGTCTTATAGACACACAGAGCAGGGCTCAGGAGCGAGCATGCATGAGTGCGGGTTGCTATGGGGCCCTCCGGGGGGGTTTCTTCGGTGGTGGAGCAAGGAGCGTCAGCAGGGGACCCCAGAAGAGGCGGATCGGGGGCTGCTCTGTGCAAATAGATTGCAAAGGGCAGGAAAGTGTAACAGGTTTGTTATTTTAATTTAAAAAAAAAGAAGCTTTACAAACACTTTAGTCCCTCTAAAGACTGGAGAGGATGTGGCAGGATGGGAACCAATCAGGAATAATGTAAACAAGCTGACAGGAAACGTATTTATCGAACTGAGCAGTGAGATGACCTCATCCGCCTATTGCTGATCTTTCACTGTCCAATCAGCAGGCTGGGGGTAGAGAGAGGACATAACTGTATTCTTTTGACAGTTTAACATTGTTGCAGGAGAAAGTTGCATGCCTGTGCTATCTGATAGATCTGTGTACATCTCAGAATAGAATGGACCGAAAAATAATTGGGCTGGTGTTTACCTTTAAACGCAAATTCTTATAACTTAAATCGGTTGCAAACCCTTACATATACCCAGTAAAGTGACTAGCTGCAGGTGATACACAGATATGAAACCAATCCACATGCAAAAGTTGTACCTGTCTATCTGCAGCCCTTCTCTATAGCCGGTATAAGTGCTGAATTTTAAAGCTTATCTTGGAGTTCAGAAAAAGGGGGCAGAGAGCTGAAGTCATACTCTGCAGAGCTCAGTGAGGAGAGCTCTGACAGCTGATTGAAGGGAAGGGACACCCCTTCCCCCCCCCCACCCCCACCACACAGCACATAGGAACTGAGCTAAGGCTGTCAATGAGCTAGAGGTCCCTCCACTGTCACCAATTTTTTTTGGTGTCAGGAAAACTCGTCAGAAGTGATTTATGGTGATGGCATAGGAACTAAGCAGCAAACAAAAGTGACACTTAGTGCGCCTAAAGTGTAACAAAAGGCAAAACCTTTGGATAGAGGGGAGAGGGATTTTTACACTTGTCAGTTTTTATTGCTGTGTGTGCCCCCATTACGGAAATTCACCCTCTCTATTTGTCCAATATTAAACATACCATTATTATTAAAAAGTTAAAGTAAAAGAAAATCACAAATTTTGGGTTGTCCCCAGAAAATAATAGAGGGGAAAATCTTACAATGGAAACACTAATTCTGGTGAACTTGAGTTACCCAAGGAATTCCCTTAATTTGTAGGGATTTCCTCTCACTTTCTGTTTGGTTATGGGACAGGAAGTGAAGAAAAATCCCTGCAATGGTGCGCAGATGGCAAAAAAAAATCTGAAATGGGGTTATAACCCTCCTTTATCTCTTTCGTTTATTGACCGACACAGCTCCTAAAATTCATAACCAAAATTCATAACCATTGGGTTATATTGCCCTCTACAGGAGTAGGACACTAGGCAGAAAAGAATTCTGGCTACACCCATGGACATTCCCAGTGCAGCGCTAATATACATAAATCCTATCATAGAATACACCAAATGTTGTGCCAGTGAAGCAAATAAATAGACCAGGTGTGTAAAAAGTTCATAATCCACAATTGAAAATATGGCTAAAAACTCACATCTGACAGACCGCCATTCCTGAATCGGGAATACGGTGGTCAGACGCCAGTGTGTAGGCCCCTCCCGATGCGTTTCGTGTAAAAACAGGTTGTCACAGGGATCTGCCTATCATTCCCAGTCTCAGGGGGTATACTCCCTCTCTCTGCTATAGCCACTCAGTTTTTTTCCTGCCTAGTCAGGAGAAAGGCCCTTTTTCCTTGCTGGAATCTTTGGTCCTGGCAAAAAAATTTTAGATAGAAAATTTTTTTCTCCTGGATTTTTTCCTGTGAGTTCTACAATCAACTGCTGACCGGGCTGGATAATCTAGATCCAGTGGTCACCCCAGTCTGGCCAGCGAGCGCACGCAGACCTCAGCTCTGCACTAGGATGGCCACGACATAGCCCCACTGGACGCTGCATTTTATCAGTGATAAAATGTGAGGGGCTGCAGTTTATCTGTGATGCCTCTTTGGATGTGGCTCCCCTGATGGCTCGCCTCCCTGTTTTGACAGTGGTCCTTCAGCATGTTTTTTGGCTGCAGTGCTGGTCTATGGATCAGACTTCAAAAAAGGCTTTGACTGATCTTCCTTTTTTAAGGAGATCGCATGTTTTGAGCTACCCTGAATGACATCATTAAAGGTCTCACAGGGGGGAACAGTACTTTGGCCTTAGTAGCCTGCGGAAGAAAAGAACCTCGTCATAGACGTGAGCCTTCCTTCTCAGCTCATAAGCAGATTTTTCGTCTCTCGGGGTCCATGACAAGGGTTCGAAGCCTTTCAGGGCCTTTTCTGGAGGATCCAAACGAACTTGGTTTGGCAAGCCAAGATCGGGCTTCTCCAGACCCGGGAACAAGGCTCCTTCTGCATGAAGGTGGGCCCTCACTCTTATCAGGGGTGGGGAGACGTCTTTGCTGGTTTCCGGACACGTGGACTTCCTGGGTACAAGACAAGTGGGTCCACAAAGTCATTCGGTCTGGCTACAAGATCGAGTTTCGCTCTTGTCCCCCGGCAAGGTTTTTTCCTTCCAACTTTCACCTGTCCCCAGACCACTTACATGGCCTGTTTGGGGCAGTAGAAGACCTGTTTCTTCAAGGGGTGATTGTCCCGGTTCCGACCTCTGAACTTTTTCAGGGTTTTTACTCAAACCTGTTTACAGTTCCAAGGAAGGAACGAAGGAAGGCAAAGTGCATCTAATCCTGGATCTCGAGGTGCTAAACTGCTTTGTGCGGGTACAGAAGTTCATAATGGATTCCATTCGAATGGTGGTGGCATCCCTGCGTCAGGGGGATTTCCTTGCCTCTATCGATATCAAGGATGCCTACCCTCACATTCCAATATGTGCCAGCGTTTTCTTCGCTTTTCAGTGGGAGAGAAGCATTAGCAGTTTGTGGCGTTACCCTTTGGTCTCGCATCTGCTCCTCAGGTCTTCAAAAAAGTGTTATCCCCGGTGCTAGCTTTGTTACGCCAACGGGGGATCGCGGTACTGGGCTACTTGGATGATCTCCTTCTGTCAGCAGAGTCTCCCTCTGCTCTCGTGGAGAACCTGGAGATCCCAATACAAACTCTGTGGGAGTTTGGCAGGATTCAGAATTTTCAGAAGTCTGCTCTGGTTCCATCTACAAAGCTGGACTATCTGGGCCTGACTCTGGACTCGGCTTTAGCCAGAGTTCTCCTTCATCTGGACAAACTCCAGTAATTGCAGGCTGCAATTCGCCTCCTGCTGTCCAGACTTGCATGCGGGTGCTGGCTGGGCCTGATGGTGTCTACATTCAAGGCGGTTCATTTTGCACAGTTCCATACAAAGGCCCTGCAAAGGGAAATTCGGACCAAATGGGACAAGACTTCGCAGTCTCTGGACAATCAGATCCGGCTGAGTTGGGGCACGTAAGAGTCCCTGATATGGCTTCGTTCTCCAGTGCTTCAGCTGGGAAATTCCTTCCTCCCCTTGTATTGGACAGTGGTCACCACGGATGCCAGCCTGTCTGGCTGGGGAGGGGTCCTGAGCAAGCATTCTGCTCAGGGGATATGGACTCAGTCTGTGTCTGGATCATTGGACGGATCGTCTTCAGGGTTGTCTAGTGCGTATTCAATCGGACAATGCCATGGCTTATGTCAATCACCAAGGGGGCACAAGAAGTGTCCTGGCAGCTCTGGAGGTTGCCCGCATTCTAAGATGGGGAGAACGGTTCGTTCCAGCCCTCTCCGCCATACACATTCCCGGGGTGGAAAATTGGCAGGCGAATTATCTCTGTCGACAGATGTTGGACCACGGGGAGTGGTCCCTTTATCCGGAGGTGTTTTCATCAGCTGTGCCTCCGGTGGGGCACCCCCAAGGTGGATCTGTTGGCATCTCGGCGTAACAGAAAGGTGCAGTGGTTTGTGGCTTGGTCAAGGGGTCCTCTTGCAGACGCCACAGATGAACTGGTGCCTCCGTGGGGTCAGCATCGTCTTATTTACGCCTTCCCTCCTCTCAAGCTTCTGCTAAGACTTCTATGCAGGATTGAGGCAGAAGGGATTCCGGTCATCTTAGTGGCTCTGGACTGGCCTAACCGGACTTGGTACGCCGATCTGGTGCGGCTGGTCACTGACGTTCCTTGGCAGCTCCCTCTCAGGGAGGATCTGCTGTCCCAAGGACCGATCTTTCATCCTGTTTTACAGTTGTTGGCTTTGACAGCTTGGCTGTTGAACGCAAGGTGCTAAAGGATAGGGGTTTATCGGAGTCGTGATACCTACGTACTGCGTACGAACTGACGGTGTTATCCTGTCATTTACCTTACCTGCTGATTCACAAGGATTAGGTGGTTCTTCGCCCCTGTTCATCGTGCCTTCCAAAGGTTGCCTCTGCTTTTCATTTGAATGAAGACATTGTTTTGCCTTCCTGTGTCCCAGGCCTAAATATCGGAAGGAAATTGCCTTGCATGCTTTGGATGTGGTCCGGGCATTTAGGGTGTATCTGGCAGCTACGGAGTCTTTCAGGAAGTCAGACTCTCTCTTTGTGCGCATGGATGGACCTCGAAAAGGGTTGTCCGCTTCCTCTGCGACCATTTTCAAAAGGATAATACAGACTGTGGTTCAGGCCTATTCCATCACAAGTCAGGTTCCTCCTTTCCCTGTCAAGGCGCACTCTACTAGGGCGCTTAATGCCTCCTGGGCTTTCCATCATCAGGCGTCAGTGTTGCAGGTTTGCAAGGCGGCCACCTGGTCGTCGATTCACACTTTTACAAAGTTTTATAAAGTGGATGTGTTGGCATCTGCGGATGCTTCTTTTGGCCGCAAGGTTTTGCAGGCTGCTGTTTTAAGAGGACCTGATCCTCTTTGAGGGTGTGTTGTTTTTTTTCAGGTGGGCACCAGTTGTTTGGTTGAGCCCCTGTTGCCTGGTTGGCTAATGTTTAGCCTTGGGAATTTTTTTGTTGTTCCTACTCCTCATGTTTAACACTACTTTGGGACGTCCCAATGGTTATGAATATCAGGAGCTTTGTCCATCAATGAACAAAAGAGAAAATGGGATTTTTGACTTGCCGTAAAATCCATTTTGCTGATGTTCATTGATGGACACGGCACCCACCCCTCTGTGGAGTTATATATATCCTAACACAAAACTGAGTGCTATAGCAGAGAGAGGGAGTATACCCCCTGGGACTGCCCATGAGTGTAGCCAGAATTATTTTCTGCCTAGTGTCCTACTCCTGTAGGGGGCAGTATAACCCAATGGTTATGAATATCAGGAGCTGTGCCGGTCAATGAATATTAGGTTTTACGGTAAGTCAAAAATCCAATTTTTCCCTATAGTTCTACTTTAATTGAGACAAGTACACGCTATGCTTTGTTCATATTTCATGTCTGAGACTTACAACCACTTTATTACGGGCAACTGCCTTATGGAATAGCCAGCCGGTGTCTCTCATAACAGCCAACAGGACACCACATTGGGACATAGGTACGGGTTTGTGCCCATGGACTTAAAGTTGTTTTTTTTTTTTTTTTTTTAAGAATCCCATCACTCAGAAATAAATTGAGCATCATATTTTTATTATCCTTCATACTATTAAATTTTAATGTGTTTATTGTCTTTTCTTTGAACGGAACAATCTGAAAAGTGTGTAATTGCTCCTGCAATCTGAAGGCTTTGCACTAAAAGAAGTTCTTTACTCTTTAAATATTCATGTGGGCTTTCCTTGTTATTAAGCCTGGTCCGGGAATTGAAACATTATGATAATTTGTGTTAGTATTATTATTCCCCCTCCCAAAACCACCACCAGCAAGCCCTAATTTCAGAGACATGCTCACCTTTTTCTATCAAGTCTCTGGCTACACTGGACAAAAGCTGCCTGAGATTGTTATAAATTGTATAATATCGCCAAGGTGTCATATGTGACAAATGACCACCCTAGTGTATTTGTGGCATTGCGTTTAATCTCCCCCCTTCACTAAAATGCATCCTTTTCATTCTGCATGTTGTTCGTCAGCCCCCCCTATTGCCTTAAAGTGGCATGCTCTTGGGGGCCGCGGTCTCCTAGCAACGCAGTAACTCAACAGAAGGGACCGCTGTGTACCACCCCTCCCCCGTGATTTGGTCTCTTTTCTCCTCGATATTACATGGCATTGTGTTATTTTGAATAGACACTCTTGCAGACATCGCTTCTCCGTCAATAAATATCAATAAGCATTTTGCATGGAGTGGAAATTTACTGCGAGGCAGCAGCGCTTGACCCGTAGCCCTTCTCGTTTTCTGGAGCGTTAGAGACATTTACTGTCTTAATTGACAGTTTTATTTTACGGCTGGCGCTTTATTGAATAGCTGCACGTCGGGATATTTCTGGGACGTGATCGATAAATTGGGAGATATTTACTAGTTAGTATTAACTGTTTGGCTTGTTACATGTCTTAATGAAGCTGTAGCACCATAAAATCCTGGAGAAAAGATTAGGGGATCATCTTTGTAGGCAGATATAAAAGATACACATTACTGTATCTTTGTAATCATTAATACATCATTAAATATTTATTATTTAAATGCAAGCAGTGTATTTACCTAAATTTTAGAGGTGCACTGAATGGAAATTTTGGTATTGAAACTGGAAATGTAGGATGCACTTGGCTGAAAAGTAAAAATGAAACCGAAAATGACAGTTTTTAAAAGATATATATATATATATATATATAATTGTATTATATTCGACTTTTTAATTATATCCTGATTTTAAATTAATGTTAATTTATTGTCGCCCATTATCGGCACCTTTAGCGTTAGAAAAGCTCAGGAAAAATGCATTACTTTAAATTCTATGGATGTCTTCACACTGGTCTGTTGCGCTTCCATTGTGGTGTTTAAAATCTGGGTGCGATCTCAGTTGTCACATCAGTACTTGTTGGATTGGATGCAAGGCGTTTTTACCTTCAATTTCTGATGAGTGCATTGGCACGGTGGAGGGGAGAACTTTGTGAGCTTCGTTGTCTTCATTTGAGATATATTGGTAGTCACTTTACTCAAGGTGTATACACAACCATTGTTCCCCCTTTTTTCATCTATATTTGGTGACTGTTTGACACGTTGCACTTTCTACGGTGTTAAAAATCTTGCTTGCTGCATTTTTGGTCAGTTAAAAAAAACAAAAACGCGCCAAAAACTTACTTCCCTGTTGAAATTAATTAAAAATGCAACAAGAATGTATCAATAACGCACCTGTGTTATATTTTTTTGTGTTTTTTAGTCGCCATCTTTAGCACCTTTTTTCTTGATTAGGAAAATGCTGAAAACCCCATTTTCGGCTGCTGAAATTTCCATACATCAATACTGAATTTGACCTCGTATCAGCCTCTTAGTCCCTGTACAGCATGACTGGAGTGTGGAAAGAATAAGCAGTACAAGGAGCCAATCAGACCTTGTGCTGACAGAAACCATGCTGATAGGAGAGAGCTGAGTGAGAGATTACTTTTTTTTTTTGCGATACTGCTTCTCCTTTCACTTTCCAGTCACAGGCTGGGGGCAAGTCATTGACAACCCAGGACCAGAAAAAGTGGGTTTAATGATGCTGAATGTCAGGCTGAGGATATCTAGTGGCACAAAAGACATCTAGGGACATCTCTGGAAAATACTGCAGCAAGAACTTTATTTTTATTTTATCTTTAAATATAATATTAAAGTGTTACTAAACCCAGAAGCCTGCACTCACTATATCTGGTCTCCCATAGTACACCAAACATTAAAATGCAATTATTTTAGTAAATATAAACTGTTAAATACCTTTTCTCATCCGCAGTGTATAGCAGTCCTTTGTGGCTTCTATCAGTGTCTGGTTAAAGCTTGTAGGAGGAGTTTACATTCTGCTCTGACTGTCCTATGAGGCTGCAGGACCCCTGACCCTCTGTCTGGAAAGTGCTGATTGGCCCTGTGCTGATCACATGCACTCTCCCAAGAACAAAAAAGCAATACAGACCAAACTGAGCATGTGCAAAGTGCCTCCAAGGCTCTGTACTATCAGAAGAAGGATTGGGGACAGGTGAAGTGGAGGATCAGAGAAGACAGTCTTTTTACACAATGTGAAGGATTAATCCTTTTAGGTTCCACGGTGAGTATAACAAGCATGCTTTACTGCATATACAGACTGATTTTTGGCTGGAATTCTGCTTTAAATTGACAGCTTTTTGAAGATAAAAGAGGATTTCATTACCATTTTTCTTCCTATGTCCATTGGGAACTCTGGTGATAAGATATTTGTGTTTGGTTTGCCAGGTCTCTACACCTGCCAGGCCAGTTAGTGGGGGTTTCACTCTTCCTTTTGCATTCCTATTTGTTTAATATTATGGAGAATGCAAAGGAGTGAGACTTACAGATTGGCAGTAAGGCCAGAAACTTTGGCGGGGTCGTTTTGGCTGCTAAAGATATCAGGCTTTAGCAGTTGAGCCGGGTTCTACACAATATGCCTACAACTAAAAATATGACTGTTCATGGACTGACCTTTAACACTTTTATGTCCATAAGTCTTTAAAGCCTAGATGCCTAGGTCTAATTTAGAAGTGTCAGTATGCATAAGCTAACTTGACTCTACTCTACAGACTAATTTTCTCACCTGTATAATTTGTACATTTTAAAGGCATATAACGTTTTCATTTGGTACATTATTTTAAAAAAACCATTAAGTGATAAAATATTATTTTTATTTGACTGCACTTTTACTTTATTTTACTACTCGAATCGTATAGAACTATTGCAGTACTAAACAGAGACAAACTGGGGGGGGGGGGGTTACTAAAACTGGAGCACAGAGAATCTGGTGCAGCTGTTCATAGTAACTAATTAGCTTCTAATTCAGATTGAAGCTTTGACAATAAGCCCCCATTCACATCGGGCCGATTCGACATGCGATTTGACAAATTGGAGCCTTTTGCCGGGATTGGCACTGTCTGAATCGGTGCGGCCCCCGACTTTGCGGCGCAGCACCGATTCCCAATAGTACAAAGTAGTTCCTACATTACTTTTGGTGACTTCGGTGGCGATTTCAATAGACATCTGTGCATGAACCCGCACAGATGTCTCTTTAATCGCCCCCAAAGTCGGACTGAAATGCCGTTTTGAAATCATGCAAGTTCAGCTGAACTCGCACAATTTCAAACCCGCATTCAGTGTGAACCTAGACTTACACCTAGAAGCTGATTGGTTACTATGCACTGCTGAACCAGATTCTCTGTGCTCCAGTTTTAGTAAATCTCCCCCACTGCCATCCCCAGGCTGCAGCGACCTCATCAAGCTGAAACCATTACTTTCTCAGTGGAGCTTTCAGCTTATCTGTGATCAGAATGTCAAAGCTGATGTTATAAACACATAATCTGAAGCCTCCCTAATTGGTTTCCGATCATTATATCCATATACATCGATCAGCCATAACATTATAACTGCTGACAGATAAAGGGAATACCCTTGATTATCTTGCTACAATATTATCTTAAAATGGGTAGTATATATTAGGATATTATATCAGGAAGCGAACATGCTGTCCCTGAAGTTGATATGTTGAAAGCAGAAGAATCTAACAAACGTAAAGATTTGCAACTCCAAAACTGCAGCTCTTGTGGGATGTTCCTGGTCTGCAGTGGTCAGGACCTGCCAACAGGGGTCCAAGGAAGGGAATTCAGCGAACCAGCAAAAGGGTTCTGAGTGGCCAAGGTGCACGTGGGGATCGAAGGCTGGCCTGTGAAGTCTAAACCAATAGCTGGACCATGAAGCAATGGAAGAATGTGGCCTGGCCTGATGAATTCAAGATTAATTTGAGGAACACAACTAGTTTGAGGTGTTGACTCTTTCCAGATCTCAGTCTTGTCCAGGATCAGTGCGATGCCCCACCTCGCAGCTTACAGGACTTAAAACGCCCTGCTACTGACTGCTTGGTGGTGCCAGATACCACAGCGTACCCTCAGAGGTCTAGTGACCCACATCATTTTCTGGCTAGAGGACATCCGGCACCATCTAATTCTTTCCTTCCCAGCACTACTGTTCCTGGACTGCCCCTTTTTTCTGTTGGATTTCAATTGTTTAAAACATGGAGGCTCAGCATCACATGTGGGTATCTGGAGCTTTCAATAAAGAAGTTCTATGGTCACAGCATACACTTCGATTTTATAACCTCATCATTGTAATACCAATACAAACAATAGTTATTTTTGTCAATCCAATTAAAGCTTATTTTACAAATCTCCTTTCAAGTTGTAAATTCTGCCTGTCTGCTGACTATTTCTTTCCACAATTTCTTGAATTTCCTGCATGCTTTACAGCTTCTTCTCCATATCTAAGGACCATATATCCCATGGTACCTTGTTGCCTCCAAGTAGTGCTTCCTGTACTGACTTGGCTTTCCAAAACTCCTCCCTCCTCTCAGCACCTCTGAAGTTGAGAAGGCAGGCTCTGTAAAATGTGTGACACAGCAGTGCCTACTAACTAAGCATAGTAAATACGTGGCACAGAATTCGAGGAGGTAAATGTGTGGGATCTTCACAAAGTAATTTTAGGAACTTCAAGACCATTTAGAACTTGGGTGTCCAACCCTTTGGCTTCTCTGGGCCACAATGAGAGAAATTTTCTCGGGCTGCATATTTAATATATACTATAGTTAAGGTATATAAGTAATAAAATGCTGCCGCGCCCCCCGCACAAATTTAACACAACTAGAGGATGATCAAATGAAATGGAATCAGTATACAGAGGTTTACTTCTTCTAAAGGAGATCATACAGGAACACTCTAACCACCATGACCACTTCAGTGATTTGGAGTGCTCATGGTGGTAGGAGTCAAAAACACTGCACATGCTCCCCCCCCCCTCCCCTCCGAGGCAGCCTCTGCCTACAGTTGAAAGCTGCTGTGGCCATGCCCCCGACCCGACTTCCTTCCTCTCCAGCAAAAAAATAAAATTGTCAGGGGGCTGTGGGCCGCATTGCCTGCGGTTCTGAGCCGCATGCGGCCCTCGGGCCGCAGGTTGGACATGCCTGATTTAGAATATTATGAATTGGCTACAAATAGTCTGCTATTCTCATCCGTTTTTCTGCAGGGCTTCCAGGATGGATCAGAGCGTTTTTATTTGATCAGTGCTGACACAGAGCATAGCTCTGATCCGTCCCAGAAGCACTTCAGAAAGAAGGTGGAGAAGAGTAGGAATTTCAAGTCCCTCGACCGCTACACCGTCTGCATGGGCACTTACAGCTCATCACCCATGGAGGTAAGTATGGTGAGGACTAAAATGGGGGTAGGGTGTGTGGAAAGGTAAACTAATCCTTTAAGCGCTCTAGTTTAATCCCATGTCCCATCTCGTACTTTGAAAAACCAAACATCTGGTGATGAGTTCTTGGCATGCCGGCTCTTTACACCTGCCAAGTCAGTTAGTGGGGGTTTCACTCTCCCTTTTGGATTTCTTTTTGTTTAATATTGTGGAGAATAGATCAGAAGGAGTGAGACTCCCAGGCTGACAGCAGGGCCCGAAACTTTGGCTGGAAAGTTTTGGTTGTTGGAGCCCTTAAAAGTTAAGGGTATTGAAAATCCAAAAAAAAAACAAAACAAAAAAAGAAATAAAATTAAAAGGATTACAGCATGAAATATGGTCAATTATGAAATGTTCATGCAGAGGTTTTGGCTTATTAGTCATCAGGGCAAGATGTAAACTCTATGGTCTGTGTAGGACTTAGGAAACAATGACCATGTACAATCAGCCAGGTTATGGTGAAGACCCCTGAAGTCATTAAATTGCTCCCCAAACCCTGCAGCAAATATAAGAGGTGCATTTTTTTCATCAGCATTCCAATGGATCTTTTTATGCAATTCCTCCAATTTTCCACGAGATGGCAGCATAAGGATGCGGGAAGGCTGATAATTTTTGCGTTAATTTCAAGGCGAGTAATAAATGAGAGAGAGAGACTCAGAAATGTTGACTCTGGCCCTGCTATTTACACGCCTGACTTCAAAGGCTTCAAACAGCTGCTTTGTTCCGTGAGGCACTTAACCATTTGGCTGTTGTTGAAGTCCATTGAGTATATACATTTGTTAGTATTTTTATCTTTCCTGAGGAAAATCCACAGAGTATCGGCATGTTAACCCAGGAAACAGCGCATAAGGTGGCAAGTGCAATGTGCTTTAAGACTGGTCTTTAACTGAAAAGCTGTTAAGACTCAGGTCTTTTTAAAGTGATCCTTTAATACGTAGCCACACCAGCTATTTTCTTAACCAATCATAGCTTGGGTCTCACAGGATATTGGGACATTGTGACATCATTTAGGAACTAGATCCTGGTTCATTACTATGAACAAATATTACTTGTAGAAAAATGGCTGCCATGATGTTGGGAAATTTTAACATGGCTTCAGTTAGGCTACAGGCCTGATGGCTATGTTTTTTTTGTTCATCTTAGCTTCTTCATCATTGTAGAGAATTAATAAACATCAACATGTATGTGAACATGAGTCACTGATTGCTTATGGCAGTGATTCCCCTGGGGGTCACTTCAGGGGATGGGTTTGTGAAGGGGGTCAGGGAATTCTGCAACAGACTTGGTGGTCCTGTAAGAGATGATGTTTCTGTAGAGAAACAGGGGTAACTCTGGGGGATGTGTCTCTGGAGGGAGCTGGGAGTCTATCTAGGAAGCTACGTACATTGCAGGGGCACTGTCACTGAGACTGGGGGCACTGTGGGACACTATTGAAGGCAAGGGAAACTATGGGGGCTGTAGGTTCTGCAGCAAACCAGAGGGCAATGCTGAGGGCACTGTGGCAAGTTGGGCAGCACTATGAGTGGTGGGGGCTTGACTGCACTGTGGGAGGTTGAGGGTCACTCCAGCCTACTAAGGTGACCGGGTGACACTAAGGCAACTGTGAGGCACTATGGCAGGTTAGGGCATCTGCAGCTGACTTAAAGTGGTTGTAAAGGCTGAAGGTTTTTTACCTTCATGCATTCTTTTCTATCCCCCCCCCCCACACTCCATCCCTTATACTCACCTGAACCACCTCTGGATCCAGAGTTGTGCAAGCAGCTTGCTATTGGGGGCACTGGTCAAGAGGGAGGAGCCAGGAACACCAGAGGGTGGACCTGATAAGAAGAGGATTCGGGCTACCCTGTGCAAGTATTACATGTTTGTTATTAAAAAAAACTAAAACTTTAGAATCACTTTAAGGTTCAGAAGATAGGAGGCCATGGCCCAGCAGTGGGCCACAGGCTGGTGGTTGAGAATCTATTTGGTCTGGGAAAGTTTTGGTTATCCTGTACTCAGTCAGCTTGTTATGAGTAGGAGTCTCTTCTGGAAATTCAATGTTTTGAAGGTATAGAAGGTGACATAAGTGGATATGAGGGGTATGTCATATGTTAATCAGTTTATTTGCATAAATGAGATACTATAAATATATCTTGAAATGCGCCCTCACTATTTTAAACCGGCATTTCCTTGATTCATACAGAGCAAAGCTGTTCTCTGCTCACTCACAGCTGTCAAAAAAAAGAGCTTCCAGCAAATGTTTATCAACATTGTTAAAGCTGAGCGATAACTATAAACAATGTATCATTTTGTTCTTTTACATCAAAGGAATGAACTTCTGTCTGTAAGTGAGGGCAGTTTAACCATTCAAAGCCTAAGCCTTTTTTCTGACAATTGTTGCTTATAAGTTAAAATCAGTATTTCTCTTTTGTTCATTGACAGACACAGCTCCTGATCTTCTTAACCATTGAGTTATACTGCCCCCTACAGTAGGGCACTAGGCAGAAAAAAAGTCTGGCTATGCCTATGGGCAGTCTCAGGGGGTATACTCCCTCTCACTGCTATAGGTACTCAGTTTGTTGTTTTCTGCCTAGTCAAGAGTAAGGACCTAGTTCCTTGCTGGGATCTCTGGTCCTGGCATTTTTTTCTTTTTAGATAGAAACTTTTTCTCCTGTTTTTTTTTTCCTGTGAGATCTACAATGAACTGCCAGACTGGACGACGGGCTAGATAATCTAGATTCAGTGGTCACCCCAGTGTGGCCAGCGTGCGTACCTCCTGGCCCACAGTCCGGTGGACCCTCCGGTTTCCAGATTGAACAAGGCAACCATGATTCCGGTTGAAGAGTCCCCGGCCTTTAGGGATCCGGCTGACAGGAAGGTGGAGGCTGTGGCCCGCAATATGTAGACTCTGGCTTGTTCGGCACTGAGTCCGGTATTCACCATTACCCTGGTGTCCCAAACTCTGAGTGGGTTAAGCTTTTATGCCGTGACCTGAAGGGAGAACCGCCCCCCCCCTGACTTTTCTGAGCTGGTGGACCTTCGGCATGTCTTTTGGCTCAAATGCTGGTCTGCGGACCCCGCTAATGGGGGATCGCGGTACTGGGCTACTTGGACGACCTTCTTCTGCGAGCAGAGTCTCCTACAGCTCCGGTGGAAACCCTGGAAATCGCCATACGAACTCTGAGGGTGTTCGGCTGGATTTTGAATTTTCAGAAGTCTGCTCTGGTTCCGCACACAAAGCTGGACTATCTGGGTCTGACTTTGGACTCAGCCTTAGCCAGAGTGCTCCTTCCTTTGGATAAGCTCCAGAAATTGCAGGCTGCAATTTGTCTCCTGCTGTCCAGCAGATGGTCATCGCTCTGCACTTGCATGCGGGCGCTGTGCCTAATGGTGTCTACCTTCGAGGTGGTTCCGTTTGCACAGGTCCCTGGAATGGTGGCTTCGTTCTCGGGTGCTTCGGCTAGGCAAATCCTTCCTCCCCTTGTATTGAACAGTGGTTACCACGGATGCTAGCCTGTCGGGTGGGGAGGCGCCCTCAGCAAAAATTCTGCTCAGGGGTTCTGGACACTGGAAAAGTCCTGACTGCCGATCAATAACTTGGAACTCTGAACAATCAGACTGTGCCTGGAACATTGGACGGATCATCTTCAGGGATGTCCAATGCGCATTCAGTCGGACAATGTCATGGCCGTGGCTTATGTCAATCACCAAGGGGGCACAAGAAGTGTCCTGGTGGCTCTGGAGGTAGCTGGCATTCTAAGGTGGGGAGAACAGTTTGTTCCAACCCTCTCCGCCATGCACATTCCCGGGGTGGAAAACTGGCAGGAGGATTACCTCAGTCTGAAGGCGTTGGACCAAGGGGAGTGGTCCCTTCATCCGGAGGTGTTTCATCAGTTGTGTCTATGGTGGGGCATCCCCGAGGTGGATCTGTTGGCATCTCAGCTCAACAAAAAGGTGCAGTGGTTTGTGGCTCCATCACGGGATCCTCTGGCGGACGCCACAGACACACTGGTGGCCCCGTGGGGTCAGTATCATCTGATTTACGCTTTTTCTCCTCTCAAGCTTCTGCCAAGACTTCTACGCAGGATCAAGGCAGAAGGGATTCTGGTCATCTTAGTGGTTCCAGACTGACCTCACAGGGCTTGGTATGCCGTTTTGGTACGGCTGGTCGCAGACGTTCCTTGGAAGCTTCCCCTCAGTGAGGATCTGCTGTCCTAAGGACCAATCTTCCTCCCTGGTGCGTACTTTTCTTCAGGGAGTTAGGCACTTGGCCCCTCCAGTGCGATCTCAGTTGCCGCTTTAAGACCTCAATTTGGTGCACTCAGCTTCTCCAGAAGCCTCCTTTTAAAAATCTTTGGGAGATTCTCCTGCTTACGCTGTCCCAGAAGGCGGCCTTCTTGGTGGCTATCACCTCCGTGTGCAGGGTGTGGGAATTGCCAGTGTTATCCTGTCATTTACCTTACTTGGTGGTTACAGAGATAAGGTGGTTCTTCGCCCCTGTCCATCTGCAAGGCAAGGCACCTGGTCGTCGGTGCACACTTTCACAAAGTTCTATAAAGGGGATGTGTTGGCATCTGTGGATGCTTCCTTTGACCGCAAGGTTTTTGCAGGCTGCTGTTTTAGAGGACCTGGTCCTCTTTGAGGGTGTATTGTTTTTTCAGATGAGCTCCAATTGTTTTGGTTGAGCTCCTGTTTACCTGGTTGGCTATAGTTAGCCTTGTGAGTTTCTTTTTCGCTGTTCCCACCCCTCATGTTTAACACTGCTTTGGGACGTCCCAATGGTTATGAAGATTGTAATGCTTCTGACACTGCTTGTAACAAAACGGAGTACCCATAGCATAGAGAGGGAGTATACCCCCTGGGACTGCCCATAGGCATAACCATACTTTTTTTCTGCCTAGTGTCCTACTCCTGTAATGGGCAGTATAAATCAATGGTTAAGAAGATCAGGTGCGGTGTCCGTCAAGGAACATCAGCGAAATGGATTTTACGGTAAGTCAAAAATCCAATTTATTTTTTGCTAGAAAATTTCTTAGGACCCCCAAACATTATATATAGATTTTTTTTAGCAGAGACTCTAGGGAATAAAATGGGGATGTTTCAATATTTTATGTCACACTGTATTTGCGCAGCGGTCTTTCAAATGCAATTTTTTCGGAAAAATACACAAAAAAACGAAATAGTAAAGTTAGCCCAATTTTTGTGTATAATGTGAAAGCTGATGTGTTATATATATATATATATATATATATATATATATACTGCTCAAAAATATTAAAGGAACACTTTGAAAACATGTCAAATCTCAATGGGGAAAAATATCATGCTGGATAGCTATACTGATATGGACTGGGTAATGTGTTATGAACGAAAGGATGCCACATCGTTTGATGTAAATGAAAATTATCAACCTACAGAGGGCTAAATGCAAAGACACCCTGAAAATCAAAGTGAAAAAAATGATGCAGCGGGCTGGTCGATTTTGCTGAAATTTCATTGCAGCAACTCAAAATAGTACTCAGTAGTTTGTATGGCCCCTACGTGCTTGTATGCATTCCTGACAACATTGGGGCATGCTCCTAAACAATGGATGGTGTCTTGGGTTATTTCCTCCTAGATCTGGACCAGGGCATCACTGAGCTCCTAAACAGACGGAGGTGCAACCTGGCAGCGTCATATGGACCAAAACATAATGTCCCAGAGTTCTATTGGATTTAGGTCAGGCAAGCGTGGGGGCCATTCAATGGTATAAATTCCTTCATCCTCCCGGAACTGGCTGCATACTCTCACCACATGAGGCTGGGCATTGTCGTGCACCAGGAGGAACCCAGGAACCCCTGCACCAGCATAGGATTTGACAATGGGTCCAAGGAATTAATCCCGAAATACTGAACGGCAGTCAGGGTGCCATTGTCCAGCCTGAAGAGGTCTATGTGTCCCTCCATGGTAATGCCTATGCAGACCATCACTGACCCCCCCCCCCTACCAAACTGGTCGTGCTGAACGATGTTATAGGCAGCCAAGCAGCATAACATTCTCCACGGCTTTTCCAGACCCTTTCACGTTTGTCACATGTGCTCAGGGTGAACCTGCTCTCATCTGTGAAAAGCACAGGGCGTCTGTGGCGGACCTGCCAATTCTAGTGTTCAATGGAAAATGCCAATTAAGCTCCACGGTGCTGGGCGGTGAGCACAGGGCCCACTAAAAGATGTTGGGCCCTCAGACCACCCTCGTGAAGTCTTTTTCTGATTGTTTGGTCAGAGACATTCACACCAGTGGCCTGCTGGAGGTCATTTTTGCAGTGCTCATTCTGTTCCTCCTTGCACAAAGGAGCAGATACCGGACCTGCTGATGGGTTAAGGACCTTCTACGGCCCTGTCCAGCTCTCCTAGAGTAACTGCCTGTCTCCTGGAATCTCTTCAGTGCTCTTGAGACTGTGCTGGGAGACAAAGCAAACTTTCTGGCAATGGCAAGTTTTGATGTGCCATCCTGGAGGAGTTGGATTGCCTGTGCAAACTCTATAGGGTCCAGATATCGCCTCATGCTACCAGTAGTGACACTGACCCTAGCAAAATGCAAAACTAGGGAAAAACTCAGAAAAAATGAGTAGGGAAAAAAATGTCAGTGGCCTCCACCTGTAAAACCATTCCTGTTTTTGGAGGTTGTCTCATCGTTGCCCATGTAGTGCACCTGTTGTTAATTTCATTAACACCAAAGCAGCTAAAACTGATTAACAACCTCCTCCGCTACTTAACTGCCCAGATCAATATCCCAGGAGTTTTATTGAATTAAAGCTGTACTCTGATTAAAAAATGTTCCTTTATTTTTTTGTGTGTGTGTGTGTGTGTGTGTATGTGTGTGTGTGTGTGTGTATATATATATATATATATATATATATATATATATATATATAAAATATAATAGCTGGACAGGACACACCTAGCAAAAAAGCAGATCCTTCAGGTGCAAAGCAGACAATGGAGATCAGCCATACTCCAATGTGTAGAAAAACAAAAAAGTCCAATCTGTAGCACCTTGTAGATTTATTAAGAGATTTACAAACTCATAGGATTACAACAGTTTCAGGTCTGTCGGCATCCTTCATCAGATACTCTTTATACAACACATTTCTCCTGGAAATAGCAACACCTGAATCACTTCAATTAGGATACAATGCAATCAAACAGCAGCTAATTGGAAGGGACGAAGTATTAGGGATATGGTTATCAAGTCAGAATTTTAGAGTGAGAAAGTGATGGGAGTACCCACATTTCTAGGTCCTAAGAGGAATGGTTCCTTCCCCTGTTTGTCTCGTGCACAATGTTCTAGTATGATTAAGATTTACCCATCCCCAGTCAGGAAAACTCTATTGAAGTTAAAAGATTTTTTACATGTCAGAGTACTTATGTAATCTATATTTTGAAATGTCCATACGGATTATATTACGTGGGGGAGACCACTCAGAAAATTAAGGATAGGATATCCCAGCACTAATCCTCTTTTCCAATGGTCTCCAAACTGCGACCTGGGGGCCAGATGCAGCCCTTTGCTTGCTTTTATCCGGCCCTTGGGGCACTGTTTTATTCACTGAAACCAACAAAGGGGTATAATTCCCCCCTTTAACCCCAATGAGGGGGGACAATTCCCCCCGATTACACCAACAATGGGGCCCAATTCTTCCCAATGACACTAAGAATGGGGCCCAATAACATCAACGATGGGGCTCAATTTCTCTCAATGACGCTAACGATGGGGCCCAATAACATCAACGATGGGGCACAATTCTTCCCACTTACACCAATATTGGGGTGTAATGACTCTCACTAAAACAAACAATGGGGCGTTATTTTTTCCCACTGACGTCGGGACCTTTTCTGCTCCCACTGGCCACAGTCCGGTCCTCCTAAAGTCTGAAGGACAGTAAACTGGCCCATGGTTTAGAAAGTTTGGAGACCTAACTATTCTCCACAGTATGAAATACCAGTGGCTAAACATTTTAAATAGTGTGGGCATACTGTAGCCATGGTAATTTATCACCTTCCACAGTGAAGGAGAGGTGGAAATAGAGAATTAAAGTTGAGACAGCTGGAAGTGGAATGGATTTCACAATTCGATACTATTTATCCTAAGGGGTTGAGCAAAGATTATGATTTACATTTGTTTTTGTAAAGATTTTTATAAGTTATTTTTATTTTTTACAGGTATCTATATGAAATAACCAGAGACACTCCTTTCACACAGGCTTTCCACCCAGCAGACTCAATTTTGCCCAGCAGGGATCAATCCGCTGATCCCCGCTGAGCAGGCGGATGACAGGTCCTTCTCCGCTCACTGTGCTGAGACGGACCTGTCAGAGCCCTGCTCTCCTCTATAGGAGATCGGATGAAAACGGCCCTTAAAAATACAAATGTGACTTTGCATAGTATGTTCTTTAAAGTGTGACAGCATAGCCATTAGACAACCATAATCTGTAGATTAGGTTCCGTTCCATGTCCTGCAAAAAATGTTAATTGTTGCAGCTGTAAACTAGGAGTGTTAACCTCCATTCAGGAACCAGGAACCAATCAGCTATACGGCTGATCATGTGATTCCTGTGACAGCAAAACATTTTTTTCACATGCAGGCTGGAGAAGTTTGTTTACAAACAATGGGGGGCCTGCAGTTACAATGGTGTGTGGCAGTGATCCAGCGGCTTCACAGCTGCCAGTTCAAAGTGGTATTAAAGCATTGTTTTTTTAAATAACAAACATGTTATACTTACCTGCTCTGTGCAGTGGTTTTGCACAGAGCAGCTCTGATACTCTTCTCTTCTTTTCGGGTCCCCTGCCGGTGCTCCTGGCTCTTTTCACTTGAGCAGTGCCCCCAGAGAAAGCCACTTGCCCTGGGGGCACCGGTGCATACTCCCTCCCGAGACGCTGCTCAATGCATCCATAAGACACAGAGCCGCGACTCACCCCCGCTCTCTCCTCATTTGCTCACTAGCTGTGATTGACAGCAGTGAGAGTCAATAGGCTCCCATTGCGGTCTCAGGACAGGGACAGCTAAGGCTATGGTGAACATCACTGGATCGGAGGGAGCGCAGGTAAGGATGGGGGGGGGGGGCTGGGGGGAAGGCCACTGCACACAGAAGGTTTTTTACCTTCATGCATAGAATGCATGAAGTTAAAAAATCTTCAGCCTTTAGAACCAATTTTATTTCATCTGACAGCCAACTGTCTGCTTGTCAGGCTGCAGCTGCCATGAGTGTGTGTAAATTCCTCTAAAGCCGCTGATGTATGCAGTTAAACTTTTTTAATTGTGAAAAGCTGCAGTACATGGATATGAATTACCTGCTAACAAATGGGATTTCTCCTTGAAAGGCATTTTGAGAGACAGGACAGGTAAAGAAGTTCTCTTACCTTCAATCCCCTGCTGACATCGTGGCATTGCCACAATTACCTTTAATCTTCTCTTCGCTTACACTGTCATTGCATAATTACATAGATCTGTACATCCCATAAGTTCAACGTACCCCTCATCGAAAATAATACAGTACACTGCTAGAGGTCCTTTCTCCTTCCAGTCTCCATGTATCCAGATAGGGCTTCCTTCCTGTCTCCTAGTCATCACTCCTGCTGTCACCGACGGCCCTGTTGTCATACAATCAAAGACACAATTAGCACGCTCATTTTCTGAAGTGCTCTGCACTACTGGAGGACATAGCTACTTCAACAGTTAAGTGGCTTCTCACTTTTTCAGTCCGTGTACTAGTTTCTGGGCTGTTAAAGCAATTTGGCTTTACTGCAAATGACATCACTAACCCAAAATTAATCTGCAGCTCAGGAGTCAAAGCATTATGGCTACTTTTTATCGCATCCAAAACATGCATTTTCTATTCGTATACAGCAAAATGTCCAGTCTTGCTAAAAGCTTTACAACCCTTTTACCCCTCCGGCAATGGTTGCAAGCTTCCAATGGTCACTGGTTGCTCCATAAAGTCCACTTCCAAACACAAAAGAAAGGAAACTGCTTTCCATTAAAAAACCTTGTGTATAGTTATTGAATTTTTCCATGCAGTTGATCCACAAGCTTTAATGTGTTTTAACTCAGTCGAATAATGCAAATAAGCTCCTGATGGAGTGAAATGCGTTCTTGTGGAACAGGTGGATCAGTTTGTGCATGGAATACTTCAATAAATATACACAAGGTTTTTGATGGATTTCTTTCTTTTGCGCTTGGAAATTCATTTGCCATTGTTGGTTTCCAGTTATGTTATTTTTCCACATAGAAAGTAATTTCTGGTAAGCTGACCACAGCCATCCAAAGTTGAGATTGTTCCCTTGTGACGCTGGTGACAGTGTGATGTGAGTAAATTAATACACTTTTACAACCCCAATTCCAAAAAAGTTGGGTTGATATGTAAAATCTACATGAATACAGAATGCAATGATTTGCAATTCTCAAAAACCCATATTTTATTCAGATTAGATAAAAGAAAACATGTTTAAACTGAGAAAATGTATCTTTCTCTTACGTCCTCCGACAGTCGCCGCTTCTTCATATTCGTCACAATGGGGGTTATGACCTTTGCTCCGTAGGAGTAGCTAGGCAACAGAATATGTCAATATTAAGGCTTTTAACATATCCCACCCCCAGGGGGTGGTCCCCTCAGTCACTACCCTCCTACTTCCTGTATCCATACCTCAGTTTCAATGTCTAGCTTGTCAGGAGTAGCTGGATGTTTCTATGCTGGGGCATTTTGTCTCAGCCTTTTCTCTTTTTTTGATTTTATTTGAGTTTTTTCTCTCTTTACTTAGCTGTTAGTTTTGTCAGCATTAGTTAGTTCTTCTGATGAAGAGGATCGTGCGGGCTGGGTCTCGGGCTGACCCCCCTGGTCGCAGGTTGTGGGTCAGTGGCTTCCCAGCCTGCCATCGAGCGTTCAGTCAGGTATTTTTCCTGGCACAATGAACGACCCATCCCTGTTCGCTGCAGGGATGCTATGGTGAGGTGGCTACCTCACTGGACGCCTTGCGGTATCGCTCCGCAGTCCTCCTGCGTCCTGGCTGCGACTCTCCCTGTCCCATGTGCAGTGGCTTGATCGCTTGTGCGGGTTCCCCACGCCATTTAGGAGGTAAGTGTATCTGTGTGGGGACCTGTCTATTTGGGGGGTGTCAGTCTGGGACTGTGTAACCCTGCCCCTGTTCACACTGTTGGACTCCCTATCTGTTTTAGCTGCACTCTGTGGAAACAAGGAGGGGGGATATACTGCACTGTCTCTGTGTCAGAATGTGTGCTGTCTTTTACTGTGTGACAGACTGTGTGCTGCGGGGCATGAGGTGGATCATGTTGTGCATACTTGCGGCGACCGCTGCTGCGGTCCGACATTGTTTTTACTATGCTGCATGTGTGCTGGTGTTTCACTGTGGGCGGGAGTGGCGTTTTCGGCGCCAAGCGCCGCCATTTTGGCGGCGATCGCTCCGGCCTCATGCTGGCACTGCAGGCGGGCATTTTCTTGTAGCCCTCCATAGGCTTTAATAGAGCGCCCTGTATTGCATCACTTCCTCTTCTCTTGGGCGCACCGATCGAGGCAGCAGCAGCAGCGGTGGTCTCTGCAGGTTTTCTCCTCTCTGTCCTGAATCCTTGCCTGAGTTTGTGCTTTTCCCTGTGGGGGTCGGCTTGTGCTGGTGTGTGAGTGCGGTGGGCTGCGCTGACCGCGCTTTTAAAGGGGCAGTTACCCTTTATTCTCCTGCAAAATTTTTGGGGGCATGGATTCTCAGGAAAGCAAACTTCCTCTCACTTTGGTGGGAGGCCAAGGGGCTGCTGTTTCCCCCCCAGGGGGTGATTTGGCTGCTGTTGTGGCTAACCTTGCTGCTCAGGTGCAAATGCTTGTGGCTGCTCAAGCCACTAAACGGCCCAGAGTTTCAATTTCCTCTGATTCCGAGGGTGAGGGTGATGGGGTTGCTATGGCTGGGGTCTCCTTATCGGGGTCCCATTCCTCCCTGGATCTCGTGGGATCAGAAGTGGAGGCTGAGGTGGAAGGGGTTGATAATTCTCCCCCTGGCTCGTCTGAAGAGCTTGCACTCATGGATGAATTGGTTGCTTCTATCAAACAAACACTGCGTTTGCAGGATGAGCCATGTCCTCCTGCTGTTTTAGCCTCCTATGGGACGCAGCGGAGACGCAGATCTTCACAGGTTTTTCCTTGCACTGATGATTTTCAGCGCGCTGTTAGTGAACAGTGGCGCAATCTGTGGAAGCCTTTTGCTGTGCCAAGTAGGTTCAAGCTGCGTTATCCTTTCACGCCCGCTACTGATGAACGTTGGTGTGTGCCACCTCCGGTGGATCACGCGGTAGCGGTTTTGAATAAGTCTACTGCGATTCCTGCTGAGGATACGCCGGTGTTCCGGGATGCCACGGACAGGAGGCTGGAGTCTCTTACCCGTCATACTTATTCGGTTACCGGTTCTATGCTCAAAGCTATTTATGCTTCACTTATGGCAGCTCAAGCTGTCGCAAATTGGACGCAGGTGCTTAGGCGCGTCCTGGTGGCTGACTCTGCCCCTCCAGAGACGTTAGCTATGGTGGATCAAATCCATCAGGGTGTCATGTATTTGTGTGATGCGGACTTGGATATAGTACCGTTGGCTGCACGTGTGCACAGTGTGGCGGTGTTGTCACGCCGCCTGATTTGGCTGAAGTGTTGGTCTGTGGACCAGTCTTCGCGCAAGACCTTGGCTAATCTACCCTATAACGGATCTCGCCTTTTTGGTGATTCCTTGGATACACTGATTAAAGGGATCACGGGTGGTAAGAGCACGCTCTTGCCCCAATCCCACAAGGCTAAGGCGGCTCCTGGTAAGAAGACCGCTGCTTTTCGGCCCTCCCAGGGTTCCTTTCGTGCCTTTCGGTCGCACTATAAGGGTAAGCCGTTCAAAGGCCAAGGCTCCCAGAAGAAGCCGTGGACAGGTAAGCAGAAGTCCGGCCAGTCCGGATCCGCTGCCCACAACAGTGCGGCCTGAAGGGGCGCCCTCACTCGGTTCTGGGGTGGGGGAACACTTGCTCGGTTTTCTTCAACCCTGGCTGGTCCGTGTTCGGGACAGGTGGGTTCAGGAAATATTTCGATCTGGCCACAAGATCGAGTTTCTATCTCGGCCGGAGAGCAGATTTTTTCCCTCAAATCTTCAACTGTCTCCGGAGCGTTTGCGGGATCTGCACCTGGCGGTGCGGGACCTGCGGGCTCAGGGAGTAGTGGTTCCGTAACCTCATCGGGACAGATTTCGGGGGTTCTTTTCCAATCTGTTCACCGTGCCCAGGAAGGAGGGCAAGGTGCGTCCGATTCTGGACTTGAAGGCTCTGAACCGCTTTGTGCGGGTTCGCAAGTTCCGCATGGAATCCCTGCGGTCGGTGGTGGCTGCCCTGGTTCCGGGGGAGTTCATGGCCTCCATCGACTTGAAGGATGCGTATCTTCACATCCCCATTTTCGGGGGTCACCAGAGGTACCTTCAATTCGCCATTGCGGAGGATCATTACCAATTCGTGGCGCTGCCTTTTGGGCTCGCTTTGGCTCCACGGGTGTTCACCAAGGTGCTTGCACCGGTTCTGGCTTTGTTGAGAGCCCAGGGCATCTCTGTCCTGGGGTATCTGGACGACATTCTGGTTCGGTCTGCGACCAACCAGGGTCTGGTGTCAGACCTGTCCGTCACGATGCAGACTCTGCAGGAGTTTGGTTGGACGATAAACTTTCCAAAATCGACGCTGTGCCCGTCGGTTCGTCTTCCCTACCTGGGGATGATTCTGGACTCGGTCCAGGCGAAGGTCTTCCTGCCGGGAGACAAACTCGGGTCTCTTCAGGAAGCAGTCAGGTCCCTCAGGGACGTTCCGTGCTCGTCCATCCGGACGTGCATGCGATGTTTGGGATTGATGGTCTCAGCTTTCGAGGCGATTCCCTTCGCCCAGTTTCACACGCGGGGTCTCCAAGCGGAGATCCTGTCCAGGTGGGACGGGCGACCGCAATCTCTGGAACTCCAGATTTCATTGAGTCCTCGCACCAGAAGGGATCTTCTGTGGTGGCTCCAGTCCCCGACGGTGTCGGGGGGCAAGTCTTTTCGTCCTCTCTCATGGACGGTGGTCACCACGGATGCCAGCCTGTCGGGCTGGGGTGGTGTTCTGGGCGTTCTGTCCGCCCAGGGAACTTGGTCGGTGGAGGAATCCTCCCTTCCGATCAACATTCTGGAACTACGAGCGGTAAATCTCTGCCTTCGACGTTGGACGGACAGGCTGCAGGGCCGTCCGGTTCGGGTGCAGACGGACAATGCCACAGCGGTGGCCTACATCAACCATCAAGGGGGCACCAGGAGTGCCCGGGCGGCTCGGGAGGTGGCCGACATTCTGTCTTGGGCCGAGACACACGTCCCGGCGATAACGGCAGTTCACATTCCGGGGGTGGAGAACTGGCAGGCGGATTATCTGAGTCGCCAGACCCTGGACCAGGGGGAATGGTCACTTCACCCGGATGTCTTCCAGATGTTGTGCGCAAAGTGGGGTCTTCCAGATGTGGACCTGTTCGCGTCTCGTCTGAACAACAAGGTGAAAAGGTTCGTGGCATGGACACGGATCCTCGGGCAGACGCGTCGGACGCGTTGGTAGCTCCGTGGCATCAGTACCGACTGCTGTACGCATTCCCACCGATTCAACTGCTGTCCAGGTTCCTTCTCAGGTTGAACTCGGAACCGTACACAGTGATTCTTGTGGCACCGGACTGGCCTCGCCGGTCCTGGTACGCAGACCTCGTGAATCTGGCGGTCGACGCCCCGTGGCGTCTGCCTCTTCGAGAAGATCTCCTGTCTCAAGGACCGATATTCCATCCTGCTTTACAGTCGCTGGCTTTGACGGCCTGGCTGTTAAAACCGAGGTCCTGAAGGATAGGGGTCTCTCCCCTGAGGTCATTCACACTTTGATCAACGCGAGGAAGTCTTCCTCGGGGAAGGTCTATTACCGTACTTGGAAGGCCTATTTTGCCTGGTGTGAGTCCAGGGGGCATTCCCCTCACACGTACTCGGTGTCTAAGGTGTTGTCCTTCCTTCAAACGGGTGTTGACCAGCGTTTGGCGCTGGCTACGATCAAGGGTCAGGTGTCTGCGTTGGCCATTCTTTTTCAACGTCCTGTGGCATCTAACTCCTTGGTTAGCACTTTTGTCCAAGGGGTGCGACATCTGGTCCCTCCTAGGAGGGAACCCCTACCTCCTTGGGACTTGAATCTTGTTCTGTCCGTGTTACAACATGCTCCCTTTGAACAGATCAGAAAGATCTCGTTGTCCATGTTGTCCAAGAAGGTTGCCTTTTTGGTGGCGATCACTTCGGCTCGCCGGGTGTCGGAGCTGGCAGCTTTGTCCTGCAGGTCTCCATATCTGGTCGTTCACTTGGATAAGGTGGTCTTGCGACCTAACCCTTCTTTTCTTCCGAAGAGGATTTCGGATTTTCACCTCAATGAGGATATTGTCCTACCTTCGCTCTGCGCGAAGCCCAAGCATCCGAAGGAGGTGGATTTGCACTCCCTGGATGTTGTTCGGGCGATCAGGGTTTACCTGAAATCGACTGAATCTTTTCGCAAGTCGGATTCCTTATTTGTCCTTCCAGAGGGTCCTCGGAAGGGCATGGCGGTGTCGGCTTCTACCATCGCCAAATGGATCAGACAGACCACTGAACAGGCATATTCTTTGAAGGGAAAAGTTCCTCCTATGCCTGTGAAGGCGCACTCTACCAGATCTCTGAGTACGTCTTGGGCCTGTCATCATCGGGCTTCTGTGGCCCAGGTGTGTAAGGCGGCGACTTGGTCGTCCGTTCACACCTTCACGAAGTTCTACAAGGTGGATGTTCAGGCATCGGCTGATGCTTCCTTTGGCCGCAAGGTTCTTAGTGCGGCAGTTCCTTAGGGTCCCTTGTTTTGGGCCCTTGGCTGTTTGGGATATAATTTTATCCCTGGGTTATTTGTTTTTTCCTGGGTTGTTGCTCCTGTTGAGCACCTTTTTTTCATGCTGCCCAGCTGGGTCCCTTCCCTTTCTCTGATGTGGAGACGGCGTTGCCTTAGGCGCGATTGCGTTTCCCACCCCTCATGTTTGCACTGCTTTGGGACGTCCCCATTGTGACGAATATGAAGAGGCGGCGACTGTCGGAGGACGTAAGAGAAAACTGAATTTTTGTAAAATCTTACCTGTAAAATTCCTTTCTCTGAGTCCTCCGACAGTCGCCGCCCCCGCCCCTCTTTTGGGGTTTGGTTGTATACTCTACTGCTATTCCACTGAAACTGAGGTATGGATACAGGAAGTAGGAGGGTAGTGACTGAGGGGACTACCCCCTGGGGGTGGGATATGTTAAAAGCCTTAATATTGACATATTCTGTTGCCTAGCTACTCCTACGGAGCAAAGGTCATAACCCCCATTGTGACGAATATGAAGAGGCGGCGACTGTCGGAGGACTCAGAGAAAGGAATTTTACAGGTAAGATTTTACAAAAATTCAGTTTTTTTTTAGAATAATGAAGGTAATTTTGAAATTGATGGTAGCAACCCATCTCAAAAAAGTTGTGACAGAGCCATATTTACCACCGTGTAGCATCCTCTCTTCTTTTAACAACACTCTGTAAATGTCTGGGAATTGCTGGAGTTTTGGGAGAGAAATATTGTCCCATTTGTGACGGGAGTCACTTTGGTTGGGGGGGCCGTGGAACACAGCTTACCTTGGAGAGGTTGGGAAATCCCTCTCTCAGCCCCCTAGGCCCCTCTTTTGTGTAAGTCACCTTGTGTTTTTTGGGACACAGGGTGACAAAGGAAACGATGGACAGGTACTTAATGGACACTGAGAATATGGTTTAGATGACTTCAAATGGGAGAGTAATATTTATCAACCATATATCTCAAGAAACATATGAAGACTGCTTCACACAGTTAGACTCATAGCAGATGCTTATATCATCAGCTCAACCACCTGTCTTCCACACATTGTTGAATATGCTGATTTAGTCACCTGTTATCTTCTGTGTGTTCTGTGTTTACACTTATGATAATGTGTATTGTACAGCAATTAGTTACTGGTGGAAAAGTAGAATACTGTTTGTGTTGGTGGTTCTTTAGATATGTTAATTATATTTCTGTACACATTTTCATCTGCATATGATAATGTAATCAGGCACCTGATCTGGTGTGGTAATTTGATCAGGAGGGGGATGTTTCCCTGTGCTGTATTTATTGTGTGTGAGACTGTTCAATAAAGTAGTTGGTTCCAGTTCTATACAAGCTAACTTCTGTCTAGTTTTGTATGGGGGCACTGTAATATCTGTGTTCAAGACTGGAGGAAGCGGTGTTCTGACAAAAGCCCCCAAACACAATGGGGGGTCACGGTTCCGTTACACCATTCTTGCCTGATATAGAATTCTAACTACTGAACAGTCCTGGGTCTTTGTTGTATTTTATGTTTCAAGATGTGTCAAATATTTTTCATTGGTTAAAGGTCTGGATGGCAGGCCTGTTAAGCACCTGGACTCTAATACTATGAAGCCATACTGTTGCCATAGATGCACCATGCAGTTTAGCATTGTCCTGCTGAAATATGCAAGGCCTTTCCTGAAAAAGATGGATGGGAGCATATGCTGCTCTAAAACCTGTATATATCTTATAAAACTGTTGGTTTCTTTCCAGATGTGCAAGCTGCCCATTCCATACGCACTAATGTACCCCCATACCATCAGAGATGCAGGCTTTTGAACAGAGTGCTGATTACAAACCAGAAGTTCCCTCCCATCTTTAGTCCAGAGGATGTGGTGTCCATGGTTGCCAAAAAGAATGTTGCATTTCAATTGTACTGACCACAGATCAGTTTTCCACTTTGTAACAGACCATTTTAAATGAGCTTTGGCCCAGAGAAGACGGTGGTGTTTAGGGATCATGTTCAGATATGGCTTTTTCTTTTCATGATAGAGCTTTACCTTGTATATTTGGATGGCATGAGCCCATGCAGTGATGTCCATTACAGAATCATGCCTGTTTTAATGCAGTGTCATCTGAGGGCCCAAAGATCATGGGCATCCAATACTGTGTTTTGACCTTGACCCTTGGATTTCTCCAGATTCTCGGGAAAGCTTTTGATAATATGTACTGTAGATGATGATATATTTAAAGCCTTTGCAATTTTACATTGAGGAACATTATTCTGAAATTGTTCGACAATTTTTAGACGCAACTTTTCACAGGTTGGTGAATCTCTGCCTATCTTTATTCTTATACACTATGACTCACTAAAGTGGTCTTTTTTTTTTTTTTTTACCCAATCATGTTAACGATCTGTTGCCAAATAACCTATGTAGTTGCAAAATGTTCTTCCAGCTCTTCCTTGTTAGTATCACCTACTTTGCCAACTTCTTGTTGCCCTGTTCCAAGTTTTTTTAGACGTGTTACTACCATCAATTTCGAAATTACATTTTCTCCGTTTAGACATTTGACATGTTTTCTATTTTCTGTTGTGAATAAAATATGGGTTTATGAGATTTGGAAATCATTGCATTCTGTTTTTATGTCGATTTTACACAGCATCCCAACTTTTTTGGAATTGAGTTGTATTAAACACTCACATCTATGCTATTGGGCTTTTTCATGCATATCAGATTACTTTTCAAGTGCAACTTCGGAGAAGTCTGCAGATGGGGAGAATGAATGACCGGAAATGGTCAGGCTAGATGGAGATCCACTGAAATGGAGACTCATTGCAAATTTAATGTGTTTTGAATGTTTCTGAGCAGGACTGATGTTTGGTTCAGATCTCATATTAATGTAACATGAGTTATAGCACCTACCTGTTTCCTTTGTGCAGCAGTATTTCCAGGCATTGGGCCTGATGTGGGTCTGCCATGGTCACCGGTAACACCTTCAGCCCATCTAAGCTGAATACCCAAGTGTGAGATTTGAGTCAAAGATCAGTCCGGCATCTTTGGTTTGTTTTGTTTATTTTATATTGGGGATGCTAACAAAATACAATTCACCTCCAAATACCAAATGGCACTTAGGTCAAACTACATTCAGCAGTGCTGTCACATTTAATTCAATGTAAATTATGTGTATATTATCTTCCCCCAATAGGGTCTGTGTATCCAAGCCGTTGCACGAAATAAAATGTCCATTGTATATACCATAAATTGATATCACAACCCAATGTGTAGTAATACAGTCTCTCGCTACTCCAGACGTAAGTGTCTAAGATAAAAGTGGTGAATGAAGTTCATATCTTCCGGTGCTGGAGATAATAGTCTGGTATTTCACACTTCTGCCACCACACGACTAGTGCATCCCCATAGGCAATGGGCACTCACCGGATCACATAGGAAAAAAACGCCTTGTATGGATAATATAGTTTTGACACTTTAATGTTAAAACACTACATACAAAATGTCCCACACCCCCTTCAATAATCTGCTTACATTCCACAACAAAATAGTAGATACAGCTGTATAAAAATTGGTTCAGAATGCTGAGCGCCTCTCACCCTGTCCAGCTCTGCACCGCACGGCCACTAGTGGCAAGTTCCGGATATGGCTACTGAGCGTCGGGTAACCAAGGAGAACGCGTGCTCTTGCTCTGACGCGTTTCATCACCACGACTTCAACGGAGGCTGGGAGAAAGGAATGAGTGGGATACTCCTCTGGCTCAACTAGGTACAAAAGGGGACACTTGAAGAAAGATGTCTTTCAGCGTTGTCTTGACGCCGGCTGGGTGCCAACCAATGCTTGCTGGCGCTTGAAAAAACACTGACTTGCTGTACTGTACATGAAACTTGACTTCTGACACACTGGTTAGCTCAAAAGTCCTGGACTGTACTGAGAACTGACTTCTGACACTCTGATTAGCTCAAAAGTCCTGAACGCTGCTCCCTCCAGTCCTCCCTGACTAAGGTAGCTTCTGTAAACTGCTTCTGCTGCTGCCACTCTCAACACTGTACACTGCACGCTGTACACAGAACACTTCGGGGCACAACTGCTGGCACCCCCTCTACACTTCAGGGTCCACACACTGGCACCCCCTTTACTCTTCATGGTCCACACACTGGCACCCACTTTACATTTCAGGGTCAACACTGGCACCCTCTTGTACACTTGCTTCCTGCACTGGCTAGCTAGCTCCTGGATCCCTCTGACCTTCTCTGGAGTGGTCCCCTCTCACTTGGCAGACCCCCAGGGGCAGTTTTCAGTACTCACAAACTGAGAATGCTTTCCTGAAACTCGACCCCTCTCAGCTCCGCTGGTCCTCGGCACACTGGATCCTCTCTGCAGCTCAGCTCAGCCCTCTGTCCCCTCAGACAAGCCACCTGGGACACCCGATTCCTCTGACAGGAGGAGATACAGCCATACTCTCCCTCCTGGGACTCTGCTTCCTGCCAAAGATGCTGTGTCATGTGCTCCCCTCAAACTTATACCCACTCCCATAATGCTGTGCGGCAGAATCTGCCTTTCTGGGGTAGATACAGGCCTGAGTGAACCATTGGCTGGGTTTCCTCCACTGCCCAATGAGAACCCTCTCAATAAGTACAGTGGGGAGACTCCCCAGTCTCAACAGCCACACCTGGGAGACATGGCAGCCCAGCTGAAAATCATGGTCCTGCTGTTAAGCAGAAAAGGCCCACCATACTTTACCTAGCACCTACCTTGTAGGTTGCTACATCTGTATGAAGGTTACCCCTAAGAGGTAAAGTATTAATAAGCCACAAAACCTGTGGCAAGACTTGCTAGTGAGGATCGCAACCTTCACTGACACACTTTGGTCAGCTCTTAATTTCCTGTTCGTGAAAGTGGAAAGGTAGCCTTGGACCCGAAGAATTATCTTTCTGGTATTGATGTTGGTGTAAATAATCTAGTTCCTGGGCAGGCGGCTTTTATACCCCAGAGGATCTCCACAGTCTCCTTGGCATGTAGTGTAATGTAACGAAAATAAAATTGAAGTGCCACACCATTGCTAAGAGGTCCAGATACAACTTTATTCCATTAAGTCAGGGCTACAATCCCCAAAAAATTGCCAAGGCATTGTGGGAGTCCAACAATGTGAACAAGCTGGTTATAAGGCTTGTGTTTGTATTTCAGACTAGATAAAATACTATTGTAGGTCAAGTTCACTTCTTGCTTGTTCACATTGGTGCCAGTCAAGCCATGATGAAGGGGGTGCTTGGACCCCCAAATTGGGTTAGCTACTTTTTTGGATTGTAGCCTTGACTTTGAGTAGAATAAAGTTGTATCTTGACCTACAGCTGTGGTGCTTCAATTTCAATTCTTGTTACACCGTCTAATTTCTTGTTGTCAGCTGACAACACACAACATTTTTGTGAACCGATTGGTGTCAGTCCTGTAAACTATTCGGCCACTCCCACTCTCAGATCTCTACAAATTAGAGACTAACCATTTTGTAGTTCAAGATAAGGGAGAAGGAGGGATAAATAGCCTATTTGAGATAAAACAGGAAGTGTGCAGAGGACACAGAACAGCTCTGAATTGCAGATACGTTCAATAAGGTGTATTTGCACTTATCCAACAGGCATAACTAAAGGCTTCTGGTGTATTTAACAGACCAAAAGAGAGCAAATAAAAGTTCTTTAGGTAGAGTAAGTGAAATCCGGCTTTTGCATGCTTCTGAAAAACATTAAAGTGGTTCTAAAGGCACAAGGTGTTTTTTAGCTTAATTCATTCTATGCATTAAACTAAAAAAACTTCAGTGTGCAGGAGCCCTCCTAATACTTGCCTGAGCCCCATCTCAATCCAGCAATGTTGCATGAGAGCCTCAGCTGTCCAGGAATCTCCCTCTTAATTGGCTGAGACACAGTAATGGGCGTCATTGACTTCTGCTGCTGTCAATCAAAGTTAGTGAGCCAATGAGGAGAGAGGTAGTGGGGCCGATCCATGGCTCCAGGTCTGAATAGACACACAGAGCAGCGGCTTTGCTCAGGTGCCCCCATAGCAAGCTGCTTGCTGTGGGGGCACTCAGCAGAAGGGAGGGGCCAAGAGCACCAGCGAGGGATCCTGGAAGAGGATGATCTGGGCTGTTGTGTTCAAAAGCACTGCACAGAGCAGGTAAGTATAACATGTTTGATATTAAAGTCTTTTTTTTTTTTTTAAATATCACTTTAGGCAGTTCAGATATGGCTTCACTTGTATTGCTTTATAAGGAGCCTGAAATATTTGCTGCAATTTCTATCAAAAGAAAAGTTAGGTGCTGGCTGTGTTATGTCAGTTTTTAGGGTCGTGGTCTGCCTGGCTCCTGGGATTTGTTCAGATGCAGAATGGCTGTAGGGCCTATAATAATAAGACCTTCCAGCATCAGATCAGCCTGTACAATGGTAGCGAGGTCAAATTCCCCAACATTATCCTCTTCGGTCCAGTGGTTTAAATTGGCCACTTGTGACTAATGAGGAGCTCTCACATGAGCCTAGTTTGTATTGATGGTGTGTCACGTGGATTAGCCTTTTAAGCCCAGTCTACTCGTCTGTTCTGAGGGGGATTACTGTCGCATTATGCGAGCTTTACGTACAGGCCTCAGCCATCTGAGAAATTTTACTTTTTGCCTTCAGAAGAACTCTTCTATGTGATTTTGTGTCTGATCTGGCTACAAAACACAACTCAATATATTCATAAAATCTGTATATCCACTTATTTTGAAGAACCGCTTTTCGTAGCATTTCCTGTGCCTGTAATGTCTAAATGTCCACTAAGGTAAGTGTTACCTATTCTTTGTGGACTATTCTTAAAATTTTGATGACCACATAATGCAAATGTGCTGCAGCAGGGAGGATGGGCTAAATGCCCACATTCTGCAGTTATGCACCCATGCCAGTTGAGGTTTCTTTGTTGCAACTCCCAGCACAGTGGTTGAGCTGTCGCCTACAACTCCAGGTCTCTAGTGATGATTCAGGGGCGTAACTACAGGGGTTGCAGGGGTTGCAATTGCTACCGGGCCCCATGCTCCAGGGGGCCCGGTAGCAAACCAGTGGGTGAACTTCCAGGATCTCAAAGGTCACACTTGCGACCGGGCCCTGGCATTGCACCACTGTGGGGAGGCCCCAAGATTGCAGGAAGGGGGCCCACTGCAGAACTTGTGAAAGGATCCTGCTGCGGGACCATAATAAAAGGCCATGCAACGAGAGTAAAGAGCCCCAGGATCAGTGGGAAGAGCCCCGGGCTTGAAGGGAAGGGCCCCGGCCAGGGGTCTGGGGGGCCCTTCATGGTTTCTTGCATCGGGGCCCTGAAGGTTCTAGTTACGCCTCTGTGATGATTGGTAGCTGGCAGGACTAGCTTCTGATCATGTGACCACTGTAAGTTACAGCCAATAAAGGTGCAATACAATGCTGGCAACACTGCTCCAAGACTTCTGTGTATGCCTCCCATCAGCTTCCCTTCTGTGTATGCCTCCCATCAGCTTCCCTTCTGTGTATGCCTCCCATCAGTGGGCAATGAATGCTCCATGGGCCAGTCTTCTAAGGCAGCATGTCCTGCTCCATGTACTCACAGGCATAGCAAATTGATGCCGCACATCGTCAGTGTTAACTGTGATAATATGAACCAAATACCGGCTTCAGCTCAGTCCCCTCCCATTGGCCATGCCCTCTGATGCATTTCCCCCAGATTGGGCTTCTTCAACCACAGTGGTTATATAATCAGAAAGTCTGTCCCACCTCACCTGAGCTAAATGAGCGCGGTGGATAGGAAGAGGTTAAAGCCAAAAACAAAATATATTGCAGTTTACTAGTCCTATGTGGTGGCTGTATTCGTTTCTTCTTTTCCAGCTTTTATTTGTTTATTTTTACCCTGGTGAGCCTGCCCTTAAAGCAACATTAAGAGCCGGTTCACACTGCGGCGACCATAAGTCGCCCCATGTCGGAGCGACTTTTTACCGCAACTTTACCGCGACTTTACCGCGACTTCAGCGCGACTTGCGGCTTATATGACAAATGACTTTGTGTTTGGCCGATCAGAATATGATGTGTTGTGACCTAATTCCCCTTTTCTGTTTTTTTTTTTTACTCATTTCCTCATTGCCCACCAGTGCCACGTATCAGTGTCCACCAGTGCCACTGCCCACCAGTGCCACGTATGTGTCCACCAGAGCCACTGCCCACCAGTGCCACGTATGTGTCCACCAGTGCCATTGCCCACCAGTGCCACGAATCAGTGTCCACCAGTGCCACATATCAGTGCCACGAATCAGTGTCCACCAGTGCCACGTATCCGTGCCACAAATCAGTGCCACGAATCAGTGTCCACCAGTGCCACATATCAGTGCCACGAATCAGTGTCCACCAGTGCCACGTATCCGTGCCACGTATCAGTGCCACGTATCAGTGTCCACCAGTGCCACGTATCAGTGCCATGTATCAGTGTCCACCAGTGCCACATATCAGTGCCACGAATCAGTGTCCACCAGTGCCACGTATCAGTGCCACAAATCAGTGTCCACCAGTGCCATGTATCAGTGCCACGTATCAGTGTCCACCAGTGTCACATATCAGTGCCACCAATCAGTGTACACCAGTGCCACGTATCAGTGCCACGTATCAGTGCCACGAATCAGTGTCCACCAGTGCCACGTATCAGTGCCACGAATCAGTGTCCACCAGTGCCACGTATCAGTGCCACAAATCAGTGTCCACCAGTGCCACGTATCAGTGCCACAAATCAGTGTCCACCAGTGCCACGTATCAGTGCCACGAATCAGTGTCCACCAGTGCCATGTATAAGTGCCACGTATCAGTGCCACGAATCAGTGTCCACCAGTGCCACGTATCAGTGCCACATATCATTGCCACGAATCAGTGTCCACCAGTGCCACGTATCAGTGCCACAAATCAGTGTCTATCAGTGCCACAAATCAGTGTCCACCAGTGCCACGTATCAGTGCCACGAATCAGTGTCCACCAGTGCCACTTATCTGTGTCCACCAGTGCCACTCACACAGACCAAGCGGAGATAATGGAATATATATACCATTTTATATATATATATATATATATGTACCATATAGGCATGGCTGCAATGTGGGGAATGCCTGGCTAATCTCTTTCTTCTTCCTGGAAAGTCTGATAACAAGTCGCTTCAATTAAGATAAGGAGGCGACTCCCATTGAAGTATATGGGACAAGTCGGATCACAGGTCGCCTCAAAGTAGTACAGGACCCTTTTCTGAAGTCGGAGCGACTTCAGTAGTGCCAATTAAGACGGCACTGATTGATTAACATTGCTTTTGTTATGTCAAGCGACAAGCCGCGCTAGTGTGAATGGGCTCTAAAGCTTAATTTTTTTAAATTAAAATAACAAACATGGTATACATACCTGCTCTGTCCAGAATTTTCACAGAGCAGCCCCGATACAGACCCCTCCTCTTCAGCAAGTGCCTTCATGGAAAGCAGCTTTCCATGGGGGCAGCATGCGTGCTCGCTCCCCAGCCACCCAGTCTGCATCTATTGACACAGAGCATGCAGCTCAGCCCCGCCCCTCCGCTCTACACAGCATTGGATTGACAGCAGAGGGAGAGAGTGGTGAGAGCTGCTGTCGTGCACATCACTGGATTGGATCGGGCTCAGGCAAGTATGAGGGGGCCAGGGAGATTTTTCAACACAGAAGATTTTTTGACTTCAAGGTTAAGATCACCTTTGGGAACATGTTACACCCATTTTTAGGGTGAAAAATGTAACATGTTCCCAATGCTGCAGCGACTGCCTGCTGCCCCTTCCTCCCTGTGACAGCAGTACAGGGAGAAGCTCCCCGTACTAGCTGCCATTTTTTGAAAACAGCGCGGCTGTGCGGGTCTCCGCCTACACAGCCACGTCATTCATTCACAGTGCTCTGTGTCTGAATGAACTACAAGCCCCGACATCCTTCGCGGCTGTCGGCTTGTAGTTTTCAATGAACTACCTTATTAGTTCATTGATTCTTCCTGTCACATTGTATCTGCTTGCTTGTGCGGGATGTACGGGCACACAGATGCACTGGCAGATCTACTGAAGACTCACATGGCACCAGTGATCTGCTGATCGCTGGTGCAATGCTTTCAGGGCTCCAAAACAATAAATGCACATTTTTTTTGCCTGCAAAAAAAAAAAAAATGCATTTGTTATTTGTTTTTAAAAAGTGAACTTATCTTTTAATAAAAACCTTAAGGCTTTAGAACCATTTTAATACTTCCTGTTCTAGGGAGGCAAAGCTTACTGTCTGAAAAAGTAGCATTTGTTACCCTAAGCCGCTCTCCTGATTTGGACTACAAACCTCTCCTGTTCACATCTTGACTATATAGGCAGGAGTGAGTTGTGTAGTTTACATTAAACAGCTCGGAAAGCTGATAATGTTGTTTGAGACTTAGGGTCCTTTCACAAGGGCGGTCCTTTTGGCGGATGACAGGTCTGCCTCTGCTGTGCAGAGAGGAGATGGAGAGAGTCCTGTTCTCCCCTATGGAGAAATCTGGTAAAAAGTACCGATTGTCTGTTTTCACCCGATCTTAAATGATCCAATCCTTCACAGACAGATCAAAAATAGGGTCACCATCTGGATTTGACGGACCGGATCGGATAGCAGTGGATGTCAGCAGACATGTCACCACTGACATTCGCCACCCTGAATGGAGGGTCTGATCAGGTCCGCCTGAAAAACTGAGAGAAGGCCCTGATCGGACCTCCTGTGTCAAAGGAACCTAAATTTTTAGTATTTCATTCGGGGGAGAAAGGCCTTAGTCAGGAAGGTGGCCAAAAACCAGATTGCCACTCTGACAGAGCTCCAGCATTTCTTTGTGGAAAGAGAAGAACCTTCCAGAAGAACAACCATCTTTGTAGCACTCCACCAATTAGGCCTGTATGGTAGAGTGGCTAGAAAGAAGCCACTCCTCAGTAAAAGGCACATGAACGCTCACCTGGAGTTTGCCAAAAGACACCTGAAGGACTTTCAGACCATGAGAAAAAAAATTCTCTGGTCTGATGAAACTAAGGTTGAACTCTTTCGACTGAATGGCAAGCATCATGTCTGGTGGAAACCAGGCACTGATCATCACCTGGCCAATACCATCCCTACAGTGGAGCATGGTGGTGGCAGCATCATGCTGTGGGGATGGTTTTTAGCGGCAGGAACTGGGAGACTAGTCAGAATCGAGAGAAAGATGAATGCAGCAATGTACAGAGAAATCCTTGATAAAAAAAAACCTGCTCCAGAGCGCTCTGGACCTCAGACTGGGGCGAAGGTTCATCTTCCAACAGGACAATGACCCTAGGCTAAAATGACAAAGAAGCGGCTACGGGACAACCCTGTGAATGTCCTTGAGTGGCCCAGCCAGAGCCCAGACTTGAACCCGAATGATCATCTCTGGAAAAATCTGAAAATGGCTGTGCACCAATGCTCCCCATCCAACCCGATGGGGCTTGAGAGGTCCTGCAAAGATTGGGAGAAACTGCCCAAAAGTAGGTGTGTCAGGCTTGTAGCATCATACTCAAAAAGACTCAAGGCTGTAATTGGTGCCAACGTGACTTGAACAAAGTATTGAGTAAAGGCTGTGAATGTACATGTTATTTTTATTTTTTACCCGCTTGCCGACCAGCTGCCGTCGTTTTTTACTGCGGCAGGTCGGCTCTGTCCTGCGATACGACGTACCTTTACATCGCTTCGCTGGACCGTTAGCGGGCGCACAAACCCATTCTCCACAGGGGGAGCCAATCAGCGGGTCGGCAGCCGCGATTGCCGCAGGGCACCCGCGATCGCTCCCTGTGGAGACAGAACGGCGGTCTGCCGTTTTAAACACGGCAGACCGCTGTTCTGTCAGTAATGAACACAGGGATCCTGTGTTTCTCTTATTTAGGATCACAGGTCTCTGTGTTCATACAGCAAGCCTATCCCCCCCCCCCCCCACAGTTAGAAAGCCTTCCTGAACCTTATTCACCCCCTTGATGTATTTTAAGTCTTCAATCATATCTCCCCTTTCCTTTCCTTTCTTTCCTCCATACTGTACATATTAAGTCCCTGAAGTCGCTCTTTATAAGTTTTATCCCCCAGATCTATCACCATGTTTGTAACCCGTCTGTGGACTTGTTATATTTTATCAGTATCTTTCTGTAAGTGAGGTCTCCAGAACTGGACACAGCATTCTAAATGAGGTTTCACTAAAGATCTACAAAAAAGGGCAGAGGTATCAACATCTATTTCACCAGGGGGCCGCATCAGCATAATGCTTGCCTTCAAAGGGCCAGTTGTATCTGTAAGACTAGATCACCTATCCACTTACATCAGCTGTCAAGAGCCCTCCCTCCATCAGAAGTCAATAAACCCCCACCCTCTCTATAGATATCACAGTGCACCCCCCTTACCTTACCAGGATCAAGCTGGGGAGGTGCTGGTAAGCAGAAAGTGCAGGGTCAGGAGGAGGACTAGAGGAGGGCTGGAGTCCACTGCCTGCTGAATACTGAGACTGGGGAGACAGAGACAAGGGGGTTGCGACTACACAGAGAGGTACACGATTGGTAGGAGGACTTCTGCCTTTCTTTCTGTTGCCGACTGCTGAGACTGGGGGTGCAGAGACGAGACGCTCCTTGGCTGCACGAAGCAGCACAGGAACTGAAGGAGGAGTTCTGTCCTCCTCTCTGCTGCTGACCGCAGAGGCAAGGTGTGAGTGGAGACGGGGGGGGGGGGGGGATGTAGGAGAGGGGCAAGGGCCAAATGAAATGTCCTGGAGCTGGAGGGCAGCATTCAGCCCACGGGCCTGTTGTTTTACTCATGTGATATAAGGGAATCAGATCCTCCTTTCTGCTGCTGGTGATCTATCTAGTGATGCATCCTAGAATTCTATTTGCTTTTCCCACTGCCTGGTCACACTGTTTGCTCATTTTGCAATTATCTGAAATAAGTACCCCCAAATATTTTTCTTCCAAAGTGCTGGCCAACACTGTAACCCCAATGTTCTACTCTCTCAGGTGATTCTTTTTCCCTAGGTGCATTAGTTTACATTCAGAAACATTGAACTGCAGTCTCCACATACCTACACATAGTTTTACCAGGAGAGAACATCAACCTCTTTGCCACCATCCTGCCACTTTATAATACCAGTGTGTAGATAAGTTGTTCTTTAATCATGGGGTGACACGCTAGCAACCTACGGCTTTAGGCTAAGTCAGATGTCATTTACCTTTTCTTAAAATACCCCAGTTGTTACGTGACTGCTAATTCATATATTTTCTTCTAATACATCATTGTATTCAGCCAAATCGCACAATAAACAGCCTTGGCTTGCTCTGCCCACCTCTCATCGCCCCAGCTGTGCCCGGGAGCATGTAGGTGTTCAAGTGGCAACGTGGCATGCTGAAATTCTTTCACCGCCAGCAAAACCCCACTGCCAATTAATCATCCCTGCAGCGGCGCCCGCTCCCCGTGCGTCAGATAAGCCAGGATAGTGCAGTATTTTTTTTTCCCCCCATTCATTAAGGAAATATTGTCTGAACTCTTCAGCATTCGTGTTAGGAATGTTTTAAAAAATATAATTAATCTGCCTTTTTAATAATTATGCATTTTCGTTTGCGGGTGCTTGCGTATAATTGGCTGGTTTGCACCGTGGGAAGATTAAGGTGAATCGCTCTTAGAGGAAAGTCAACTTCAAAGGCCAAATCTATTCACAGAATTAAAGAAATGGGTATCATACCATAGCTGAATTTACTGTGTGGTGCTTTGTTACTTAATTTAATTTAGAGTAAATCAAAAATGTAATCCTTTTTTTTTTCATGTGAATGTTCTCCGATTAATGTGAATACTATAATCACTAAGTGCTAAGCAACCTTGTTTGTATAGCTTGTACATTTAAATATAATGACAGAGCTATGCCCTGTCATGATGTCATAAAGGGTGCATGTCACTCCGGGGTTGATTTACTAAAACTGGAGAGTGCAAAATCTTGTGCAGCTGCGCATGGGGGCCAATCAACTTCTAACTTCAGCTTGTTCAGTTAGGCCCCTTTCACACTTGGAGTCTGTTGGCGTACTCAGTTTTTCTCAGCGAGGGATCGATCTGCCGATCCCCCGCTGAGCAGGCGGATGGCATTTCTGTCTCCGCTCTGTGTGTGGAGACGTAGGTGACAGGTCCCCGCTGTTCTCTATGGGGGAATCGGATGAGAACGGACCGCCTGTTCGTTCTCATCCGATCCGCTGGACGGATGGAAAATAGGGTCAAGAAATTACAGTTTTATATCTTTATGTTTGAGGCCTGAAATGTGGCAAAAGGTCGAAATGTTTAAGGGGGCCGAATACATTCGCAAGGCACTGTATGTACAGATACAATTATTATACACTGTATTATAAGATACACTTATTATACACTGTATGTACAGATACAATTAAAATAATTCCATAAAGATGAGATTAAATATAATAAATAAAAATAATAATAATTGAAATAAAGAATAATGAATAAAAATTTAAAAATGATGCATGACACATAAAAACGAGAGGGTTTTGGGATACATACATACATACATACATACATACATACATACATACATACATACACAGTAAATATATACATATATATGTGGCTAGCATGATATAGTGACAGCAATATATTTCTCTCTAAAAGAATAAGGAGATTAGGATGAACATGGGCATATCATAAAAGCAGTATCATGAGATAATAATTTAGGTTCAATTGTAAGAGGACAATAAACCATTATGGTTGTCAAGCTTAACATATGTAAGTAATCAGTTCAGGGCATAACGGCAACTGAATCTAAAATATCCCCACATTTATATCTGGCTGCATGTGCACAAAAAATATTAATAAATAAAAATATAAGGAACAAGGATGAGGAAACAAATTAGTGTAGTATTATATTTTAGGATAAAGCAAATATGTAAATCTGCACCATTATACTAATTAATACTTACATTAGATGATCTTGATGAGATAAGAAGTTTGTTTCCATAGTTTTTGGAAATCTGAAAAAACTACTCTATAAAAAGCCTTAAGATGAGGTCCCTTGGCTCGAGTGGGATAAAATACAGAATTTGGATGTAAGGGATTTTTTTAAAGTATTTTTTTCAGATTTCCAAAAACTGTGTCTACATTCCACTGATAAGAATAAATATCTATACCACAACCTTAATTCTGGTGAAATATCAGCCCTCCAAAACCTTGTTAATAATCCAGATCTAATCATAAAACCAGCTGATAAGGGAGGCGACATAGTACTCCAGAACAGAACTGACCACATCACTGAGGCCCTCTGGTTACTCTCAGACTCACAAAAAAACTCCCAAAAGAACTTTTACCTTCTTTCAAAATAGAGGCAGAAGACCTCATCCAATCGGCACTGCACTATAAAGTATTCAATAAAGATAAAGCATCCTTTATAAGTAGAGATTTTTACATCACACCCTATTTTTATCATCTGCCAAAAGTGCAATAAAAACAATTACACCCCTGGGCAGACCTATTGTCGCATCCATGGATAGTATTAGCAGTGGTTTTTCGCAATACCTCTTTCCCAGAATCTTCAATCCTTTATATGAGATTCTACTTATTCATTGGGACTTTTGACCTCCTACTTTTGGGAAGACAATTATCTCTGGTTATCTTTAGACGTGAATTCTTTATACACGTCTATACCCCATGATATAGGCATGCAGGCCACTCAACATTTTCTACTACAAGACCCCATGCTCAACCCCCATTAAGCTGGTTTCATTTTGGATGCAAAATACTTCTGCCTAATGCACAATTACAGTATTTCCATTTTGAGAATGACTTTTACCTACAAACCCATGGGACGGCAATGGGGGCTAATTTGGCACCCTCATACACCAATTTAACTATGGGGTACTGGGAAACCCTGTTTATATGGAAAAACAATCCATCTGCCAAACCTATGATATTCTTCAGTAGATATATTGATGATATTGTTATTTGGGATTGCCAGAGAATAGATCAGTTTGTTACACATTGTAACAACCAAGTCTCTTATTCTCCTCTGTATGGGATAAAGACACTTTGGCTTTCCTAGACCTTGAACTTGGTCATGAACAAGGTACTATCTTTGACCGCATTTACACTAAACCCACTGCGGCTAACTCTTACTTACGTTACAATAGCTGCCACCACATGCAGTGGGCTAACAACATACCTAAGGGCCAATTTTGCCGGCCAAGACAAAACTGCACGAGGGACCATGATTATATCGCCCAAAGTAGACACCTTTAAGAATATTTTGCATTTGCAAACGCATGTGTAAGCTGCAAGGCCACTACACTGCACCCTTTGTTACTTGCAGTCCTAACACTACTGATAAAATGGGGAGACACTGTTATATCAGTAGTGTTAAGACTGCAAGTAACACAGGGTGCCGTGTAGTGGCCTTGCAGCTTACACATGCGTTTGCAAATGCGTGCCAACCAAACCCCTGTTTTTTATGTTTGAGACAGGTTTATTCGGCAGACTGGTCGGTGAGTTTTTGCGACTAAGGGCCGGTTGTTTTCACGCACCTCATTTAAAGTCCCAAATCCTCCTTTTTGGATGTTTACATTGTTTGTGACAGCAATAAAAGTGATTCGATTTTTTAATTTTTTTTTAAAACTGTGCTAAAATAAAAAAATGTAATAAAATTATTAGGAAAAAAGTTTCTTTTAAAGCGCCCTGTCGCCGTGAGCTAAAGCACAAAAGAAAACGCATACGTACGTTGTTCCCGCAAATGAAAGCGGTGTTCAAACCGCACATGTGAGGTATCGGCTGCGATCGCCAGAATAATTCTTAAAAAAAAAGAGCTAGTCTGTAACTCTAAACTGATAACCGTTAAAAATGTACCGTAGTTTGTCGCCATTCCGCGGGTGTGCGCAATTTTTAACCGAAACATTTTAGGTATCTATTTACTTAGTGTGACATCATCTTTCACAATATACAAAAAAAAATGGGCTAACTTTACTGTTTCGTTTTTTTAAATGCAGTGAAATGTCTTTTTTTTTCCCCAAAAAAATGGCGTTTGAAAGACCACTGCGCAAATACCACATGACAAAAAATATTGCAACGACCGCCATTTTATTTTCCAGAGTCTTTGCTAAAAAAATATATATCATTTTCGGGATGGATTCTAAGTAATTTTCTAGCTAAAAATACAGATTTTAACTTTTAACCACTTGCCGACCGCCTAACAACTATTTACTGCGGCACTCAGTCGCTTATAGGCAAAGTGACGTAGCCCTACGTCGCTCGCCCACGAGCGCGCTCCCGCCCTCACTCGTTCCCTGGGGAGCCAGCGCGTGTGACCGGTGGCTCCGATGGCCGCCGGCCACTCGCGATCTCCTGCAGGAGAGGGAGAAAGACAGACGGCTGATGTAAACACAGCCGTCTGTCATTCTCACTAAAGTAATCACAGAGGCTATGCGATCCTGCTATGTAGGATCGTATGTCTCTGTGATTACATCACAAGCCACGCCCCCCCACAGTTAGAATCACGCCCCTAGGGACATACTTAACCCCTTGATCACCAGTAAAGTTAACCCCTTCCCTTCCAGTGTCATTTTTACAGTAATCGTGCATATTTATAGCACTGATTACTGTAGTAATGTCACTGGTACCCCCAAAAGTGTCAAAAATGTCAGTCAGGGGTCCGATCTGTCCGCGCAAAGTCGCCGTGCCGCAAAAAAAAATCACTGATCACTGCCATTACTAGAAAAAGACAATAAAAATGACATAAATCTTTCCCGTAGTTAGTAAATGCAATAACTTTTGCGCAAACCAATCAAAATGCGCTTATTGCAATTTTTTTTTTTTTTTTTTTTACCAAAAATATGTAGCAGAAAACAAATTGGCCTAAAATGTTAAAAAAACCCATGTAAAAAAATGTGAAAAATATTGTTATTTTTTCAAAATTGTCTCTTTTTTTGTTTATAGCGCAAAAAATAAAAATTGCACAGGTGACCAAATACCACTAAAAGAAAGCTTGGCTCTGGTATACCAATGCTGGCAGTGAGGTTTTCCAATGCTGGCGGTGGTACGGTGGACTGGGGGCTGGGTGGCCGCTTCCCCCTTGGGGCGCAGTGTGTTCCCCTGGGGGCGCCGGAGGGGGGGGGGGAGTGGGACCAGACCTGGATGACATTGCCCCGGTCCATGGAGACTATGAAAGTGGTGTTCTTTAGCCATGTATGCCATTGCCATGAGCTCCTCTGTGGACCATGTCGACTGTTTAGCATTGTTATATGTTCTCTTTCATTGCAGATGTTAACTGTAAGCATCTTTGTTTATTTTTTCTTTTCTCACAAAAAATTAATAAACATATTGAAATCTAAAAAATATAATAAATACCAAGTGTTCATGAATAAAAAGTAAAAAAAAAAAAAAACTGTTTGTGGGAAAAAAAAGGACGTCAATTTCATTTGGGTACAGCGTCGCACGACCGCGCAATTGTCCGTTAAAGTCACACAGTGCCGAATCGCAAAATAGGGCCTGGTTTTTGAGCAGCCAAATCCTCCGTGGCTTAAGTGGTTAACCACTTTAGCTCCGCTCACATTGCTGCTACTGCAGCAATGTGGCTCGTTATCGTCCAGCGACGTAGACCTACGTCGCTGGACTCCGCTCCTTGTGGGCGGCACGCGCGCGCCGCCGGAGGCTCGCTCCCGCTGTGTTCAGTCACAGCGGGAGTCTGGCCAGGGGAATCTAGTTTGGAGATCCACCCGCTTGTGTAAACAGAGCGGGCGGATCTCCTAAGTGACAGGCAGGGACAGATAGCATGGTTCAGCATAGTTGAACATGCGATCTGTCCCTGACTCACTCAGTCACCTCCCCCCCCACACGTTAGTAAGCACCAGGCATACATTAACCCCTCCCTCTCCAATAAAATTAACCCCTTCCCTGCCAGTGTCATTTTTACAGTAATAGTGCATATATATAGCGCTGATTACCGCAGTAATGTCACTGGTACCCCCAAAAGTGTCAAAAATGTCAGTCAAGGGTCCGATCTGTCCGCCGCAATGTCGCAGTCCCGCAAAAAAAAACGCAGATCGCCGCCATTACGCGTTAAAAAAAAAACACCAAAATGACAGAAATCTTTCCCTTAGTTAGTAAACGCAATAACTTTTGCGCAAACCAATCAAAATACGCTTATTGTGATTTTTTTTTTACCAAACATAGATAGCAGAAAACAAATTGGCCAAAAATTAAAAAAAATTTGGATTTTTACATTTTTTTTTTGGGGGGGGGGGGGGGGCGGGGGAATTTCATATAAAAATTTTTTAAAAATATTGTTATTTTTTCAAAATAAACTGTATTTTTTGTTTATAGCGCAAAAAGTAAAAATCGCACAGGTGATCAAATGCCACCAAAAGAAAGCTCTGTTTGTGGGAAAAAAAAGGACATAAATTTCGTTTGGGTACGGCTTCGTACGACCGCGCAATTGTCAGTTTAAAGTCGCACAGCGCCGAATCGCAAAGAGTGGCCTGGACGTAAGACAGCAAAATCCTCCGGTGGTAAAGTGGTTAAACAGCATGTGTCAGAAATAGGCTCGGTCCAGAAGTGGTTAAGAGCAATTCTACTGTTAAGCACAGTAATCTATAGCAATTCTAGTATGGTTTGCTAAAGAGAGATAAGGGAAGGATGGTCCCTCTTTGGTTGCACTTTGCCTCATCGGGAATTGTTCACCTTACTTGCTACTCATTTGGCATTGCATACAGCTCGTTAATGGCGCACAAGGCTGGTTTAGCTGCTAATGATCCCAGTGTACAGCTTGTCCCTGCTGGTAACGCAGTGTGTACAGTCAAACATCCGCCTCCCCCGTGGGAGAAAGTGTAAAACACACTTGCCATCTCCCAGAAGGCTCTTTAATACATTCATAATAATTAGTCCACTAATGTGTCATTAAATCTCATTCGTTCTGATTGTCATCTGCAGCTCGGGATGTGCAGTTTTTTTTTTTCACTCTCGCTGTCTTAGTAATGAGACCAGCGAGATCTCATCTCCATTTTATTTTTTTTATTTTTTAATTTAAAGACAGATGTTGTGACAAGTTTATCTATCCACGCAGAATTATTTTTAGAGTATTTTCTCCGTTTCGTGATTTTTCTACTCAGATTGAAATGACGCTCTTTTTAGTCTGTAATCGCTGCCCTTTCTTGTTGGTTTACACCTGCGCAGACTTGGCGGGGGGGAAGAGGGGTTTCTGTTGATGGATGGAGCAAAGTTTGAGGATTACTCAGTTGGCATTAAAAGCGGCTGTATAAAAAAGAACTTCAAATATACTGTTTGCTTTTGGATATTGAAAGGTCAGAAGTAGAAATTTTGGTCTGCTTCTTCCACAGGGCGAGGTGAGTATAGGGAAGAAGGAGCTAGGTTAGTGTTTGTTAATGCTTAGGTTAGTGCTGGAATCAGGGATTTGGAGGTTTAGTTTACTTTTAAGGTTAAAGTGGAACTGAACTCAAAACGTGAAGGTTTGCTCTTTAATAGAGAATATCTAGGTAGGTTAATAGTACCTAAGCAGTGGCCTGAAAAATTTATATTTTTTCTTAACCTCTTCAATCTGGCTGAACACACATATGCGGCCTCTTTTCATGGCAAGTGTGCGGCCCTCTGTAAACCACTTAACATGCCGAGAGTGCGCTCCCAGCACAGTAGCACAGATACCGGAAACCTCCCAATGCATACTAGCCATTAGGAGCTTTCCGATCATGTGAGCGCTGTGACAGCCAATCACAGCGGTCACATGACCTGTATGTCTGCCTCCCAGCATTTAGAACACTTAAAGTGGAAGTAAAGCCTAATACTTAAATTCTCTCCAGCAATCATTATTGTGAGCGGAGTTCATCCTTATGTCTCAAAATGAAAAAATCCCAGTTTTTCTACTTTTATTTTGCAGTATCCAGTGCCTGTCACATGACTTCAATTCCTTTTCCTTCTGAGTCCAAGAGCAGCAAGTGGGTGTGGTTACCGAAAGCTAGTGACATCACTTCCAGGGAGGGACACTGTTTCTGTGTAGTCATTGGGCGTATACAGGATGGGAGGAGCTGATCATAGGTTCCAGCCCAGTGTTTTCTCATCAGTAAGGATGCATTATACATCCTAATTCATGAGAAAATGAAGAAATTCACACAGGACACAGGTGTGGAGAGGTGCAGTGCACATATACAGTATAGCTGTGCTGGGCTTTAAATGAAGACTCCCATAGGTGAAGGAAGCTGGACACAGGAGGGGGGGGGGGGACTGTCAGTGTAGCTGGAAGTGCTCTGGGGTCTCAGCTCACAGTCTACAATGATCCTAGTTCCCCTTTTTTCTGAAATCTCAGACAAGCTTTGAAATTCAGCACTTTGAAAGAATGTAGAGAATACTGCAGATAAACGGGTACAACTTATGTAGGAGGATTTGTTTCCTATCTGTGTATCACCCGAGACCTGTCACTTCACTGGGTGCATGTAAGGGTTTACATCCACTTTAAAGTGGTTGCAAAGGCAGAAGATTTTTTACCTTACTGCATTCTTTGCAGCAACGTAAGACATTTTCTACATGCAGTCCCCCCCAAATACATACCTGAGGAGCGCTGGCGGGGGAACCACAGGAGAGGAGAATCAGAGCTGCTCTGTGCAAAACTATTGGACAGAGTGGGTGAGTATAACATATTTGTTATTTAAATTTAAATAAAAAAGCCCTTTACAATCACTTTAATGTCAAAAGCAGCTCAGAATCCAATGGGGGGCTTTTTAGCACCAACAGTTTCATACATCACACTTTCGGTATATAAGAGGCAGCAAGAAGCCCACAGTGGGCAGGATTAGAAAATGTCCTTCCTGTGTTAAAAACAGATAAGCAAAAGCAGTTCCCAAGTCACAGAATACAAAATGAAGATAGATAGCCTGGTGGGCTACAGCAGTACTGAAATAAAATGCCATGAGCAGCTCAGGCACTGCTACCTGTATGCATCTCAAGACCAGGGCCGTGACAAGTGGTGGGCAGGAGGGGTGGCTGCCCTGAGCACTGTGGTATCATGTGAGTGGGGGGCACCACATGGAGATTAGGGGGGGGGGGATTTGTGTTGAGGGGGGGGATTTAGGGTGCAGCAGAAGGTAGGAATTGTTCTAGAAGGGGAAATTTTGGGAGGTGTGCTATGACCGGTTATCTGGTGAGATTTGTGTTGAGAGAAGGAAGAGGATTTGTGCTAGGAGGGAAATTTGTTTTAGTAGGGATGTTTGGGGGGCATTATTTGTGCTAGGAGGGAAAATTTGGGTGGGGGGATTTGTGTTAGAATGGAGGAGGGAAGATTGTGCTGGGGGGGGGGGGAATTTGTGCTTGGAGGGGAAAATTTAGGGGTAAAGGATTTGTGCTAGGAAGGGGAAATTGTTTTGGGGGTAGGGAACTGTGCTGGGAGCATATGGGGAATGAGAGAATTTGAGCCGGGGGAGGCGCGGATATGTACTGGGAGGAAGGGGAATTTATGCTTAGGGGGTAGCAGATTAGTGCTTGATTTGTTTTGGGGGGGGGGGTTTGCTGACACATAATGCTCTTACGTCTTTTGGGGGGGGGGGGCACCATTGGCATGCTCGCCCTTGGCTCTAGATGACCTTGTCCCAGCACTGCTCAACTTTTGCAGGAGTGCACCTTTAGTGCCGGTTCACATTTCTGCGATCACAGAGATCGTATTTAATTCGGAGCGCACTGCTCCTAAAATTACATGCAATCTCTGTGCGGTGCAAATTCAGCCATACAGTTTGTAAAGCTGAAGCTTTATCTTAATGGTGAGAGAAAAACAAGCTAACATGCATTAATGATAGGCAGGATGTGCAGCTACTTCATCACTCCAGGATGGCACAACTTGCCAACTTCCCTCAGTCTATGTTTAATATAGTTTGGTTATCACACTGACCTTCTTTGTTCTCGCTGTGTAAATGTGGCCTGTCCTGCGAAAAGGCATACTTTATTTATTTTTTTTTAAAAATGTAAAACGCTTTTTGTGGCCAACTTGTTATAAGAGGTGAAAAAGGGGAATAATTGTTACACAGTCAGCGGTTTTTTAGGTTTCAATTTGTGCTCTGTGCTGGAAAATTGAAACATGGAGTCCATCCATGACAGGCCTTTGCATCAATGTTGCTTGTAGTAACTGATAAAAGTCTCCTTTGTTAAATCTCCCAGTGTTTATAGGTAAGAAATAATCTGATAAGTGATTTAGGCAGGCCATAGATCAGACGTCTCTAAACTATGGCCCTCCATTTGTTCAGGAACTACAATTCCCATCATGCCTAGTCATGTCTGTGAATGTCAGAGTTTTACAATGCCTCATGGGACTTGTAGTTCTGCAACAGCTGGAGGGCTGTAGTTTGAGGATCCCTGCCATAGATGATGCAAATTTCTTTCCTGCAACCGTTGGTTGCAGAAAAGAAAATCGCTCAATTCCCCCATCAACGTAGTCAGTATTGATGGGGGAATTCCTGTCACAGTGCTATTGTGTTCTCCCCGCATGGGAGGGTGCAGGGAGCCGTCCCTGCCAGGAGAACACAGTAATTATTGCTAGCGACTATAGCCGCTGTCAATAATCGAATGCTGAAAATCCGAAATGCTGGTTGTATGCAGATCGATCGATTTAAATGACTTGTGTACTTTCAGCCTGCCCTTAGATGGTTCAAATCTCAGCCGGTCCCTGCTGAACCGGCAAAGATTCAAATCATCTATGGGCAGCTTAAAGAGGAGTTCCACCTCTTTTTTGAAGGTCAAATTACTGTCATAGCCATCCTGAATGTTGTAATAAATGGCAATACATTTTTGTTTTCTTTTGTAAACACACTATCTCACAAAAGTGAGTACACCCCTCACATTTTTGTAAACATTTTATTACATCTTTTCATGTGACAACACTGAAGAAATTACACTTTGCTACAATGTAAAGTAGTGAGTGTACAGCTTGTATAACAGTGTAAATTTACTGTCCCTTCAAAATAACTCAACACACAGCCATTAATGTCTAAACTGCTGGCAACAAAGGTGAGTAAACCCCTAAGTAAAAATGTCCAAATTGGGCCCAATTATCCATTTTCCCTCCCCGGTGTCATGTGACTCTTTAGTGTTAGAAGGTGTGAATGGGGAGCAGGTGTGTTAAATTTGGTATTATCGTTCTCACTCTCTCGTACTAGTCACTGGAAGTTCAACATGGCACCTCATTGCAAAGAAAAAAAAAAGAATTGTTGCTCTAACACAGTTGGTGGATTCTCCTACTAGAGATAATGCAGTGCTGGATCTATTGATCACTAATGACCCAGACATAATCTCGGAGGTAGGAGTCCAGGACAACCTGGGTTCTAGCGATCACAGGATGATCACATTTAGCGTAAATAACAATATAACAAGGCAGGAGGGGAACATAAGAACGCTAAACTTCAGAAGGGCAAACTTTCCCAAATTGTGCTCAATGATGGAAAGGGTAAACTGGGACCAAACCCTAGGAACACTAACCACGGACCACGGAGGAAAAATGGGAATGCTTTAGGAACATATTAAACAAATGCATCTCGCAGTGCATTCCTATGGGAAATAAATTTAGAATAGACAAAGCCAAACCTGGCTGGCTAAACTGTAATGTTAAAAAACTTAGGGGAAAAAAATGGCCTTTAAGAAATATAAATCAGAGGGCACATTATTGGCTTTCCAGCAATACAAGGAGGCAAATAAGAAAAGTAAATACGAAATCAAAATGGCTAAAATCAACTTCGAGAGACAAATAGCGGAGGATAGTAAAACGAACCCTAAGAAATTCTTTAAATATATCAACAGCAAAAAAACAAAGGCAGAGCATGTTGCACACATAATTAATGATGAGGGGAGGATGGTTACAGAGGACACTGAAAAGGCAACCGTGCTTAATGCTTTTTTCTCCTCAGGAAAAAAAGGAGGGGTACACTGACCATGACTGCATGGTTAGCAGTAATTCACAGGACTTGCCGCTATTGCTAACAGAGGGTGAAATCAGGGAAAGGCTTTATAAAATGAACACAGATGAATCACCAGGCCCGGATGGCGTACATCCGAGAGTACTCAAAGAACTATATCTAGACCACTGTTCCTGGTCTTTGCTGACAGTATTATGACAGGAAATGTACGGGGGGATTGGAGGAAAGCTAACGTGATACCGATATTCAAAAAAGGGCAGAGGCATGTCTCGGGAAATTATAGGCTGATCAGTCTGACATTGATAGTATGTAAACTCCTGGAGGGGATGATAAGGGACTATATCGTAGAGTTTGCTAAAGACAACAACATCATCATCAGTAATCAGCACAGGTTTACTAAAGGGCGTTCTTGTTAAACCAATCTCTTAACATTCTACGAGGAGGTGAGCTGTGAGCTAGATATGGGGAGACCAGTGGATGTGGTGTACCTGGATTTCGCTAAGGCGTTTGATACAGTTCCCCACAAGCACTTAATTTATAAAATAAGGTCTGCAGACATCGACCACAAGGTTTGCCCTTGGATACGGAACTGGCTAAAATGGCATGTCCAAAGGGTGGTAATAGCACATACTCAGACTAGTCTGGGGTGGTAAGTGGGGTCCCCCAAGGCTCAGTCCTGGGACCAACTCTGTTCAATTTATTCATAAACAGCATTGAGGGCGGGATCAGTAGTTCTATATTCGTTTTTGCAGATGACACAAAATTAGGCAGGGCAATAACTGCACAGCATGAGGCAGATATCCTGCAGAATGACCTGGACAAAATAACAGAGTGGGCAACGACATGGCAAATGAGGTTTAATGTGGAGAAATGTAAGGTTTTCCACTTGGGGACTAAAAATATAAAAGCACAATACACTTTAGGGGGGGAAGCTTTGGGGGAATCAAAAATGGAGAAAGATCTGGGAGTCTTGGTTGAGGATAGACTAAGCAATAGCATGCAATTTCAAGCGGCAGCTGCCAAAGCCGGCAGAATATTAGCATGCATAAAGAAATGGATGTATTCCAGTGATAAAACTATAATCCTACCACTTTATAAAACTCTGGTCCGAACGCATCTGGAGTATTCTGTCCAGTTCTGGTCACCAGTCCTCAGGAGGGATGTGTTGGAGCTGGAGAGAGTCCAGAGAAGGGCAACTAAACTAATTAGGGAATTGGAGGACCTTAATTATGAAGAGCGTCTACAATCGCTTAATTTATTCTCCCTGGAAAAGAGACGCCTGAGAGGTGACATGATAGCTATTTATAAATACCTCAATGGTGATCTCCGCATAGGAAAAAAGCTCTTCAGTCGCAAGGATTGCATGAGGACTCGAAGACATACAATGCGATTAGAGGAAAAGCGTTTTGACCTCAGGCAATGCAGGGGGTTCTTTACTGTTAGGGCTACAAGATTGTGGAATTCTCTACCACAAGAGGTAGTTTCTGCGGGAAGTATGGCTATTTTTAAAAGACTCTTGGACATACATCTCAATGATCAGAACATTCAGGGGTATGAGAGATGATTACGGCCACGTGTGCCTACACTGGTTGAATTGGATGGACTATTGTCTTTATTCAACCTCAACTATGTAACGTAAAGATGGCCTAGGCTATAAGAAGATTGCCAAGACCCTGAAACTGAGCTGCAGCACCATGGCCAAGACCATACAGCAGTTTAACAGGACAGGTTCCACTCAGAAAAGGCCTCACCATGGTCGACCAAAGAAGTTGAGGGCACGTGCTATCCAGAGGTTGTCTTTGGGAAATAGACATACGCGTGCTGCCAGCATTGCTGCAGAGGTCGAAGGGGTGGGGGGGTCAGCCTGTCAATGCTCAGACCATACGCCGCACACTGCATCAAATTGGTCTGAATGGCTGTCGTCCCAGAAGGAAGCCTCTTCTAGAGATGATGCACAAGAAAGTCGGCAAACAGTTTGCTGAAGACAAGCAGACTAAGGACATGGATTACAGGAACCATGTCCTGTGGTCTGATGAGACCAAGATAAACTTATTTGGTTCAGATGGTGTCAAGCGTGTGTGGCGGCAATCAGGTGAGGAGTACAAAGACAAGTGTGTCTCGCCTACCGTCAAGCATGGTGGTGGGATTGTCATGGTCTGGGCTGCATGAGTGCTGCGGGCACTGGGGAGCTACAGTTCATTGAGGAAACCATAAATGCCAACATGTACTGTGACATACTGAAGCAGAGCATGATCCCCTTCCTTCGGAGACTGGGCCGCAGGACAGTATTCCAACATAAGGACCGAAAAACACCTCCAAGAAGACCACTGCCTTGCTAAAGAAGCTGAGGGTAAAAGTGATGGACTGGCCAAGCATGTCTCCAGACCTAAACCCTATTGAGCATCTGTCGGTTAGCCTCAAACAGAAGGTGGAGGAGCGCAAGGCCTCTAACATCCACCAGCTCTGTGATGTCATCATGGAGAAATGAAAGAGGACTTGAGTGGCAACCTGTGAAGCTCTGGTGAACTCCATGTCCAAGAGGGTTAAGGCAGTGTTGGAAAATAATGGTGGCCACACAAAATATTGACACTTTGGGCCCAATTTGGACATTGTCACTTAGGGGTGTACTCACTTTTGTTGCCAGCGGTTTAGAAATGAATGGCTGTGTGTTGAGTTATTTTGAGGGGACAGCAACTGTACACTGTTATAAGCTGTACACTCACTACTTTACTTTGTAGCAAAGCATAATTTCTTCATTGTTGTCACATGAAAAAATGTGAGGGGTGTACTGACTTTTGTGAGATACTGTACCTTTTTTTCACTTTTTTTTTCTGCAGCACTTTCGGCTGTGGCCACCTAGGAAATTACCTCACTAGGCGATTTGCAAGGATTCCTTGGATAGCGGCGTCATGTATCTCAGGAGTTCTTGCGATCCGCCTGGTGACAAAACCTTGCGTTATTTCCATACTCAAAATTGCGCAAATGGGAGGATCAGGAGGTCATGATTACAGGTTGCTATAGCAACAGAACGGGAACTTCTGCCAACGTCACCATTGCTATGGCAACCTGTCAGGAAGAGAGAGCCCCTCAGTGGCTTCACTGCATAGGTGCGAGATTGGGAGGTGCACCAAATTCCGGTAATCAAGAGAAGAGGGCTTCAGATGCCCACAGATGAAATGGAACCTGCCTGCTTCCGAGATCTGGTTAGTCTTCAAATATTTGTTCTTAAAGCGGTTGTATACTGCTCAACGTTTTGCTGCAAAGTAAAGTCATAATGTGCTAGTATGCATCGCATATTATGTAAAACTTACCTTAAAACAAAGCTGTTCCAGCACCGCAAAGTCAGTGCTGCAGTCGCTTCCATCTTCACCCGTCTTGCTTCTGGGTTTGTGGGCTCTGGCTCTGTGACTGGACAGAGCCCGATGATGTCACTCCCAGGTCTGTACCTATACCAGAGCGGCTCCCTGCAATCAGCTGATCCCTCGGCTCTCTTCTCTGCCCGGCTGACAGCTCCAGTGGGCGAGGCCGAGCACTGCCAGGGAGGAGGGAAAGAGAGGAGAGAGAGAGCTGAGCGGTCACGTGATCGCTAGGAGCTGCTCTGATATAGATAGATCGGCATATTTTTTTCTATAAGACAGGCACAGGAGCACTTAGTGTTATATTATAGAGTGGATGGGATTCTTTTCGAAAAAATATGAGAGCAGCAGGAGTGGAGGGGCAAGCGCTGACAGAGCAGATGGGCGTGGAGGGGTGGGGGGAGGAGACAGAGAGCAAGGCTGCAGATGACGGAGGCACATACACTGACCATGGTGTCAGGACTCAGCATCCATGATATACCATGGTCAGTTTACAGAGGGGGGTAGAAACTGGCAGGATCAGCCAGGTATTTTAGGTGATAGGGGTGCCAAATTACACAGCACAAGCTGTATACCATGTTTTAAGGAAACAGTATCTGTTTTTTTTTTTTTAGGGTAATAAACGCTTTAATTCAAGTTTAATATTTAAAGTAAACTCATTCATCCATCTCTCCATGCTTTTATTCTTTTGAGAAATCACTTTGAAAAACACCCCCCCCCCCCCCCCCTAGCATTTATACGTAGCTGTGGCCATCTTGAGTAAGGGCTGATGATTCATGTTGCATTTACTTCCTGGAATCTATCTGCCCTTAGCTCAGATATGTGGCAGGAGGGTGTTCTTAGCTGGGAAAGTCCCTCCTCTTCTCCTCCAGGTGAAAGGAAAAAAAATTCACATAAAGACTCCAGGGATGTATGACATAGTTTTGGCCTAGGCCAGAAACCAAGAAGCAACTGAAGAAATGTAAAAAAAAAAAAAAAGTTTAAAACAAGTATATATAATATGCCTTCTTGTCAATGTACTAAGGCTAGCAGTACTAGAATTAAAACTAGTTAATGTTGATTGGGAGAGTTTAGTTCCGCTTTGAAGGATAAAAACACTTAAAAATAATTTGGCAAATTATCAAATACACGCTATTTTTTTCCTCTTTTCTCTTTGTACTAAGGACTGTCACGGTTAATGTAACTATTGCTTTGTGTATATTCAGCCATCAGCATTAGGCTTCATGCACAGGGCCTGTACAGGGGCCATACAGCTTGCAGCACCTGTGTAATCAGTCCGCCAACTACAACCACCCACTGAAATGAATAAGAAGACGTGGTTTTGCGGCGAGTGTTGCGTAAAGCACACACACTAACATATGCTCTGAATGCACACAACATGCAAATGTGATAACTAGGGCACGTTGGTGCTTAAAATATCGCAAACTATATTTAACCAATTACTATCCAGGGCAATGTTTCAATTTTTGACACATAAACACATATGTTAAAATCTGAATTTTTTTTTTTTGCTAAAAATTGCTTAGAACCCCCAAGCCATTATATATTTCCTGAAAGCAGAGACCCAGGAGAATAAAACGATGGTAGTTGCAATTTCCTTTGTCACACGATATTTGCGCAGCTGTTTTTTTAAATGCAGAAAAAAGGTAAACCTTTCAGAAAAAATACATTACCTTTATTGCATGCTAACAATATAATATCCAAAAAAAAAAATAGGGTTGTGCCGAGTAAATAGATACCAAATATGTCAAGAATCAAAATTGTGTGGACCTGTAAAATGGTGAAAAACTGGGGTTTGTAAATATTTGCATAGGTAAGCCCCACTCTGAATTATTTTTCACACTCCACCCATCCTATGCTCTCCTACCCCGTCTATCTGATTGCTGAAAAAAAAAATAATTCTGTCTAAACAACGTTTTTCCCTGTCTAAGACCTTGTTCACACAGGGCACACTAAAGAGTACACCGTGTGGGGCAGTCCCATTGATGTCAGTTGGTATGCAGTACCTGCATGGACACTGCTATCAGTTTGACATCTGTGTGAGTGCAGCTGCGTGTCCCTAAATGCACACTCTTAGGAGCTCAGAGAAACACACCTGCATGCACCCACGCCCATGGGGATGTCAGATAGGGAGGAACGGCTGTGTCCATGCAGCCACTGCATCGTAATTGACATCAATGGGACTGCCTGCATGAGGATGCAAGAAACACCCATGCATCTTCATGTGTGTATACACAGCCCTCCACGGGCATACACTTCATTACCCCTTGTGTGAACCAGACCTTAAAGTAGAACTCTGGACTTTTTCCCATGTCCTTGTTGCTGATCTCCTACCTTCACCGAATATGCCTTCCATCTTCTTCTTAGCTTAGTAGTTGCTCTGTAATAGCCTAAAGATTTTCAAATAAAACCTTTACTACCCAGTGATTTTCTGTTTGTAAGATCAGTGGCTGCTATTTCTCATATTCCGCTAGCTATCGGTCTTGGCACATCCCATTTGTAGTTATCTCCACAACAAGCAGGGATGTACTTCCATCCCTGCTTGCTGTAGTGGGAAGAAGGGACTTACAGACCCCCTGTCTATACCGCCCATTGGAGGTGGTATCCTCCTTCTCCTTCCCCCTCTTCTGTTTCCTGCCAGCACTCCCCCCTCCCGAAGCATTCTTCTGTGCAGGCCAGTCATGTTCCTCCACCCCAAACTCGCTCATCCATGTCTTTATTGACCTTGCTTTGTGCACTGGTGTACAGTCATGTTGGAACAGGAAGGGGCCATCCCCAAACTGTTCCCACAAAGTTGGGAGCATGAAATTGTCCAAAATGGTCTAGTATACTGATGCCTTAAGAGTTCCCTTCACTGGAACTAAGGGGCCAAGCCCAACCCCTGAAAAACAACCCCACACTATAATCCCCCCTCCACCAAATGATTTGAACCAGTGCACAAAGCAAGGTCCATAAAGACATGGATGAGCAAGTTTGGGGTGGAGGAACTTGACTGGCCTGCACAGTCCTGACCTCAACCCGATAGAACACCTTCAGGATGAATTAGAGCGGAGACTGCGAGCCAGGCCTTCTCGTCCACATTAGTGGCTGAACTCACAAATGTGCTTTTGGAAGAATGGTCAAACATTTCCATAGACACACTCCTAAACCTTGTGGACAGCCTTCCCAGAAGAGTTGAAGCTGTTATAGCTGCAAAGGGTGGGCCAACTCAATATTGAACCCTACACACTAAGACTGGGATGCCATTAAAGTTCATGTGTGTGTAAAGGCAGGCGTCTCAATACTTTTGGTAATATAGTGTGTATATACACACACACACTGATCAGCCATAACATTATGATTATGTTATCCCCTTTTTCCCTAATATCCCCTTTTGCCACCAAAACAGCTGTGACACATCATGGCATGGATGCCATTAGACCTCTGAAGGTATGCTTGGGTATTTGCACCAAGCTGTCAGTAGCAAATCCTTTAAAAGAGAAGTATAGGGTTTCCCAAAATATAAAAAATGTATACTCACCTAGGTCGATCCAATGCTGCCTCTGTCCCCTGCTGCCTCTGCACTGAGAACTGAGCGATCAAACACCGCGGATCACTCAGTACTCCTCTCCACTCTGAGTGGAGAGCCAGGACGGTCAGTCACCAGCTCTCTGCTTTGCCCCTCCAGCGCTTACTGGAGTGCAGAGCTGTGCAGGAGGTGAAAGGGGCTGGCTCAGTCCCCCAGCGGCTCACTGAGAAGCTGAGCCAGCTGCTGGTCCAGTCTTCTAGGTGGATCCCAACTGTATAGTTGGGATCGATCCAGCACATGGACCGGCTCCATGATGTTAGCTGACAGCGGGCTTCAGACCACCATCTGAAGTAGGGCCAAACTGTTTTAGCCATACTTCACCTTTAGGTCCTGTAAGTTTTGAGGTGGGGCCTCCATGGATCGCACTTGTGTTTTTCAGGACATACAAAACAGATGCTAAATCGATTGAGATGTGGAGAATTTGGAAGCCATATCAGCACCTCAAACTTGTTGTTTGGTTACAGAATGGTTTGAGGAACACATCTTGGGGCAGGGCACATTATCCTGCTGAAAGAAGCCACTGTCATCAGGGATTACCAGTTCCAAAAAATGGTGTTATCGGTCAGCAAGAATGTTTTCCATCAGCTTGCCTTCTTCCCATACTGCATCCTGGTTCCATCTCTTCCCCAGGTTAGTGACACATACACACTGGGCCATCCACATGATGTAAAAGAAAATGTGATTCATCAGACCAGGCCACCTTCCTCCATTGCCCGTTGGCCGACCATTTCTGATACCGACGCGCCCATTATAGGTGTTTTCGGCTGTGTACACGGGTCAGCATGGGCACCCTTGAGGCTACCCGTACCAAAAAGCTGCGATGCTCATTTTTTTTCTGCTTTCAATTTTAGGGACAACATGTTCACTTGCCACCTAATATATTCCACTGATGTTCAGATGCCATTGTACTGAGATAGCCAGTGTTATTCACTTCTGCAAAAAATGGTCACCGCCTCCACCTATAACTGGTCTTAGTGGTAAGGAGCACTGGAATAGCGGACGCAGATCAAAAAAACGAAGAGATTTCCAGTCGCAACTTACCAACCAGCCAGCGACCAACCGAATTGACCTGTCTAACAGTATGCGTTAAAAACAGGGGTTTGGTTGCACACATTTGTAAATACATGCGTAAGCTACAGGCCCCGACAAGGCACCCTGTGATCTGCAGTCCCTAACTCTACAATTTAAAGAGTCTCTACAATGAAAGCACATGCATTTAATGGGATAGATGGAGGACAGGTGACTAGAGGGAGCCCACCCCTCCTTAAAGGCATAGGGTCACACTGAACACCCAGCGCATCGCACAATGGCGGCAAAGGTGTCAGTGCGTTGCCTGGCTCAATATAGATATCAATAATGCAAAAAATGGTCACCGCCTCCACCTATAACTGGTCTTAGTGGTAAGGAGCACTGGAAGGGCGGACGTAGATCAAAAAAACGAAGAGATTTCCAGTCGCAACTTACCAACCAGCCAGCGACCAACCAAATTGACCTGTCTAACAGTATGCGTTAAAAACAGGGGTTTGGTTGCACACATTTGCAAATACATGTGTAAGCTGCAGGCCCCGACAAGGCACCCTGTGATATTCACTTCACCTGTCAGTGATCTGTTTTTCTTAACCCTATAGGTCAGGGGTCTTCAAACTATGGCCTTCCAGTTGTTCAGGAACTACAATTCCCATCATGTGTAGTCATGTCTATGAATGTCAGAGTTTTACAATTCCCCATGGGATGTGTAGTTCCGCAATAGCTGGAGGGCCGTAGTTTGAGGATCCCTGCTATGGGTCATCAATGGCAGCTTCTTCCTCTCATTGCAGATGAAATTACAAGGTAGCCTATCATAAAAGACATTTATGGCCTGCTTTTGCTAACCACTTTTTGAAAATTCTAGTTGTCTGGCTGTCATGGCAATACTTTGCTTCCATCACTTCCTTGCTTGAATTAAGGGTACAGTTTAAGCAATTTCTGTTCTCTTGCTGCATGTTTGTTTCTGGCTCAGTGACTTTTTAAAGTCAGGGGACCAACATGACAGCCAAGTCACTGGGTGTATCATAAAAGGTCAACAGTGGCATCCCCCATATTTCTTACATGATGGGTTTCCTTGACAACAAACCAGCCATCTTGGCAAATGCCAGATTACCAGTCCGTAGCCACAAGGCATGTTTTCTACAGTTTAATCCACGCTGTTTATTTTACTCAGTCTCATGTTATTCCGTCATTTGCTCACAGTGGAGCGGCGTCCTCTCATGTGGCGCAGTCGTGTGTAAAATATCAGCGAGTAACGAAGCAGAGAAAACCAGCAGGCAATTTTCACCCTTTCTTTTTCTTTTTTTTTCTTTCCAGCAAATTCAAACATTTTTCTTTGTTTTATTCTTTTTTTTTTTTTTTTCCACCACTCAGAGAGTGGACTGTATTCTGCGAGCCGGTAATTATTCAATTATTCACTCGGCAAATTGTGAATTAATGTTCATGGGTTCTGTTGAATGACATAATTGCAATTTAAAAAGGGCCATTAATCATAAGACACTTTCAGTTGGCTCACCCAGCTAGTGTTTTCTGCGTGTCAGATTGTGCGCACGTCCGCGACACACATAATCCCCTCTGCACCAAGAAAACAAACAAATCTGTACTTTATATGTAGGCATCCTAGACCATCATAACCACGTTAAAACTGCTGTGTGTTTTATTTTTAACTTTAGAACCTACGCTGCTTGCTCACCGCTTGTTTTGTGTATATTAGTTTATTTTGCATTATTTTTACATCAAATTTTTTTTTTTCCCTTTCTTTAAATGTGGTTTTATTTGTTTATTTATTTAAAAATGATTTATAACATTTTCAAGGCAGTGAAACACACACCGGTAGTCGCGGGGCCTTGGTTGAGATGACTCCTTGCATGGTCACCTGATAGACAACTGCACAAAAATGAGGGTATGTGGGCAAATATACCAGCAGACATTGAACATGGCAGCAGATAAGAGGGTTATAGCTGTATATAAGTAGTATACAATCCCTCATATTCATGGAGTGATATTCTTAGAGATCTCATGTTATACTATAGCTAATATTATGCTCATGTTATGCTATATAATTCATCAGGTGACCAAGATGACTTCACATATGACAAAACGCGTAGGGCAGAGCCACGCACACACGCTACCATGTATGCTAAAGCGAAGTCATTCAACTATAGGTTGGAGACCTGGTGGGTTGAAGTACGACACATCTCCTCCTGCTACTTGTAAAAGCAATCCAGGGGCTAATTAGCCGCTAGGATTGCTTTTATAGTAAATAAAGTTGACCGTCCGCTCTAAAAAACATTACCGCAGGCGTCATCCTGATATAACCACACAAATTGCAGCAATGTACGGGTACATCGTTGGAGCTAAAGTGGATATCCAATGAGGTATTGTAGCCTCTAAGAAGTATTGGGGTGTAAGGATAGGAAAAACAAAGTAAGGAGAGTGTTTTCAACTGCGTAATCAGGGAAAGGGTAGAAAGAAAAAAAGAACGAAAGAAAGAAAAAGGAGGAGGAGAGAGTGGGTTAAGTGGATGCAGAGAATGGGAGATTAAAGTATTTTCAATGTGCTTTATGGGGTTGTTCTGTATGCAAGCAAGAGGCCTCTGCTTGTTGCAAGGGTTTCAAAAAAGCTAAAATATTTTCACAACCCTCGACCATGTTTACACGTTCATATCAGCTGCAAAATAAAATGGAAAGTTCATTTTTAACACAAAAGTGGTTGTAAACCTCAGACATGAAATAGGAACAAAGCATATCCCTCTATAGTGTGTATTGCCTGTGGTTGACAGCCTCAGCTCTTTCTGTATGCTGTATGAAAGGGGGGGGGGGGGTAGTCTCTTCCCTCCAATGAGCTCTCCTCACTGAACTCTATAGAGTGCAACTTCAGCTCTCTGTCCCCTGTTTTCTGACCTCTCATACAAGCTTTATAAATTCTGGACTTTGAAGGACTGTAGAGAAGAGAAGACTGCAGATAAACAGGTACAACTTATGTAGGAGGATTTGTTTTATCTCTGTGTATCATCCAAGGCCAGTCACTTCACTGGGTATATGTAAGGGTTTACAACCACTTTCAAAATGGCCTGTGCTGCAAATGTCATAGGTCATGACCATGTTTTTAAGCAGCATCATTTACTACTGGAGAACCAGCATCACGAGTACTTGGTTGTCAGGTAGATGACAGCTCACTTTGATATTATGATAAACTGGAAAAGGTAAAAAAAAATGGACTACTACACCTTGATGTTGATCTCCAAAAGTGTTTATGCCAATAAAAGGTTCAAGCAAGGGCTATGTTCTCCAGGCCGTTTTTGGGCCTCAAACTTGCCCTCTTCTTCAGGACTTAATCTGTGTATAGAAAAATCTAAAAGCGGGACACCGAATGTCAATGAATTCACAGAGTGAAGAGGAGGATTAGCCCTGGGCTTACCAAAAGTGGGTTGAATGATGCTGAAAGTCATTTAACTCAGAAGAAGGCTGGATTGGTGAGTGATGAATAAGTCTGAGGGGGGCAGCGCTAGGGGCGGATGAGTGGCTGAAAATAGCTTTTTATTAGCTGCTGGAGGATCCATTGTTGGAATTTTGCCCATGTTAAAACTGGGCTTTACCACTTGCTGACCGCCTGCCGCCTTTTTACTGTGGCAGGGCGGCTCGGCTGCATCCAGTCACGTAGTATTACTATATGTGTGTTTAGACACAGCGGGAGGCGGGCCGTAGGAGGAGTGGTGGCGGTTGCTGCTGCCCTCCCGCGATCGTCTGAGAAACGGAGAGAAGACCCGCCTGCTTATGCAAACAAAGCAGGCGGATATTCTGTCAGACAGGCAGGGACAGATCAGCAGTTTCAGCTAAGCTACAACCCCGATCTCTCTGTGCCTGTTACAGAAACCCCCCCCCCCCCCCCCACACACACACAGTCAGTAAGCATATTAGTAATACATTTAACCCCTTTGATTACCCCCAGTATTAACCCCTTCCCTGCCAGTGTCATTTATACAGTAACCGTGCATATTATTTAGCACTGATTACTGTATTAATGTCACTGGTCCCCAAAAAGTGTCAAAAATGTCAGTTAGGGGTCCGATCTGTCCGCTGCAATGTCGCAGTCCCGCTAAAAATCACAGATCGCCGCCATTACTAATTAAAAAAATAAATTAAATAAAAATTTCAAAAATCTATCCCGTAGTTTGTAAACGTGATAACTTTTGTGCAAACCAATTAAAATACGCTTTTTTTTTTTTTTTTTTTTTTTACCAAAAATATGTAGCAGAATACAAATTGGCCAAAACTGATAAAAAAAATTAAATTTTTTATATTTTTTTATTGGGAATGTTTTATAGCAGAAATTAAAAAATATGGCGTTTTCTTCAAAATTTCTTTCCCATAGTTAGTAGATGCGCAAACCAATCAAAATACGCTTATTGTGATTTTTTTTTTTTTTTAACCAAAAATATGTAGCAGAAAACAAATCGGCCTAAAATGCTAAAAAATCTTGATTTTTAAATTATTTTTTTTTGGGAAAGTTATATAGCAGAAAGTGAAAATTATTGTTTTTTCTTTTTTCAGAATTGTCGCTCTTTTTTTGTTTATAGCGCAAAATCTAAAAACCGCAGAGGTGATCAAATACAACCAAAAGAAAGCTCTATTTCTGGGAAATAAAGGACTTCAATCATATTTGGGTACAGCATCGCATGACCACGCAATTTTCCGTTAAAGTAACGTAGTGCCGAATCGCAAAAAATGGCCTGGTCATTAAGGGGGTAAAACTTTCCGGGGCTGAAGTGGTTAAAGCGCATGCAAACCCAAGAACAAAAATGTTTTAAATTGAGGCTTACCAGCCCTTAGATGAGATGGCTGCATTCATTTTCTTTATTTCGTTTTTTCCCTTCATTTTCACCTGTTGATCCAGCCAGCAAGGTTCTTCCTGTGTTAGGATGGCTACGCTCACTCCTTCACTTTATTTATGGAGGATCAGTGTAGCCATCTTTGGATAGCAGCATTGTCAACCTGTGGAGAATGTATTAGATGGACTTGACCAACACATTTAAAGCTGAACTCCAGCTAACATTTTCTAAGCAGTTGCAGCAACAGTTTTTTGGGATAAAGGTTTTACATAATTCAATAAAAGCACCCCTGTAAGTGTTAAATTGTTTGTCTTAAAGTGGCCATTTTGGCCTCTGCCACTGGCACTAAAGAGGACTGACAGGCAGCACTGATTGGCATCACTGATGGGCACTGATTGGAATCACTGATTAGCACTGACTGCCATCACTTCTGGGCACTGTTGGGTCTGCACTGATAATCAGGGCACTGATGATCTGTAGAGATCTCCCCTGTGATGAAATGCCCCTGATCAACTCTCCTAAGATTTTAAAGCGCAGCTGCAATCCACTATACTCCTCTCCAGTGCAGAGTCCGCAAGCTCCCTTCTGGGTTTTGGTATCCTCGTCTATCTTGATTTGCCGGCCCAGGATGATGTAACTCCTGTGCATGGTTGTTAGAATTAGTTCATCCCGAGGTATGCTGAGAATGTACACCCAGCTGCGCATGCATTACTCACTGTACATTCTGTGGGAGTTTGCCAGAAGAAAGGTAAGAGGTTTTATTGCAGAAGAGACATATATTAGTACTGTATATGTCTTCTGCATTATGGCTCATGCACACAAGTGTATGATTTTAACCACTTAAGCCCCGGAAGATTTTACCCCCTTCCTGACCAGGGGGTATTTTGCGATTCGGCACTGCGTGATTTTAACGGACAATTGCGCGGTCGTGCGACGCCGTACCTAAACGAATTTGGCGTCCTTTTTTTCACATAAACAGAGCTTTCTTTTGGTGGTATTTGATCACCTGTGCGATTTTTTGATCATGCGCTATAAACAAAAAAAGAGCGTCAATTTTTCAAAAATAACAATATTTTTCAAATTTTTTTATATGAAATTCCCCCCAAAAAAATGTAAAAATCACATTTTTTTAACATTTTCGGACAATTTGTTTTATGCTACATATGTTTGGTCAAAAAAAATCGCAAAAAGCGTATTTTGATTGTTTTGCGCAAAAGTTATCGCGTTTACTAACAAAGGGAAAGATTTTTGTCATTTTTGGTGGGTTTTTTTTTAAAGCGTGATGGCGGCGATCTGCGATTTTTTTTTGCGGTACTGTGACATTGCGGCGGACAGATCGGACCCCTGACTGACATTTTTGACACTTTTGGGGCTACCAGTGACATTTCTACAGTAATCAGTGCTATAAATATGCACTGTTAGTGTAAAATTACACTGGCAGTGAAGGGGTTAACTTTATTTGAGAGGGAGGGGTGGTGTATGTCCCTAGGGGCGTGATTCTAACTGTGATTGGCTGTGGCTTGAGCTGTAGGAACAATGATCAACGGGTCAATGACATCGGGTCCGCGCGGGGGGGGGGGATCCGTGACCGCGAGGGAGCGGGAGCGCGCCTCCGGCGGCGCGCGCTCGCTCCCCAGAGCCTCACAGGTTACCTGGTGAGGGGCTGACCGCCGCAGTATATCTACTTGCGGTGGTCGGCAAGTGGTTAATTAGATCTTACAAAAAAATCTTGTCTATACATTGTATGCATATAACATTTACATGCATACAGCGTATAACACATACACCCATCAACCAAAACTTTATAACCACTAAGGTAAAGTGAATAACATTGATTGTGTCGTTATAATGCAATCTGAAAGTCACTGGGATATACTATATTAGGCAGAATGTAAACATGCTGTCCGCTGAAAAAAAAATGGTCATTGCAGTTTTTTGTGTATGGGGCTGTGTAGTCTCATACTGGTCAGGGAGCCCATGCTGACCCATGTTCACATTTAAAGGTGCCTGCAATGAGCATGTGAGCATCAGAACTGGATAACAGAGAAATGTAAGAAGGTGGTACAGGTCTGATGAATAATATTTTACAAAATCAGCAGTATGGGAAGAAGGCAAGCCGGTGGAGGCAGTAGGATGCTTTGGGTAATGTTTTGCTGGGAAAACTGTATGCACACTATTGCTAGGCCACTAAGTTGCTAATGTGTCTCGCGTTCTTTGTTGCTAGGATGCAGTCAGCGATTACCACCTAGCATCCTTCATTGCTGGCAGGCGGCTGGTGTGGCCTTCATTGTTAGTAAGCAGTTGGCTTTTGCTCCCTAGCATCCTTAATTGCTAGAAAACAGGTGCCGCCTGGTGTCATTCATTGTTAGGACACAGGTGGCTCTACCCACACAGGGTCCTTTGTTGCCAGTATGCAGGCGGCCAACAAGGTCAACATGTCAACTCAACTGTGTAATCAAGCTGATAACATATTGTTGATATTTATCTGTTTGCTCTGGGAAGGCTGTACGACTAAGTCCCTGTTCACATTAGGTTGCTCCGACTTAAGGGGCGACCTGTGAAGTCGCGTGCACCGTGACTTCGACGTGACTTGCATGGACTTCATCTAATGAATGTCTATGCAAGTCGCCTCCAGGTCGCCCCGAAGTAGTACAGGACCCTTGTTCTAAGTCAGAGCGACTTGTGTCGCTCCTATTAGAACCGGTCCTGTACTACTCAATGGACCCGACTGTGCGCGACATGCCAGGCTGACCAAGTCGCCTGGCAAATCGTAATAGTGTGAACCGGCTCTTAAAGCGGAGTTCCGGGCACGAAAAGGTTTTTTCAATAAAAATACCCCCCAAGACAGTCAGGGCTAGTACATTCCACAATGGCTAGCTTCTGATCTGTCCCGGTTCGCACTTACCTGCAAGAAGAAATACTCACTTATAAAATTTCTTCTCCAGCGTTGCCATCTCTGTTGTGGGCAGCTGAAGCCGGCGCGATCCTCTTCTGCGTCCTCTTCTCCCAGAATGCGCCTACACCGGCCCCTCTCGTCACTTCCGGTGCGGCGCCGCATTCCTCCACAGCTTCTGGGCATGCCCAGAAGCTGTTTAGCAGGGAATGCGGCGTCGCCCCGGAAGTGACAAGCGGGGCCGGTGCCGTCGCATTGATTCCTGGGAGCGATGACGTTCAGCTCCCAGGAATCATTGCAAGCCAGGAAGTGACGGCGGAGCCGCGGCACAGAGGGAGGAAGTGGAGAATAGGTGAGTATTTTCTATCTACAATTACAAGGTGAGTAAAAAAATATACCTAACTATCCAATTCCTTTTCAGGTGAAAAAGAGCCAGCGGATGGGCACAAAATCGATTAGGTCGATTTTGTGCCTGGAACTCCGCTTTAAAGTGATTTTAAAACAATCAATTCCATTTAAAATAGCAATGAAAGGCAAAATATTTTTGTATAGAAAAAAACAAACAAACATTATAAATACCTTTTTTCCCCTTTTTTATAAGTGATCACATCCCTTCTGTTCCCTGTGTTTTTAGCTGCATAAGAGCTGGAGGAAGGAGAAGCAACAGTACACTGAGCTTCCCAGTGAATGGCTGTGCAGCGGGGACGTGTCAGGACAAGTCTGATCATTGGGGGAGAGCACCCTGAGTTCCCAGCATAGCTAGAGAATAGACCACGATGTGCTCTCCTGCTTAGTGTTGGCAGTTTTTAATAGGAAAGAGGAGGGACTGGCAGGAACACCAGGGATTTCACATAAAGGAAGTAATACAAAGAGAACAGGAGACCTTATCATGCATGTACATAGTACAGCAGGCCCAGCAGAAGTTTTAGGGTAACAAATGCTTTAACATTAGCACAAACCTTTTCATGCGGACAGCATAAATTGCGGTTCATACCAAGGACTGTAGATACAGATGTTTTAGATTTGGTTTTACAGATCTGCAAGTTTACTGATCTTCACACAGCTTTGTGCTTGGGCCTATAGGAAATAATACATCTGCATATAGATCCATAAAAAAAATAAAGAAACGTCCTACTGATAAAATTGCATTTTTTTTTTTACAAGCTGTGTGCATGAACTCCTTTTAAATGACATCAGTTCGAGATGCTTTTTGAGGTGCATTTGACCTGCAGTTGACTTGTGTCTGAGCTGAATTTGACCAGCTTCAACCTGCTTTTGTATTCCCATAGACTTAAAAAAAGAAGTCCTGGCGCGAACAAAAGCCCATCGACACAAGGATTTTACAGCTAATTCTGGTGTGGCCCTTGCCTCCCCTCTTCTGTCAGCCATGATGTCAAGGGCAATAGGACATTATAGCTGCCATTTGACAAGCAATCTTTATGTTTGCTTTAGAGCGTAAATCATCTGTGAAAATGTAGGGATTGCTTCAGTAATGACCCTAGGAGCCGTCCGCTGAAATGCGTCTCTCATTACTCAGGCCTGTTACAGTTTAGTGGCTGTGTTGTGTGCATCCATGTATAATGACTGGGAGAAAATCAGCACTCATTATCTTTGCATCTGTACCTGTCACATGAATTGGTAAATGGTCTAGACAAATCTATATCTTTATATTAGGTTTCCTTCTCCTTGTGCACACCAGTTGAAATTTTGAAATGGGTGTTACAGTGAGAGAAGCAGGGTGCCAGAGTCACCATTACCTTAATGGAGTTGTAAAGTCAGAAGGTTTTTTTTTTATCTTAATTAATTCTGTGCATTAAGATAAAAAGCCTTCTGTGTGTAGCAGCCCCCCCCCAATACTTACCTGAGCCTCATCTCTGTCCAGTGATGTCCATGAGTCCCTCGGCCGTCCTGGGACTCTCCCTCCTGATTGGCTGAGATACAGCTGCAGCGCCATTCGCTCCCACAGCTGTCAATCAAAGTCAGTGAGCCAATCAGGAGAGAGGGGGCAGGGCCGAACACACTGAGATGCAGCTCGGCTCTAGTGCCCCAATAGCAAGCTGCTTACTGTGGGGGCACTTGGAAGGTGGGAGTGGCCAGGAGCAAGAACGAGGGACCTGGGAAGAGGAGGATATGGGCTGCCCTGTGCAAAACCAACTGCACTGAAGAGGTAAGTATAACACGATTGTTGTTTTTTTTTTTTTTTAACAAGACTTTACAATTACTTTAATGCAGGGCTCTAAACTTTCTAAACTAAGCACTTTATCATCCTTCAGATTTTAGGGGGGGCTGAACTGTGGCCAGTGGGAGTAGAAAATGCCTTGGAGTAAACAATGCCACAACTTTGGTATTAGGGGGAGGAATAGTACCCCAATGTTAGTGTCAGTGGGAGGAATTTTGCCCCATCATTGGTATCAGGGGGAGGAATATTGCCCTATCATTGGTATCAGTGGGAGGAATATTGCCCCATCAATGATGTCAGTGGGAGGAATAGTGCCCCATTATTGGTGTCAGTTGGAGGAATAGTGCTCCATCATTGGTATCAGTGGGAGGAATAGTGCCCCATTATTGGTGTCAGTGGGAGGAATAGTGCCCCATCATTGGTGTCAGTCGGAGGAATAGTACCCCATCATTGGTGTCAGTGGGAGGAATAGTACCGTGTCAGTGGGAAGAATAGTGCCCCATCATTGGTGTCAGTGGGAAGGATAGTACCCCATTATTGGTGTCAGTGGGAAGGATAGTACCCCATCATTGGTGTCAGTGGGAGGAATAGTACCTCATTATTTGTGTCAGTGGGAGGAATAGTACCCCATCATTGGTGTCAGTGGGAGGAATTTTGCCCCATCATTGGTATCAGGGGGAGGAATATTGCCCTATCATTGGTATCAGTGGGAGGAATAGTGCCCCATCATTGGTGTCAGTGGGAGGAATATTGCCCCATCATTGATGTCAGTGGGAGGAATAGTGCCCCATTATTGGTGTTAGTGGGAGGAATAGTGCCCCATCATTGGTGTCAGTGGGAGGAATATTGCCTGATCATTGGTGTCAGTACGAGGAATAGTACCCCATCGTTGGTGTCAGTGGGAGGAATAGTACCCCATCATTGGTGTCAGTGGGAAGAATAGTGCCCCATCATTGGTATCAGTGGGAAGAATAGTGCCCCATCATTGGTGTCAGTGGGAGGAATAGTGTCCCATCATTTGTGTCAGTGGGAGGAATAGTGTCCCATCATTGGTGTCAGTGGGAGGAATAGTGCCCCATCATTGGTGTCAGTGGGAAGAATAGTGCCCCATCATTGGTGTCAGTGGGAAGAATAGTACCCCATCATTAGTGTCAGTGGGAGGAATATTGACCCATCATGTATCAGTGGGTGGAATAAGAACAGATATGTCACCTGGCCTGGAACTGCCGCCCACTTGGAGTACAACTACTGTGGACAGAAGGCAAGAGGTTAAACTGGCTTTTCAAACTAATATAAGCATCATTTAGAGGTTGGATGAAAAGATTTAGGGCCAGTTCACACCACATGCAGTCCAATGCGTTTTTTTCTGCATCAAAAAGGCATGGAAAGTAGGTTATATGTTTTTCCAATGGCATAGTTCACACCAGTGCTTGCAGTTCCAGTGCGTTCCAGTTCCAGAAAAAGGAGAACATGCTGCATTTTTCCTGCACTGAACTATACTGGAACGCTACCGGATTGCGTTTCTATGGTGTGAACTGGCCTTTAGTGTAGTACAGTATCGAGTTTTGGTAGTTAAATATTGCATTTTTATGGAGAGGAAGAAAGGAAAGAGGAATTTGGTTCCAAATGAGGAACAATCCCTCCAAATAAGGGACAATCTGGTCGGTTGACCTCCTTCAGACCTGCAAATGAGCTCCTTCTAAGCCGCATCAACTTGCATCTGGCTGCTTTTGCATTCCTTTTGAATTGTATGGAGAGAGAAGCAGTTCTGAGGAAAAGTCCATGTACACAGGCCCAAAGGCAGGCTGGGATGTAACATGTAGCCCTGAGGAGCTTCTGCACGTGTGCTCTGGAGTTCACCCATACTGGATGTGTTATATCCTGGGGTGTGAATTGCTGATAGATGCTGGCTATTTTAATAAAATAAATAAGTAAATAAGTAAAAAAAAAATTACAGGACACAGGTTCTTTAACCACTTCTGGACTGTGCCTTTTTCTGACACTTGTTTATAAGTTAAAATCATTTTTTTTTGCTAGAAAATTACTTAGAACCCCCAATCATTATATATATTTTTTTAGCGGAGACCCTAGATGTTTTGGAACTACAGATGTTTTGGAACTACAGTTCCCATGATGCTCTTGCACTCTGCAGTGTAGTTGAGCATCATGGGAAATTAAGTTCCAAAACATCTGGGGTGCCAAGGTTCACCATCACTGCCCTAGAGAATAAAATGGAGATCATTGCAATATTTTTTTATCACACCGTATTTGCGCAGCAGTCTTATAAACGCAATTTTTTTGGAAAAAATTCGCTTTTTTAAATTACTAAATAAGAAAACAGTAAAGTTAGCCCAATTATTTTCTATAATGTGAAAGATAATGTTACGCTGAGTAAATAGATACCCAACATGTCATGCTTCAAAATTGCGCACGCTCGTGGAATTGCGACAAACATTGGTACTTAAAAATCTCCATAGACAACGATTTCTACATTTCTACAGGTTACCAGTTTAGAGTTACAGAGAAGGTCTAGGTCTCAAATTATTTCTCCTGCTCTAATGATCGCGGCGATACCTCACATGTGTGGTTTGAACACCTTTTACATATGTGGGCGCGACTTGCGTATGCGTTCGCTTTTGTGCGCGAGCTAACAGGAACGGGGCGCTTTAATTTTTTTTCCTTTTTTTTTTTATTTCTACACTTTTTTAAAAAAAAAATTAAAAATTTGATCACTTTTATTCCTATTACAAGGAATGTAAACATCCCTTGTAATAGAAATAAGCAGGACAGGACCTCTTCTCACATCTGCACTAAAAATGAAAAAAAAAAGTAATGTTTTTCATGATGAAAAAAAATGGGCTCTTTAAATCCGTTGATAGGAAGCGACGTATGACGTCGCCCTGGTCCTCCAAGGCCATAGAGTCGAGTGAGAGCCATCTTGCCCTCACTCGTCTTCCTGCCTGAGCGGACAGCAGACCGGATCGTTTTCCCCGCTACCGGCGGGAACGACCGGGGAGCGGCGGGAGGGGGGGGGGGCACCTCTCCCGCCACCCATAAGGGTGGTCCCAGACCGCCCGCAGTTTAAAAAAATACCGGGGTTATGGCTATGGGATATTTAACGTCAAAGTACCGACGTAAAACTGCGGCGGGCAGTCCGTAAGTGGCTGACACTGCTTGTAACTAAACTGAGTACCTATAGCAGGGAGAGGGATTATACCCCCCCCCTGGGACTGCCCACAGGCATAGCCAGATTCTTTTTTCTGCCTGATGTCCTACTCCTGTAGGGGGAAGTATATCCCAATGGTTATGAAGATCAGGAGCTGTGTCCGTCAATGTACATCGGAGAAATGAATTGTATGGTAAGTCAAAAATCCAATTTGTACAATTAAAAAATAAAATAGAGAGTTACAAGGCGTCTTCTACCAAAAAATTGGGCTAACCAGCAATTTATTTTCAATTTTCATGGAACTGTTCTGCTTTTAACCCCACCCAATGAAGCAGAATTCTGGAGAATTGTAAATATGGCATCCTAGGGTTAAAGTGGTAAGAGTGTGAGGTCATTTCAAAGTGGGTATTTGGCTAAAGAGAAATGTCAGCGCTCTTACAAAGCTTTGTGATTTTAGCTGTAAAGCCGTCCGCTATTTTCCACACACCTCTTTGGCTCCGTCTTCCCGTTGCCCATCCTGTAATATTTCACTGCCTTATTTCCTTTAAAGACTCAGATGAAGCTAATGTTGATTTGATAAGGTTCTTTTCCTTTTCTCTCTCTTTAATTTGAAATATCTGTAATTTTGCGCTTCATGGGCTCAAGCAGGGAATTAGTGAGGGAGAGAGAGAGAGACGGCCTAAGCGGCGGTGGGGGGAGGGCTGGGAAACTCTGCTGTCGCTGCAGATTGCCTCAATGGACTGTAAAGGTGTGAAAGATTATGAATTTTTATGGTCGAGGCGACCACAGATATGGTAATACCAGAGGAGGTGCTGCATGTACGTTGCATAGAAAGCTTCTCGTAGATTGCAAACATTTAAGACCATTGAAACTCCCTCATGAAAATCTCATATACAATTTAACATGAAATTTCAAAAGTAGTTCATTCTTTTGATTTCTGCAGCCTTCGTTAAAATATTGTCTGGTGATCCTGCCATGAAGGTTCTTGATCCAGCACTGAGCAAGGGTGACAGCAGTATTCCATTTCAGCTACTATGTTGTCACCCTGTGCTGTGGTTTTATGCATATAGGGACAGGAAAAGGATTTACTGGTAATCAAAGTGAAAATTCACCCCCTAAAGGAAATTCTGCATTTGTGCCTCCTTTCAATGCCTGTCAACTTTTGGAAAATTTCATTTTTTATTTTTTTTTGGAGGGGGGAGTAGGTAAGTTGTTTTGACAGGTACCCGCTCCCTTTTTCACCCCCCGATTGCCTAGGCGATCCAAGCTAAAGTTGCCCCCCCAGCCTTTTGGGACATATCATGCGCAGTGGGGAGCCGGCTGTGAACCCACAAAGAGTCACAGCTAGCTTCCCTCTGTTAGCGTGGTGGCACTGGGCCCCGAAGACTGGCAAAGAACCGGCCCAGGTGAGGACATGTCTAGATCTCTGGACAGGTAGGTAAGTGTCCTTTTATTAACCGCTTGCCGACCGCCGCATGACTATTTACTGCGGCGGTCAGACCCTCACAGGCAAAGCGACGCTAGCCTGTGAGGCTCTAGGGAGCGAGCGCGCGCCACCGGAGGCGCGCTCCCGCGCGGTCACGGACCCCCCCGCGCGCGTGTCCGGCGGACCCGATGTCCGCTGGGCACTCGCGATCTTCCGTTACACCAGAAGAAAGGCAGGCGGCTAATGTAAACAAAGCCGCCTGTCATTCTTCCCTGTGTTAGAACGGAGATCACACGGTTCTACTATGTAGGACAGTTGATCTCTGTTCTTACACTAGTAGCCACAGCCAATCACAGTTAGAAACACGCCCCTAGGGACACACTTAACCCCTCCCTCTCCAATAAAGTTAACTCCTTCACTGCCAGTGTCATTTTTACAGTAACAGTTCATATCTATAGCACTGATTACTGCAGTAATGTCACTGGTAACCCCAAAAGTGTCAAAAATGTCAGTCAAGGGTCCAATCTGTCCGCCCCAATGTCGCAGCCCCGCAAAAAAAAATAGCAGATCGCCGTCATTACTCGTTAAAAAAAAAACAACAAAAATGACAAAAATCTTTTCCTTAGTTAGTAAACGCAATAACTTTTGCGCAAACCAATCAAAATACGCTTTTTGCTATTTTTTTTACCAAACATAGGTAGCATAAAACAAATTGGCCTAGAATGTTAAAAAATTTAGATTTTTACATTTTTTTGGGGGAATTTCATATAAAAAAATGTGAAAAATATTGTTATTTTTGCAAAATTTACGCTCTTTTTTTTGTTTATAGCGCATGATCAAAAAATTGCACAGGTGATCAAATACCACCAAAAGAAAGCTCTGTTTGTGGGAAAAAAAGGACGTCAAATTCGTTTAGGTACAGCGTGACAGCGTAATTGTCCGTTAAAGTCACGCAGTGCCGAATCGCAAAATAGGCCCTGGTCAGGAAGGGGGTAAAATCTTCCGGGGCTTAAGTGGTTAAAAGTCAGCAGCTATAGTATTTGTTTTTCTTTTTTTGGAAGTGGGGGGGTCGATACTGAAGAACCTCTTTAATATAGCGCTTACCACTCTTAAGCTGGGTATACGCTTTTTTTTTCCAGGGAGTGAATACCTGGTTCTGACACGTACCTGCTCCCACTTCCGCCAGGATCACCTAGGTGATCGGAGCTAAAGTTACCCCTAACCCCCCCCCCCCCCCCCCCCACTCGCAGCCTCTTGGGACATGTTACAGGTCCTATGATGCTGCAGGACCATTCACAGGGCGCACTGGAGCTTGCACATGTGTAGTGGGGAGCCAGCCTGAAACTGCAAGGAGTCACAGCTGGCTTTCCACAGGTAGAATGGCAGACCCAAAGACCTGCGAATAAGTGACCCAGGTGAGGACAGTGGTAGATTCCTGGACAGGTTAGTGTCCTTTTATTAAAAGACATCAGCTATAGTATTTGTACAGTAGCTGCTGACTTTTAATTTTTTTTTTTTGCTAAGGGGGTACTGAAGGACCTCTTTAAAGCGGTTGTAAACCAACTGAAAAAAGAAAATAAAATAAAAAACCTGCAAGAGAAAGGCATAATGTGCTAGTATGCATTGCATACTAACACATTATGAAATTCTCACCTTAGAACGAAGCCCCTGCAGCGGCGCCCGATCACCGCTGAGAGGGCTGACATGTTCTCTCGTGCATTCTTCCGGGATGGCGGACTACGCTGCTGTGAGTGGCCGGCGGGAGTCCTCGGTTCCGGCAAGAAGCTCTGAAGTTCCAGCACAGTACGCCGAACCTTCAGAGTGCATGCGCCGACGTCAGCGGCTGCATGCAGGGTGAATATGTCCTAAACCATCCAGGCTAAGGAGATATTAATTTTAACCTACAGGTAAGCCTTATCATAGGCTTACCTGTAGGTAAAAATAAGAAAGCAGGGTATACAACCTCTTTATTATAGCAGTTGTCATTCACCAGCCGGGTAAACAAATATAAAAAACACAGATTCTTGCATCACACAAGGAATAAGGATGCAGGGGTCTCCCCTGCTGCACTATTGTATTCTGACAGCAAGGAAGGACTCCCGCCTTCACTCCTGTCAGAATACACTGATCAGCGCTGCAGCCATTGGCTGTAGCTGCTGATCGAATGCTGGTTTTCCAGCAGGTCTTTTCATTAGAACTTGGTCTAATGATTGTCTTCTACTGAACAGCAAGGGCTACACACGGATCGAAATGCACCCGGTTCCTGCTGAACCAGGCCAAATTTTAACACCCGTATACCAAGCTTTAGGCCCATGGAAATGCATTGCCAGTGGACATGTCGGGAATAAGGGCTTATTCTCCATCTCCTATCACATAACGCATTGTAAATGTGTGCTCGTGTGCAATGTTTGAGGGATGGTTCACACCAAATGCTTTCCACTGCATTTTTAAACTGCATCCAGAATGAATGCATAGTGTTTGCCATGTATGCCCATGGCCCTAGTTTAAATCAGTGTGGCCAGTTACAGTTCTTGCATCAAAAGTACAACCTGCTGCCTTTTTTTTTTTTTTTGCCTGGAATGCATCAAAATGTGTGTAAGTACACCACACCAGTAAATAATTATCAATAAATCAAGTGTCAAAATAAAAAAGAGGCAAAAAAGCACTGAAACTCAATGAAAATGTGTTCGAATTTAACAACCAACCCAACCAGATCCCCCCCATGTCCCCAGTCTTCTTGGTAAGGTGCTTCAGTGATAACAGGCACTCTGACGTCATCAAATACAATGTAGGGTCTGCATTGTAAGTGAATATGCTGAGGGACCCACCACAAGCTGGAGTGTTGGCGGGAACAGGAGAGTGCCAGCTGCCAGCAGAGTGAAGGATAAGGTGAGTAAATTACCTTTGTTACTGGTACCCGTGGCAAAAACAAGCTTGTTGGAGTAAACTGACATAAAGTAAATTGCCTTGTTCTTGTGTTGAGACTGCATTGGGCAGTGTTACCCAACGCAGACCAAAGGTGCTGTCGTGAACAAGCCCTTAGAGCCAGTGCTCCAGCAATTATTGTGACTAACCGGTGGTTCCGGCCAAAAGCCGGAAAGCTTCCATCTCTGCTTTGGACCCTGCAGGAAGCGGGGCAATCAACGGAGGGAAAATAATGTCAGACTCCATCAAAGTGCTTTCATGCTTTGTTTTTTAGAATAGACCATCTATTTAGCATTGCCTGGGCTGGCTGCACCAGAAAAGGAAATGTTTAACATTTGTTGCCCTTTAAAACTGCTTGGAACAGCTTCCTTTTTTAACTGACCCCTTTAAAAAAAAAAAGTTCACTTTTGTTTGAAATGACATAACATTCTGTACATAACCGCTGCACGGGTCAATTCCTAATAAACCAAGATTAAAAATTACCTTTCCATTTCAATCTTCAGCTTCTATGATTCTGTAAAACTGCCAAAAAAATTCTAATCTCTCTTCTATGCAACAGTGGCAGCAGCTCTCCGTCTTTAGACAGGATTTCCCAGAATTCTCATCCTTGTAATTGGCTGACAGGCTTTCCCAGAAACCTGCAGAGCTTGATTGAGGTCAGATTGCAGGCAACACATTGCTCGGGGTGTCTCATCTTTGGATGTGGTCATTAAGTAAATCTCTAAAAGCATCAAACTGTGGTTGCAGCAATGCCTCAGCATACCTTAAAGTGTTACTAAACCCGGGACCCTGCATTGACTATATCTGGTCTCCCACAGTACACAGAACATGGAAATGCAATTATTTTAGGCTGGGTTCACACCTAATACCGATGCAGCTCACAGCATGGGGCCGGCGCATCCCTGTTCTCCATTTCAGGGATGAATCGGGCCCGAATTTATGTCTGAATTCGGATCTGAAACAGAGCCAAAGACGCACAGGACCCCTGTGCAATGCGCTCCGCGGCCACCCTTGAGATGTGTGAACCGGCTCCATTGAGAGCCATTCACAATCTCCTTTCATGCGAATTGGATGCAGGGAAACCCGCATCTGATTCACGTAAGTGTGAACCCAGCCTTAGTAAATATAAACTGCTAAATACCTTTTCTCATTAGCAGTATATAGCAGTCTTGTGACTTATATCAGTGTGTGGCCAAGCACTGGTTAAAGCTTGTAGGCTTTACAAGGCGCTCGGAAAGGGAAGTTGGAGCCGGTACCTGTCCAAATCGGGTACCTGCTCCCTCTTCCCCCGCTTCTCCAAAGGGCCAATTGCGCAAGAGAAGCAGGGGACGAGTCCTTAAAGCGGAACTTCCCCTTTTAGGTGGCGTTCCGCTTTAAGGTTAAAAAAATTTCTTTAATGTTTAGAAGCACTTTAACCACTTAAGGACCACCCGCCACAGTTATACTGCGGCAGGCAGCCCCTCCTGCGCAAACCGACGTAGGTATACGTCAGTCGCGCCCCCACTCGGCAGCGGGGACTCGGATGCACGGGGCAGGCGTCTCTGATTGCCGCCTGACACCCGCGATCGTTCCCCGCTGAGAGAGAAGAGCGGTCAGCTGTTGTAAACACAGCTGACCGTTCTTCTCCCTGGAATGATCACAGAGCGTCTGTGATCCTTCTATGTAGTATAACAGATCTCTATGATCATTTCACAAGCCACGCCCCCCCCCCCCCCCACAGTTAGAATCACTCCCCTAGGTTCACATTTAACCCCTTGATCACCCACAGTTTTAACCCCTTCCCTGCCAGTGTAATTATTACAGTAACATTGCATATTTTTAGCACTGATTACTGTAGTAATATCACTGGTCCCCCCAAAAGTGTCAAAAATGTCAGTGAGGGGTCCGAATGTTATATATCAGAAAGTGAAAAATGTTTATTTTTTTCCAGAATTGTCGCTCTTTTTTTGTTTTATAGTGCAAAAAATAAAAATCGCAGAGGTGATCAAATACCACCAAAAGAAAGCTCTATTTGTGGGGAAAAAAGGGGCATCAATTTTATTTGGGTACAGCGTCGCACGACCGCACAATTGTCCGTTAAAGTAATGCAGTGTCGAATCGCAAAAAAAATGGCCTAGTCAATAAGGGGGCAAATCCTTCCGGTCCAGAAGTGGTTAAAGTGTACTTGTTGGCAACGTGGCCCAGGTAATCTGTGTTCCATTTGGTAATGCAGACTTCTCTAGTTTCCTAAATATTTTACGGCTATAGTACAGTACTTTGATATCCCAAAATGCCAAGTCCCTCTGTTATGGAAAAGCAGCCAGGTCTCCCATGGCTTTTTTGATCACATTATATTTGGAGTGATACATTGATTTTATACGGGTGCTTGAGGTGCTCCGGCATTCGACGTTGCTCCGCTACATGCATACAGTAATGGCATGAATAGGCTTGTGTATAATTAGGTGGATGGTTGACGTGTGCCTGTCCTTTAATTTCACACCAAGAAACCCTTTAAATAATTGCAGAAGTTGCCATTTCTCTGTTCTCGATCTCCCTGTCATCACTTCTATAACACATTCTGACAAAGCCTTTTACCTGAGGATTGATGAACTGCTAACTAGATCTTGCTCTTGTATCTGCTGTACATGGAGAGTGAGTAATTTTCATACTGCAGAGAATGACGTAGTGGTCTGGCGGGTTTTGTTTTAGGCGTTGGAACTGATAAATGGAAATAATGTAAAGTGATTTTCATTTTGTTGCAGTTAATACAATTTGATGAAGCAGCTGATTAAGAGTCCAGGTTTTTTTTTTTATAGCTGAAGAAGTAACCAGTTAACTACGGTATTTTTTATGTTTTCTTTGTGTTTGTGGGTTATCCTTTGAGTTTTCCTCCTGCAATCCGTATACAATTTGGAAAAAAACACTCAAACTTCACCTGACTATGGTCTATCTCAGCCTTTCTTAACCTTTTCAACACAGAGAAACCCTTGAAATACATTTCTGGTCTCGGGGAACCCCTGCTAAAAGTTAAAAATCTACAACTCATGACACATTAGTGTGACAATCAGTGGGAAGAATGCCCCTTACTCTTCTCATCATTGGGAAGAATTACCCCCTTACAGATAGCTAAAAAGAACGATGGTGTCATTGGGAACTTATCAGAGAGGCAGAAATTGCTCATTGCTCAAAGAAACCCCTAGCAACCTCAGGAGGAACCCTGGTTGAGAAACCCTGATCTATCTAATCTAGCTAGCACTACCACTATATACACTTAGGCCAGGTAGAATTTAACAAACAGAGTCCCTCTGCTGACTTTTTTTCTTTAATTCCCACTTAGCTGTTATGCAGCATTGCCCTTCATTCAGATACTTACCTGCCCAGCTGATCCAGCATTGTCCTGCTGTGATCAGCTGATCAGGTGCAGCAGCCATGTCCCATGCCACCATCTTAGTCCTCTATGGTTACTGAAGCCAGCTGTCTCTACTGGGTTCAGGCAGCCAGCCTCCATTGTTGCATGCCAGTTCCACCTGCTGGCCACTATTGGCACTTTTCCACTGCAAGTACCGGCTCGGCTCTACTCTGCCCTGCTTGGCCCGGTTTGTTTTTCCACTGCTGGTACCGCATGGTACAGTGTGTTGGAACGGTTCGGTACGGTATGGTATGGTTTGCTTTTCCACTAAAGTAGTACTAAAGTTAAATGGATGGGATAACAACGGGGCGGGTGGGATTCTCTGACCAATCAGTGGCTAGTAGTGACTGCATGCAAAGGATTGTGGGATATGGTACCGGGTATGGTACCTCTTGGAACAACAATCGAGTAGGTACTGTTTTTGAGAGCCGTACCATTCGGTTCCATGCAGTGGAAAAGCGCCGCCGTACCGTACTGAACCGTTCTTACACTATACTATACGGTACCAGCAGTGGAAAAGCACAAAAGCGAGCCGAACCGTTCGGTTCCATGCAGTGGAAAAGCACCATTGGTGTTCCCACCCCAGCAGTCTCCTATGATGTGTTAATTCCAGGAGGCTGATGGAGCAGAAATGTCATTCTTATCTGTGCAAGAATGGCGAATGGAGGCAGGGCAAGCCAAAAAGTGTGAAAAGAACAAACATTTTTATTTATTTTTTTAAAAATCAGCAATTTGTACTGAAGAGGAAGGACAGAGTGCAGGGAGCTATATATTCTCTGGAAGGTGAAGGGTCCACTTTAAGATTAGTGCGGTCCTAAACTATTCTTAAATACCTTTTTATATGGCCAAAAGTTTGTGAACTCCTGAATATAAGAAATTACTGATATGGCCAAAAGTATGGTGACAGCCCCTCCCCAAATGGTTGAGTTCAGGTGTTTCTAGTGAAGGATACTTTTAATTCTACAGCATAGGACATTTTGGACAGTTGTGCACTTCCAGATTTGTGTCAGCAGTTTGGGGGAGGCCCTTTTCTACAAACCAGCTCCATAAAGACGTGGATCGGCAAGCTTGGTGTGGAGGAACTCTGGTGTCCTGCACAGAGGCCTGACCTCAACCCTACTGATCACCTTTGGAACAAATTGCAGTTCTAATTATAAGCCAGGTTTTCTCATCTAACATTAGTACCAGACCTTACAAATATTCTTTTGGCTGATTAGGCACAAATTCTCCCAGACACATTCCAAAATCTTGTGCAAAGCCTTCCTAGAGGAGTGGGGGCAGTTAAAGCCGAGAATCCTGCCCTAGCCACTGCTTCCCTGGTTTGAGCAGGGAATTGTAGATCATCCAGGATTCCCAAAAAAAACAATGTTTGGGTTCAAGTGGGATTGAGACCTGGAATACATTATTCAGAGTGTGTACAGTTCCCTCCTAGTATATATGCAGTTTGGGTATTCCCATATAAGACAAATTAAGTCCCCATGATCCCGACTAGCTGACTCTAAGGTACAAATATAGCTGTATAAGCCTTTGAGACACATTAAGGGAACATTTCTATACTTCTTGCAGTTAGGGATACACCGATATATCTACAATTTTTGGCCGAAAATTGGCTTTTGCCATGATTTTCATAGGTCATGTGACTTAAAACCGCATCAAAAACGAAACAAGGGTGCGTTTTTGATGCATTTTTGATGCGTTTTCAATTGATTTCAATGGGGAGGTGCATTACCAAAACGGAAGACATACATAGAATTTATAGGCATCTTTTTTCTTGAGCTCTTCTTGTGCTTTTTTAATGAAAAAGCTCTTTAAAAACTATTATTTAAAACGTTGAATATAATACTACAATGTATAAAAAGTGCATCCTGAAGTTTCGGTCCTGAATTTTCATTTCTGTGCACAACTACTTGCAGTGCTTTTTCCCATTGATCTTCCACAAAGGGACCAAGGTCTTTCTATTGTTAGGGGATGAGATTTCAATAACTCAGCCAATAAAATAGCGTACCACCATCTGAAAATGAGGCCCTTAGTGCAGGGGACTCCAACTTTCTATACAAAGCTCCAGTTTACTGTCTTTCAGGGTTTAGGGGGACTGGACTAGGGCCAATGGGAGTAGAACATTTCCTGGTGTCCAGTAGGAATAGTGCCCCATCATTGGTGTCAATGGAAGGAATTCTGCCCCATCGTTGATGCTACTGGGAGAAATTGTGCTCTTTCTTTGGTGTCAGTGGGAGGAGTATTGCCCCATTGTTGGTGTCAGTGGGAGGAATAGTGGCCCATCCTTGGTATCAATGGAAGGAATTCTGCCCCATCGTTGATGCTACTGGGAGTAATTGTGCCCCCCATTGTTGGTGTCAATGGGAGGAATAGTGCCCCATTGTTGGTGTCAGCAACAGAAATTATGCCCCATGGTTGTTACTATTGGATCAAATATTACAGCAAGGGCTGGATAAAAGCAAGCAAAGGGCCACATCCAGCCCCCGAGTCACAGTTTGGAACCACTGCCTTAATGGTGGAAGTGCTAGCTGTAATGTTAACCGCTTACCGACCGCCGCATGACTATTTACTGCGGCGGTCAGCCCCTCACAGGCAAAGCGACGTAGTACTACGTCGCTAGCCTCTGAGGGTCTAGGGAGCGAGCGCGCGCCCCCCCCCCCCCGCGTGTGTGACCGGCAGACCCAATGTCCGCCGTTCACTCGGCGATCGTCGGTGCAGAGGGAGAAAGGCAGGCGGCTGATGTAAACAAGCCGCCTGTCATTCTCCCATGTAGGAATAGTGATCTTACGGTTCTACTATGTAGGACCGTTGATCACTGTTCCTACACCTCAAGCCACAGCCAATCGCAGTTAGAATCACGCCCCTAGGGACACACATAACCCCTCCCTCGCAAAAAAAAGTTAACCCCTTCACTGCCAGTGTAATTTTACAGTAACAGTGCATATGTATAGCACTGATTACTGTAGAAATGTCACTGGTAACCCCAAAAGTGTCAAAAATGTCAGTCAAGGGTCCGATCTGTCCGCCCCAATGTCGCAGTACCGCAAAAAAAATCGCAGATCGCCGCCATTACGCGTTAAAAAAAAAAAAACAAACATATGTAGCATAAAACAAATTGGCCGAAAATGTTAAAAAATTTTGATTTTTACATTTTTTTGGGGGGGAATTTCATATAAAAAAATGTGAAAAATATTGTTATTTTTGCAAAATTGACGCTCTTATTTTGTTTATAGCGAATGATCAAAAAATCGCACAGGCGATCAAATACCACCAAAAGAAAGCTCTGTTTGTGGGGAAAAAAAGGACATCAATTTCATTTGGGTACATCATCGCACGACCGCGCAATTGCCTGTTAAAGTCACGCAGTGCCGAATCGCAAAATAGGCCCTGGTCAGGAAGGGGGTAAAATCTTCTGGGGCTTAAGTGGTTAAAAAGCAGAGCTTGGGATTAACACCATACCATGTGATTACCTGCGCTGTCACTGCATGCTTAAGTTGAAGGTAATAAAAGTACATGGAGTGCAAGAGAGGAACCTTTCCTGTAAATCCTCAAAGGTAAAACTGCTTTGTTTAATTCTGGATAAAGCAGGAAAGGGACTGAACTTGTAGATTTTGTTGCCTTTTTTACCCTTTTTTCCCTCTCCTCCTGTCCATGTGTCAGAACAAAGTGAATAAAAATCACCCTGACTGGGCCACAGTTGGCAATAAAAGCAATTTTTTTAGTAACTTTGGGCATTTAAAATAACTGTAACATAAGCTTTGGGTTTACTGACCCTTTAATCATCTACGTGTTTTTGTATGTCCTCTAGATGATCAATTTGGCGTGAATGCAGAAAAGCGTACTTATATTTACAGTCTGCCTTTGAAAAACTTTGTGCCTCTGTCAATATAATCATTCCATTGCAAGAAACATTTACAACCATCGATGTTTGAACGCATCGGCACGCCGTGTGCGGCTGTTATTTTTTCTGTATTTTTTTTTCTTTGTTCCTACTTTTTATTGTTTTTCTTTTTAAGAGATGGCTGCATGGGGGCAGATGAATAATCAGTCGATAAACATTGCTCATAGGCATAAACAAGAGGATTGCAGATCAGCCAGTTATTAGTCTCTGGGATACTTTAGGTCATTTTGTAGTTTGGATTTTTTTGAGATGAAATAAGGACAGAGGCAAGTTGCTGTAGTTTATCATAGCAGGGAGTAATGGGTCAGCTTTTGGAAGATTTTATTACCAATTAGAGCTAATATAGTGCCTGCTGTTAAATATCAAACTTGTCAGTAATGTCTATTTACCAAATCTCTTCCATCTCTTCAGTCTCTGGCAGGCTGGTCACATATAGCCTCATAAATTAAACTGGACCATGCCAAAGTGTGGTAAACGTTGCTTCTTTTTGCCGGTAGTGCTTTTTATTCAGCACCAAGATTTTCAGCATGATGACAAATTCTCGTGGGACCGTGAGCCTATCCTACAAACCTCCATGTTGTGAGGAAGGAGGTGGAATACATACTTCCTACATTTTTTAGATGGGAACATGGGAGTCCGCAGAACTTTTTTCAAAGGGGGGGGCATCATTTTAAGGTCACCCATGCTCCGCCCCTTTCCGTCCCCAAAGATTCCGCTTTAGAGAAGGACAGGCCAGGTTCTCCCTTAGATCCCCTTTAGAGCAGGCCAGGGTCCCCATAGATCCCTCTTTAGAGCAGGCGAGGCCAGGGTGCCCCATAGATCCCCTTTAGAGCAGGCCAGGGTCCCCATAGATCCCTCTTTAGAGCAGGCCAGGCCAGGGTGCCCCATAGATCCCCTTTAGAGCAGGCCAGGGTCCCCATAGATCCCTCTTTAGTTTTACCTTTTCACCTATATTCCCTGTGCTACCAGGTTTTCCTGCACCACCAGGTACTCCAGGCTCTCCCTGCAAAGAATATATATATATTTAGCCAATGTGACCCCCTTTAGAGCAGACTAGAGTCCCCATAGATCCCCTTTAGAGCAAGCTAGGCCAGGGTCCCCCATAGATCCCCCTTTAGAGCAGAGTAACCATAGATTCCCCTTTTGAGCAAGCCAGGCCAGGGTCCCCCATAGATCCCCGCTTTAGAGCAGGGTCCCCAAAGATTCCCCTTTTAGAGCAGGCCAGGGAATTTCCCACCTGCGGACGCCCATGGATGGGAATGAGGGACATCTATTAGCAAAGTTATGTAGGCATAGGGCACACACCCTGCCACGCCCCCTTAAAGGAGAATTATACAAAATAAAAGAGGATTAGGTAAACCCACAAGTGCTTTATGTTTTACCACTACTATTCCTTTATATTGGCTTTTGAAATTTGCAAATTCACCAATTTAGAAATTGGATGAAAGGTTAGCACTGCTAAATACTTTTTTAAAAGATAAGTAGTGCATTCTATATAAAACTATATACAGTAATTGGCAAAAAAATTTTGACATGTCAAATCGCATGTCAAATATCAGGCCGATGTGAACAGGGGCTTAAACCTTTAAATATATCAAGGGGTGAATATGGTTCAAGAGGGCAGTTTTTTTCAATATGAAACCAAAATCAAGAACACGGGGACATGACCTCAAACTAACTGGAGGACTGTTAAAAACAAATTAATTACAGGAATGGTACTTGATGCTTGGAATAAACGTCCAAGAGAGGTAAATGTCTTCAAACATGTTTGGGACAAACCTAGATCTATACTCCAAAAAAATTAACAAAAAAAAACAAAAAACGGGCAGAGTCAGAGTTGACCGAAAGAGATGGATCCATGGTGGGAATGAGCCCCAGCTAAGATTAGTAAATATTACTTTTTATTTTTTAAATGTGTGTGAGTGAATTATTTTTTACTGTATATCAGAAAGGTAATCTGCGTGAATTTTTTTGTTTTCTTCATTAGCCAGGCTATTTTTAAACCCCCATACACTACACATTCAAAGGTAATATGAATTATTTTCTCTTTGGTTTTCTTTTATACTTTTATTGTTTTAAACTTTTTTTTTAAAAAAGTAGGTTGAAATTTTGTGTGTATATGTGTATATGTATATATATATATATATATATATATATATATATATATATATATATATATATATATATATATATAAAGTATAAGCAGGTACTGGGCACAGCGTTTCCCCTGGGAAGGTAGAGAAGGTGTTGAATTCTTTTCAAAATGCATTCTTTTCCTTCTCTTTAATGCCAATTTTTTTACTTTGTTAAAAAAAATAGGTCAGGCAGAAACTATAAATGAAATATATAATTCGAAATACTGAACAAAATCAAAAAAACCCTTTAGGGAAACTAAAAAAAAAAAAGAAAAAGTTAAAAAAGAAGGGGTTAATGTATTCGTAACCTGACCCAGAAATGATAAGAAAGGCCAAAAATATCAGACAGTGAAGAGCGGCAGTTAGGCCTTGTGACAGAGTTTAGTTTGGAGAATTTGTACAGTGGTGAGACCTTTCACGGGAGGTTAGACGTCAATTCCTGCGCTAATGCAGCTGTCCGAAATTGCCAACTGAAGCGTAGGAAAGGGCACATGGGGGAGTAGAGGGCACAAAAATGGCTAGAACAGGGGAAAGAAAATCTTTTAATATTTTGAATAAAGAAAGATTTATTGTAACAAAAAAGCGCTTCATATTTTTTTTTTTTAAATCCTGAAAAGGTGCACTTCAGTTAAATAGGTAAGTTTGGCATCTAAATTGCTAAATGACTCCTGGCATTTTTACCCTGGCAATATTTCTAAGCAGCAAGAAACTTTGTATCTTCATTTACCGCCAGAATTTGGAGCTTTTGTTTTTCTTCTTTGTTTTTTTTTTTTGTTGCTTTTTTTCACATTTTCCAGTTCCTATTTGCCTCTGTTGTAAAAAGGATGTTCTTTAGCCCCCGTTCACACTGGGGCGACCTATCAGGCGACCTGGTCGCCTGACAGGTCGCCGTAGGTCGCCTTCCATAGAGAAGCTGTGGACCCGTTCTAATAGGAGCGACACAAGTCGCTCCGACTTAGAAAAAGGGTCCGGAGCTTCTTTGGGGCGACCCGGAGCGACCTGCATAGACTTCAATGTTATGAAGTCCGTGCCGGCCGCTCCGAGGTCGCGGGCGAGCAGCGCGCCGCGACCTATGAGGTCGCCCGGCAAAGTAGCGTCACCCCAGTGTGAACGGGGCCTTACAGAGCTCAATAGCTCAAGTTAAGATGTACACTCATAAACGGAAACACCCGCCTATGTTTGAATAAAGCAGACTAGTAACCTTTCTCTTCTTCAAAGGTTACAATTTGAGACAGGAGCTGACCAATGTTGTACTTTCTCTTTAGAAAAACCGAAGTGTTCTGTTAGCCTCGTGTCACAGGTGAAGCCTGCATTAAATATTAAAGCGTAACTCCACTTTTGTTGAGAAAAAAACATTCCCTGCTGGGTGATCTCTGCACATTACAAGGATTTTAACAAACTTTGTTGCAGATTCCTACCTTTTGTTATTCTGAAGGAATCCCTGTTTATTCCTCTGTGCTCCTGTACTTGAGTGGGTCAAATGGAAGTGGTTTCATAATTATCTATCAGCTGTGGCAGCTGCAGGGCACTAATGAGGAAATCTGCTGGGCTTGCATCCCTTTAGACGTGTTCCTAGAGGGGAAGAGAGGCATAGGGGGGAAAAGGGGCACTTGGGAGATAGAGAAGTGGACCTTCACCATGTTTTTCACACATTCCTAAATTTAATGGTGTACCCCCTCCTTTAAGAGAATACATTTTATTTTTTTATTGTTAAATACCCTTTTTGAGGTTGCCAACCTTCTGCTTTAATGTTTCTCTTTCACTTCCTGCAAACGAATGGGATACAAATGCCATGTATCCCAGAATTCTTTAGTCAGTCCCAGCCGCCAATCCCATACATGCGCACCCAGCACTCTAGCCAGGAAATCTTGCTTACATGTTGCCGATGCTATGGTTATGTGTAAAACAAAACAGTTTCTTGATAGTGTGCTGGCAGTTCATTGCGGGGGAGAGCTACAGAGATGCAGGAACTAAATGGAGAACAATCTATTGCCCCTAGCGAAAATGGCGGCAAAGGAAAGAACACGCAGTTGGAAAGTATTAAGAAATTTAAGATAACGCTAGCCTGCATGTAAGTATACATTTCTAAATTGTAATTTTTTAAACTTATTGAAAAAAGAAAAGGAAGGTATGATGGCGCTGCCTAAGGGGTAGATAGTATATGTGTTGTCTAAATATAAGTTACTACTCAGTGTATTGCTCAAAAGGAGCGAATACTAGTAAATAAATGGATAAATAATTATATATTTAATAATAATAATAATATAATAAATCAAATAAATAAATTATATCTTCAATGTGAAAAAGTGCTAAAGATCAATTCATTATATACACAAATGAATATAAATATAAAAATATATAATAAACAAAAGATAAGTTCAAAGGTCACAATGTACAAAGTGCAAAAAGACCAAAAAATTGATCATAATGCTGGAAAATAAATACATCATATGCATAAATTCATAATTAAAAACCAACAAATAAGTTATAAAGATACTTCAGATTTTAATTAGATGAATAACCTATGAATAAAAATTAATTTAGGAGTCCAAAATATTCCAATATGTGCAAAGTGCAAACAAGTGCAAAGGAAAGTGCCAAAAAATGTCTGTGGTCCTCAAATTCAAAAACTGTGAAAAAAGGTGCAGAGTGGGATAGTGCTCCCCCCGATAGGACCGCACTCACCAGATCGAGCTACCCCCTACAGAGGTAAAGATATGTAACCAGATATTATAAGGAGTAATTCTCAATCCCTCAGACACCGATCAACCCAGATGGAACTTTGTATATGGGGGGATATCTCTTCTCCAACCTTGCTGGGGTATACTCTTCACGGGTTAAGAAAGGAGGCTTATATACCGTGAATCTGTAAAAAATTAATGATTTATTTTATTTAAAATTTTTAAAATCCTTTGAGAAACAAAGTACCAAAACACAGTAGCGGCACAACTATTATGGGAATGATAAGTACAGTAACAGGAAACAGGAAGAGTAGTATAATGTGCCTGACTGAAATCGAGGAGGGCAAAGACTGACTCAGATAAAATTAATGATTTCTGAAGAAACAATAAACTTACATCTAGATTCGGAGATGCAGGTATGTATCGTCAGTACAGTTCCGGTATTCCACGTGCTGGAGCGCAATGCGTTCCAAACACCGGAAGTGACAGGGCGGAAGTGACGTAGCGACGCTCTACGCGTTTCGTCAGTGAAGTTAACAGTAGCCAAAGGAATGGAAAGAACACGCAGTTGGAAAGTACTAAGGAATTTAAGATAGCGCTAGCCTGCATGTAAGTATACATTTCTAAATTGTAATTTCATAACCTTATTAACCGTGACTTTATCATTGAAAGTGAAAGTAAAGGAAATCCTAAGTTTTTGGGTTGTCCCCAGAAAAGAAATAGAGGGGAAATCTTCCAATGGGGACACTAGTTCTGGTGACCTGGGGGTTCCCCAAGGAATTCCTTTTAATTTGCAGGGATTTCCTCTCACTTCCTATAGAAAAGGAAGGGACACATTGATTCATCCATTGATTCATCCAAAATTTAAAAAACAAAATGTTCTACCTATAGTTCTACTTTAAAGCGGTAGTGAGGTAAGGAAAAAAAACAACCTGCAAGGCAACATCATAATGTGCTAGTAGGCATCGCATACTACTACATTGTGAAAGACTTATCTTAATATAAAACCGTCCAGCGGCATGCTGTCACCATTGCAGAGACTTTCATCTTCACCTGGTCTTCCTTCCGGGTTTCGGACTTCTGACTGGTGGAGCCGCGATGATGTCACATGAGTCTCAGCCGCGGCACACAGCTTTGAAGGAACGACATGGGTATGCTGTTCTCCTCCAGAGCGCGTGCGCCAGCGATGTCAACGGCTGCCATTTGGTAGAATATCTCCTAAGTGGTGCACGCTTTGGAGATAATAATTTTTCCTACAGGTAAAAATAATAAAACAGGGTTACTATACAACTCTAACTTCAAAAAGGGAGTTATTTCTGCCTTAACACTCCCCCCACCTCCTAAACACAGTTTCTAGCCTAGGATGTCATTCCAGTCTAGGCCAAAATGACATGTGCTTGGTTCAACCTTCTGGGATACACATCATTATCCCACAGCTGGGGTGCCATAGAACTGAATGGCTACGTATATGCCCCTATACTTGTGTAAAGGCTGATGCTTTTCTGTATTTGCATTTTCCTGCGCATGCTTTACTGCCTTTGGAAATGTTGCATTTGGGAAATTATGTTGTACGTGCATTCTCTTCCTTTGCTGTATGCCTCATCTGTAGCTCCCTACCAATGGGAAAAGGACATGTTGTTTTTTTATGACTGGCATATTTTATTTGTTTTGTACTATTATCATATGTTTTAGTATTACAGATAGTTGTATAGCGCCAATAATTTACATATATATTATGCATTCACATCAGCTTCTGCCCCCAAGGAGCTTACAATTGAAGGTCCCTAACTCACGTTCATACATACACATACTAGGGCCAATTTATACAGGGACCAATTAACCCACCAGCATGTCTTTGGAGTGTGGGAGGAAACCCAGACAAGCACAGGGAGAACATGCAAACTCCATGCTGGTAGTGCCATGGTTGGGATTTGAATTCATAACCTGAGTGCTCAACCAATAAATTCACGTGCATGAGGCTTAAGTCCCGATTCACACTATAGCAATGACAGACATTGCATGTGATTCGGAGCTCGCTGCTCTGAAAATCACATGTGATGTCTGTGCAATGCGAATTCAGCCTTACAGATTGTATGGCTGAATTCGCATCGGATTCAGACAGAACACGCACAGGACCCTTTTTTTGGGTCTGCACCAGAATCAGATCGCATGGTGATTCACACCAATGCGATCCGCTTCATGTCAGAACTGTCAGCTGGCACTGCGATATGCAAACTGATCTGGGGGTGTCGTTAACTCTATATTGACACCCCCAGCGATTCACAAATGGCAGTGTGAACTGCCTGCAAATTGATTTTGATGCTGGAACCTGCAATGGATTCGGGTTCCCGCATCGCATATATGTGAACCGGCACTTACTCCCAAAGTTAGTAACTGTCATTTACAGCATTGTTAGTTTTATGTAAACACATGGTAATGTGCGCTACTTTGTTTTCATAATAAAAAAAAATATAGTCAAAAAAATCTGAAGACTAAATAAAGGTAAAAGTATGGTTTAATACAAAAAGGAAAAAGGTGAAAAGAATTCAGCCCCCGGAGTGAAGAATTGTGCCCGCTGTTGCATAGGAATGGCCCTTGAAGTCTCTTTTTGAGGCTTTGTAAGACCCGCGTTTTCTGCTTCGGCCCCGCTGTGCAGCGATTTATAGAACAGTCACCGCTCGCTGATCTAATGTTCTGCGATTTCTGAGCTTTCTCTACACTTGGTGCACGCAGAGCTTTGTGCCGCCGAACCTCCGACTTAATAAATCACTGACATTCTTGCTTTTTTTTCTTCCCCTCCTTTCTCTCTCTCTCTCCCTCTATCTCTCTTTCCCCCTCTCCTTTTTTTTTTTTTATTTTGCAAAGCCTGCGGATTTGGATGAATGGGTAAGCACTGTTTGGCTCGTTTTCATGGTTATTTCACTTGTCATATTGTCACTGTGGTGGGGATTTTTTGTGGAAGCCAAAGTGTATTTCATTTCCGTCTCTTCTCTTTGCCTTTCTCTGTGTTTTTTTCTTTTTTTTCTTTATTTTTTTACTTTTTTTCTCTATAATGGTTTCTGTAAAGTGGCCCATTTGTGCATGAAGGAATTAACAAACTAGTCTAATTGTTGTATTAACATTGATTAATTTAGAGACATGTTTTAAAATTAATTTAGAAGCAAAGACATGGTTCACATTTTTTTTTTTTTTTTTTTAATCTATTAAGCTTTTTGTAAATTCCTGAATCTTGACCGTATTAACAGTCTACGGTTGGTTGGCATGAGGGGCTCGATTTGAAGTAGGTGGAAATTGATGAGAGTTAATGTGAACCATTCCAAGTGGCAGATGATGAGATTACATCTGTTGACCGAGATCACGTGATCAGACCGCTGTCAATTAATGAGGTCACTCAACCAAAGTCTGCTGTGCTAGCGATTTTCACTAAAATAGGCCATAGATATTGGATCATAAGAATCAATGAAATATTTTGTTAACCACTTTCCTACTGGGCACTATTACGCCCTTCCTGCCCAGGCCAATTTTCGCAGGTGTGATCATATGACGCCCTTCCAGAATTGGATGACCACTCTGTTGCTGTCATTCTACAATTTCGCGGTCAGGAAGTGGTTCATATTATTATACAGGATTTCTAAAGCACCAAGAGCAGTGGCGGCTGGTGCTCCATGGGTCGGGGGGGCGTCAGATGGACCACACCATACCCCCCCCACTTGGACCACAGCAGCCCACACACCATACCCCCCATCAGTCGCCTGCTCACTCACCCTGGGCATGTGGAGGGCAGGCGGCGGCAGCGGCGGCTTCCCCCTCATTCTCCTGCGTCTCCTCCTCCTCCTCCTTGGCCAATGGCATGGCTTCTCCTTTCGGCCAATCGGGAAACGGGTCTCAGGATCCACATCCTGATTGGCCAGGAGGAGAATCCGTGTGACAATAGCCAATATTTATTCACTTTTGTCACACAACTGGATGGGCTCAGGGCGCAATGCTCTGCGCCCCGAGCCCACCCTTTTTTGAAGTCTATTAGAGCCTCTGGCTCTAATCACGTCTTCAAAAAAAAAAAAAAATCCCATTGGAATCCATGCGTCCGGTGCCCTGCATGTAGATTAGGGGGCCGGATGCATGGATGGGGGGGGGGGGGGGCGGCGCCCCTGCGCCCCCAATGGACAAGCCGCCACTGACCAAGAGTACTTTACAAATTGCAGCATAACTTCACCAAAAGTTTTGGCACTTTAATTTTAAGTTTTGGTACTTTAATTTTTTGGGAGAGAAGTGGGGTACCTGGTTTTAACAGGTACCCGCTCCCACTTCCGGTCAGATCGCTGGGGCGATCTGAGTGGGAGTTAAGCCCCTGCTCCTAACCCCACAGCCTTCTGAGACACGTCACAGGACCCAAATAGCTGTAGAACCATTGACAAAGTGCAGCTCGGCTCACGCATGTGTAGTGTGAAGCCGCAAGCAATCACAGCCGACTTCACAAAGTAAACATGCCTGGACCCGAAGGTGGCTGAAGAGCTGGCTCGGGTGAGGACCGAGCTGGATTCCTGGACAGGTAAATGTTCTATTATTAAAAGTCAGCAGCTACAATATTTGTGGCTGCTTACTTTTACACTTTTGTTTCTAGGGTGAAGAATAATTTTAAAGCAGAAATTTGGGATTTACCGAACTACTCTTACTCTTAAAAGTGTCGTTCCCCCCCTCCTAACATCTATTCTGATTAACCTATGGATGAAAGATATGCTTACCTATTTTCAGCTCACTCCAGTCTGGTCATGTGATCTCCCCTGTCAGCCAGTGCTTGACAATGGCTGGTTATGCCTGGCAGTGGTTATGTCACCCGTAGGCTCCTATCTGTTGTCAGTGCCTTCTTCAGCGACTGCTAGCATACATGGGAGACAGATCACGTGATCAGACCAAAACAGGTACATTTAAATCGCTTTCTTACACGGGTTAGTCAAAGTGGATGTTAGGAGGGGGGAGGGAGCATTTTTAGAACTATTTAAGTAAAGCCAGCAATTCTTCTTTATAGGACACAGTGCAGTTACGGCACAGTTTATTACAGGACGGTTAGGCAGGCTATGCTCATGGGGAGCTTACAATCTAAAGGGAGGGGCAAGTGATACAAAAGGCATTAACTGTGAGGTACAGTTTTTGGGTGGAGGCGGGATAGGACTAAAGGCGGACTATTATTGCTAACAAAGCACTCCCAAGAGGAACTTCTTGTGTTTGACAGTAGAGTCTACTGGACTAAGAATTTGCTGTAATGGATCTATGGATTTTATTTAAGATAGAGTTTAGAAGGATTGGAATACCTGCCAGTTTTTATTACTTGCCCACGTTAGGGAGATTCTCCCTCTTTACTTGTCCTGTTTACCATTCTCATTGAAAAAGAAAGTAAAAACTCATAATTTTGGGTTTTCTCCAGAATAGTAATAGAGCGCATGAGCTCTGAAGGAACGGCCACAGTTGTTGTTCCTTCCGAACCCCGTGCCGTGAATGGCAGGTCCCGTGCGCATGTACGGGAGTGACGTAATCGTGGCCCCCGACCAATCACAGCGCCGAACTAGGAAGTAACTCCGGGGAAAATGTCGACGGTGACCTATGTACGGGCACCACTGCGGGGGTTGTGTTCTAAGGTGAGTATTACATAATGAGCTAGCATGCAATGCATACTAGCTCATTATGCCTTTGTCTTACAAGGTTCATTTTTTCTTTTCATTTTTTATTTTATTATTTTAATTTGCAGGATTTCCTCTCACTTCCTGTTTTGGCTATGAGACACGAAGTGAAGGTAAATCTCCCAAATGGCACAAAGAGGGCAAAAAAAACCTTACAGGGGTGATTACTATCTAAAATTAAAAAGTTCTTCTTTAACCTCTTGGTGACCAGCTGCCGTACTTATACTGCAGGAGGTCGGCTCTGTCCCGCGAAAAGACATACCTGTATGTCGTTTCGTGGGACCACTAGTTAGGCGATTGGCTATAGGGGGAGCCAATCATCGGGTCCAGCAGCTACGATGACCACCGGGCACCGACGATCGCTCCCCGTGGAGACAGAACGGCGGTCTGACATTGTAAACACGGCAGACCGCTGTTCTGTCAGTAATGAACACAGGGATCCTGTGTCCTCTTATTTAGGAACGCAGGTCTCTGTGTTAATTTAGCAAGCCCATCCCCCACCCAATTAGAAAGCACCCCCTAGGGACACATTTAACCCTTTGATCTCCCCTGGTGTTAACCCCTTCCCTGCCAGTGTCATTTGTACAGTAACAGTGCATATTTTTAGCACTGATTACTGTAGTAATGTCACTGGTCCTCTCAAAAGTGTCAAAAATGTCAGTTAGGTGTCCAATCTGTCTGCCGCAATGTCACAGTCGCGCTAAAAATCGCTAATCGCTGCCATTACTAGTAAACAAAAATAAAAATTACATAAATCTTTCCCCTATTTTGTAGACGGGATAACTTTTGTGCAAAAAAATCAATATACACTTTTTTTTTTACCAAAAATATGTAGCAGAATACATATTGGCCTAAAATGATGAAAACATTTGATTTTTTTTTTATTGATAATGTTTTATTGCAGAAAGTAAAAAATATTGTTTTTTTTTTTTCAGAATTGTCGCTCTTTTTGTTTATAGAGCAAAAAAATAATAATTCGCAGAGGTGATCAAATACCACCAAAAGAAAGTTTTATTTGTATAGGACATAAATTTTATTTGGGTACAGCGTCCCATGACCGCGCAATTGTCAGTTAAAGTAACGCAGCGCAGTATCGCAAAAAATGCCCTAAACCTTAAGGGGGTAAAACCTTTCCGTCCAGAAGTTGTTAAAGATAAAGTATGGTAGAGAATTGCGTGGTAAATCTAAAGCAGTCTAGAGTTTTTTTGGTAAACCTAGTAGAAATTTGGACGAGGATACCATTTATTGTCTAAATACGAGGATACCATTTATTGTCTGTCTAAATACGAGGTGTGTCCAGAATATAATGAGAAATGAGAATTAAGTTTCTATGCACCTCACTTGGGGTGGGGTGCCAGGTATACCTTAGAACACTGATCAGTTGCGTTCCAGCTCTGTCAGAGTTGAGACATTCTTTTTGTGACACCCTGTTCAAGTGCCTCGTATTAGGAAAAATGCGAGCAAGTTTGGAACAGCGGTACGCAGTAGAATTTTGTGTGATATTGGGTAAAAGTGCATCAGAAACTTTGGAAGTTGTGAGGAAAACTTATGGAGAAGCTGCACTATCATCTGCATAAGTGTACTGATGGCACAAGGCCTTCAAGGAAGGACAAGAAGGTGTTGAAGACGACTAACGATCAGGATGCCCCTCTTCACCAAAAAGGAACAGAATGTGGATGCAGTGCCCACCTGGTTCCTGGTATGGTGAGTAGCTATCCCCCCTCTCCCCCTGGAAGGTTTTGGGATGGACGTGGGCCCCTCCTTGGGAAGGTCAGATCCCCGGGTTCCCCTCCTTCCCATCAGGTCTGTTGCTAACCATGACCGATGGTTCACTATCAGAATGATTTCAGAGAAAAATGGGAATTACCAAGTCCATTGTTCGTGAAATCGTGACTCAGGATTTAAACATGAGAAAAGTGTGTGCAAAACTTGTTCCAAAGAACTTGTCACCTGATCAGAAGGAACACCATCAACTAGTTTGCCCAGACCTGTTGGCTTGTTTGGAAAGAGAGCCTGATTTTTTGAGTCAAGTGGTCATGGAAGATGAATTCTGGGTGTTTGAATACGATCCTGAGAAGAAGAAACAAAGTTCAGAATGGCACACACCCACGTCACCTCGCCCCAAGAAAGCTCGAATGAGCAAATCAAGTCAAAGTCAAACTACACAGGCTCTGAACGCCATTCTACTTGAAAATTTCCAGGGATGCTTTGAAGAATATAAAAATCTCTGGGAGCATTGTGTACACTCACAAGGTGCATATTTCAACCAAAGAACTTTTAAAATTCTGGACACACCTCGTAGATCATTGTGCAACGTTTCCTGGCATGCTAGCCTCTTTTCGGTATTTTACACCTTTTTTGTGGGGTCAACCTGGTGACTCATGGAGTCTTTGAAGCACATCTCCCCACCTGATAGAGAGGGGGCTCAGGTAAGTATTAGGAGAACTGAGCGGGGAAATGCGCACAGGAGGTTTTTTTTTATCTTAATGCATAGAATACATAAGATAAAAAACCTTCTGCCTGTACAACCACTTTAAATGTGGTGGTTGCGTTATTTTTCTTTTTTAGGCTTTCTTTCTTTTTTTCCTCACCTGGTGATCCTGACAGTAAGTCTGTTGTTTTTCATAAGAACAAGCTGTCCTGCCGGTGTAGTAGTTGGAGGGTTGAGGCTTACAATGATCCGCTTTTATTAATTTTTATAAAACCCCAAAAAAACAAAACTGCATCTGTATTTAAATCTGCTAGTCCATCTAAAGCCTGGTACACACTAGGGATCGACCAATATTGTTTTTTTGTTGCAAATACCGATATTTTGGCCATTGCATATCGGTATCAGCCGATATGGGCCGATATTTTCGTACATTTTAAAGAAATTTTTATTTTTATCACTTGACAGAGGGATCTGGGGGTCTAAAAGACCCCAAACCCCTCCTCTGCACTTAAAAGCATTAAAAACGCCAAGTTTGGCTGTTTTGAATGCTGTAATTTTTTTAAATCTGGCGCCAGTACCCAGAAGTGATGTCATGACATCACTTCGGGGTTTTTACATGGAGACCTGATCAGAGCCGAATGCGGCTTTGATCGGGTCTTCAGCGGCCGTGCAGGCTGGTTGCCCGGGTCTCCCGGTGGGACGGGAGACCCAGGCGAACCACGGAAGGCGGCGGGAGGGGGCTTCTCAGCCGCATCGGTTGTCATTACAAAAGAGCCAACTATCGGCTATGGATGCCGGTACCGGGGGTGATGCCTCTACAGTAGCTGCAGGCATCACCCCGGTACAATCACTTTCCGAAATATCGGCAATATCGGCCACCTTGGGGAGAGTGCATATCAGCCCTCGATATATCGGCCTTGCCGATAATGGATCAATCCCTAGTACACACTATGAGTGTTTTGGGCTGAATGAAAAAAAAAACCTGTCACCTCTGATTGGAGCCGCTGTACTAAGGATCTGACGTTAGTACAGAGATTACACCCACTGAGCTGTTGTGTTTTGACAGGGGGATGGCCCCCTTGCCAGAACACTCCGATAAGCGCTCTCTGCCATTGGCTGAGGGCGCTGATTGGGAGTCGGTCAGCTTGTGTGTATGAGGGCTCTACACTCACCTAGACTGGCAATGCTGCTGTCTAAAGGTGCCCCCTTTGCTCCTTCATCCAGGGTGGAGGCACTCTAATGAAGTGTGTTACTGGCGATATCACCTGGTGAAAACAGAGGGGAAAAAAGCCTAAAAAAAATAAACAAATGCAGCCACCACATCTAATGATCGGTAAGCTACAAATATAATATATTTTTGCTTTTGGGTTTAATACCGCTTTAGGAAGGAAGTACCGCAATCCTCACTAATTTAGTGATACGTTTCTATTTTTTTTTTTTAAGCACCTGCAGTCTGTCTTTTTAAATTAGGTTATTGCACAATATCTGAAAATATCAAGTTAAGCCCCGTACACACGCGTCGTGAATTTTCGGCCAAAGTCCGATCGGCCGATTTTCGGCTTGTTAGTATGATGCTTCCGACAACCGACTCTGACTTTTCGGCCCGAAAAAAATCTGGTGTGCAGGCTATAACATTTTTGTTGGCCGTCAACAGAACGGCCGATTTTCCGTCAGTCAGTACAGATTTCGGCAGACAAAAATCTGATGAGCAAGACTGGGCATGCTCAGAGAAGAAAAAACACACGGAAAGTCAACCATCACATGATATTACTTCAGAAGTAGATTTTTGTTGGCCGAGAAAATTTGTGTGCAGTCTAGGCACATTCCAACCAACACAACAACACTCTGGACAAAAGGCGGACGATCGGTCAGCGGATAATCGTTGCGTGTGTACGAGGCATTAGACTTTGCCCACTAAGTTGATAGATGGGAGTTGAAGGCTTATAGATGAACTTGCAGGAGGTAGAGATCTCAGGAAGGGATCAGCTAGAATGATGATAGTCAGTACCGGGAGAAGGTATTCAAGTGTCCAGGAGGAGGATCCAGCAAGGATTTGCAAGGATCCAAAATTGCACCCCCCTCCCCCACTGTTCATACATGCTGAAGAATGGGTGTACCACCCTCCATCTATTTTTTTGCCACCTTGCTTCACTGTGCCCAGGGCAGCTGCCCACCCCTTGTCCCAGCCCTGATGATCGTTACTAGACCTCTAGCTAGTAGTCAGGAGGCGGGGCAGTGACACAGAGTCTGTGTCCTCATCCTCCTTCTTATACAAGGCCTCCATATAGCACAACAGAGATGGATTGATCACAATAAAGTGTGCGATAGTTTACAATAATTTTGGCAGGTAAAACAGTTGTATTAAATGTATTATTATTATGCAGCACTTTCACATCAGTCTCTGCCCTCCAGGAGCTCACAATCTCTATCTCACATACACACACTTTAAATATTCCAAATCACAAATAGAAATCTTAGATCATAGCCAGAAAGGTTAAACGAGTGAGAACCAAACCCATCTGTGGCTTTCAAAGCTTGCTCTTTTTTTTCCCCAACACTTTGCTAGTTTTTCCTGCAAGCAAAAAAAAAAAAATGGGAACTAAAAATTATAAAAAAAAAATACAAAATCACTCTGAAACAAAAGGACATGCACTAGAATCCCCCACAAACTGCAATCAGCTGCCTGGCCTTTCAGGAAACCTTTGTGCGGCTAAATCTGCTAAGTGGTTCAGAGTAAAAATAATGAAAGGGATACGCACTTTCTAAAATGAAAGGTTGCTAATTGCTGGTGCCAATTGTTGCACCTTTTTGGCATCAGTCGGTGGTTGCCGGGAATACGCTTCCCATTGGTTTGAGTAGGCAGTCCACAGATCACAGGTTATTCTGTCTAATGAGTTTTCGCATACATAATATTCATTAAATTCTGCAGCAGTTTTTTCCTTTCCTCACAATAGGGGCCAGTGGTATCCGGAGAGGTTAAGCATCGTCTGGCTTTGCTTTTCGGCAAGCAGTGAAGTGGGCGGTTTAGCCTAAATAGCTTCGATTTATTGCTAGTCGTGAGTAGTGAGGTTAGCCCAGAACAACAGAGTGGCCATTTTCTGGTGTAAACTGTTATTCTGCTTCTCTGTGTTATTACTTCCCTTAACCACAAGGTTTTACCCCCTTCATGACCAGGCCATTTTTTGCTTTTCAGCACTGCGCTTTTTTAACTGGTAATTTCGTGATCACGCAACGCTGTACCAAAACAAAATTCATATCATTTATTTCACACAAATAGAGCTTTATTTTTGTGGTATTTGTTCACCACTGTTTTTTTTTATTATTTAAATAAAAAAAGACTGAACATTTTGAAAAAAAAAAAAAAAAAATCTGCTATATACAACATATCCAATAAAAAATGTAAAAAAATTAGTAAATTTAGGCTAAAATGTATTCTTTGGTAATAATAAAATCCAATACGCATATATTAATTGCTTTGTGAGTAAGTTATAGCATCTACAAATAATGGTATTTATAATGGAATTTTTATTTATTTGTTTATTTTTATACTAGTAATGGCGGTGATCAGCGACTTATAGCGGGACTGCGATGGCGCGGCAGGCGAACTGACACTTTGTTGAAACTGGCTGACTCACATTGACATCATCAGTGACACTATTACAGTGATCAGTGCTAATAATATCCACTGTCACTGTACTAATGACACTGGCTGGAAAGGGGTTAACTGTGTGCCTAACCAGTGTAAAGTGTGCTTCATTAACTAAGCAATGTGTGCTTTGCAGGGAGAAAAAAAAAACAACCACATTGCTGCACTCAGTACAGAGCCCTGTGTTGTTTACCAACATAGGGTTCTCTTCTGTCCAGGGCAGCCATCTGAAATGTTGGGGCCCCTTACACAGCTGTAGGCCTGGGCCCCCAGGCCTGACCACCAAGTTACATCCTCCTCCTCTACCCGGGCCTGTGAATGCATATAATTGAATGCTAGGATGCCAGGCGGTCCTAGCAACCAATAATTTCGACAGTGGCAGCCAGCGGGAGGCTGGGAGTCAGGAGCCAGTGCAGCGTTGCCAGTGTAGGGGAGAAAAGGAAAAAAGGGGAGGTGTCAACTTGGAGTCCGGGCATCCCTCAGGACTGGGCCCCTTGGGACACCCAGGCACCCTACATCTGTATGGGCTGTACCCAGAGATGTATAGTAACTAAGTAGAACTACTTCACTACTGTACTTAAGTACCGAAAGGCAGTATCTATACTTTCCTGGAGTAGAATTTTTTTCTCCTACTTCCACTTTTACTTCACTACATTTTTTCAATGATTTCAATACTTCTACTCCGATATTTTATTTTTTGTGCTGCATAGTTATTCGTTACTATTATAAAAATGACCACTGCCAGAACAGTAGATGGCAGGTTTCATGAAGCTCAAAATATGTGTATTATCAGCGCATACAAAAATAAATGCTACTGTATGTATAAATAAAAGCTGCATTTGAAATAATAAAAAACAATATGATGTTCAAACTTTTGACTTCTTTCTTTAATAACTACATAACGCAGTACTTGTACTTTTACTTTCAGTACTTAAGTAGCAATTTTTTTTTTCAAAACTACTGGTACTTTTACTTTCAGTACTTGAGTAGCAAAATTTTTTAAAAAACTACTTGCAATTCTTCAGTACAAAAAATGTTGAATACTTTAGTACTTCTACTCAAGTCACTTTTTGATAGAGCACTTCCACTTCTACTCAAGTCACTTTTTGATCGAGCACTTGTACTTTTACTCAAGTATGGGTTTCGAGTACTTTATACAACTCTGGCTGTACCCCCCTAAAGGCGGCCCTGCTTTTGTCATTCGATCAGCCAATCGGCATGTGACAGCCATCATTGGCCGGGATCCACTGATTGACTTGTGCTGTACCAAATGACAGCACAGCTGGTGCCCCCCTACCTGGAAATACCAAATCACATACATGTACATGATTTAGAGCAGCAGGGCTGCCCTGCCGCAGTGTGAAATCCCTGGTACTCCTGCCAGTCCCACAGCTTTTTTATTAAAAACTGACCATACTTTTTTTCCTGACACGGCCTCCTTCACAGCCATTCACTGTGAAGCTCAGTGTACTGCTGCATCTCCTACCCCCAGCTATAATGCAGCTGAGAACAGAGGGAATGTGATCAATTATATAAAAAAAAGGGAAAAAGGTGTTTATAATGCTTTTTATAGCCATACACAAATGTTTGCCTTTCATTTCTATTGTAAACTGAAAGGGGTTGTTTTACAAGGTGATCGTTTACAACCACTTTAAGAATATAATTGGCCCTTAAAGGTATTTTCCAGGCTTGACCCAAATCCCCCCCCCCCCCCCGTCTACCCTTCTAGACTTTGTCTCAGCATTCATTTTTTTTTTATTTTACCTTGTTCCTACAGTTCAAAACTATTTGTATTACTTTCTGTGACATCGTCAGGGTTTTAAAATTTTTGCAGGTGCTACTGCTGGGCACTCCATTCTGATTGATGTACGCTAGGCCCCAGAACTACATTTCCCAAGAGCCCTTTCCCTACATACAGTATGTTTGCAAGCTCCAGGGACTGAAGGCAGCTGCATTGTATTGCTGGGATAGAAGTCAATGTATGCATATGGGGATGGGCCCTTGTGGAGTCTTCTAATATTCGGTCCATATAAGACCAGCCTTACGAGATCCTATCTCTTGGAAACTTGTATCTAGGGATGGGCTCTGTGTTCGATTTGAACATCAGCTGTTCGCGTGTTCGCTGAACACTCAAACAAACAGGGCGCTCGGTGAGAAGTTCGCCCGCCAATGAGCGTCCCATAATGCACTGCGCTCTTGCAGTGCATTGATTGTTGATGATTGGCAAAAGCAGGCACCTGACCTGTATGCTTTGGCCAATTGCAGCACAATGTACTATCAGAGCCATGATTGACCAAAGGCAGAGTGCCATTGCCCAATCATGGCTCAGGGGCTAAGTCCACACCCCACACTATATAAGGCTGCTGCTTACACAGCAGCCGTGTATAGTGTGTGACAATAGAGATTGGGCAGGTAGTTAGTGGATAGTGTGTTCAGTCGGTTCAGTGCAGTCAGTGTAGTGTACAGGCATACCCCACTTTTAATATGTATGGATATGTTGTAGTCCTGGGTCCCCTCTCAGTGCTCACCAAGTTTAATGTCCCTGTCACTTATGGTTCCTGATCAGTGCCATGTCAAGCTGACCAATATTTGCCGTAGATGGCAATGAGTACTGAAAGCTGAAAATTGGTCTGGGCAGGAAGGGGATAAAAGTGCCCTGTATTTAAGTGGTTAAGGGAAACCCTATGACAGAATTAAAAAAACGGTATGGGGCCCCCACCCCAAATCTATACTGGGCCCTTTGGGTCTGGTATAGATTTTAACAGAACCAAAATCCACACCAAAATTTGAAAAAAAAAAACGGAGTAGTGCTCTCTCCCCCCCCCCCCCAAAAAAAATCTGTCTGCACTGGTAATCAGAGCATTGATTACCAGTGCAGACCCTGGGGGGGTTGCCACTAGAGACACCAGGGATGCCCACCCATGGACACCAGGGATGCCCACCCATGACCACCAGGGATGGCAATCAGGGCTCAGGGAGCCTGCCAGTGGTGCCCTTCCTATCAGTGCTGCCCACCATTGCCATCTATCAGTGCTGCCCATCATTGCCATCTATCAGTGCCGCCCACCAGTGCCCATTATTGCCCACCAGTGCCGCCTATCAGTGCCCATCAGTGCCGTCTACCAGTGCCCACCAATGCTGCATATCAGTGCTACCTATCAGTGCTGCATATTAGTGCCACCCCATCAGTGCCTGCCAGTGCGGCCTCATCAGTGCAGGAAAAAAACGTATCCATTTACAAAATTTTATAACAAACAAAGAACTTTTTATTTATTTTTTTCAAATTTTTCGGGTGGTCCTGCCCCTTGCCTATAAAAGAACTGTCAAAGCTGAAGAGCGGGCATACAGCGGGTAGCCTCTTAGAAGGTAAACCAAAGGAGAAGAAGAAGGCAGAGCTATCCAAATGTTGGTGTTATGAAAGTACTGTGTAGACAGCCAATGGATGTAAAAACATTTATTTAGAAAGTCAAAAGTTTAAAATGCAGTAAAGTAAGGAAAATCAAAACCAATGCTGTACCAGACTGATCATGCAGGCGGTGATTGGTAATAGACTGCAGGTCTACTGGGTGAGAGGATCCCATTCCCTGGGGTGGGCTGAGATGGAGGCAATCCGAGACTTTGTGGAAGCCGTGGTGAAGGGGAGTTGAGCCGGACCAGCCGGCACTCACCGTGTGACGTATTCAGCAGCACAAAGGCAGGGTGGAAGTCTTGAACCCAGAACTAAACCAGCCTGGAACGCATGAAGGAGAACATTGGCGTGACAACACGTTTTGCGCTCATGCGCTTTGTCAAGTCCACCCCGTCCCAAAGCACCCCCCCCCATGTTGAGGGCATGTGGCCTAGTATGGTTCAGGAGGAAAGGGGCGCTCACCCCACCCCCCCCTTCCTGACCTGCCAGGCTGCATGCTCGGATAAGGGTCTTTTTTTGTGAGGGGGTACTCACTTTTGTGAGATACTGTATATGCCTTTAACCACTTCTGGACTGGAAGGATTTTCCCCTTTAATGACCAGGCCATATTTTGCGATTCGGCACTGCGTTACTTTAACGGACAATTGCGCGGTCGTGTGACACTGTACCTAAATAAAATTGATGTCCCTTTTTTCCCACAAATAGAGCTTTCTCTTGGTTGTATTTGATCACCTCTGCGATTTTTTTTTTTGTTTTTTGCGCTATAAACCAAAAAAGAGCGACAATTCTGAAAAAAAAAAAAAAAAACAATATTTTTCACTTTCTGCTATAGAACGTTCTCAAAAAAAAAAAAATTAAAAATTAAATTTTTTTTTAACATTTTAGGCCAATTTGTTTTCTGCTACAAATTTTTGGTAAAAAAAAAACGTATTTTGATTGGCTTGCGCAAAATTTATTGCGTCCACTAACTACGGGAAAGATTTATGTAATTTTTATTGTTTTTTTTTTTTACTAGTAATGCGATTTTTAGTGGGACTTTGACATTGCGGCGGACAGATCGGACCCCTGACTGACATTTTTTACACTTTTGGGGGGACCGGTGACATTACTACAGTAATCAGTGCTAAAAATATGCACTGTTACTGTAATAATGACACTGGCAGGGAAGGGGTTAACACTGTGGGTGATCAAGGGGTTAAATGTGAGCCTAGGGGAGTGATTCTAAATGTGGGGGGGGGGGGGGTGTGGCTTGTGAAATGATCATAGAGACCTGTGATCCTTTATAGAAGGATCACATGGGCTCTGTGATCATTCCAGGGAGAAGAACGATCAGCTGTGTTTACAACAGCTGACCGTTCTTCTCTCTCAGCGGGGAGAGATTGGATGTGTCAGGCGGCAATCAGAGCCGCCTGCCCCGTGCATCCGAGTCCCCGCTGCCGAGTGGGGGCGGGAGTGCGCCGCCAGTGGCGCGTGCTCGCCCCCTATCTGCAGGCAAAAGCGACTGACGTATACTTACGTCGGTTCGTGCAGGAGCAGCTGCCTGCCGCATTATAACTGCGGCGGGTGGTCGTTAAGTGGTTAAAATGAGAATTTTTGATTTTTCATGTCCCATAGAAAAGAGTTTTCATGTTCGCTAGAACTTTTTCCCTGTTTGAGATGTTCTGGTTCGAACCGGGGGGGTGTTCGGCCCATTGCTACTTGGATCTATGCTTTTAATTTTACATTGTGACACAGATCTGGACAATGGCCTTCAGTTTATTTATTCTGATCAGGGCACGGTACATATTTTGGAGCTCGTCGCTGTTTGTTTAGCGACAATGTAAATAATTCCGCCCGTTGTTTCGGCTGATTGGTTGCTGGCACAAGTAAAAACACACACAGAAATTACATGGAACCTCAGACAAAAAGAAAGGAGCCCCAAGTGCCTATTATATGCTTATTATAAATCATTAGCGCAGAGAAATATTTACACTGCCTGGGTGCAGGCACGCCGTCCTGGAAACCATATGCAGATGCGCACGTGCAGCTTAATTAGCAGCGGCAACCCCTATTATTTGGATAGCACCCTTTGTGTGCCAGAAGGGCCACGATATAGGCCCCTCAAGGGAGCATTCAAGTGTTCTTGTGTAGTGCGGCTCCTCCGGTCTAATTAGCAGAACATGGTGAAGGTGGGCATAAAGTGGCATTTTATTGTCAGATACAGCTGATTGTACTACAGTATCTATTAATGTAGAGCTTTTAGTTCATTAAACTCCAGGCTGATTTAAAGCAGAACTCTAGCCAAAAATAACAAGATAAAAAAAATTGAAGAACCCAACATAAAAATACAGAATCTGCTTTTGCTGCATTATTTTTACTTTAAACCAGAGCTGTCACCTTCAATACTTTTTTCCATCCCAGCAGCATTCAACCTACTTCCCGTGAGCCCAGGCTGTCCTGGACCCAACCCTAGCTCTCGCTCTCTCACTCTGCCTTTTCTTTCTATAATCATGCTGCTTGTAGGCAGGGGAACTAATTGGCTCCTTGTACTGCTTCTTCTTCTCCCCGTTTAAGCTCTATTGTACAGGGACTGCAAAAGGCCAATAAAACCCCAAATTCAGGTACTTAGATTGTTTGCAATATAAAAAATATTTAATGATGTATCTATGATTACAGAGTTGCATTACCCACTGAAGAACCACCTGCCCGCTATGTACTGCGCATAGGTGGCCCCAGGGCCAGGACAAGGGTGGGCTGAAGGAGCGGCTGCCCTGGGCACTGTTAATGTGGGCTGGGGGGGGTTACCATGAGGAGATGGGAGGGGGGTTTGTGTTGGGAGGGGGTAGTTGGAGGGTGGCAGAGAGTAAGAATTGTTCTAGGAGAGGGAATTAGGGGGGTCTCAGGAATGGTGATTTGGGGGGAAATAGGATAAGGATTTGTGCTAGGAGGAGTTTTTTTTTTTTTTTTTTTGGGGGGGGGGGGGAGGGGGCAATTTGTGTTAGTAAGGATGATTAGGGATAATTTGTGCTAGTGGGGAAAATTTGGGGGGAGGATTCATGCTAGGAATCGGTTGAGAGGATTTGTTGCTCGTGGGGGGAAATTGGAAAGCAGAGCATTTGTACTAGGAGGGGTGATTTTTTTTTTTTTGGGGTGGGGGGGATTGTGCTGGGGGGATTTGGTGAGAGAGGATTTGGGCTTAGAGGTGGGATGGGGGGGAGGGCAAAGATTTGTGCTGGCAGGGGGGGATTTCAACAGAGGGTAGATTTATTCTGGAAGAAGGGGAAATTAATGCTTAGGGGGTGCTCAATTTTTTTTCTTTTTTGGGTGGGGGGAGATTTTTGCTGACACGTAATGCTCATACATCTTGGGGGGGGGGGGGTTTCCATGTTTGCCCTGGGCTTTAGAAGACCTTGTCCCGGCACTGGGTGGCACTAGGTGGCCCATGCAGGTAAAGGGATGTACTGGTACATTGCTGCCTGTTTCCGGGTTTAGAGAGCCCGTATGTGTGCTCCTACGTCAACACCTGCCGTGATTGTACACAGCGGGAGTCTGTCAGCAGATCTGATGATTGGCTGTGTCCAGTCACAGCCCAGAGCTCTGTGTTGACAATCAACACAGGGTTGTGTACAGAGGGAACAATCTCTCTATTTCTGAGCCCTGCAAAGCAGGAAATTGAAACAAAGAGATCCTTAGTAAAAAACAGCACACATTGCACATTGTTAGGCACCCCTTGATCGACCTAGATGTTAACCCCTTCCCAGCCAGTGTCAGTAGGGTGACAGTGCATATTATTATCACTGATCACTGTATTAGTATCACCGGTGATGTCAGTGGCAATTAGTCAGTACCCCCCCTCATAACATCAGATTGCCTGCCACACTGTCCCAGTCCCATTATAAGCTGATCACCACCAGCAGTAGTATAAAAAAAAAAATTCTTATATATATATATATATATATATATATATATATATGTTTGTAGACGCTATGCAAATCAATCAATATACACTTATTGTGCTTTTTTTTTTCTTTTTACCAAAGACATGTAGCAGAATACATTCTGGCTTTAATTCATGAGGAAATTATATATTATATATATATATATATATATATATATATATATATAATATGTGTTTTTTTTAGGGACATGCTTTACAGTATAGCAGAAAGTAAAAAATATTGTTTTCTTTCATCTGTCTTTTTTCATTTATATAATAAGAAAATAAAAAACCCACTGGCGATGTGATCAAATACCACCAAAATAAAGCTCTATTTGTGTGAAAATAAATGATATAAATTTTATTTGCGTGCATGACCGAGCAATTACCAGTTAAAGTAGCGCAGTGCTGAATAGCAAAAAATGGCGTGTCGTGAAGGTTGTTAAAACCCCCTGCAGCTCAAGTGGTTAAAGTGACGGCTATGTTTTTTTTGGCTTAAAATAAAAAAAATGTGGCAGTCCCCCACTGGTGTTACCAGCTTTCCCTACGCCAAGTGACTCTGGCAGTCCCCCACTGGTGTTACCAGCTTTCCCTATGACAAGTGACTCTGGCAGTCCCCCACTGGTGTTACCAGCTTTCCCTACGCCAAGTGACTCTGGCAGTCCCCCACTGGTGTTACCAGCTTTCCCTACGCCAAGTGACTCTGGCAGTCCCCCACTGGTGTTACCAGCTTTCCCTGGCCTGGTCATGAAGGGGGGTAAATCTTCCAGAGGGGGATTGGATAGGAAACAAAACATGGGAAAATGTACATGTATTGCGGGGATGTATTGAATGCGTTATTTTATTTTATTTTGCTCAAAAACATGTACTAATCGGCTAATCTCATACATTAAAAAAATAATCTCGCCCCCTTTTGCTAATTTATAGATTCTACCTGAATCCATGATTCATGGATGAAGCAGGATCTTTTTTTTTTTTGGGGTACCCACATTGCTCCCTAGTGATGTAGACACTTTGCATTGGTTGTTTATTAGGGGGGTTCTCACAGGGTCCAGAAGACTTCAGGTGCATGATAATGCCACAGCGAGGAGCAAGAAGAAGACCTCATGGATCCCCAGTCTTCTTGAGCAAAAGAAACACTGTGGAGAGTCATGGGATTGTGGTAAAAAACAAAAAGTGTTCATTTTTTTAAGAGGTGTGTGAATACGCATTGACTGGAATGGGTGATGGGAGGGTTTGGTTTGCCTGGAGATGGGCTTTTATACAATTTTACATCAGCTTAAGATCAGTTACCTCCAGCCTGACCTAAATCTCGGGAGGCGTCTATCTATCTGAAAATATCTTTCTCTCTGGTTCCTTTCTATCTGAGCATCTCCGGCCTTCAGGATTTCTGCAGGAGCTTGTGTCAGGCTCATTGAGCGTCAGATGAAGCTGACATTTAAAACCCAGAACGCCGGGAAGAGCCCTTCTTTCTTTCTTTTTTTTCTTGCCAGATACGTTCAGACTAAACTTTATGAAGTGTCCCAGTTTGCCCATTCCTAGCTGCTCCTGGGAAGTCTGGAAGTGCAGCCAGCCTTCAGATACAATCTCTCTTCCTAACGACCCCTACCAGCCTTGTAGCGACAGCTCTACGCCTTCCGGGAACATTTCTGTCCAGGCAGCTTCATCGCTTCTGCGCCACGTCCCTTTTCACCCTAACGCTTGCATGCTTCTTAAAAGTTCGAGCCCGCTGTCGAGGCCTTTGCCATAAAGCATCTGTGCGACGTGGTCTGAGAACGCTGTGCTAAAGAAGAAGGCCCCTCTAAATATAGCTGTGGAGGAAGACAGGAATGTTTTCTTCAGGATGCAGAGTAAACAGCGCCGTCTCTCAATGATACATGAAAAATTCAGGGTGTTTATGACAGACCCCTGAGGGCAAAATAGAATCCGGGGAAGAGAATGATTGTTGCTCATCTTTATATTTGAATGAATTTTAAGTCGGTGGCACAGTTTAACCTATTAGCGCCTGCAGACTCTGATATGAAAGTTCTTGTTGTTGCCTTGTGCACAATGTGCAGGAAAGGAACACTATCCTTTTAAAGAGACACTTCTGTTGTGCCCATTTTAAGGGACAGTTGCTCCTAATTGATCACCCACCCCCCCTTCCCAATAAGATATGCACACCAACAGTGCTTCCTTACCATCACTCTCTAATATAGCTGGTCTTCCAGAGATAGGGGGAGTCCTCAGAATTCCATGAAGACGACTCGCACAAAGACATGCCCATGGTATCTCGCTCATAGAATGGAGACCAGGCATGTGCATGAGCGCAGGAATACACGTGCACATAAGCATGTCCACAGTTCCTGTTGGCGCCAAAAGGACTTTTTAAGGGATGCTCTTGCTTACTGTCAGTGCCGACTGGACTTTCCCTGTGTCGTGAGTGTTTCCTATATCCATGTAATTCCATTGTTTACCCAGCTTGTTACTGACCTGATCCTGGATCCTGCTTGTGTTTCTGCCCGCCTGTTCCTGACTTCAGCTTTGTTCCTGACCATGCTTCTGCCTACACGTCTGTACCTTGTTGCCTGCCTGGTACTTACCTCCGCTGCCTTTGTGACCTTGTTACTGTCTCCGACTTGGCTTCATATTACTCCTGAGTGCCTGCTTTGGCTGTCCTTCATATCAGCCCAAGTTATCACAGTGTGTTCCTGCCTCAAGTCTGCTGGAAGCTCCAACAGGCTACACATCTGAAGCCTGCTGTATATGTGGAGTGCCATTTTAACCTCTGCTGGTCCAGCTAGCATCCCTTCTGCTCCTAGCCTGATGTCCTGCCTGACCTCTCAAGCCTGCATCTCCTGCCACAAGTTCTACCAGCACCTGTCGGCACTCGTGTTCCTACTCTCCTGCGGCACCATCTCTTGCACCCTAAGTGGGGCCTGGGCTGGAGATACAAGAGAGGCCAACCTTGTCAATTCAGTCTCCTACCAGGTTGGTGACACTATGCTTTGGGGGCAGTGACATCATCCACCTGGGTAAGCTCTGACACCAGAGCTTACGAGGGTGGACTCTTGCTATGGTAAGATAGCATGGATCGGTGATGGATTATTAGGAAAATGGGCCAGTAGCACTGTTTCTTTAAAGGCATAGCCTAGAGGTGGAGTGCATGAAGTTCCTCACTGGTATTTATGGTGTTAAAGTGAATTCCTGACTCCTGATCTGCACATTAGTCTTGGCTCAGGGATGGCCCAGAGGGATGACACAGTCAAACACCTTGCATTTTCAGAGGGAGATTTGCAGGGGACTGTGTGTATCTCCTATTTACTGTATGATCATACTTTTGATACTGCTTTGATGCAAAACTAAGGCATGCTGGTAGTAGAAGGCATTATACCTTCTTACTTTATACTTACAGTGCATCCGGAAAGTATTCACAGCGCTTTACTTTTTCCACATTTTGTTATGTTACAGCCTTATTCCAAAATGCATTAAATTCATTATTTTCCTAAAAATTCTACAAACAATACCCCATAATGACAACGAAAAAGAAGTTTGTTTGAAATCTTTGCAAATTTATTGAAAATAAAAAAAACGAAAAAAATCCCATGTACATAAGTATTTACAGTCTTTGCCATGACACGAAAAATTGAGCTCAGGTGCATCCTGTTTCCACTGATTATCCTTGATGTTTTTACAACTTGATTGGAGTCCACCTGTGGTAAATACAGTTGATTGGACATGATTTGAAAAGCCACACACCTGTCTACATATAGTCCCACAGTTAACAGTGCATGTCAGAGCACAAACCAAGCCATGAAGTCCATTGAATTGTCTGCAGACCTCATTGTATGGAGGCACAGATCTGTAGACGGGTAGAGAAAAATTTGGTCAGTATTGAAGGTCCCAATGAGCACAGTGGCCTCCATCATCCATAAATGGAGAAAGTTTGGAACCACCACTCTTCCCAGAGTGGGCCGCCTGTCCTAAGTGATCGTTCGGGGGAGACGGGCCTTAGGCTGGATACACACTATACAACTTTTGTTGTTAGATTTCCTTTAGATTTACCTTCAACCATGTAGTGCAAGGGCCTGCCTGATTGCATACAAATTGAAAGTGTTTAGAGGTTTGACCCTCATATTATATGGTTTTGGTAAATCTAAAGGAAAAAATCTAAAGAAAATTGTATTGTGTGTATCCAGCTCAAGTCAGGGAAGTGACAAAGAACCCGATGGTCACTATGATAGAGCTCCAAGGTTTCTATGTGGAGAAAGGAGAACCTTCCAGAAGAACAATCATCACTGCAGCACTCCACTAATCAGGCCTGTAGTAGACGGAAGCCACTCCCATACTTGCCAACTGTCCGGTTCAGGAGCCTGTCCCGGTTAATTTACATTGTCCTGGCAATGTACTTATTTACACTTTGCACTTTATTTATATTTACATATTACATTTTTTATATGGTCACACCTGAGCACATGTGACACTTTAGAATTGCAGGGAATTGTGATGAGAATTTTAAACTTTGGGCAGAAGTAGTGCAGCTGAATGGGAGAATTATTCCAACTCTGCTACTTTGGCCTCAAGTTTAAAATTCCCTTTTCAATTTCCTGTAATTCTCTCTTTATGAAGTAGACCCTATAATCTGTTGATAAGTAGGCGGATTTTAATTATGTGGAGTGGACGGGGCTTCAGGGAAGTGGGTGTGGTAAGTAATTGATAGCTGTGCTGCATATTGTCCCTGGAAATTTTTTTAAAATGTTGGCAACTGTGCACTCCTCAGTAAAAGGCACATGACAGCCCGCCTGGAGTTTGCCGAAAGGCACCTGAAGGACTCTCAGACCATGAGAAACAAAATTGAAAAAACATGAGAAGAACCATGAGAAAAAACCTCATGTCTGGTGGAAACCAGGCACCGCTCATCACCTGGCCAATACCATCCCTACAGTGGAGCATAGTGGTGGCAGCATCATGTTGTGGGGATTGTTTTCAGCGGCAGGAACTGGGAGACTAGTCCGGATCGAGGGAAAGATGAATGTAGCAATATACAGCGATATCCTTGATGAAAACTTGCTCCAGAGCGCTCTGAACCTCAGACTGGGGTGAAGGTTCATCTTCCATCAGGACAATGACCCTAAGCACACAGCCAAGATAAAAAAGGAGGGGCTATGGGACAACTCTGTAAATTTCCTTTAGTGGCCCAGCCAGAGTCCAGACTTGAACCCGACTGAACATCTCTAGAGAGATCTGAAAATGGCTGTGCACCGACACTCCCCATCCAACCTGATGGAGCTTGAGAGGTCCTGCAAAGAAGAATGGGAGAAACTGCCTGTGGGCAGGCAATTCTCAGTGTTTTTTTTTTTTATTTCCACAGGTTTCTTAGTGTTGCCAACCCCTCAGTTAGACTCATTGTGGGTGTCCTAAACTCTATGAAAAGGTTTTTATAAATAGTACCTAAATCCTATTTTTACAAAACATTTATTGCTGGGTGTCTACGGGACAGGGGGGTTGCAAGAGATGCTGGGTTTGCTATTAAAGTACACATAAAGGCAAAACTTTTCTTTTAGTTTTGAACAGAGTCGGAAGGGATTAGAACCCCTGTCAGTTTTTTACTGCTGTCTGTGCCCCCGTCAGGGAGATTCCCCCTCTCTATTTGTGCTGTTTCCTTTTATTTTTGAAAGTAAAAGAAAATACCAAATTTTGGGTTGTCCTCAGAAAACGAATAGAGGGGAAAATCTTCCAAAGGGGGCACTAGTTCTGGTGATCTGGGGGCCTCAAGGGATTCCCTTAATTTGCAGGGGTTTCTGCTTACTTCCTGTTTTGGCTATGGGACAGGAAGTGAAGAGAAATTTCCCCAATGGGACACAGAGGGCACACAAAAAAAAAATGACAGGGGTTATGACCCCCCTTACTCTATCCAAAATGAAAAAAATGGTTTTGCCTACTTTAGGCAAAACCATTTTAGGCACTTTGTTCTACTTTAAGCTCAGTCCCTCCTCCCTATGCTTTTCCTGGGCCTCTGCAATAATCAGTTAACCGCTGAAGGACCGCCCCATGTAGTTTTACTGCAACAGGGCGGCCCTTAAGCTTAAAATCACATACCTGTATGTGATTTCTTTCAAGGACTCTGGGGGCGTGCACGGGCACAGCCAGAGCCCCACTCCTGCTGTGATTGGGCACAGCGGGAGCCAATCAACAGGTCCCAGCGATCGTTCAGAGAGAGGCAGAACGGTGGTCTGTTAGTAAGGAAGATGGAGATCTTGTGTTTCTGGTGGTCTGTTAGTAAGGAAGGTGGAGATCTTGTGTTTCTGGTGGTCTGTTAGTAAGGAAGGTGGAGATCTTGTGTTTCTGGTGGTCTGTTAGTAAGGAAGGTGGAGATCTTGTGTTTCTGGTGGTCTGTTAGTAAGGAAGGTGGAGATCTTGTGTTTCTGGTGGTCTGTTAGTAAGGAAGGTGGAGATCTTGTGTTTCTGGTGGTCTGTTAGTAAGGAAGGCGGAGATCTTGTGTTTCTGGTGGTCTGTTAGTAAGGAAGGTGGAGATCTTGTGTTTCTGGTGGTCTGTTAGTAAGGAAGGTGGAGATCTTGTGTTTCTGGTGGTCTGTTAGTAAGGAAGGCGGAGATCTTGTGTTTCTGGTGGTCTGTTAGTAAGGAAGGTGGAGATCTTGTGTTTCTGGTGGTCTGTTAGTAAGGAAGGCGGAGATCTTGTGTTTCTGGTGGTCTGTTAGTAAGGAAGGTGGAGATCTTGTGTTTCTGGTGGTCTGTTAGTAAGGAAGGTGGAGATCTTGTGTTTCTGGTGGTCTGTTAGTAAGGAAGGCGGAGATCTTGTGTTTCTGGTGGTCTGTTAGTAAGGAAGATGGAGATCTTGTGTTTCTGCTAAGCAGGAACACAGATCTGTCTTCCTACAGTGCAACCATCCCCCACACAGATAGTAATCACTCGCAGGGAACACATTTAACCCTTTGATTGCCCCTGATGTCAACCCCTTCCCTGCCAGTGTCATTTGTACAGCGACAGTGCATTTTCTTTTTTTTAGCACTGATCACTGTATTAGTGTCACTGGTCCCCAAACAGTGTCAGGGTCATATTTGTCTGCCACAATGTTGCAGTCCCACTAAAAATTACTGATTGCTGCCATTACCAGTAGAAAAATAAATAAAAAGTCCATAAATCTATCCCATAGTTTGTAGATGCTATAACATTTGCGCAAACCGATCAATACACGCTTATTGGGATTTTTGTTCTTACCAAAACATGTAGCAGAATACATATTGGCCTACACTGATGAAGAAATTAGATTTTTTTAATGGATATGTTTTATAGCACAAAGTTTTTTTGTTTCCAAAATTGTCTGTCTTTTTTTATTTATAGCGCAAAAAATAAAAACTGCAGAGGGTATCAACTACCACCAAAAGAAAGCTCTATTTGTGGGAAAATAAGGATATTATATTTATTTGGGTACAGCGTCACGCGACCGCCCAATTGCCAGTTAACCACTTAAGCCCCGAAAGATTTTACCCCCTTCCTGACCAGGGGGTTTTTTTGCGATTTTTTACTGCGTGATTTTAACGGACAATTGCACGGTCATGCGACGCTGCACCTAAACAAATTTGACGTCCTTTTTTTTCCCCACAAACAGAGCTTTCTTTTGGTGGTATTTGATCACCTGTGCGATTTTTTGATCATGCGCTATAAAAAAAAGCGTAAATTTTGCAAAAATAACAATATTTTTCACATTTTTTTATATGAAATTCCCCCAAAAAATGTAAAAATCAAAATTTAACATTTTCAGGCAATTTGTTTTATGCTACATATGTTTGGTAAAAAAAATCGCAAAAAGCGTATTTTTATTGGTTTGCGCAAAAGTTATCGCGTTTACTAACAAAGGGAAAGATTTTTGTCATTTTTGGTGTTTTTTTTAACGAGGAATGGCGGCGATCTGGGTTTTTTTTTTTTTACGGTACTGCGACATTGCGGCGGACAGATCGGACCCTTGACTGACATTTTTGACACTTTTGGGGTTACCAGTGACATTACTACAGTAATCAGTGCTATACATATGCACTGTTACTGTAAAAATGACACTGGCAGGGAAGGGGTTAACTGTATTGGAGAGGGAGGGGTTAAGTGTGTCCTAGGGGCGTGTTTCTAACTGTGATGGGACAGGTCTACTATTGTACAAACAGAGATCACCGGTTCTACATAGTAGAACCGTCTGATCTCCATTTTTACACAGGGGAGAATGACAGGCGGCTTTGTTTACATCAGCCGCCTGCCTTTCTCCCTCTCTACCAACGATCGGCGAGTGACCGGCGGACATCGGTCCGCCGGTCACACGCACTGACTGCTTGGTGAACGAGCCGCGGCGGGCGCGCGCCTCAGCGGGCACGCGCTCGCCCGCTATTGGCTCACAAGCCGGTGACAGGCTAGTGACGTATATATACGTCACTTTGCTTGGCCGGGGCTGACTGCCGCAGTATATTTACTTGCGGCGGTCAGCAAGTAGTTAAAGCACCGCAGTGCAGTATCGTAAAAAAATGGCCTGGTCAGGGGCTGAATTGGTTAAGTGGCCTGACCAACAACAAAGTGGCAGTGGCTTTGACTAAGCTTCCTTTTTACAAGAGAATTAAAGATTTCAGCTACCTGTATTGTTCCATGTTCCAATCATTTTGCTAAGTGTTTTCCACTTAATGCAATCTCTATATTTTTCATGACATACTCTGTTTAATTCGGGCATATTCATGAAAGATTTCCTTAAAAGTGTCAGTTAAACAGAATTTCAGTTAAAAAAGAAAAAAAAAAAGAAAAGAAAAAAAATCCATTGTTCAACAGTATTAAATTAAAATGAATAACGTTAAATTCAAATAAAGTAAAACCGGAGATTGATTTTAAGGGGTGTATTGTTTCATTATGAAAAATATTATATACAAACTAAAAAGACCGTCTGTATATGAAAAGAGAATTTTGGTGCTTTTTGCAGAAACTCACTTCAGTTAATTTATCATGGTTTCCTATGGGACATGTTCACATCTATACTTTTTTCAGCCGCTGCATTTTTTGGAAAGGGTCAGGGACATTTTTTAATGCAAAACGGTGCTTTTTTGCTTTTTTGATTCAATAGACTTTAATGGAGAAGCTGCAGAAAAGCACGTAGTGCGTTTTTGTCGCGATTTTGCTGTGATTTGCGTTTTGCATTTCCTAATCTGCCCAACAACAAATTTGGCAAAAAAAAAAAAAAGCATAAAAATGCAAATCGCCCCTCCTCCTGTTGTTACATTCTTGACCTTACTATATGAGTGATGTTAATCCATGCAATGTATCCCAAATATGCAGTTCTAATATTTGGTTGATATTTTCCACTCTATAGACATATATGTACAGGTTCATGTTGTCAGTCTGGTTCCTTTTATGATTCGTTTCATTTTGCTGTAATGTTACGGGACTAGATTGAGTCTCTACTACTGTTTACCTTTTACCTGTACCGCATTTGTTTATCACCCAATAAAATTCTTTGAAATAAAAAAATATATAAAAGGAAATCTGTTAAAGAGATACTATACGGTATATTTCCTGTTATAAAAACCTAGAATATATATTTTGGAAATAAAAGAATATCAAGTTAAATAACAAGTTTAAAAAAAAAAATGCAAATTGCGGCTCAATCGCGGTAAAACCGTGTTTGCAAAAACGCAAAACGCACAGCAAAAAGCACTGCAGAAATGGATCAAAAGCAAACTGCATAGGTGTGAACCGAGCTATACGATGAATCCTACATATATATGGTAAATGCTACATGTTACATGAAATAAAAGTGGATATGGCGCTGCTACGGTGGTTTCCAAAAATTAAGTAATTACCAAATCAATTAACCAAATAAATCAGTTAGGGCAATTTGAAGAAAAATTTCGGAATACCCCTCGCAGGTTGTTTGATACTGTGATTAGTTAATTGTGTGACTGTCCCTTTAAGAGCCGGTTCACACTGAGGCGATCCGACTTTGGGGGGCGACCTGTGAAGTTGCGTGCACCGCGACTTCGGCGCGACTTGCAGGGACTTCACATAATGGAAGTCTATGCAAGTCGCTCCCAGGTCGCCCCAAAGTAGTACAGGACCCTTTTTCTAAGTCGGAGCGACTTGTGTCGCTCCTATTAGAACGGGTCCTGTACTACTCAATGGACCACGACTTGTCAGGCTGACAAGTCGCCTGACAATTCGCGCTAGTCTGAATGGGCTCTTAAGATGTCAAAATATAAAAATGTTTTTATGTTTTGACATCCTAAAGGGACAGTCACACAATTAACTAATCACAGTATCATTTGAAGCATAACTAGCACACTCTCTCCCCCCAGAGTTTTTACAACCTGCTAGGGGCATTGAGGCATCTTTATTCTCAGGCCGGGTTCACATATGTGCGGCTGCGGTTTCCAGCCTGGGGTCCGGTGCGTGTTTGTTCACCGGTTCCGGTCCGATTCAAGTCCGAATTTTTGCCTGAATTTGCTCCTGAATCGGAACCAAAATTGCACCGTGGTCACTTCCAATTCCTCACATATGTGAACCTGGCCTAATTTTCCTACCTGATTTTGGTAATTGATTCATTTTCTGAAACCACCGCAGCAGCACCGTATCCACTTTTGTTTAATTTATTATATTCACTCTATCCTTGGATAGAAGCTTGAGTGGAGGCAGCGATATGTTTTTCCTTTTCCATAGCGCAGATCTTTTTATTTATTATAAATGCTACATTATATCTTTTTATATATTTCTCATATAGGCCAAAGAGTTAAAAAGGAAGGAGGAGGAGCTTAAAAAACTGGACAGTTTTCACAAGGAACAGCTGACAAACATAGAAAAGAAGGTAAGTTGTCATTGTTTTAGCATAATTACCTAATCTTGATTGCAAGCTGTTGATAAATCTGTTGATCATGTGGACTGAAAAGGCCTACGTTTATTTTTTTTTAAAGAGGAACTATGCAAGTTGTGCCACAAAACGGCAAGTTGAGCAAATGGTCACAATAATAGGCGTGTGCACAGAGTGTGTCAGATGTGCCTGGGCACACTCTAATCAACCCGTGCGGCATGTTCATTAGCATTATCACTCTGTTCACTGTTGTAGAGATGGGAAAGTTCTTCCTTTGACCGGCTCTGCCATAAGAGAAGTGCTTCCACACTTCTCTTTCACTGTTTGCCAGCAGGGAGATCAATGTGCTAGAACCCTAAATATACATACACCAGGCATGTCCAACCTGCGGCCCAGAGCCCCAGGCAATGCGGCCCACTGCCCCCTGACAATTATATTTTTTTTTGATGGGGAAGAAGGAAGTCGGGTCGGGTAAACGGCCACAGCGGCTTCCAACTAACTGTAGGCAGAGACTGCCTTGGAAGGGATCATCCTCTAGTTGTGTTAAATTAGTGCTTGGGGGGGGGGGGGCAGCAGCGAGGGAAGGGCACGGTGGCGTTTTATTACTTATATACTTTAACTATAGTTTATATTTTATATGCGGCCTGAGAAAATTTCTCTACACTCAATGTGGCCCAGAGAAGCCAAAAGGTTGGACACCCATGACATACACGAATACAGCGGGTAAAAAGGGTATTGAACACGTCACCATTTTCTAGGTAAAAATAACTTCATTTCTGAACTTTGTTTTGGTTTCTTTGTATGTATGGATTGCATGGGTTGTTACTGATGTGGTGAAAATTTCATGTCAATAGCACCTGTAGAAATATATTTACCTAGAAAAATGGTGACTTGTTCATTACTTTTTTTGAAAATGTCTTTTTATTGAAAAATTGAGATGTATAGGTATAAAACATAGCCTTTGGGCATTCACCATCTAATACATAAAGCATAGAACTACTAATAACACCTCCTATTATAGAACCCCAAACAAAAAAAAAAAGGGGGGGGGGGGAAGAAACTAGGGATCGACCGATTATCAGCCATGCCGAAATATCAGGGGGCCGATTTGCACTTTCCCCGATATATCGGAATGGGCCCTCGGAGGTTACCGATATTGCCGATATTTTCGGACAGTGCTTGTACCTGAGTGATGCCTGCAGCTAGAGGCATCATCCCGGTACCGGCGTCCATAGCCGATGGTCGGCTGTCTTGTAATGGCAACCGATGCGGCTGAGAAGCCGCTTGGCTATCATTACAAGGAGCGAGAGGGGACGTCTCCTCCCTCCCGCCGCCTTCCGTGGCTCGCCCGGCTCTCCCGTCCCACCAGGAGACCTGGGCATCCTTCCTGCACGGCCGCCGAAGAGAAGACCCGATCAAAGCCGCATTTGGCTCTGATCGGGTCTCCATGTAAAAAACCCGGAAGTGATGTCATGACATCACTTCCGGGTACTCGGCGGCAAATTGAAAAAAATGCCAGCATTCAAAACAGCCAAACTTGGCGTTTTGAATGCTTTTAAGTGCAGAGGAGGGGTTTGGGGTCTTTTAGACCCCAGATCCCTCCACAAGAGTACCTGTGGAAAAAAATATATATATTTTTTTAAATGTCCGAAAATATCGGCCAATACCGCTATCCGATGACCAAAATATTGGGATCGGCAAAAAAAAAAAACGATATCGGTCGATCGCTAAAAGAAACAGCACACTTTCCATACACCTCGCTCTGTCATTCTTTTATAAAATCACTTCAAGGGTTGATGAATTATAAGGAGATTCCTGTTCCCTCTCAACCATCAGGATAATGTATCGGAAGAATATTAACTCGTGTTTAGAATACTACCTGAACAAATGTAATGTGAGTCCCTGCAGAGGAATACATTTGTTCATATCATAAACTAAACCTTATCAGGGAGGAATGAATTCAGTCTGTGGACTCCTGATCATCTGTTGTACACTCCCAATCTATCCACAAGTGCCAGACCTTCCCAAATTTCCTAGGGCAAACCTGGGACAAATAAGTAGCTTTGCATAAGGGTACAACCTTAACCACTTAAGCCCCGGAAGATTTTACCCCCTTCCTGACCAGGGCCTATTTTGCGATTCGGCACTGCGTGACTTTAACGGACAATTGCATGGTCGTGCGACGCTGTACCCAAACGAATTTGACGTCCTTTTTTCCCACAAACAGAGCTTTCTTTTGGTGGTATTTGATCACCTGTGCGATTTTTTGATCATGCGCTATAAACAAAAAAAGCGCGTCAATTTTGCAAAAATAACAATATTTTTCACAAATTCCCCCCCAAAAAAATGTAAAAATCTAAATTTTTTAACATTTTCAGCCAAGTTGTTTTATGCTAGATATGTTTGGTAAAAAAAAATCGCAAAAAGCGTATTTTGATTGGTTTGCGCAAAAGTTATCGCGTTTACTAACAAAGGGAAAGATTTTTGTAATTTTTGTTGGTTTTTTTTTTAACGCGTAATGGCGGCGATCTGCGATTTTTTTTTTTTTTGCGGTACTGCGACATTGCGGCGGACAGATCGGACTCTTGACTGACATTTTTGACACTTTTGGGGTTACCAGTGACATTTCTACAGTAATCAGTGCTATAAATAGGCACTGTTACTGTAAAATTACACTGGCAGTGAAGGGGTTAACTTTATTTGAGAGGGAGGGGCTGTGTGTGTCCCTAGGGGCGTGATTCTAACTGTGATTGGCTGTGGCTTGAGATGTATGAACAGTGATCAACGGTTCTACATAGTAGAACCGTATGATCATCATTTATACACCAGGGAGAATGACAGGCGGCTTGTTTACATTAGCCGCCTGCCTTTCTCCCTCTCCACCGACGATCGCGAGTGACCGGCGGACGATCGGGTCCGCCGGTCACACGCGTGGGGGGGGGGGGGGGTCCGTGACCGCTCGGGAGCGGGAGCGCGCCTCCGGGAGCGCGCGCTCGCTCCCTAGACCCTCACAGGCTAGCGACGTAGTACTACGTCACTCTGCCTGTGAGGGGCTGACCGCCGCAGTAAATAGTCGTGCGGCGGTCGGCAAGTGGTTAATGATTAAACGCTTCCAGAAGGGGTATGAGAAATGAATACGTCCACACACACCTACACAGCTTGAACTGGATGGACTATTGTCTTTATTCAACCTCACCTACTATGTAACTATGTAAGATATAGGGGATGTCTGATTTCCAAACATAAATATTAGGCTTGTTGTGGCACAGCACAATAAGCTTATATCTAGTTGAAGATGAAGGTTTGATTGTGTCTCCAGCAATAGTTGCTTTTTTCAGGGTGTGATTTAATAATAGCACCAGTGTTTCTATGGTAAATCTCAGGGACACATGAGACAATACACATTTGACATGCGTTGATGTAATATGAAACCCGCAGTATTTTACATAAAGTGCTTTTAGGGACAGAAGGGTATACAGTATAACATGACGGGGTTTCTAAGGACATCGATTTCTGCCTGTGAAACTTTTCTTGAAAAGTAGCCTAAAGAATATGTAAACCCAACATTTCATATTCCTGATATATGCCTGCTGTAGCATGTGCTTGTATGAAAAAGTCTCCTGTTCTCTTTGTATTGCTTCCTTTGTGTGAAATCCCTGGTGAACCTGACAGTCACTCTGCTTTCCTATTAAAACTGACCACACTAAGCAGGAGGAAACTCTGTGATCAGTTCTCTAGCAATGCTGGGAACTCAGCCTGCTCTCCTCCAATGATCAGACTTGTTTTGACATGCTCCCTCTGCACAGCTATTCACTGGGAAGCTCAGTGTACTGCTGCTTCTCCTCTCCCCAGCTCTTATGCAGCTGAGAAGTGAGGGAATGTGATCACTTTAACCACTTGCCGACCGCCGCACGACTATCTACGGCGGCGGTCAGCCCCTCACAGGCAAAGTGACGTAGGTCTACGTCGCTCGCCTGTGAGGGTTTAGGGAGCGAGCGCGCGCCGCCGGAGGCGCGCTCCCGCTCCCGCGTGGTCACGGACCCCCCCGCGCGCGTGACCGGCGGACCCGATCGCCGCCGGCCACTCTGCGATCGGCGGGGGAGAGGGAGATAGTCAGGCAGCTTGTGTAAACAAGCTGCCTGTCATTCTCCTCTCTGTATGAGAGCTGATCACATGGATCTACTATGTAGATCCATTGATCACTCTGCATACAGTTGAAGCCACAGCCAATCACAGTTAGAATCACGCCCCTAGGGACACACACAGCCCCTCCCTCTCAAATAAAGTTAACCCCTTCACTACCAGTGCATTTTTACAGTAACAGTGCATATGTATAGCACTGATTACTGTAGAAATGTCACTGGTAACCCCAAAAGTGTCAAAAATGTCAGTCAAGGGTCCGATCTGTCCGCCGCAATGTCGCAGTACCGCAAAAAAATCGCAGATCGCCGCCATTACGCGTTAAAAAAAAAAACAACAAAAATGACAAAAATCTTTCCCTTTGTTAGTAAACGCAATAACTTTTGCGCAAACCAATCAAAATACGCTTTTTGCGATTTTTTTTTACCAAACATAGGTAGCATAAAACAAATTGGCCGAAAATATTAAAAAATTTTGATTTTTACATTTTTTTTTTTGGGGGAATTTCATATAAAAAAAAGGGAAAAATATTGCTATTTTTGCAAAATTTACGCTCTTTTTTTGTTTATAGCGCGTGATCAAAAAATCGCACAGGTGATCAAATACCACCAAAAGAAAGCTCTGTTTGTGGGAAAAAAAAGGACGCCAAATTCGTTTCGGTACAGCGTCGCACGACCGCGCAATTGTCCGTTAAAGTCACGCAGTGCCGAATCGCAAAATGCCCTCTGGTCGTTTAGCAGCCAAATCCTCCGGGGCTTAAGTGGTTAAAAAAAAAAAAGTAAAAATATATTTATAACGTTATTTTTTATATCTTACACAAATGTTTTGCCTTTCATTTCTATATTAAACGAAACGGGTCTTTTTACAAGGTGATTGTTTACAGTAAACAATCACTTTAAATAATACTAGTTCTTCGTGGGAGTTTTCAATGCCAGTAGGTGTTAAAGAGGAACTGCCGCGATCTCCGAGTATTTCCAGCTTCCCGCTGTCTTCTGGGACACACACAGGTCCCAGAAAATGTCAGGACCATTCAGAAAGCACAGCGTGACCCACTTATGCTCATTAGGAAACCAGTTAGGTTTCGCTTAGTGAAGAACTTGGCTCGGGGGGCGGTCATTGCGGGATCCCTGGACAGGTAAGTGTCCTTATATTAAAAGTCAGCAGCCACAGTATTTGTAGCTGCTAACTTTAAAATTTTTTTTTTTTTTGCCCAGACTGGAGCTCTTTTTTAAAGTTCTGAATGTTCATGGGGTGGTAAGGATTGGCAATCATGTGACCACTGTAATTGGCTGGCAGAGTAGTCACATGATCAGGAGCTGGGTACTTCAGTTACCGATCATTAGTGAGGGCGCTCTCAGCACAGAAACCGTCTCCTTGGTGACGCATTTGTGCTTTGTGTCCACCCTTTTGCCGCTGCACATATGTGCTACACGGGTGGCAACAGAAAAAACAAAAAACAAACTGAACCAACCACTTAACCTTAGGTGGATGTTATATGACGTCCTTAGGTTGAAGTTGAGATATCTGAATGATGGGTGCAGCTACAGGCATCATTCAGATATCTTTTTTTTTTTTTTAGCCGGCCATTCCCTGCAATGTAAAAGCCATCATAGCGGCTGTTCAGCCATTTGATTGTTTTTACAGGCGGAGGAAGGGGACTACCCTCGCCAGCCGCCCTCCAGTGCTTCTTTGGTCTCTATCGTGAATTGGGGAATAAATCGACCGGTGGCGGCCGTTTACCTTAAAGCTGACTGTGGACCAGATGGTCCCTGGCCATCTCTTTGACCCTCGGAGGCTGCAAGCGACATCATGACGTCACTTCTGGCGCTAGCAGGTTAAAAAAAAATATATTTCTCTATCGCTCATTGACAGACGTAGTCTTCTGTGATACAGCACCTTCGGGTTATGTTGCCTCCACAGGAGCAGGACTAGACAGGAAATAAAAATGCTCTGGCCACACCCCAGGGGCAGTCCCCGAGGGTATATCCTCTCTCTCTCTGCCACAGCAAATCAGTTTTTTTCTGTCTAGTCAGGAGTAAGGACCTAGATACCTTGCTGGGATCTTCGGTCCTGGCAAGATTTTTTTCTTAAAAAGATTTTTTAGACAGCTTTTTTTCTCCAGTGTTCCTGTGAGATCTTCAAGCAAGAAAGCTGAACTGGGCGACGGGCTGGATGTTGAGATCCGGTGGTCACCCCAGTTCAGCCTACGAGCGCGTGCAGGCCATAGCTCCGCGCTGGGTCGGCCGCGACATAGTCCCACTGGGGGACTGACCCCGCGAGTTAAACGTCTCGCTGAAACGCCAAGGACCATGAGTCACGGCGTCCGTATTGGTCGACAGCCCTCCCGCCCCGGTGGAGAGGGGTACTGTCAGGAGTTGGTGCCCGCCTGGTTCCGGTATGGTGAGTAGTATGTTCCCCCTTTTCCCCTGACGGGTCTTGTGGTGAACGCGGGCCCCTCTCTGTATGGTAAGATAGAGTCCCCCTCTATCCTATAACATGGCACAGATCCCCCTACTTTGAGTGTGATTTTTTGTGCAAAAAGCCAGGAGGCTTGGTTTGGGAGCTAACAATCTAATTGTATACATGTTAAAAAGATTGTAATCAGTGGCAGTCTGGGAATCTTACTATGATAATAATAAAGTACCTACCAGTCAGAAGCCACGGACATATAGAGCTGCCTTCCTAGTCAAATCTCCAGCTATAGCAGGCCTTCCGAACGGCCATGCGGTCCGCCAGGGCCGGTACCGCCAACCACGCCAAATCCCCATGCAGAGAAGGTGTTGTGTGCTCTGCAGCACACCGCTATTCGGTACAGGCCGCCGCCATTTTTTTTGCTGGATCGCACGAGCCGCCATTTTGGCGTAGCCTCGTGTCTCCAGCATGGGGGCGGCCATGTTTGAGGTGACCAAACACCTCGTGGAGCTAGGGGAGGCGCCGGAAGGCGTGCAGAGGGGCGGAGCCGCCTCCTTTCTACCTGGGCAGCCAGCCAAAAGACTTCCTGTTTGTGTAGACAGCGCTGTAACCTGTTGCAGTTTAACTCTGAGCATCAAGTGGTGAGCCTGGGGGTCTATCTCTCTCTCTCTCTCGATCGATAGGGATCCCTAGCAGGTAACACTAAGGGGCTTTTGTGGCGCTGGGGATCTGAAAAAAAAAAAAAAAAAAAAAAGTTTTTTATTTAATTGAATTGTATTCTCCGGGAAATTACTGGAGTAATCATGGACCCTGCCACACAAATTCCCCCACCTGTTTCCCTCGAGGGGGCCACGGGACCCGCCGGTGCACAGAGTATGGATGCATTTACAGCAGTTTTGGAGTCTTTGGTGGCTCGGGTGGAGGCAGCCTGTCAGGGACGGGGGTCAAGGAAGCGACCCCCGCCTACCCCTATATTATCTGACACCTCTGACTCAGATTCAGAGATGGTCACTGCAGTTGCAGGTCCCTCTGCAAGGGCTGTTACCTCAGGTAAAGCTCCCTCAGACAGTGAGGAGGACGTTCCTTCTCCCGCTATAATTCAGGAAGAAGCATTGGTGGACGCACTAGTTGTGGCAGTGCGGGAAACCTTAAGACTTGAGGTTTTACCGGCAGAGGCAACTGAAACAGAGATTCCCTTTGGTACTAACAAGCCCATCAAAACGGTGAAGGTTTTTCCTGTACCCAAGTGTTTTGGTAATAAAATTAAAGGAGAATGGGAGTCTGATAAATGTGTGGGAACAGAAAACGACCAGACTTTCTCGGATGGTCGGGGCCAGATAGTTCTAGGGACGCCTGGTTCAGATCCAGTCAGCGCCAGTGGTCCTAGAAATTCTAGGCTGGCCTCGTCAAGCCGGCCTGGCCGACTTGGACATGCTAGTCGCAGACGTTCCGTGGGAACTTCGTCTCAGGGAATGTCTGTGGTCTCAAGGACCAATTTACCATTGTGCTTTACAGTCGCTGGCTTTAATGGCCTGGCCATTGAGACCCAAGTACTGAAGGACAGAGGGTTGTCAGCTTCAGTCATTCCTACCCTTATTAAAGCAAGGAAAGCGACTTCCAGCAAGGTCTATTATCACACATGGAAGACTTATATTGCGTGGTGCGAATCTTTAGGATTTCCTCCACGTACCTATTCGGTGACTCGAATATTGGCTTTTTTACAAAAAGGGGTTGAGCAGAAACTAGCCTTGAGCACCATTAAGGGTCAAGTTTCAGCATTAGCAATCTTTTTTCAGAAACCTTTAGCTACCAAGTCCTTGGTGCGGAATTTCATCCAGGGGGTGCGGCACCTGGCTCCACCAGTCCGCGCGCCCTTACCGCCCTGGGATCTTAATTTGGTTTTGTCGGTTCTACAGAAACCTCCCTTTGAAAACATCAGGGAGATTCCCTTGCTTACTTTATCCCAGAAGGTGGCCTTCTTGGTGGCTATCACTTCTGCTCGCAGGGTGTCAGAACTGGCTGCATTATCATGCCAGTCCCCATACCTAGTGATTCATAGGGACAAGGTAGTACTTCATCCTAAGCCATCCTTTCTTCCTAAGGTGGTTTCAGATTTTCATCTGAATGAAGATATTGTACTACCTTCCTTGTGTCCTCAGCCCAATCATCATCGGGAACATGCGTTGCATTCCTTGGATGTGGTTCGGGCAATCAGGGTATACCTGAAAGCTACGGAATCATTCCGTAAGACGGATTCACTTTTTGTGATCACGGATGGGCCCAGAAAGGGGTTGCCTGCATCTGCCGCGACCATTGCCAAATGGATTAGACAAACGGTGGTACAGGCTTATTCTATTAAGGGTCAGAGTCCACCGTTCCCTGTTAGGGCGCACTCCACTCGAGCGCTCAGTACTTCCTGGGCCTTTCGCCATCAGGCGTCAGTGGTCCAGGTATGTAAGGCGGCCACCTGGTCGTCGGTACATACCTTTACAAAATTCTATAAAATTGATGTGATGGCATCGGCGGATGCCTCATTTGGCCGCAAGGTTTTGCAGGCCGCAATTTGAGGAGACCGGTGGTCTACCTCGAGGGTTTTTTTTTTCGGTTTGAAAAATTTATTTTTTGTTGAGTCTCATCATTAAGGATGAGCATTGTAAACTTCTAGTTGGCACCGGTTGGGCCTTCTAGATTGGGATTTGATTTCCATTTTCCCAGCCCTCATTTGTGATACTGCTCTGGGACGTCCCGAAGGTGCTGTATCACCGAAGACTACGTCTGTCAATGAGCGATAGAGAAAAATGGATTTTTGTAAAATCTTACCGTAAAATCCTTTTCTCTTAGCTCATTGACAGACGTAGTCCCCGCCCCTCTGTTTTTGAGTTGGGTTGGGTTAAATTCTCTAAGCACTGCTTTTGTGACATAACTGATTTGCTGTGGCAGAGAGAGAGAGGATATACCCTCGGGGACTGCCCCTGGGGTGTGGCCAGAGCATTTTTATTTCCTGTCTAGTCCTGCTCCTGTGGAGGCAACATAACCCGAAGGTGCTGTATCACCGAAGACTACGTCTGTCAATGAGCTAAGAGAAAAGGATTTTACGGTAAGATTTTACAAAAATCCATTTATATATATATATATATATATGAAAAAATGTAAAGGGAAAGTATCAAAAAAATAACATAAACAATACATTTTTCTTTTTTTTTTAAAGTGCCCTCGTCCCCCTTGTGCTTGCACGCAGAAGCGAACGCATACGTAGGTCGCGCCCGCATATGTAAACGGCGTTCAAACCACATGTGAGGTATCGCCACGAAAGTTAGAGTGAGAGCAATAATTCTAGTGCAAGACCTCCTCTGTGACTCTGGTAACCTGTAAAAATTTTTAAAGCATAGCCTATAGAGTTTTTTAAGTACCGAAGTTTGCACAATTTTAAACCGTGACATGTTCGGTATCTATTAACTCGGCGTAACATCATCTTTCACATTATACAAAAAATTAGGCTAACTTTAGTGTTTTGTTTTTTTTTTTAATTCAAGAAAAAAAAAACGTGTTTAAGAAATTGCTGCGCAAATACTGTGTGATATAACAAATTTAAAAGACCGCCTTTTTATTCCCTGGGTTCTCTGCTAAATATATATATACAGTATCTCACAAAAGTGAGCACACCCCTCACATTTTTATAAATATTTTATTATATCTTTTCATGTGACAACACTGAAGAATTTACACTTTGCTACAATGTAATGTAGTGAGTGTACAGCTTGTATAACAGTGTAAATTTGCTGTCCCCTCAAAATAACTCAACACACAGCCATTAATGTCTAAACCACTGGCAACAAAAGTGAGTACACCCCTAAGTGAAAATGTCCAAATTGGGCCTAAAGTGTCAATATTTTGTGTGGCCATCATTATTTTCCAGCACTACCTTAACCCTCTTGGGCATGGAGTTCACCAGAGCTTCACAGGTTGCTACTGGAGTCCTCTTCCACTCCTCCATGACGACATCACGGAGCTGGTGGATGTTAGAGACCTTGCGCTCCTCCACCTTCCGTTTGAGGATGCCCCACAGATGCTTAATAGGGTTTAGGTCTGGAGACATACTTGACCAGTGTATCACCTTTACCCTCAGCTTCTTTAGCAAGGCAGTGGTCGTCTTGGAGGTGTGTTTGGGGTCTTTATCATGTTGGAATACTGTCCTGCGGCCCAGTCTCCGAAGAGAGGGGATCATGCTCTGCTTCAGAATGTCACAGTACATGTTGGCATTCATGGATCCCTCAATGAACTGTAGCTCCCCCAGTGCCGGCAGCTCCAGACCATGACACTCCCACCATGCTTGACTGTAGGCAAGACACACTTGTCTTTGCACGCCTCACCTGGTTGCAGCAACACACGCTTGACACCATCTAGACCAAATAAGTTCATCTTGGTCTCATCAGACCACAGAACATGGTTCCAGTAATCCATGTCCTTAGTCTGCTTGTCTTCAGCAAACTGTTTGTGGGCTTTCTTGTGCATCATCTTTAGAAGAGGCTTCCTTCTGGGACCACAGCCATGCAGACCAATTTGATTCAGTGTGTGGCGTATGGTTTGAGGACTGACAGGCTGACCCCCCACCCCTTCAACCTCTGCAGCAATGCTGGTAGCACTCATACGTCTATTTCCCAAAGACAACCTCTGGATATGATGCTGAGCACGTGCACTCAACTTCTTTGGTTGACCATGGCGAGGTCTGTTGTGAGTGGAACCTGTCCTGTTAAACCGCTGTATGGTCTTGGCCACCATGCTGCAGCTCAGTTTTAGGGTCTTGGCAATCTTCTTATAGCCTAGGCCGGTGATGGCAAACCTTGGCACCCCAGATGTTTTAGAACTACATTTCCCATGATGCTCAACTATACTGCAGAAAGTATGAGCATCATGGGAAATGTAGTTCCAAAACATCTGGGGTGCCAAGGTTTGCCATCACTGGCCTAGGCCATCTATATGTAGAGCAACAATTATTTTTTTCAGATCCTCAGAGAGTTCTTTGCCATGAGGTGCCATGTTGAACTTCCAGTGACCAGTATGAGAGAGTGAGAGCGATAACACCAAATTTAACACACCTGCTCCCCATTCACACCAGAGACCTTCTAACACTAATGAATCACATGTCATCGGGAAGGGAAAATGGCTAATTGGGCCCAATTTGGACTTTTACACTTAGGGGTGTACTCTCTTTTGTTGCCAGCGGTTTAGACATTAATGGCTGTGTGTTGAGTTATTTTGAGGGGACAGCAAACGTACACCGTTATACAAGCTGTACACTCACTACATTACATTGTAGCAAAGTGCGATGCATACTAGCTCATTATGCATCTGTCTTACAGGTTGTTTTTTTTTTTTTTCCCTCAGGGTTTACAACTTCTTTAAGTGGATGTCACTGGAATTGGGTATCCTATAGAATAATATAACGTGATTTAAGTTCTTAAACTATGTTCAGATTACCTATCCATGCAGATTATTGGAACTACCTTTTTAATCGTATATGACATCCTTGGATCTGCGCATGCCTAAAACATGCTTTTATTTTCTTCCAGTGTTTATTGCGTTTGCCTCACTCTCTACAAAATTTAACAGCATCTGTGACACATAGCTGCTGCTACTTGTCTTCAGGAGTCAATTAAGGCAGCTGATTAATGGAAATGTGTTGTATAAACGGTGAAATAGATCGTGGAATTGTGACAGTTTAAAAAAATAATACAATGGAGTGCCTTGTAAACTTATGACTGTTAAAGAGTAATTATAGTCAACAAGCAAAACCTACTAATGCTCTGCAGCAAACACTAAAATTGTGTAAACATCTAAAGTTTGCTTAATTCCAATGCAGCTAGAATTTAGACATCACCTCACAGGGGCACTGGGAGTGTGCTTCCTAAAACCGTTCCTCTGTTCCTGCACTTCCAGTATATCAGGTCACATCCAAACTGTTAAGGCAGGTCTGGATATAATTGATAAGTGAAGTTAGAACTGAAGCACCACACCTTGAATATTCAAAGATGAAGTTTAATGTAACTAATAAATACATTCCCTTTACCCCCCTTTCCACCCTGATCATCAGAGTTTGAATGTACTTCCCTTGAGATCTGCATGTGGGTGTTAACTGCACCCCGATCACGGTGCGTTTGTGGGCACCAGAATTGGTGTAGCACATTTTTTAAAAGTAGTGCACGCACTCCTTTTTTTGCTTTTGTCGGTGTGATTTGCAGCCTATTCGAATAAATCGCAAGGGAGCACAACGCACGTTCCTGTGTAATTCCAGTGTGACCCGGCCCTCAAAGAAAGACCCTGAGTAAAATGATCCCTAAAGACCTTGCGTGTACACAAGCTTAGATGCATAAACATGCGCATGCTTATATATGCATAAAATTGGTCTTCATCCTCTACTAGTTGCCAGGTGTTGCAGTATGCATGCATATACACATGTATCCGAGTCAACGACTGCACTCAGACTTAAAACTTTCAATTTTTTTTTTTTTAGGGCACTGTACTCATAAGAGGCCTCTTGCACACGTTACTCCTGTTTCAGCATCTCGCAGTTTGAAAAAGCTCAGTACAGCTTTTTTTTTTTTTTTCTGAGCAAAAATATAGCCCATTAATTGTAATGTATACAAGCGCTGTGAATTCTTCAGTAAAAACAAAATGGAAAAATATGCATTTTTGGTCAGTAAATTAAGCCTCAATGCACGCAAATACACACAAATACGCACAAATACACGCAAATACATAAAAAAAAAAAAACCGTCTGGAAAAAGCTGATGCTCAAGCAGGAGTATTGTGTGCAAGAGGCCTAATGGGCTGTATTTTAGCAAAAAAAAAAAAAAAGCTGTACTGAGCTTTTTTAAGCTGCAATGTGCAAGAGGCCTTACTGTATTACTGATCTTTACATAGCTGTGTGCATTTATTTATAGGTAGCAACGCATCTGTGTTTAGGTCAGTATAAATTATGGCATTACCTACTCCCATGAAGCCTAAGGGCCCGTACACACGCACCGATTGTTGGCCGTAAATTTTCGGCCAACGTCCGATTGGCCGATTGTCGGCTTGTTAGTATGATGCTTCCGACAACCGACTGCGACTTTTCGGCCAAACAAAATCTGGTGTGCATGCTATAAAATTTTTGTTGGCCAACAACAGAACGGCCGATTGTTCCTCAGTCAGTACAGATTTCGGCCGACAAAAATGTGATGATCAAGACTGGGCATGCTCAGTGAAGAAAAAACACACGAAAAGTAGACCATCACATGACATCACTTCTGCAGTTGGTTGTTGTTGGACGACAACATTTGTGTGCAGTCTAGAGCACATTCCAACCAACACAACAACACTGGACAAAAGACGGCCGATTGGTCGGCCAACAATCGGTGCGTGTGTACGGGGCTTAAGGCTTCATTCACCTGGCCATAAAAAATGTGTGTACAATTGTTTTTTATTTACGGATCTGAACGCAGCTGCATAGTCTTCAATGGATACAGTCACACAGTTGCATAAGCATGTACTGCACTCAGTTCCGTAACAAAATCCAAAAATCTGAATGTGATGGCATGCATATACACATATGCCAAATGCAGCTATTGAGGGGGAAATAAAAAACAGGACAATTTTATGCAAGTATTTTACTAATCATTACGTGGGAATGTTTGAGCTAGAAAATAACATGTGTAATAAAATCTGTATAATTGTTCTGGCCACGTGAATGTAGCCTAAGGCCTTCACACCTATAAAGGTTTTTTCTACATGTATTTTTGAGGCATTTTTAATGCATTTTGCGTTTTTTTTTGGGGTGTGTCTGATATCTTGCAAAAGAAACCAGCAAAAACACATAAAAATGCAAGCACTGCGTTATTTATGGCTTTTCACTACATTTCCATTGAGGTCTGTGGAACCAAAAACACAACCTGCTGTGGGAAGAAAAAGTCCCCGACCCTTTCCAAAAAAACGCACCGGTGGAAAACGCACAGATGTGAACGTGACCCATAGGAAACCATCTTAAATGGATTGTAGTAAGTTTCTGCAAAATTTAAAACACACTGCAAAACGCTGAGATATAAACCAGGCCTTAAAGTTTTGCAGTTTGATCAGTGCCATGATCACAGGTACTGCGAGGCCTTAATTACACAGGTGGGAAAGGGCCTGTAAAAACAGGTGGTGGAGCCATGATTTCACCACCACCCTGACCACCAAGCTGCAAATTTAAAATGGTTGTAAACCTCAGACATGAAATATGCACAAAGCATATCCCTCTATGTCAGGGTTTCTCAACCAGGATTCCGTGGAACCCTAGGATTCCTCCTGAGGTTACTAGGGGTTCCTTGAGCAATGGGCGATTTCTGCTTCTCAGATAAGTTCCCAATGACACCATTGTTCCTTTTAGCTATCTGTAAGGGGGTAATTCTTCCCAATGATGAGAAGAGTAAGGAGCATTCTTCCCACTGACTGTCACACTAATGTGTCATGAGTTGAAGATTTTTAATTTTTAGCAGGGGTTCCCCGAAACCAGAAATTTATTTCAAGGGTTCCTCTGTGTTGAAAAGGTTTAGAAAGGTTGCTCTATAGTGTGTACTTGCCTCAGTCCAGAGCACTTAGTGTCATTTCTGTCCGCTGCCTCCTTCCTCTGCTATCAGCATGAGTCACTTCTGACAAGTTTTTCTGACACCAAGAGAAAAAAGGTGACAAGGGAGGGATCTCCAGCTGATTGGCAGCCTCATCTATGTTCCTGTGTGCTGTGTGAAGAGGGATGTGTCCCTTCCCTCCAATCAGCTGTGAGAGCTCTCCAGAGTGTAATTCCAGTTCTCCCCCCCCCCTTTTTTTCTGACAGCTCAGAGAAGGTTTATAATTTTTTTGAATGGATGTAGAGAAGAGAAGATTGCAGATAAGCAGGTACAACTTACTGTATGTAGGAGGATTTGTTTAATCTCTGTGTATCGCCGGAGGCCAGTCACTTCACTGGGTATATATAAGGGTTTACAACAACTTTAACATGGCCAGTAGCCATGTTGGTACACATTGCTGTGCTTGCAGAGTGGTAAAGTTTATACAATCTGCTGTTTTTGGGAGGCAAAACCTTGTAAATGGGACCGCGCAGCAACTGTGTGTATTGCATGTGGTTGCAAGGCAGTGCGGCAGGCTTTCAGTGGTTAAAACAGGTATTCAGGAGCCAACATTTCCGAAAAATTATTAGGGCCAATTTTTTTGTGGTTGTGTCTGATGCCAGAAAATTGCGGCGTGCTTATCATGCCGCGGCGATGATGGGCGTGGCTTACATTATGCTAAATATTGGGTGTGGCTTGAAGGGGGTGTGGTAAAGAAGGCCTGTTTACATCTGCCTGTCCATAGCGATGCATGGACCTTCCCAGCAGGTCCTCCTGGAAAAGTGCATTCAGAGCCCCAACATACAGAAAGAGCCCTCCCAGTGCTGGAACTGTGCATGGCGGGGAAGGAGAGGAGGAAAGAAGAGACCATCACGTTCTAGATCAGACATTACAGGGCCGATGAGGATAGGGCCTGGGCAGATGGTTCTACTTACAACCTGAGAGATGAGGGGAGCACTGCAATGGAGAGTAGAATAGTCTGTGCTGGGACTCTGGCCACCTTACTGCTGTCATGTGCCAAGCATGAGAGGAAATAGAAAATACCGCAGGAATGGTACTGACTCTTATTGGACCGACCTTCCACTGATGTCACCGTTGGAGCCTGTATAATACAGGATGGCTGCATCCCCATCACCGCCCACTCACACAGAATAGGCAGTAAGGAGAAGAGATGTTCCACCTAGGGGATGTTCTATCAGACCTCCACCACACAGAGTCCGGCTAATGAAAGTTACTGCTGGGGAGGAGATTCGTCCCGATCTCTGACTGTCCACATAAGAAGCAATGTAATGTCTGCAGAGTTGTGGCGGCCGATGTCCGTGAACAGGTCTGATTTTCGGGACTTTGGCCGGTACAAGGACATGTCGGGACATGTGACCAAAATCCGTGAGTGTTGGCAACTATCCATATTGCCTTCGTTCCACATGTAAAATGTCTGTGAAAAGCAAAATACCATGGATCTCCTTGTACTGTTAACTCTACCGCACATGTAAACGAGGCCTACAAGTTTAGAATTGCTTAGGTCAGTCTGGCACTGTTCTGTCTCTTGAAATCAATGAACATATCAGCATTTTCCCGCAGCAAAGCAAATAATAAAAACGCTGGATGCTGCACTTAACACATGCGTTATCAGTTACCTCCCTTTAATGCATCAGGACCACAGGGTACATTAGCTTTTTAATTTTGAGAAGCCGTGTTCGAGGCTGAAAGGTGCTCGGCCAAGTTACTTTCTTCTTAACAGAGAAACAGTGAAGTGCCTTTTATGAGGTCTGTAAAGTGCGGAAAATGTCCATTAGGCATCGACGGGCGATGAAATACACAGACAGTACTACTCATCATGCCACAATAAAGCTTAATTCCGTCAGAAAAGAAGAAAAATACAATTTTATTTTTCAGCTCTTCCCTTTTTGAGGATTTTTTTTTTCATCCCCATAAATGAAAGCGGCGAGCACGTGGTACACTTATTCTTTTTTTATTAGCTGCTGCTTTTATATAATTTCACTTTCATTTGTGGAATGTACACAGACCTTGACATTTTCTGTTTCTATAGCCACAGCTATAAAGCTTCTCCTAATCCTTTATTGTGTTGTGCCTCCTACCGCCCCCTCCTACGACCCTCTCCATCGTTTTCAGCCATTGGCTTGGTGGCAAACACAACTGTATACAAGCACTTGTTGTCTTCATAGGAAGAAAAATACGATAATAGAAAACCTTCCTTTAAAATGATTGCAATGGAAGACGACCTTCCTTTAAAGCTGATAATTCGGCTTTGCGCGGTTGCTGGTGAGCTGAACGATGTGCCAGCTTCTCTCTTATGAAATTCATTGGCAAGATATACCCACACCACTTGTCTATATCATCCATGTTCTGCAGGCATTAAAAAGCTAGTTGTTGTCATCGAGTGCTTTTCGGTAACAAAGAAATTAAAGCTGGATGCCATGCAAACCACTTAATAAACAGAATAAAGTGGTATTAAATCCTTCTTTTCTAAATAAGAAATATAATTGACATACTGGTATCAAAATTTTTTTTTTTAAATCCAATAGAAACATTTTTTTCTCTTATGTCCTCTGACAGACGCAGCTCTCAATGTTTCTTCACGAATGGGTAATGCACCATCTGCAGGAGTAGACTAAGCAGTGAAAACTTTTCACTTGACATGCCTATAGGGGCTGTCCCTCATGACATTACCCCAGACACACTGTGCTCACTAATTAGTTTTGTAACGGAACCTCAGACCCACACTGTACTTGTGGTCTTCCGCCAGTATACGGCTTCCTCGCAGTCATGAACATAGATATCAAATCCCAGCCGCCATCATACAAAGCTAGCCTGACACTTAGCTTGTACTAGAATCACTCTTTATTGAACAAGAAACAGACTTGTTATACACTTGAAAAATATTTCAGTCACTACATGAACAATGACCCGAATATTTACCCAAAACATCACACAATGGTTAGATAATGAGGTACAGCTAACTCATGGCTAATTCTAATTAACATGCAAATTAAATCAGTACACTTAAGCCAGCCTGGAAGTCCAGACTGCCGGCACCAAAGCTAAAACAAGATACAATACACATAAACACATAGTAAGTCAGCATAATTCAATGATGTCTGGAAGACAGGTTTTTTTTAGCTGATGACATTAATATCTGTTACAAGTCTGACCACTGAAGCAGTTCAAACCATCAATTTATCTGTCACATAGTTTTTTCAGTCTCAGTGACGGTGAGTACCGTCACAAGTTTCTTGCTGCCTAGTTTAGGAGTAGGACCCAGGTTCCCTGCTGGGACTTCGGTCTCAATTTTTATTTTCTTTTGAGAAATGTTTGTTTATTTATCTTTACTCACTATCGCTAGCTAGTGTCAGGGGGAACCCGGTATAAAGCAGGAATGTCCACGGAACTAGACAGGGATCTGTCCAGCATTTCAAGTGGCACAGCAAGAAGAGCCACAGCCAGATACCGCAGAGGTCTCAGGTTCAGATCTGGATCCTGACAGGATGGCAATTCAGGTGTTTACACTGCTTACATTAAAAAATACACTTAACAGTGTAATAATAAATGCAGAACTGCCTAGAATTTTGTCTTTTCTATCAGCTTTAAAAACAGTTTTTAAAAAATACAGAAAACAAGCCACACTTGCAGAATCCTTTATGATGTACATTGCTTGTTTCAAAACCCTTCTTCTGCTTTGCAGATGATAGGAGTGGGGGCTGAGTGGCTGTCTTGCCTTCTGTTTTGATAACTGCTCTCAAAACACAATTACTTTTTAGACAGTTGATGCTGGCCGCGGTACAGCGTCCTTCTTATCATCACTTGCATACAGCTGGCTTGGCTCCACCCGCTTTTTCTTCTGTGTGGATCCTGGAAATTAGAGATGCCTCTTCCTCTCTTCTGTCTTTTGAATTCTCCAGAGCTGCAGTTAGAATGGTAAAATATTGCAGCATTTCCTGCTGCAATTCATCGTCACAAACACATACACAGCCCTAAGACCGCAGGAGCGTAAAGACCAAACCCACTAATAGATACAGAATTTACCTGTCTAAATACAATGGGGGGGGGTTTCAATAAGGGCTCTTTCACGTGGGCGGCTGGGGGGTGGTAAAAGCAGACGACTGAGCCACAGTTTTATTGCCTCTCGGCTACCCACCCAATAGCTACCATTACAGCCATTTACAGTGGGTACGGAAAGTATTCAGACCCCCTTAAATTTTTCACTCTTTGTTATATTGCAGCCATTTGCTAAAATCATTTAGGTTCATTCTTCTTCCTCATGAATGTACACATAGCACCCCATACTGACAGAAAAACACAGAATTGTTGACATTGTTGCAGATTTATTAAAAAAGAAAAACTGAAATATCACATGGTCCTAAGTATTCAGACCCTTTGCTCAGTATTTAGTAGAAGCCCCCTTTTGATCTAATACAGCCAGGAGTCTTTTTGGGAAAGATGCAACAAGTCTTTCACACCTGGATTTGGGGATCCTCTGCCATTCCTCCTTGCAGATCCTCTCCAGTTCTGTCAGGTTGGATGGTAAACGTTGGTGGACAGCCATTTTTAGGTCTCTCCAGAGATGCTCAATTGGGTTTAAGTCAGGGCTCTGGCTGGGCCATTCAAGAACAGTCACGGAGTTGTTGTGAAGCCAGGGTTCAAACACCTCTCAGTTTAGTTTTTACTTGTCATGTTAGGGTGATATTTCCTATCCTGAAGATGCAATAGGAAGTTAAAATATTAAAAAATAAATAAATAAAGGGAGTTCCTTTCAGACATTTATCACCAGAACTGGTGTTCCCATTGGAAGATCTGTAAGTAAGGCTGTAAACCTGCCCACAAGGACACAGCAATCAAAACTTGACAGGGGTTGTCATCTTCCTACTCTGTCTAAACGTTTTGGTTATACAGTGCCTTAAAAAAGTATTCATACCTCTTGAAATTTTCCACATTGTGTCATGTTACAACCAAAAACATAAATGTATTTTATTGGGATTTTATGTGATAGACCAACACAAAGTGACACATAATTGTGAAGTGGAGGGAAAATGATAAATGGTTTTCAATAGGGATGCACCGAAATGAAAATTTTGGACCGAAACCGAAACCGAAAATGCAGGATGCCATTGGCCGAAAACCGAAACCGAAACCGAAAATGACTTTCCCCAAAAAAAAATTAAAATAGATAGAAGAGGGGCATACACCAAAAAACAGGCAGCAACGTACACCTGTCGCTGCCACCCTGTCACAGTATATGTACTGTGACAGGTTGGCAAGAGGTTCATTTAATTACCAATGGTATTTGTATTATGCAGCATGAGGGGGTTAATGTATTGTCACTGATGCATTAGTGACCGACCAGTGGCAGGTAATTAACCCTTTTGTGCTGCATTAGTGCAACCAGTATCAGTGTTAATTAACACTGGTTGCACTGATACTGGTTGCACTAATGCAGCACAAAGGGGTTAATTACCTGCCACTGGTCGGTCACTAATGCATCAGTGACAATACATTAACCCCCTCATGCTGCATAATTAATACAAATACCAATGGTAAGCTGCCTCAGCTATCACCCCCCCCCCTCCCCCCTCCCCCCTCCTCTCTCAGCCTCAGCGTCAGCGTCCCTCTCCAACTCACTCAGCTCCTCCGGTCACTGTGTCCATTATTCAAATGTCCCGCCTCTGGCCGGCCGCCCGCCTCCCGGTGATGTCACTACTACTACGATCTGTCCATGAATGAACTGACACACCGGGCGGGCGAGCGGCCTCTAATAGCTGTCACTATGAGCCGTTCACTTCTCTTCAATTCCCTGACAGTCCGAACGGCCGCTAATACATAGTACTATGTGATCCTTCCTGTCAGCTCAGCGGGACTATGACTATGTGTGAATGAGATCTGATCTGACCTGACACCGGGCGGGGGGGCGGGTTGGAGCGGCCGCTATTAGCTGTAACTATGCAAGCGCTTCACTTCCTTGTCAGGCATGTATCTCCGCTGACAAGGAAGTGAAAGGCTCACATAGTTACAGCTAATAGCGGCCGCTCCAACCCGCCCCCCCGCCCGGTGTCAGGTCAGATCAGATCTCATTCACACATAGTCATAGTCCCGCTGAGCTGACAGGAAGAATCACATAGTACTATGTATTAGCGGCCGCTCGCCCCGCCCTCCTGCCTGGTATGTCCATTCACTAATGCAGAGATCCTAGTAACAGGGACGTCATTGAGAGGCGGGCGGCCGGCCAGAGGCGGGACTTTTAAAACCTGCCCTGCGCTGCGCTGCGCCCTCCTCCTTCCTCACGGCGGCCATATTAATTTCGGCACCGTTAACCCATTATCGGCCGAAATGAGAGAGGCTCATTTTCGGCCGATAATTTCGGTGGCCGAAATTTCGGTGCATCCCTAGTTTTCAACATTTTTTACAAATAAATATGTGAAAAGTGTGGTGTACAATTGTATTCATCCCCCTGAGTCAATACTTTGTAGAACCACCTTTCGCTGCAATTACAGCTACAAGTCTTTTTGGGGAGGTCTCTACCAGCTTTGCACATCTAGAGACATATTTCCCCATTCTTCTTTGCAAAATACAAACCCAATTCCAAAAAAGTTGGGACACTGTACAAATTATGAATAAAAACAGAATGCAATGATGTGGAAGTTTCAAATTTCAATATTTTATTCAGAATTCAACATAGATGACATATCAAATGTTTAAACTGAGAAAATGTATAATTTTAAGGGAAAAATATGTTGATTTTAAATTTCATGGCATCAACACATCTCAAAAAAGTTGGGACAAGGCCATGTTTACCACTGTGTGGCACCCCCTCTTCTTTTTATAACAGTCTGCAAACATCTGGGGACTGAGGAGACAAGTTGCTCAAGTTTAGGAATAGGAATGTTGTCCCATTCTTGTCTAATACAGGCTTCTAGTTGCTCAACTACCTTAGGTCTTCTTTGTTACATCTTCCTCTTTATGATGCGCCAAATGTTTTCTATGGGTGAAAGATCTGGACTGCAGGCTGGCCATTTCAGTACCCGGATCCTTTTTCTACACAGCCATGATGATGTAATTGATGCAGTATGTGGTCTGGCATTGTCATGTTGGAAAACGCAAGGTCTTCCCTGAAAGAGACGACATCTGGATGGGAGCATATGTTGTTCTATAACTTGTATATATTTTTCAGCATTGATGGTGCCTTTCCAGATGTGTAAGCTGCCCATGCCACACGCACTCATGCAACCCCATACCATCAGAGATGCAGGCTTCTGAACTGAGCGCTGATAACAACATGGGTTGTCCTTGTCCTCTTTAGTCCGGATGACATGGCGTCCCAGTTTTTCAAAAAGAACCTCAAATTTTGATTCGTCTGACCACAAAACAGTTTTCCACTTTGCCACAGACCATTTTAAATGAGCCTTGGCCCAGAGAAAACGCCTGTGCTTCTGGATCATGTTTAGATATGGCTTCTTTTTTGGCCTATCGAGTTTTAGATGGCAACGACAAATGGCACGGTGGATTTTGTTCACCGACAATGTTTTCTGGAAGTATTCCTGAGCCCATGTTGTGATTTCCATTACAGTAGCATTCCTGTATGTGATGCAGTGCCGTCTAAGGGCCCGAAGATTACGGGCATCCAGTATGGTTTTCCGACCATGACCCTTACGCACAGAGATTGTTTCATATTCTCTGAATCTTTGTATGATATTATGTACTGTAGATGATGATAACTCCAAACTCTTTCAAATTTTTCTCTGAGAAACTCCTTTCTGATATTGCTCCACTATTTTTCGCAGGAGCATTGGGGGAATTGGTGATCCTCTGCCCATCTTGACTTCTGAGGGACACTGCCACTCTGAGAGGCTCTTTTTATACCCAATCATGTTGCCAATTGACCTAATAAGTTGCAAATTGGTCCTCCAGCTGTTCCTTATATGTACATTTAACTTTTCCGGCCTCTTATTGCTACCTGTCCCAACTTTTTTGGAATGTGTAGCTCTCATGAAATCCAAAATGAGCCAATATTTGGCATGACATTTCAAAATGTCTCACTTTCAACATTTGATATGTTGTCTATATTATATTGTGAATAAAAAATAAAAGTTTATGAGATTTGTAAATTAGTCCATTCCTTTATTTACTCACAATTTGTACAGTGTCCCAACTTTTTTGGATTTGGGTTTGTAGTTAAAGCTATGTCAGATTGGATGGAGAGCGTCTGTGAACAGCAATTTTCAAGTCTTGCCACAGATTCTCAATTGGTTTTAGTTCTGAAAGTTGACTGAGCCATTCTAACACATGAAAATGCTTTGATGTAAACCATTCCATTGTAGCTCTGGCTGTATGTTTAGGGTCGTTGTCCTGCTGGAAGGTAAACCTCTGCCCCAGTCTCAAGTCTTTTACAGACTCAAACAGGTTTTCTTCTAAGATTGCCCTGAATTTGGCTCCATCCATATTCCCATCACCTCTGACCAGCTTCCCTGTCCCTGCTGAAGAAAAGCATCCCCACAACATGATGCTGCCACCACCATGTTTCATGGCGGGGATGGTGTGTTCAGGGTGATGTGCAGTGTTAGTTTACCGCCACACATAGCGGTTTGCTTTTAGGCCAAAAAGTAAAATTTTGTTCTCATCTGACCAGAGCACCTTCTTCCACATGTTTGCTGTGTCCCCCACATAGCTTCTCGCAAACCACAAATGGGACTTTTAATGGCTTTATTTCAACAATGGCTTTCTTCTTGCCACTCTTCCATAAAGGGCAGATTTGTGGAGCGAACGACTAATACTGGTCCTGTGGACAGATTCTCCCACCTGAGCTGTGGATCTCTGCAGCTCCTCCAGAGTTGCTTTGGGCCTCTTAGCTGCTTCTCTGATTAATGCTCTCTGAAGTGAGTAGCCTCATGATATATAGAGATGAAACAAATCCTCCTACATAAGTTGTACCTGTTTATCTTCATAGATGTGAACCTAGGGTAAAAGCCTCTACAAACACAAATTTCAGAAAATCAGTATTTACATAAAGACTTCTTCAGGGTGTAAATAGAGCAGCCAAGACATCCTCCTTCCCTCCACTTAACAATGTTCAGGACTATTGACAGGTGACTCAGTCTCTTCTCTACAGCCTCCTAAAATACACAGATGTTCCTCAGCTCCAGCAGAGAGGGGTTGGGGATCTGATGTCACACATTGCACAGCATAGAGAAGGGAGCTGAGTGTAATCTGAGACCTTAGTGGAGGCAGTGCTGGGACTTGTTCATCCAGCTCCCAGGGCAAAGATACCAAACTGCCCCCCCTTCCGTTAGGGTTAGGGTCAGGGTGCCCCCATCCCTGCAATAAACCATTGCGCCCAGGACAGGGCTCCCTCTTGCCCACCCCTTATCCTGACCCTGAGTGTAGGGAATGGACACCCCCCTCCACACCTCTACAGAGTATCACAGGGAAACATGCACTGCTGAAGTTGTCAGTCACCTGATGTGTGCTAGAGGGGGATGAGCCGTCCCCCAGGATTCTGTGGTGTTCCATAGAAAGCCAGAAGTATCATCAAATAGCAGAAGAATGATAGAGCAGACAGAAATCATGCTAGGTGCTTTGGATTAAGGCATGCACAAACTATAGAGCAGGGTCTCTCAACCAGGGTTCCGCAAAACCCTAATGTTTCTCCAAGGGTTGCTAGGGGTTCCTTAAGAAATGACCAATGTTTGCCTCTCAGATAAGTTTCCTTTTGACACCAGTTATCTTTTTAGCTATCTGAAAGGGGGAAAATTCTTCCCAATGACCACAGTTGTAAGGCGCATTCTTCCCACTGACCATCACACTAATGTGTTAGGAGTTGTAGATCTAGTCATTTTTAGCAGGGGTTCCCTGAAACCGGAATTTTTTTTTGAAGGTTCCTCTGTGTTGAAAAGGTTGAGAAAGCCTGCTATAGAGATATGCTCTGTTCATTTTTCATTTCAGAAATTTAGGCCAGCCCTTTTATCTGATACAGAAGACTAAATTATTTATAAAAAAAAAAAAAGCATCTGGTATAAGAATTATTTTTATTTTTGATTTCATTCTTCTGTAAGGCAAAACTTCTGAATTTATTCTGTCTGTCTGCTTTCATTGCAAAGAATAGGCAATCCTCAGCTGTAAATAATCATTAAATTTTGTATACATAGAAGAAATGCATTTACTGGCGGAAAAGAGGAAAGCCGTTTCCTCTTTAGGAAGTTCATCCATCCTGCAATTGGGGGCTTTTAATGTATTTGGATTACAATATATGAAGACATTTGCTCATTTCCTATCTGTGGATGGAGCGAGCCATTATCACCATTACTGACGCTTAGTGTTGAATAGGGAAGGGAGATATGAAGATATTGAGATTGGACAAGTTGCTTCTAATGTACATATTTGAACTAGAACTAGACGAGGGTGCGCTTCCCTACGCACCAAAAGTCCACTTATCGAAAACTTAACAGAGTTGTAAAGGCAGAAGGTTTTCCATCATAATGCATTCTATGCATTAAAATAAAAAGCCTTCTGTGTGTAGCTGCCGCCCCAGCACCCCCCGATACTTACCTGAGCCCCATCTCTATCCAGCGATGTCCACGAGTCCTTCCACCATCTGGGACCCTCCCTCCTGATTGGCTGAGACACAGCAGCGGCGCCATTGGCACCTGCTGCTGTCAATCAAAGTCAGTTAGCCAATCAGGAGAGAGATGGGGTGGGTCAGAACGGCAGCTCTGTGTCTGAATGGACACACGGAGCTGCAGCTTGGCTCAGGTGCCCCTGTAGCAAGCTGCTTGCTGTGGGGGCACCCAACAGAAGGGAGGAGCCAGGCGCACCAAAAAGGGACCAGAGAAGAGGAAGATTTGGGCTGCTCTGTGCAAAACCACTGCATAAAGCAGGTAAATATAATCTATTTATTAAAAAAAAAAAAAAAAAAAAAACACAAGACTTTACAATCACTTTAACCTTTCTTATAAATCGTAAAAGGTATGTAAATGACCATAACAGGTATTATCCCTATAGGGTGAGGTCAATGCCACTATATATGAACTGACGTTCTAGGTCTATGTGGTAATATTTACATCTACCAAGTTATAGCAGAGCTCCACACAAAAGGGGAAGCTCGGCTTGTCTGCTGCTGGGAGCGGGTACCTCAGCCAGAAGTTCAGCCCCCCTCCCCTTTTCTTTGCAGCCAACCCATTCACAGAGCACAATGTGATTCGCGCATACACAGTACGGAACGGTTTCCCCTAGTGAAGATGCTGGTGGCAGCACCGGATAGCCAATTGAAAAAATTGGCTTGGGTGAGGACACTGCTGGATTCCTGGACAGGTAAGTGTCCTAATATTAAAAGTCAGCAGCTACAGTATTTGTAGCTGCTGACTTTTAATATTTTCTGAAGGAGCATGGAGCTCCTCTTTAATTGTTGAAACTTATGATATACACTTATGGACAATCTGAGGGTTATTATATCCTCTTACAAGTCTCCAGGCTGTTTAGAGGAAAAGTAAACTCCAGGTCTACTCGCCAACACCAGCCGGTATAAAGAGATGGGGGTATGTCTATATTTCCTTCTATCTATTAGGCACATATAAAAATGAGATGAACAAGGAAAAGAGAAAGTATACTAGTAAATACTGTCTTACTGAAGATATGAGCTCTGTCTTCTGCCCTATGAAAATATCTATCTCTCAGATATGTAATACAGGTACACCTATCCATGTGGGTACAAACCACCTCTAATGGACGAGCCCCATATATTACCATATCCCGAAAAAATCTTCTCTAATAAGCAAGACTGCATTGACACAAGGCATATCTCACCCCACAAAAATGAAAAGGAAGGTGGAGGGGGGGGGGGGGGACATGTCAGGACAAAAATTAAATTATGTCAACCTACATGGAAATAAAGTCAGACAGTGCTCCAAAAATAACCCAAACCTAACAGGTTTCACTCTTCAAATAGAGCTTCGTCAGAGGTAAGAAAGTCAATGAAAATGAGCAACCAAGAGTAGCTGTCACATTGGGGTTGATTTACTTAAACTGGAGAGTGCAAAATCTGGTGCAACTCTGCAAAGAAACCAATCAGCTTCCAGATGTTATTGTCAAAGCTTAATTGAACAAGCTGAAAATGGAAGCGAATTGGCTACCATGCACAGTTGCACCAGATATTGCACCACCCAATTTTAGTAAATCAACCCCATGTTGACATGTTTTTTTTATTTTTTGTTTGTTTTTTTTTTTCAGTTTTTTTTTTTTTTCTATATACACTTTATTACCAAAAGTATTGGGTTGCCTACCATTACATACATATGATCTTTAATGGCATCCCAGTCGTAGTCCGTAGGGTTCAATATTGTGTTGGCCCACCCTTTGCAGCTATAACAGCTTCAACTCTTCAGAGAAGGCTGACCATTCTTTTAGGAGTGTGTCTATGGGAATGGTTGACCATTCTTCCAGAAGCGCATTAGTGAGGTCAGGCACAGATGTGGACAAGAAGGCCTGGCTCGCAGTCTCCACTCTAATTCATCCCAAAGCTGTTCTATCGGGTTGAGATCAGGACTCCACCGCAAACTCACTCACCTATGTCTTTATGGTCTTTATGGACTTTGCTTTGTACACTGGTGTGCAGTCATGTTGGAACAGAAAGGGGCCATCCCAATACTGTTCCCACAAAGTTTGGAGCATGAAATTGTCCAAAATGTCTTGGTATGCTGACACCTTAAGAGTTCCCTTCACTGGAACTAAGGGGCAAGGCCCAACCCCTGAAAAACAACCCCACACTGTAATCCCCCTCCACCAAATTATTTGGACCAGTACACAAAGCAAGGTCCATAAAGACATGGATGAGTGAATTTGGGGTGGAGGAACATGACTGTCCTGACCTCAACCCAATAGAACACATTTGGGATTAATTATAGAGGACACTGAAAGCCAGGCCTTTTCATCCAACATCAGCGCCTGACGTCACAAACGCGCTTCTGGAAGAAGGTTCAAACATTCCCATAGATTCAAACATTCCCGTGGACAGCCTTCCCAGAAGAGTTGAAGCTGTTATAGCTGCAAAGCGTGGGCCATCTCAATATTGAACCCTACGGACTAAGACTGGGATGCCATTAAAGTTCATGTGAGTGTAAAGGCAGGTGTCCCAATACTTTTGACAATAAAGTGTATGTATATATACAGTACGTGATTCTGCGCACAGCTGCCGTCCTGTAGCAGTAAAAGTGCTATAGGGCGGTCAGCAAGTGGTTAATAAGACACACGGCCACTCAGTGCCGGTTCACACTATAGCGTGTGCGGCGATCCCATGTAATATCGGAGCGCACTGCTCCTTCATTACATGCGATCGGATGTGCAGTGCGAATTCAGCCATACACTTTGTATAGCTAAATTCGCACTGCACCCGCACAAAAGACGCACAGGACCCTTTTTTTCAGCCGCATCAGGATCGGATCGCACAGTGGTTCACACTTGTGCGATCTGATCCTGTGCGAACTGTCAGATCGCACTGCGATATGCGATCAAACTGGGGGTGTCGTTAAGATTTCATTGACACCCCCTGCATATGGCAGTGTGAACTGCCAGATGTGCGTTTGCGATGTGGGAACAGGCTGCGAATTCGCTGCCTTCACACATCGCATAAGTGTGACCCGGCACTCAATGAAATTAAAAGAGAAGCAGTTTTTTTTATCTTTAAGTTACGTGGGGGGTTCTTTACTGTCAGAGCGCTAAGGATGGGGGAACACCCTTCCACAGTTGTTGGTGTGAATAGGATGGTTTCAAAAAACTAAAAAACTGTCTTAGCGAACGCAGTATACAGGGATATAGGAAATGGTATTGACATAAACGCACACATCTACACAGATTGAACTTGATGGATTGGTGTCTTTATTGAACCTTACCAACTATGTAACTATGAAATGATTGCAACCATTAGATGAGCATGAGGAGCCACACAACCAGCCCTTGTAGAAGGAGGTAAGCAGTGGTGACTACCATATTTTTAAGTAGCTCTCTCCCCTTTTAAACCTTCGCCAGGTGCTTTTTCTTTTTTTTTTTTGAAGTGCAAAACCTATGGTGTTAATTTACTAAAGGAAAATAGGCTGTTCTCTTTGCAAGCACATTTCCCTTAGCTTAGTGAATAAGGTGAAGCCCTGCTACTATGCAGTCATGTGAAAGGCTCAGAAGGCTGCTGTTTGACATTCACACCCGCTTCCAGCTACAGATCTGTATATGAAACACGGTTTTAGTAAATTTGACGCAGCAAATAAAAATGAAAGCTTTCATTTACTAATACAGATTTAACAACAGCACAGAAATGACTATGTGGAAATTGAAAAGAGTTTTGCTTTAATCATGCAGCTGCTGTCCTTGGGATGGAATGATATGATAATGCGATCTCCTGTCTCTGGAGCTGGGAGAAATTAGGCTTCCCATTCCTTTCCCTCCTGTAGAGATATCATTATCCTGCGAGAGGAGGGTCGCACTGAGATTGCCTCATGGTCATCGAAAATGCTTAATTGAAAATACATGTGGTGCTCCCCAGACCCTCTGAAGTATTATCCCGTTCACATGCAAAGAGGCTGAGCATATTACATTATAGTTGCAGATACAAGTTATGTCTGCAGAATCAGAATTACGCATCCCAGGGATTTTTAAACAGTTAATTAACTTCCAGAACTGGACATACTATTGGGCTCTTGTAGGCACTGTGCTAAGGACCCCTAATTTTTTAGGGCATTTGAAGGAGGGAATATATGTAAAGCAAAACAAATGATTAAAATTAAACCTGAACTTCAGGCAAACAGCTAAATACACAGATGTTATACATACGCTATATTACTTTATACTCCCATGAACTTTGATGGCATCCCAGTCTTAGTCCGTAGGGTTCAATATTCAGTTGGCCCACCCTTTGCAGCTATAACAGCTTCAACTCTTCTGGGAAGGCTGTCCACAAGATTTAGGAGTGTGTCTATGGGAATGTTTGACCATTCTTCCAGAAGCGCACTTGTGAGGTCAAGCACTAATGTTGGACATAAGCAGGGCCAGCGCTACCGCTAGGCAGACTAGGCAGCCGCCTAGGGCGCACTGCTGCCTAGGGCGCAACCACGGCCGCTGGCTTACCTACTCTCCACTGGGAGGAGAGGGCGCCTGGAGCTGCTCAGTGTGTCTTTTCCTCTACGATCGGCCCTGTCTGTGGCGGCGCGGCAGCAATGAGCAGCACTCTCGGGGTGTAGGAGCCTGGGCATTCATCGCTACTACACAGCGCGGTGATCATCGAATAGACAGATAGGTCAGCCAAGGGCAGATAGGTCTGAGCCAGGGACTTGGTAGAAGAGCTCCACAGCGGCCGCCTCCTCCCTGACCTCGCCCCCTGACCCCGCCCCCTAAAGAGGCGAGAAGCAGCGGGAGCAGCGTACCCCATGCTTCCAGAGCATGGACGGCTCCAACTTCCTCTTCTTCCAGACCCGGAGGACAGGCTGATTGGGGGCACAGAGCTGTAACAGAGGACAGGCGGGAGGCGCGCGCAGGCTGCTGCGGGATTCAGTGGAACTGCCTGGACGCCGACGAATCAAAGAGGATCAAACAGCCAGACTGACATCATGACACGGAAGGTGAAGGTACCGTACCGTCCATCATCATCCACAGACCTGGCCAGCACATCTTCAGACAGACTGGGACAATGTAACACAGGAGGGACTTCAGATAGGGACAGGGCTAGCCGGGCTAGGGGTCTCTCTCATCACCCACCTCACTCCCTTTTCTCTCTCTCAGCCCTCCTCTCCCCCCCCTCCTTCTCCCCCCCTCCTTTTTCTCTCCCCCCCTCCTCCTTCTCTCCCCTCCTCCTTCTCTCCCTCCTCCTCTCCCCCCCTCCTCCTTCTCTCCCCCCCTCCTCTCCCCCCCGCTTCCTTCTCTTCCCCCCCTCCTCCTTCTCTCCCCCCTCCTCTCCCCCCTCCTCCTTCTCTCCCCCTCTCCTCCTTCTCTCCCCCCCTCCTTCTCTCCCCCTTCTCCTTCCCCCTCCTCCTTCCCCCTCCTCCTTCTCCTTCCCCCTCCTCCTTCCCCCTCCTCCTTCTCTCCCCTTCTCCTCCTTCTCTCCCCCCTCCTCCTCCTTCTCTCCCCCCTCCTCCTCCACCTCTCCCCCTCCTCCTCCATCTCTCCCCCCTCCTCTCCCCCCTCCTCCTTCTCTCCCCCTCCTCCTTCTCTCCCCCTCCTCCTTCTCTCCCCCTCCTCCTTCTCTCCCCCTCCTCCTTCTCCCCCCCTCCTCCTTCTCTCCCCCCCTCCTCCTTCTCCCCCCCTCCTCTTCCTCCTCTCCCCCCCTCCTCTTCCTCCTCTCCCCCCCTCTTCCTCCTCTCCCCCCCTCCTCTTCCTCCTCTCCCCCCCCTCCTCTTCCCCCCCCCTCCTCTTCCTCCTCTTCCCCCCCCCCCTCCTCTTCCTCCTCTTCCCCCCCCTCCTCTTCCCCCCCTCCTCTTCCTCCTCTCCCCCCTCCTCTTCCCCCCTCCTCTTCCCCCCCCTCCTCCTCCTCCCTTCCTCCTCCTCTTCCCCCCCTTCCTCCTCCTCTCCCCCCCTCCTCCTCTTCTTCCTCCTCTCCCCCTTCCTCCTCCTCTTCCTCCTCTCCCCCTTCCTCCTCCTCTTCCTCCCTCCTCTTCTCCCCCCCTCCTCCTCTTCCCCCCCTCCTCCTCCTCTGCCCCCCCTCTGCCGCCCAAAGCTGAAGAAATAAGTGGAATGGCGCTGCAAAAATCTCCATCCCCGCCACCTCTACCATATCCATGGGCATGGTGAAGGGGGTGGAGTCAGGGGCGGGGCCAATGGGGCGGCAAAATAAGGTTTCGCCTAGGGTGTCAAAAATTCTTGCACCGGCCCTGGACATAAGACCTGACTTGCAGTCTGGATAGGCAGAAAGCAATATAGATTTCCCTGCTGAGCCAAAAGCTATACTCTCTCACTAGCACCTACCTAGGAGGGTGCTACTTTCAATATAGCCCTAGTACTGAAAACATTGGAGACCCCCTGTTGTACTGAAACGAGAAACAGCAGACTGATGAATTCATCTCTCAGTCAACTTGCTTTATTTTTCTAAGATCATGTTCTTATTCGCACATATGCAATGTAGCACAACTGACTGGCTCCTTGTGCTGCTTCACCCACTTTCAAAACTCACTGCAAAAGAGAGTAAGCAAGTCAGGTACTTACATTGCTTAGATTAGAAAGTGATGTATTATTGAATAAAATATTGAAATAATTGATGTATTATATATTTATTTTATATCTGCCTGAAGTTTATTTGCAGTGTAACTTTGAAATATTTTTTTACTTTGCTTACAGATCTGATTTTGTTTACAGGTCTGTGTGTGCTCACAAAAATTGTTAGTAACAGTTCTCAGGAGGGATTGGAGTTGGACAGTTTGAAATACGTAGGTGTTAATTTACTAAAGGCAAATAGGCTGTGCACTCTTGGAAGGTCAGTTGTGCTATATAAGGGCATTTGCTCCAGAGCTTAGTAAATGAGGTGAAGCTGCACTGGACACCCAATTAAATGCACAGAAAATTAAAAAAAAAAAAAGTATTTTCTCTTTCATTAATTGATGGACACAGCTCCTGTCATTCTTGACCATTGGGTTATGCTGCCCCTACAGGAGTAGGGCACTAAGCAGAAAAAATTCTGGCTACAACCATGAGAAGTCCATGGGGGTATACTCCATCTCCCTGCTATATTCACTCAGTTTTTTTCTGCCTAGTCTTGAGTAAGGACCTAGTTCCTTGCTGGGATCATTTGTCCTGGCAAAATTTGTTTAGAAAATGTTTTCCTCCTGGATTTTTCCTGTGAGATCTACTACCAACTGCCAAACTGGGTGAAGGGCTGGATAATCTAGATCCAATGGTCACCCCAGTCTGGCCAGCGAGCGTGCGCAGGCCTCCGCTCTGCGCTAGTTTGGCTGTTACATAGCCCCACTGGACGGGGGCTTACCCTAAGAGTTAAATGTTTCGCGAGTCGCAGTGTTCCTCCTGTTCGAAAGCCCTCCATTTTGATGGAGAGAAGGATCTATATGGTGAGTAGCTGTCCCCCCCTCTACCCCTGGAGGGTTTTGGGGTGGACGAGGGCCTCTCCCTAGGGACTGTCGGACCCCCAGGTTCCCATCCTTGCCTAAGGCACCCCTGCCTTGTCAAGTCCCTCATCCTGTACCCCCCCCCCCCCTTCACATATGCTGGGGATGTATTTTTTTTGAGTGGTCTGGCCACCTTCCTGGGTTGGGGGCAGGGCGCTAATGGCAATGGGGGCCGGGGCAGTGCGCCGTCGGAGGCCAAACGATTGATTGTTCGGGGGGGGGGGGGGTTGTACCTGGTGGGGGCTCTTGCCAGGGCCCCCCATCCTGCCTGAATCTGCCCTGAGGCTTGGTCCCCCCATTCTGGGTTCCTGTATGCCTCATGGTGCTGTGTGGGGCCAACATTTTGTCATAGCCTGTGTGTTTTTATACACGGCGGTATGGTTTGTGCAGTCCGGTGGCCATTTTCTTTTGGTTTACCATTGCAAGTAGCGACGGCAATGACAGTGAAGCCCTGTGGGTGGCTATTTCGGCAGTGGGAGCCCCTCCTTATCCCCTGGTGCTGACTCCTGGATCATTTAGCTTCCTGATCGCGCCACGTGTAGTACAGAATTTTCTGGTGCTTGCAGGTGCCTGTGTCGGCCGGTGGTGAGTCTGGTGGGGTCCTCTCCCTCTCTACTGAAGATCGCTCTGTGCGTTGTGCTTGGCGACCAGGTGGTGCTGCCAGGGCAGTGGGGGTTGTCCCTTAGCAGTGTGTTACGCTTTTTGTGGGGCCCCCCTGGTGACCCATGGAGCACGTTTCCCCACCTGATCCCCTCTCTAAAGCTGCGGGGCCCTCCGGTCCCAACCATCCATCCATGCACGAATGTTGGTCCTGGAGTACCTTTTGTTTGGGTGGAGCCGGCTTGCGGGCGACGGGCTAGCAAAAGCTTCCCCTGCTTCATCTGTCTCAACAGATCCTGAATCTGATTTGGCCGCCGTGGACGTGGGTCATCCTGCTGGGTCTGCAACCACGCCCCTGGAATCCTCTGATAGTGAGGATGATTCCTCCACGTCTGCGACCGTGCACAAAAAGGCGCTGGTAGATACACTGATTGTATCTGTGCGTGAGACCCTAAAGATAAAGGACACAGCTGAAGCTGTGATGGAGGCACAGGTACCCTTTGGCACTCACAAGCCATCCAGAGCGGTAAAGGTCTTTTCTTTCCCCGCCATTTTTGACAGAATTGTCGCTAAAGAGTGGGGACAACCAGAGCATCCCCGTGGGGTTCCAGTGCTTTACTAGGCGTTACCCCTATGAGGATAGGAGAAGATAAAAAAGTTGGAATCGGTGCTACCTGGTATTATAGATATGCTAAAAAGCTAAAAAACAGTCTTGTTGTAAAGCATATAGATAGCGAATCAAATGTGTAATAAATTAGTGCAGAATAAAGTGCAAAGTGCAAACACTGGCAGAGACGATATTTGAGTTATGTAAGCCCTGAAAAATGCTTAAAGTGCTGTGAAAATTATAAAACTGATAACACAAAGTGCAGCATATAATTTATTGTGAGATACAAAGTGCAGCATATAATTTATTGTGAGATACAAAGAAATATATCCATACAAAATTGTGCACTAAAAACTTAATAATCTGAGTGGTAATACAATAAAATAAATAAAATAAAATGGCGCCACTAAGTGTGGTGATAAAAGGGGGGAGAGAGAAAGCCCCCTCTATACAAAGAAATTGTGCTGGACTGATGTCCGTGATAGGTGAAATATACTGGAGGTGAGTATAGAGGGACAAAGGTGCCTGTACCGCTCCAGTAGATGTCCAATGACGAAACGTACGTAGGGCGGTACTCTACGTCTAACGTCACTTCCGGTCTGCAGTCTGCCAGCCACAGGAATGCGGAAACACCTCGGCGTTGCAATTTACCCACTGAAACAATCAGCCTGAATCGTGAGTGAATACTACTTGGCTATATGTTTTTTGACAGTATATACTACACTATGGGGATCTTTCTGTGTTTGAGCACCTAGATGGGATCTGCCTATCCGTGAGGATTCTCTGGACCCTGGCTCAACACTCACAGTTTGGACCCCATCCACCCCTAACTTGGAATCCTATCCACTTTTATACCATTCATTGTTATCCTAAGGTGGATAAAAAAGGGTGAGTGCTACATCTAGTGGACACTACAGGTACAGGCACCTGTGTCCCTCTATACTCACCTCCAGTATATTACACCTATCACGGACATCAGTCCAGCACAATTTCTTTGTATAGAGGGGGCTTTCTCACCACACTTAGTGGCACCGTTTTATTTAATTTATTTTATTGTATTACCACTCAGATTATTAAGTTTTTAGTGCACAATTTTGTATGGATATATTTCTTTGTATCTCATAGAAATTATATGTTGCACTTTGTGTTATCAGTTTTATAATTTTCACAGCACTTTAAGCTTTTCTCAGGGCTTACATAACTCAGCCCAAATATCGTCTCTGCCAGTGTTTGCACTTTGCACTTTATTCTGCACTAATTTATTACACATTTGATTCGCTATCTATATGCTTTACAACAAGACTGTTTTGTAGCTTTTTGGCATATCTATAATACCAGGTAGCGCCAATTCCAACCTTTTTATCTTCTATACATTGTTGGCTCCTAATTTCTTAGGGGCAGCTTTAACACCTGTTTATTTGCCTTCACCACTCCATAGCGCTGGTCACCCCCCCATTTACACTTATTACCCCTATGAGGCGTCCCTTATTAAGAAGTGAACTGTTCCACGGGTGGTGGACCCTCCGGTTTCCAGATTAAACAAGGCAACCATGATTCCGGTGGAATAGTCTCATGCCTATAAAGATCCAGCTGACCGAAAGGCAGAGGCTGTGGCCTGCATTATGTACACATTAGCGGGTTCGGCAATGAGACCGGTATTCACCATTGCCCTAGTGTTGCGAACTCTGACCGAGTGGGCTAAGCTCCTACGCCGTGACTTGGAGGGTGCACAACTCCCCCCTGCCTTTGCTGAGCTGACAGACCAGCTGGTCCCCTGATGGCTCGCCTCTCTGTTTTGGCGGTGGTCCTTCGGCATGTCTTTTGGCTTAAATGCTGTTCTGCAGACCAGACTTCTAAGAAGGCCTTGACTAATATTCCCTTTCAAGGAAATCATCTGTTTGGAGCTACCCTGGATGACATCATTAAAGGTCTCACAGGGGGAAAGCTTACCTTTCTTCCACAGGCGACTAAGGGTAAGGAACCTCGTTGTAGACGTACACCTTCCTTCTCGGCTCATAAGAAGTTTTTTTGTCCTCTCAGGGTGGACTGACAAGGGCTCGAAGCCTTTCTGGGCCTCCTCTGGCGGCTCCAAAGGAACCTGGTCTGGAAAGCCGAGAGCGGTTTCTCCAGACTTGCGGACAAGGCTCCTTCAGCATGATGGTGCGCCCTCACCCATATCCTGGGTGGGGGGGGGACATCTTCGCTGGTTTCCGAACCCGTGGACTTCCCTGGTGCAAAACATGTGGGTCCGCAAAGTTATTCGGTCCAGTTACAAAATCGAGTTTCGCATCAAGGTTTTTTCATTCCAACCTGCGCCTGCCCACAGACCGGTTACAGGGTCTGTTTGGGGCTGTACAAGACCTGTTTCTTCAAGGGGTGATTGTCCTTGTCCTGACTTTGGAACGTTTTCAGGGTTTTTACTCAAACCTGTTCACAGTCCCCAGGAAGGAAGGCAAAGTGCACCAAATCATGGACCTCAAGGCGCTCAACTGCTTTGTGCGGATACAGAAGTTCAGAATGGAGTCCATTAGAACGGTTATTGGCATCCCTGCATTAGGGTGATTTACTTTGCTCTGTCAACAACAAGGATGCTTACTTTCACATTCCAATATGTTCCAGTCATCAGCATTTTCTCCGCTTTGCTGTGGGAGAGGAGCATTATCAGTTTGTGGCATTACCCTTAGGTCTCGTCCCCACTCCTCAGGTCTTCACAAAAGTGTTGGCTCCGGGACTAGCTTTGCTACACCAACAGGGATCACGGTACTGGGCTACTTGGATGATCTCTTTCTGTGAGCGAAGTCTCCAGCTGCTCTGGTGGAGAACCTGGATATCACAATACGTACTCTGTGGGAGTTCGGCTGGATTCTGAATTTTCAGAAGTCTGCCCTGGTTCTGTTCACAAAGCTGGACTATTTGGGGCTGACTCTGGACTCGGCCTTAGTCATAGTGCTCCTTTCTCTGGACAAACTCCAGAAATTGCAGGCTGCAATTCGCCTCCTGCTGTTCAACAAATGGTCTTCCCTCTCGACTTGTATGAGGGTGCTGGGCCTGATGTTTGCAAAGTTCTATACGAGGTCACTGCAAAAGAAGATTCTGACCAAATGGGACAAGACTCCGCAGTCTCTGGACAATCAGATCCGACTGAGTTGGGGAACAAAGGAGTCCCTGATATGGTGGCTTCGCTGTCCGGCGCTTCAGCTGGGAAGGTATCGGCCTTGACGGTCTTTTTCCAACAATATTTGGCCACACACTCCCTGGTGCGTACTTTTCTTCAGGGTGTCCGACATTTGGTTCCTTCAGTGCAGGCTCCGTTGCTGCCTTCCGATCTTAATTTGGTGCTTTCAGCTCTACAGAAGCCTCCCTTTGAAAATATTCAGGAGATTCCCCTGCTTACGCTTTCACAGACGGTGGCCTTTATGGTGGCTATCACCTCTGCGCGCAGGGTGTCGGAACTGGTGGCGTTATCCTGTCTTTTACCTTATCTGGTGATTCACAAGGATAAGGTGGTGCTTCGTTCCTATCAGTCATTCCTTCCTAAGGTGGTCTCTGACTTTCATTTGAATGAAGACATTTTGTTGCCTTCCCTGTGTCCCAGGCCTAAACATCTGAAGGAAATTGCCTTGCATGCCTTGGATGTGGTCCGGGCAATTAGGGTGTACCTGGAAGTTACAGTGTATTTCAGGAAGTCAGACTCTCTATTTGTGCTTAGAGATGGACCTTGCAAAGGCTTGCCCGGTCCCTCTGCAACCATTTCCAGATGGATCAGGCAGACGGTTGTTCAGGCCTATTCCATCAGGAGTCAGGTTCCTCCTTTCCCTGTCAAGGGGCACTCTACTAGGGGGCTTAGTGCCTCCTAGGCCTTCCGTCATCAAACGCCAGTGACGGATGTTTGCAAGGCAGCCACCTGGTTGTCGGTGCACACTTTTACCAAGATTTATAAAGTGGATGTGTTGGCATCTGTGGGTGCTTCCTTTGGCCGCAAGGTTTTGCAGGCTGTTGTTTAGGGGACCTGATCCTCTGAGGATGTATTGTTTTCTTCAGGTGGGCTCCAGTTGTTTTGGTTGAGCCCCTGTTGCCTAGTTGGCTAATGTTTAGCCTTGGGAATTTTTTTGATGTTTCCCACCTCTCATGTTTAACACTGCCTTGGGACATCCCAATGGTCAAGAATGACAGGAGCTATGTCCAAAAATTAATGAAAGAGAAAATGGGATTTTTGACTTTACATAAAATCCATTTCTCTGATGTTCATTGATGGACACAGCACCCACCCTCTGTGGAGTTATAATTCTCCTGACACTGCTTGTAACAAAACTGAGTGACTATAGCAGGGAGAGGGAGTTTACCCCCTGGGACTGCCCATGGGTGTAGCCAGAAGTTTTTTCTGCCTAGTGTCCTACTCCTGTAGGAGGCAGTATAACTCATGGTCAAGAATAGCAGGAGCTGTGTCCGTCAGTGAACATCAGAGAAATGGATTTTACGGTAAGTCAAAAATCCCATTTTTCCTTGCATGTGATTTGATAATGGAAATGCAGAGCTTCTCCTTATTTACTAAGCTCTGGAGCAAATGGCCTTGCAGAGTGCAACTGCATTTGCAAAGTGCACAGTCTACCCTCCCCCTGATTTCTGTTGTCGCACACAGACGTGCCTGTCCACCCCTCTCCATAGAAAAAACATAGCCGCTCAGCCACTTCAAGGGTCCGTATACATTTCCGTTTGGGGACACTAAAATGAGCAGTGGAGCTGCCTTTTTAACCCCCCCCCCCAACTTCTCCTCCTTAAAGCGAACTCCGTTCAATGCCCCATCTTTAGCATCCCTTATTACATAGAGCTCCACAGCAGGGATGCTGAAGATGGGGCATTGGACTCAGCAGGGGGACTAAGTAGCAAGCTGGACACCACACGCCATATTGTGGCTTCCTATCTCCCTGGTTGGATACGTGGATCTCCCCGCTGCCGGAGCATCACCAGAGATGAGCCTTTTCTTGTCATATTTCATGTGAGTTGTATATTGACTTGCACATCCTTGTTCAATAAAATATTGCACTTAGAGGCGCTCTCCTGTTCCCTTTTTCTTCACTCCAGAGTCAACTTCACTCCTTAGGAGAAGCTCAGCCCTAGTGTTTATCTTTTATTGATCACCCACAGTCTACTCCCCTTATTTGATAGAGACACTTATATGGACTATATAGACATACTCTATACATTACTTATGCCAGAGCGCATTGTTCCTGTGATTTAAGGAAGGGGGTGACTCTTGACTTCTGTTGGTGGGTTGGCTCTTGATATTTTATGTAAGGGATGGTGGGGTGACCCTTGACTTCTGATGGTGGGTTGGCTTTTGATATCTGATGTAAGGGAGGGGTGGGGGGATTACTCTTGACTTCTGATGGTGGGTTGGCTCTTGATATCCGATGTAAGGGAGGGTGGGTTGGCTCTTGATATATGATGTAAGGGGGAGAGTGGGTGACTCTTGACTTCTGATGGTGGGTTGGCTCTTGATATCCGATGTAAGGGAGGGTGGGTTGGTTCTTGATATCTGATGTAAGGGGGAGAGTGGGTGACTCTTCACTTCTAGATGTATCACTTGCTTCTATTTATTCATGTAAACCTTTATCCTAAAAGGAAAACCACTGTTTCATATAACTGCTTAAAAAGGTATTAGCTAGAGTTTGACTTCAGTATGTTAAGAGTATTTAAATCTGCTGGTACATATAACACACCCCTACCATCCAGACTGACAATGCTGTTGTCCAAAGGTGCCCCCTGTGCCCCTTCATCCAGAGTTGGGGAGGCGCTCTATTACAAGAGGTGTACTACCGGCCAGATCACCAGGTGAAAACAGAGGGGAAAAAAGCCTAAAAAATAAAAAAGGTAATGCAGCCACCACACAGAAGAAGTGATAAGGTGCAATATATTACATTTTTGGTTTGGGGCTTAATACCGCTTTACCTTATTACTTCGTAAAGAATGGCATTTGTTCTTCTTAGTACATCACTTGGCTAATATTTGGCACGCTTTATTAAAGAGGAGGTTAAAGGGTAACCTCCCTAGTGTGCTACTGCCTCTTCATTAAACAACCAACCAATCAAGCTGGAGGAGAAAAGATGACTAAGGAAGCAGACCTTCAGCAGCCATTTCTTTCTCTAGTCACCCATCATTCGGGTGAGTCCCATTATTACCATGATTTCAAAGAGTAGGGGTTGGCAGTGTATGAAGCTTATTGATGCACATGGAGCATACTTCATCTATGAGTAAGGTAGAAAATGTATGCGTAGTATAACATTAAGACCAGGAGATGATTTTTGCCTGGAGTTCTACTTTCTACTTCTCTTTTTTATATGTAATATGTTGGCTGTTTAAGTTTTTATAACTCTGTAGGTCCATTTTAATAAAGTTTAGGAAAGTGCTCAAGGAAGATGGGCTGGGTTGGGGTTGACTTACCTTCTCCTCTTCCTAATTCCTCCTTCAACAAACATTCTTCGCATCCCATAAACTACAGAAGCAGGAAGACCGACGGGCACATTTTGCTTTCAAAGCATTAGTGGAGAGAATGTCTGCTAATGTGATGAACTGGAGAAACATTTCTATTAGGATAAATAAAACACAGCAGATGTCAGATGTTCTCTGCTCCGTCTATGCCCGTCTAAGTGCCTGCTAGTCTGATGTACAGTACATTACATCAAATTACACGGCACTTCTATGCAAATTACCGTTAAGTCTTCGCTTCTCTCTCCTCCATAGTTCTCCTTTTTATCTTATTTTAAATTGTGTCCTCGGAGTAAAATACATTCCTTGACTTTCCTCTGCATCTCGTTTATGGTGCGCGTTTTACGGCCTTCCCATAAAGCGAGCGATACATTGAATTGAGCAGTATAAGCACCCTAATTAGCAGCAGCGAGCAAAGCGGCATTCTACGTGGGTTCCAGCTTTAGCAGAGAGCCCAAGGGAACAGGAAGTGTATTAAAGGTGGAATTGGCTGAGGATGACATTGTTACGACCCTGTGGGGTTGCACTTAACCCTTTTAAGGGAAGGAGATTTTGCACGTTCAGTAAATATTTAGTCTGTCTGTTTGGACAAATTTATATTTCAGTAAGATGGACCCCAAAATCGTCCACAGGTGACTTGTGTCTTCTCCTGCAGGGGGATCACCACCATGCTGGAGTTTGTAGAGTTTGGCCCAGGAAATGGGGGTCTAGCATGGCCTTCTAAGCCAGTTCTAAGATAACCTGAACTGTGAAAAATGTGCCAAAAAAAGTACAGCAAGCAAAGAGCTTATCACCAGTATTGCCTGTAGGCTCCCTGCAGCTAACAAACTCTCAAAAAATGCTAAATACCTGGCAGCAGCTACCAAACCCCATCTGACATGAAATCAAAACAGTACAAAACACACCAAGATGGCTATAGACATGTGTCTATGGGAATGCTTGACCATTCTTTCAGAAGCGCATTTGTAAGGTCAAGCACTGATGTTTGATGAGAAGACCTGGCTCGCAGTCTCCACTCTAATTCATCCCAAGAATGTCATATCGGGTTGAGGTCAGGACTCTGTGCAGCCCAGTCAAGTTCCTCCACCCCAAACTCGCTCATCCATGTCTCTATGGACCTTGCTTTGTGCACTGGTCCAAATCATTTGGCGGAGGGGGGATTATGGTGTCTGTGGAGGGGGGGGGGGCTCAGGGGTTGGGCTTAGCCCCTTAGTTCCAGTGAAGGCGTCAGCATACCAATACATTTTGGACAATTTCATGCTCCCAACTTTGTGGGAACAGTTTGGAGATCGCCCCTTCCTGTTCCAACATGACTGCGCACCAGTGCACAAAGTTAGGTCCATAAAGGCATGGATGAGTGAGTTTTGGGGTCCTGACCTCAACCCAAAAGAACACCTTTGGGATGAATTAGAGCGCCGACTGAAAGCCAGGCCTTCTGTCCAACACCAGTGCCTGACCTCACAAATGCACTTCTGGAAGAATGGTCAAACATTCCCATAGACACACTCCTAAACCTTGTGGACAGCCTTCCCAGAAGAGTTGAAGCTGTTATAGCTGCAAAGGGTGGCCAACTCAATATTGAATCCTACGGACTAAGCCTGGAATGTCATTAAAGTTTTATGTGGGTGTAAAGGCAGGTGTCCTTTAATATAGTGTATACAGTATGGGAGCTTTATTACCTACCAGTGGATTTGTTATTCTGCCCAGCCACCTCTGAGATTTACACATCTCTGCCACACAATGCAGTCCTATCTGATAGGACAAGAGACCTGATTTTTCTCACCTGCAGTTCATTAACACTAGAGATGGGCTCGGTCATGTTAGAGTTCCCACGCGCCCGATCCCTCCAGGAAGCCGACACTGCACACCACTGATCACAGGTAGTGAGACATTTCCCGATCTGCAGATGCACAGATCAGGAAATGTCTCAGGGCCTGTGATTAGTGGATACACAACTATGAGTCTCAAAGCAGAGAAGTGGCTAGGCACAGGAAGGAATTCAACATGTTAGATCTTTCGGGGTACTTTTTAGGCACAATTAACATTTCATTATCTCGCAAATTTGTACCTGCTTCTGTTCTGTAGGTAAGGCGATAGGTCAACGAACAAAGGAGATTGAAAAAACAATCTGGTTCTATCAAATAGGACATTTCCCGGTAAAGTAGGGCATTTTTTAAGGAACAGTAATTTTAATGAATTAAAAACAAAAATTATCTGCGCTTAGTTAATAATGTTACATTAAGGCAGCCAGCACCGATAGGTTAGATTGTACACCCACAACAGAAATTTAGTAAGTGGGTGCAGCACCAATTAAAATAACAAAGTTTGGTTAAAACAGAAAAAAGTCCATAAATATAAAAAACATATGATGTTTAGAAGGAATCCCCACACCGGCTGCCTGTTCTTCCTGGTGACATCACAATGACTCTAAACAGGAAGTGGTGTGAATGTAGAGCAGGGGTCTTCAAACTATGGCCCTCCAGTTGTTCAGGAACTACAATTCCCATCATGCCTAGTCGTGTCTGTGAATGTCAAAGTCTTACAATGCCTCATGGGATGTGTAGTTCTGCAACAGCTGGAGGGCCGTAGTTTGAGGAAACCTGATGTAGAGACTTGAGAGAGGAGAGGATGTGAGAAGGTTAAGATATTGATCCTGCCTACTGCTTCCGCATTGGGAGCCTATTGAAGATCGAGTGTGGAGTAGTTTTCTGGCCTTGGGATCATTGTGGGGGACATAGTGTATACCTGGCCCAGCAACTGCAATAGTTGTATTTTGGCTTTCCACATGTCTTTACTACCTCCTCTATAACTTGAGGGTCAATGTGATCTGGTAAGCAGGATTGGTTTTCTCCCTCACGGTGGTGATTTGTGTTTCTGGCTCACAGTAGTCAGTGTGGGGATTCCTTCTAAACATCATATGGTTTTATATTTATGGACTTTTTTCTGTTTTAAATGGACTTCATTTTAATTGGCGCTGCATCCTCCTACTATAATTTTAATTAATTGAAATTACTCTATTATAAGTCCCACATCTGGAGTACCACCGTCAGTCACCATCTTGCAGCCAAATGAAATCAACACCTACACGTCACTATAATAAATCGATCAGAGCCCTGTGCCGTGACCGGCGGCTCCCGGCCAGTAGCATAGCCGGAGTCCGCAGACCAGGAAGGAAAACGGCTGAAAATGGAGGCGGCCTCCAGCTTAGTTTGGAGGTAAGTGTCACATAATGCATACTAGCACATTATGCATTTACTTTTCAGGGGAAAAAAAACACAGTGGGTTTACTTCCTCTTTAATGTTTCAGGAAAATTCTGACCTTCTACACAGTGAAGCCTTTTTGGTTTAATGAAAATATATTCTCTAAAATACAAACTTTTTATACAAGCAGTAAGGGTCACCAGTTTCAAACTAGACACAAACAGTGTTTTTCTGTTCCCAACATCAGGTAAATATAGGCAGATCTTCCACCATCAAACAACTTAGATAGCGGTCTTCTAGGCTGCATTCACACCTGAGCTTATCGTTTTCAGGTGTTTCTTAGGCGTTTTTTCTAACGTTTTTTGGGCGTTTCTCTGGCGTTTGTTGGGCGTTTTATGAGCGTTTTTACGACGTTTTATGAGCGTTTTTTGGGGGGAATTTTTAGCAGGTGTTTTAAGGCCCATTAAAAAATGTGTGTGTTAAAAGGGGTGGAGACCACCTGTGTGTTTGAAAAACGCCCATGAAATGCCGATAAATGCGTTTTAATGCATTCCTATGGGACCAGAACAGCTTTTGATCAGCCCAAAAAGAAGCTCCTGTACTTTTTTGAGCTACAGGCGTTTTGCTCCAGGGGACAAAACGCTCAGATGTGAACAGGGGGCCATTGAAATGAATGGGATTTTGATTGTTGGTCGTTTTGGATTTTCACAGATGAGGCTGAAAAACGCTCAGGTGTGAACAGGGCCTTAGGGAACTGAACCATGTGTCCAGCTTCAAAACAAAATTTTTTTTTTTTTAAAGTGGTAGTAAACTCCCCTTTGTGATTTTTACCTACAGGTAAGTGTTTAATAAAGCTTACCTGTAGGTAAAATGAATATCTCCTAAATGTGCACCTTTTAGGAGATATTCACTTGTTTGGCAGCCAGTAACGTTACCAGCACATGTGCGGGATTGACATCGTCACGGCTCGGCCATTCGAGTGGACAGAGCCCACGAACGCGGAAAGGAAGACTGGGTAAAGATGGAAGCCCTGTCACCGGTGACAGCGCGCCACTCAAGGTAAGTCTTTAACCACTTAGCGCAAACTGATGTAGACCTACGTCGGCTAACTTTAGGTGGTTGTGCCGGGTTGATGCCTCTAGCTAGAGGCATCATCCCGGTACCGTTGTTTAGAACTGGCGGTCGGCTTTCCGGCTGTAATGACCAATGCGGCTCAGGAGCCGCTCGATCGTTACCCCGGCAAGCGGGAGGGGACGTCCCCCCCTCTCCCGCCGCCTTTCGCGGCTCTGCCCGGGTCTCCCATCCCACCGGGAGACCCGAGCAACCAGCCGGCGCATCCGCCTGCTGGATGGAGTCCCGATCTAAGCCGGATGCGGCTTCGATTGGGTCTCCGATGACGTAACCTGGAGGCGTCGTCCATGACGTCACATCCGGGTTACTTGGCTGCTAAAGGCTGCAGTTTCAAAAAGTGAATGTATTCAAAAATGCAGTTTTCGGTACTTTTAGAGTCAGGTTAGTTTTAAGTGATGGGTTAGTTTGTCTTTAGGGTAGGTAGTTAGCTGGAGTGCTAATGACTGGTTAGAAGTCAGGGAGATATTGTTCCCCCCCTTTTTTTTTTTTTATTTATTAACTTGTTTGAGTAATGTACCATCAATTGCCATCACTGGGTTCCTGGCACTGAAATGTGCATTGTTGTATTGCAGGACCTGTGAGGCTGCAGATTATACCTAAAACAGTTCTAAATTGTAAGTGTAAAAAAAAAAAAAAAATTCAATATACCAAAACTCTTATGCTCTACCTGCTGTTCTAAAAATATACTTTTTCCCTATATTTTTCATAGTGATGATTTATTTCTCCGCTGGTGTGTAAGTAGTTTTTGCAGGTGGAGTTTTTCAGGCAGGTTCCACGCAGTTAAAAGCGCAGAACAAGGCGCTGCGGCTGTAACTGGGGTAATCACATCAATGTGAGGCCTGGTATTTCTCAGAGAAAGATAAAATAAGTGGAGAGGAGAAACACAACACAATGAAAAGGTTTTCTCTTACCGCCCCAGGCTACACCGTGCATTATCCTGTCCTCGGCAGCAGCTAGTGAGGAGACCATTGCTCAGTCATCATGTTAGAGTGCTGTTTACCTGTGCCTGTCACTGTAAATTGATTACATTGAAGCACCCTTCCCAGTTCCCTGCTAAATGCAAACCAGTTTCCAGAAGTCACCTCTGTTTTTCTTACACTCCAGTTCTTCTATGCAGACATTCAATTTACTCACTTTTATTTGGTTACATTGGTGTTTTATATCTGCAGATTGCGCACACTTAGACTTTAACCACTTTCCTACTGGGCACTATTTCCTCCTTTCTGCCCAAGCCAGTTTTCAGCTTTCAGAGCTGTCCAACTTTGAGAGCCGGTTAACACTGGTGCGATGCGGGAACCCTGCGAATCCACTGCACCCGACTCGCAGGCAGTTCACACTGCCATATGCGAACTGCTGGGATTGTCAATACAAAGTTAATGACACCCCCAGCTTAGAACGCATATCGCACTGCGTACTGTCAATTCGGACAGGAATCGGACTACATAGGTGTGAATACCCATGCGATCTGATTCTGGTGCGAACCAAAAAAAGGGTCCTGTGAAACTTTGGTCCAAATGTGATTTCACATGCGATGTCTGACATCTCATATGTGTGAACCGGCACTAACTGATTTTATAGTGCCTTTGTTTTGAACTTTGAGCATAAATTGCTTAACAGTGCCTGCAGCTACAGGGGTCAGTGGGGGCTTGCTTTAAAGATAATTTATGGCTTGTTAATATTATGTAAAATCAGGAATGCCCTTAGCTTGCCCACTGGTTCAAATGTGATGCGATTCCGGTGCGGACCACAAAAAGGGTCCTGCACGATTTTGGTCCAAATGCGATGCAAATTCAGCCACACAATCTGTATGGCTGAATTTGCTTCGAACAAATATCGCATGTGATTTGTATAGCAGTGCAAATCACATGCGATGTCTGACATTGCTGTAGCGTGAACCGGCACTTAATGACAATTGCGCGGCCATACTACACTGTATCCATAGGAAATTGTTATAATTTTTTTCCCACAAATAGAGCTTTCTTCTGGTTTTATTTAATCACTACTGGGGTTTCTTATTTCTTGCTAAATAAACAAAAAAAAAAAAGACCAAAATTTTTTTTAAAAAAATGTTTTTTATATATTTTGTTATAAAATTTGGCAAACAGGTAATTTTTCTCCTTCACTGATGTGAGCTGATGAGCCTTCACTGATGGGCACTGATGAGGATGAACTAATAGGCGGCACTGATAGGCAGCACTGAATGGCACTGATAGGGGTCACTGATAGATGACACTAATGAGGAGGCTCTGATTGGCAGCAGGCACTGTTGGGACTGCACTGATTATTTAGACACTGATAATCAGTGCAGATGTCCCTTTCACACAAGCTGGTTATTGGCTCTCCTCTCCTCACTCTGTCAGCGTGCGTGAGAAAAGGAATGCAGATAACTGGCTTGTGTTTATATCATGATCAGCTGTGATTGGACACAGCTGGTCACGCGGTAAAGGGCCGCTGTGATTGGCTCTACACCTCAGTCTGTGATCAGCAGTGTCCTCCGGACACTGTGATCACAGAGCGTGCTGCCCATGCCCCATAGAACTAGCTGGCCGTGCTGTAGCCAGCATTCAGCTATAGGGCAATTGGCAAGTTGTTAATGGGGAGTTCCAGGTATGGATAGTTTATACATACAGTACATAGGTACATTGATCAAGCTTAGACCAATGTATCTACTCTATATACCTTCCTAAACAAAGGCCCAGTTTACTATCCTTCAGACTTTAGGGGGGCCGGACTGTGGCCATTGGGAGTAGAAAAGGTCCCAACATCAGTGGGAAAAAAAATACTCTGTCAGCATGAGAAATAGAATGCCGATAACCGGCTTGTGTTTTCATCATGATCAGCTGTGATTGGACACAGCTGATCACATGGTAAAGGGCCACTGTGATTGGCCCTTTTCCCTGATCTGTGTTCAGCTATTTCCTAAGGACACTTCGATCACAGAGTGTACTGCCTGTGTTCTGCAGCGGGCGTGATCAGCGGGAGTATCTTAAAAAATGTTAAACTCATTAGAGTGTATTTTTTCCAAAACAATTCCATTTGAAAGACCGCTGCGCAAATACAACGTGACATAAAATATTGCAACAATCTCCATTTTGTTCCCTAGGGTCGCTGCTGAAAAAAAATATATATAATGTTTGGGGTTTCTAAGGCATTTTCTGGCAAAAAATACTAATTCAAACTTGTTAACTAAAAGTTACAGAAAAGGCCTGGTCAGCAAATGGTTTATCTCCTCGGGGGTGGGGACTAATGAGAATGGTACAGCATTATTTGTAAATTTCCGCAGAATATATTGTTACAACATTGATACAGTGACTAGAAAGCCTTCTTGCTGGCTTGTAGTAACATCTGGGGAAAAGACAGAGCATTTGCTGTCCGTTTCCAACATATAGGAGTTCTAGAATTGGGACAGGATTACCTGGTTACTGCCGTTTCCATAAAGAAAAAGCAACACTTTAGATCCAAACCAAAACAGGACAGAGAAAGACTTCTATTATATTTAACTAGCACAGGAAAAATGGATAATAGAAGCTGCGTAATCAATCCATGACAAAGTAGGAGCACAATGGAGGGGTAATGCTAAAGCTGACCAGTTCCAGCGGCCCTGACTAGCTTATAATCTTTAGCCCCTCTATCCGGATCCCAGTGTAATAGCCGTGCTCGCTGCACAATGATATCAAATAATCTTTTAGATTTGTTGAAGTAAATTAATTACATTCTTCCCCCCCCACCCCTCGCCTTTTTTTCTGATGTCGGAAACACAGTTCCTCTGAGAAATCAGACAGTATGAAAGATGAAAATTGCTAGGGTAGCAATAGATAAAAAAAAAAAGAAACAATTTGATTTATGGAGCTCCAAGAGAAAAGACGCCTCTCACCTACTTATTCAGATCATTTAATTTTTAATGGCAAATTTAATTAACAGTTCGCAGGGTCTCTGTGAAACAGCCACGTTCTGGAGTAAATTAGGCCTGTTTTTTTTTTTTTTTCCTTTTTTCTTTCTTTTGGTGTGATGATCAATTTTTTGTGTTCTGATTTTTCTGAAAAGTTATTATTTAAAATGCAAAAGTCCGAGGCTTGATATTAAAAATTACTCAAAAATAAGTTTGTGTATATGTGATGAATATACAATGGAACCCTCTGCACACTCCTGTATGCGCGAAGTGGAACTCCACTCCATGCTGAAATGGGAAATTATTAAAGACACCTGAACTTGCAAACTTTACACCCCCCCCCCCCCCAAAAAAAAAAAACAGCAAGCCGTAGACAAATGACTATTTACCAGTATTGCTTGTTCCCTGCAGCCGATCTTTCTCATTACTGTCCTACCTTGTCTTGTTCTACACTGTTCAAAAAGTAAGTCCGGCCATACACTGTTCGAATCTCGTACAGAGATTCAAACCATTAATGTATGGCTGAATATACCAAGTTGATCAATAAGTATTACGGAGGCTGATCGATCGATCAACTTGGGTACACCCTGCCGGATTCTCTTGCGACTATCGATAGTGGCTGCTATAGCTGCTGGCAATAATGACTGTCTTCTCCCGGCGGGGATGACTTTCCTTGACCACCACCGCCCATCATTATGGTCTCATAAACAGCACGAAAGGGGAGCCAGGTTTACAGGATTTACATCTCCAACCTGTAGCTGCCTTTTTTTTTTTATACCCATTTCTGTACATCAGGATTGACTTTTAAAGTAGTTGATATGTCTGACACCCACTGTCATCCGATCCACCAAAAACAGATGGATGGGGGTCCTATTCCCCATCTGTCTGGCGGATCGGATAGAAACGGACAGATGGTTTGTTTCCATCTGATGGCCCTATAGACGAGAGCAGGCTGTGTCCGTGTCTGTGTCCACTCTGTATAGCATCCGCCTGATGAGCAGAGAGATCCCCTGCTGAGCCAACAGATCCCCCTTCACGAGGCGCCCATTATAAAGGGACCTTAATGGGGGTACAGACAGCAGTTAAAACCTGAGTGTTTTAATCTCTCTCTAATCTATCCATAACCAAAAAATATTTTAGTTATACCTTAAAGGATTTGTAAAGGCAGACTTTTTTTTTATTTTAATGCTCTATGCATTATGATAAAAAGTCTTCTGTGTGCAGCAGACCCCCTCAGCCCCTCTAACACTTACCTGAGGTCCCTCTCTGTCCAGCGATGTCCATGAGTGGCTCGGCCATCCAAGATTCTCCCTCCTGATTGGCTGAGACATTGACTGCTGCTGCTGTCAATCAGTCAGCTAGCCAATCAGGGGACAGAGGGGGTGGGGCTCCGTGTCTCAATGGACACGGGGAGCTGTGACTTGGCTCAGGTGTCCCCATAGCAAGCTGCTTGCTGTGGGGGCACTGAACAGGAGGGGGGGGGCCAGGAGAGCCAAAGAGGGACCTGAGAAGAGGAGGATCCGGGCTGCTCTGTGCAAAACCACTGCAACAGAGCAGGTAAGTATAACATGTTTGTTATTTTTATAGGGGAAAAAAATGAGACTTTACAATTACTTTAAGGAAGAAATGGATTTACAGACTCCTTTAAAATCTCTATCTTAGTGAGGAGCTGTCCAGCAATTCAGGAGCCACAGTAATGTCTTATTCAGACATTCATTAACAGTAAGGCCTTATTCAGACATACATTAACTGGCATGCGATTTTACAAAAGGACGTGTTGCAGTGTCTTTTTGACGTGCATTGCAGTGATATTTTTTCCCTTTTGTTGGCTCGTTTTTACTTCCTCCAACGTGATGCTAAACATGCTCACTTTTTTTACCCCCTTGCAGAAGGGCTGCATCACCACCACAAGGGTTAAGTGCTGGTTTCTGTCTAGGGAAATTGGTAAAGCAGTTTTACTTACCTGATCCTCTGCTCCTGCAGGCTCCACTGCGCTGTTAGGGCCAATTCACACCAAAACACATTGCAGAAAACCTGTGTTCCATGCACATTTTCCACACCTTGTTCAAAATTCACTGCAGTTGCGATCTGCAGCGAGTGTCAATGTTAACCCAAATGCAGGTTACAAATGCAGTGCATTTGGCTACACTGGATTGCATGGTACAGTAGTACCATGCAATCTGTTTGCTGTGTGTTTTGTAAAGTAGTGCATGCATAACTTTGGGCTGAATGGGCTGAAATTGCACTGCACCTGGATCGCATGTAAATTACACAGGAACGCACAACATCTTCCTGTGCAATTCATAGTGCGTACCGGTCCTTGGATCGGTCCCTGTAGCCATTTCTCCCCTACGCTCCTTCAGTCTAAGACCCTCTGACATCATCAAGACCAGTGGCCTCCAAACTTTCTAACTAAAGGGCCTATTTATTGTCCTTCAGACTTTAGAGGGGCTGGGCTGTGGCCAGCGGGAGTGGAACTTTTCCTGGCATCAGTGGGTGTATACAGTGCCACATTGGGTATTAGGGGAGGAATCATCCTCCATTGTTGGTATCATTGGGAGGAAGAGTGCCCCATCGCTGGTGTCAGTGGGAGGAATAGTGCCATATCATTGGTAGGAATAGTGCCCAATTGTTGGTGTCTGTGAGAGAAATGGTGACCCAGGTTTGATATCAGTGGGCAGAATAGTGTCTCATATCAGTGGGAGGAATAATGCCCCAAAGGCCAGATAAAGGCAGACAAAGATCCACAGTTTGGAGACCACTGATCAAGACCAATGCAGTGTCAAAAGCCTTGCCTTGGATGTGAGGATGCCAAGGGACAATCCACTGCTGAAGCATGGGGGAGCAGAGACTAATGCCTCGTTTCCACTGAGCGGTACGGTTCGGTACAGTTCAGTACGGTTCGGAACGGTATACTTTGATCAGGCTTGTGTTTCTACCGCCAACAGTACCCTTACATGATAGGCGTGGTGTAGCCGGAAAGTAGTGATCGACATCACTTGATAGGCGTGGTGATAGGCCAATCAACCAATCAACGTTCTGCAGAGTGTAGCTCCACCCTGTTGGTACGGTATGATTGTGCTTGGTACCCCAACGAAAGGGTCCCAAAAAGTGATATGGTACGGTTTGGAATTAGGGTACCATTCACAACTTTTGATAATGGAAGCGGCAAAAATTGTGTATCGTACTAAACCGAACCGTACTGCTCAGTGGAAACCGGGCATAATGTAAATAAAAGTGCTTCTCACTGCCCCTAGACAAACTAAAACAAGCAGTGTTTTTGTGCATTGGGTAGGAGAAATTTTTTAGGTTTCCATAGTTGGGCTTTAAGTGCACACTAACACAACATTTTATCTGACCTTTGCCTGCCCTATGAGAGCAGTATCCCAGGTACAACAACACTCAAGGGAAATAGCTTGCATTTGGAATGTCTTTACTGTTCATTTGCATTGCATTCCTAAGGCATTCCAACAATAGTTTTAAGCACAGAACAGGACATGCTGCATTTAATAAAAATACAATGCAAACAGATGAATGGCTGTAGCAAAAAGATAAATGAAGACTGCTCCTCAGAAAGGCTCTGTCTCAGCACTCCACCATTTCTAGCTTATAGCCATTGTTACATATTACACAGTAAAAAAAAAAAAAAAAAAAAAAGCATAGCTTTTGGAGACTTTTTATATTTATTCTCCATCCTTTTCATTCAATGCCAGCATTCTTCTTTATTAATACATTTCCTTCTATGTCCATCAAGCTACCATTTGCTGTATAAATTGTTTGACTGCCTGTGTTTACTTCTCTAACTAGGCACAGAAGTGTGTAACTTTGCAAACCCATCACCCCTTTGGACCTGCAATATTCTATAACAGGGGTGTCAAACTCAATTTCATAGCGGGCTACGTCAGCATTATGGTTGCCCCCCAAAGGGCAATATAATTATAAGCAGATGCCCAGTGCACCCAACCCACCATTACATCAGATGTCAAGAGCATCCCCACCATCAGAAGTCAAAAGTCCCCCAATCTCTCTTATATCCCAGTGCTGAAAATAAGCTGGGCCAGAGCTAGGAAGCAAGAAAATGCAGTGTCTGGAGGAGGACCAGAGGAGGGCTGGAGTCAGCTACTGGAGTCTATTGAATGCTGACACCAGGGGAGATGGAGACCAGGGGGTGATGGATCTGCACAGAGGGGTGCAGGATTGGTATGAGATGTTCTGTCCTCTTTGCTGCCAACTGCTAAGATAGGGGGCAGAGACTAGTTTCTCCATGGCTGCATTTAGAAACGCAGGATCTGGTGGAGGAGTTTGTTCCTCCTCTTTGCTGCCAACTGCTGAGACAAGAAGTGGTCAGAGACAAGAAGGGGTGCCACAGCTGCTGGAGAGGTGCAAGGCCACATGAAGTGGGCTGGATTCAGCCTGTGGGACTTGTGATTGACACGTGTGTTCTATAAGGTGGGACAGTAAAGTCATTGCAAGTGAAATAACTGTGATGGATTTAGGCTTTTGCAATAAAGGGACCTAAATATATTCATAATCAGGACGCTCCTTTGCATGTGTCACTGCTGTCCTCATCAGGAATCTCCTAAGATCCGGCCATCTTGTAGAGAGGAGACTTCTTTCCCATGCTTAGTTTACAGAACCTTCTAATTCCACTTTTCTTGAATTTGCTCGTGTTGGCCTCCATTAGCTAGTTTGCATATCAGTTCATGCTTTCTAGAATTTTTTTTTTAAGTTGAAGGGTATATCTGCTTATCCTTTAAATTCAGCCTTGGTTATACCCTACAAACTCAAGTTCCTGTTTTCATGCATAGGACATGGAAACAAGGCTTAGCGACAGAGGACAGAAGGAACAGAGGAACTGGGGTACAGAAAAATGGTTTGTTGGTGAAGGGCTGGAGAGTTGTACAATAATGAGTGTCTGCAGGCAACTGTGAAGCATGGTGGATGTTCTTTGCGTTTCTGCAAATGGAGTTGGAGATTTGGTCAGGATCAATGGTGTCCTCATAGCTGAGAAATACAGGCAGATACTTCTCCATCATGCAAAACAAACCCAAACAAATTCCTAGCTCAACTTACTGACCGGCCTGCAACCAACAGATTTATCCTGTCGAACAGTATGCGTTAAAGTGATTGTAAAGTCATGTTTTTTTTTTCAATCACTCCTATCACTAAACACTTTTAGTCTAAATATTCCCAATTTATAAGCCTCGATAAAGAAGAAGTGTTGGCAGTTGGTTTTGCACAGAGCAGCCCAGATTCTCCTCTTCTCAGGTCCCTCTTTGGTGCTCCTGGCCCCTCCCACTTGCTGAGTGCCCCCACAAAAAGCAGCTTGCTATGGGGGCACCCAAGCCGAGCCACAGCTCCCTGTGTCCATTCACACACAGAGCCGCTGCCCGCCCCGCCCCTTTCTCTCCTCATTGGGTGACTGACTTTGATTGACAGCAGCAGGAGCCAATGGCGACGTGCTGCTGTCTCAGCTAATGAGAAAGGGAGTCCCGGGCAGCCGAGACACTCCTGCAACATCTAAAAAACATAAATCAGGCGCATCAGCCACACAATTTAGAAAAAATTCCATAATAGTCTATGCATGATAAAAAAGTCCAACATGTAGGGTTGCCATCAAATGAACCAATAAGCCAAAGGTTCCAACAAAGCTGGAAATAAAGAGAAATTTCTAATTTTAGACTTTTGTACATTTATTGAGATGTAATAAACACTCACATCAGTTCAAGATTACAAATGGTAGGTGGGCACCATCCTGGGTGGTACAGGGCTGCCATGAATTGATATAAAGAAGGAGCGCGGCCACATATCCATCGGCAGCAAGCACACTCAGAAACGCGTCGCAGCTTTGTGACGTCAGCTATTCACAAAGCCAGAGTTTCCCGCTCTCCAAGCCTCGGTTTCGTCTGGTTTGTCTTTCAAGCCTCGTTCCTACTCCTGCTCCATCCACCGCTATTGCCGGCATAACGGTGAAGAGGGGACACTGTTTCCGATGGCGGCGTCCACAGGATGAAGGGCACTCCTACCCTGGACCACTCAGGCTGGTGCCCACCTACCATTTGTAATCTTGAACCGATGTGAGTGTTTATTACAGCTCAATAAATGTACAAAAGTCTACAAAAGAGGCACCTCTTTTCTCTTTTTACTCCTGCAAGATCTAGATGGATCTCAGGTATTGAAACACACAGAAGGCTTTTTATCTTGATGCATAAAATGCATTAGGATTAAAAACCTTCTGACTTTGCAACCATTTTAAAAACAAGGGTTTAGTTTACACACATTTGCAAATACACGCGTAAGCTACAGAGCCCCGCCAAGACACCCCAGTATTTGCCATACCATCAGGAAGATGTGTGATTGGCCCTGAATGTATTCTGCAGCAGGACAAACATACAGCCAATGTCATTAAGAACTATCTTTAGTGTAAAGAAGTACAAGGAGTCCTGATGATGATGGTTTGGCCCCTGCAGAGCCCTGATCTCACCATCATGGAGTTTGTCTGGGATATCATGAAAACAGAAAGATTTGAGGCAGCCAACATCCACAGAAGATCTGTGGTTGGTTCTCCAAGATGTTTGGAGCAACCTACCTGCCGAGTTCTTTCAAAAACTGTGCAAGTCTACCTAGAAGAATTGGTAGTCATACCAAAATATTGATTTGATTTGGATTTCCTGTCCATTTACTTTACATTTTGTTAATTGATAAAAAAATAAACTACTGTATTAACCTGCCTACAAGTTTTGCACAGTACCATGTATTTTTTTTACAAAGACGTAGGAATTTCCTATACTGTACTCCTCAGCTCCATCTAGTGATCGTAATGTGGTATTTTACTACTGCCCCTAATAAAAGGTCATTCGTTCAAAACAAAAAATATCTTAAAGAACATTTGTTATTGCCCAGTTTACACCAAACGAATGTACATGCAGATTTACTGGACAAATGGCTATGCACATTTTTTATAACTAGGGTTAGGTTAGGTTTTATAGGGGGGGTGGTGGGGGGGTTTATAGGGGGGGTGGTGGGGGGGCCATTGGGTCAGGTAATGTATGGGGATGCCGCTGCTTTCACAGCCTTGTTCCAATTTTTAAGGAATTATTTTATTCACATCCTTCCTAGTATGTTTCATCCATAGACCAACCCTATTATCCCATGTTGCAGTGTTGCTGTCTAGCTGAATACTCTTACGTTTGTAGCACGCAGTATAAAGTGGCTGAAGATTATAGAGTGACAGTCTTCCTTCCTTGGTCATTCCTGGGCATTTCACGCTGTCAGCTGTCACTCTGTCACTGCAGGGAAGGCTCAACAAGGGATAATGTGACTTTTCTATCACCTGCTCTTTCTATTTATTTGAGATAAGAAGCAGTTTATAGCTGAGGGGGGGATCAGCAGGTCCTCTGCAAGGGGCTCAGCAGTAGGGTGACAATAGGCTTCGGTTGCTGGTACAATTACAGGGCTGCTTGATGGAAACCTCTCTGGCAGGGGGTATAATATAGTCTCTTCTAACTGAGTGGTGTCTGTGTGCACTGTGCAATATTTCACCTTGACTGTGAAGGAATTTAGTTTAGAAGAAATAAAGATATTCCAGTATAAGATAGAGAAAGTAGGCTGAATCACTCACTTGTTTTTCCTATCTCTCCCTCATTTAATTGATGGCTTTTATGTAGCAGTCATTGCTGTGCTGCACAGATTTTAGGCAAGGTAAGTGGTCAGACCTCTACCTCTTCTTGTTATTATTCATTACTGTGCATATTTCCATGTAGAAACCAGACTACTGTACATGGACTTTAAAGAAGAATTCCAGGTTTATATATTTTATATATAGTTACACTGGTCCAGCTTGTACCAATATAACTACACTATATTGTAAAAAGTATTGGGACACCTGCCTTAACACGCACACAAACTTTTTTTTTTTTTTTAAATCTTTTTATTGAGTTTAAACACAACTAAACAAAACAAAACATGTGCATGTGGTTCAATTGTGGCAGTCGCACAATACATAGATGATAATCCGTCACCCACTCAGGGGTCGGAACAGAACATGAAATGAGGCAATCGGAAAAACAGAAGCATGCTGATAGGGGCAAACGACCCAGGGGAGCGGCGGGCACTACAACCGTGCCTACAAGATGTAGGTCCTACTCAAGGAGTCAGGGCAGGGAGATGAGCTCCGCACTAGTCACTCACAGCGGTGGAGGGATCAGACAGCCACTTGGCCCAAACCCTTTTATATTTTTTGGGGCAACCTCTATGAGTGTAAGTGTCTCGGTAAAGAGGTATCACAGAGTTCACCAACATCTTCCATTGTATCACCGTGGGGGGAGCCCTCTGCTTCCAATGAAGCACGATGTTTTTCCTGGCATAAAAAAGCAACAGGCCCAAAAGGGTACGTTCAGCCACTCGTGGCACCAGGTCATCCAGCAGACCCAAAAGGCAGAGTCTGGGGGACGGATCAATTGTGACCTGCGAGATGGCTTTAATCACCAGGAGCACTGACGACCAGTATGTGGTGAGATCCGGGCAGGACCAAAAAACGTGGATAAAATCACCCAGTTACCGACCACACCTCCAGCAGTCCAGGGGGTGGGAGGCGTGAATCTTATGGAGACGATACGGGGTAAGGTATGCCCTATGGGCTATCTTGTATTGGATAAGTCTGTCTCTGAGGTAAACAAGGATTTTGAAGGGAAGCTCCCACATATTTACCCAGTCCTCCGAGTCCAAATCCGGAACATCCCGAGCCCACCGAGCATGTAGGCCAGAGCGCTCCGGAGAGGAGACCCGAAGGAGGTGCGCATATAAAACAGAGACAGCCCGCTCCGAGCAGTCGTATCTCAGAACCCGTTCCAGATCTGGCTGCACCACCTGCGATTCCCCAGCGGGGAACTAAGCCCTGAAGGCATGAGAGAACTGAAGATACCTAAACAAATGGGACGAGGGAACATTGGAATTAGTAATGAGGTGTTCAAAGGAGGGGAAGGAGAGATCTGAAGTTACATCAGAAATCTTTTTTATATTGTATTTGGTCCACACTACGGGGTCAGGGAGGGAGAGCAAATGTGGCATATTAGGATTATTCCATAAGTGTGCATTGGGGGAGACCGCGTTGCCCAGGTACTCCTCAAGCTGCAAACCTAGTTTCCAAGTTCGGAGGGTCATTGTCATGGAGGCGGTCAACACGCACATGAACTTTAATGGCATCCCAGTCTAATGCCTCGTTTCCACTGAGTGGTACGGTTCGGTTCAGTACGGTACGCATTTTTTGCCGTTTCCATTGTCAAAAGTTGTGAATAGTTCCGAACCGTACCGTACCACTTTTGTGGGACCCTTTGGTTGGGGTACCAAGCACAATCGTACCGTACCAACAAGATGGAGCTACACTCTTCAGAACGTTGATTAGTCTATCATCGCCTATCACTGCGCCCATCAAGTGACGTCGATCACTACTTTCCGGCTACACCACGCCTACCATGTAAGGGTACTGTTGGTGGTGGAAACGCAAGCCTAATCAAGGTGTACTGTTCCGAACCGTACTAAACTGTACCGAACTGTATCGCTCAGTGGAAATGAGGCATTAGTCTGTAGGGCTTAATATTGAGTTGGGCCACCCTTTGCAGCTATAGCAGCTTTAACTCTTCTGGGAAGGCTGTCCACAAGGTTTAGGAATTTGTCTAGGGGAATTTTTGACCATTCTTCCATAAGCGCATTTGTAAGGTAAGGCACTGATGTTGGAGAGAAGGCCTGGCTCGCAGTCTTCGTTCTAATTCATTCCAAAGGTATTCTTCCGGGTTGAGGTCAGAACTCTGTGCAGGCCAGTCAAGCTTCTCCACCCCAAACTCGCTCATCCATGTCTTTATGGACCTTGTTTTGTACACTGGTGCGCAGTCATGTTGGAACAGGAAGTGGCCATCCCCGAACTGTTCCCACAAAGTAAGGAGAATTAAATTGTCCAAAATGTCTTGGTATGCGGATGCCCTAAGAAGTAGACACCGCTGACTCAGTCCACTAGTTTCTGGGTCCCTTGCTGATGGGCTGCATTGTGAACACAGGAGGCCATTCAGAGAATAAATAAATCAAATAGTGTGGCTCTAAATTAATACAACATGATAGAATATATACCGTACTTAATGTGCATAAAACTCTAATACGTATAAATTAATGATAAAAATCTAAATTCATAAAGTGCAAAAACTTGAAATAAATGCAAATGTACATTTTATAAAAAATGCACCAACATATTAAAAATGAGTGTGTTGAAAAACCAATATTCAAATCCTATAAACAAATAAGTCCCAATTCATATAAAAAAATAGGTATGTTATGTACAACATCCAAAAAAATATAAGTTGTATGGTCCCATATCCTAGTGCAAGTGAATGCCGCTCTTATCCAATAAATGTAAGCAATCCATGAAACAGTTGTTTCATACATTGCTGATCACCACAGTGATATCACCCATGAGATAAGATGAGGTTGACTCCTTACCAGATTGTGTGGACCATTTTAAATGGTCAACAGCGGATTTAAAATAAACAGGATGTGTTCCTGTCACTGCTCATCCCCTTGCTGCAAACTCTCCCAGCAATGTAATGCAAAGCAAGAAAATGACATCTCATAGCGCAATATGTTTAAAAAATCTGTATCCTTAATAATAGAAGTGTACTTACATATTTTCCACAGTAAAATTGCTCTAAAAGATGCACAGTGGTTTCCCCAGCAGGCAATAGTCAAACACCAAAGTTCAGGCAGTAAGTTAGTGTAAAGGCATTACATGTATGCCCTGCCTGATGCACGTTTCGTCAAAGAATGACGTCTTCGGGAGTTGGCCAAAAATGTTGAATGTTTTGCCTTTTCTGAATAAATGCAGTGTGTTCTCTGATTGAACAAGGTGGAGGCGAGTGGGTAACATCATGCTCTCCACCTTGTCCAATCAGAGAATGCTTTTCATTCATTTAGAAAATGCAAAGAATTCTCTGAATGGTTTTAGTGCCAAACAGTTGACCTCCTTATTTCAGAATGCAGCAGGGCATTCACTGAATGCAAGACCTCGAAGCAAGTGGAGATCACTGGAGTAGCGGTGTCTACTACATAGATCTCCAGCCTCTGATTTGAAATCAACCAAATCCGGACAGTTCCTCCGGAATCTGGTTGAAGAGTCCCCAGGCCTTTAAGGATCCGGCTGACAGGAAGGCGGAGGCTGTGACCCTCAATATGTTCACTCTGGCTGGTTTGGCAATGAGGTCGGTATTCTCCATTTCGCAGACTCTGACCCAGTGGGCTAAGCTTTTACGCAGTGACCTGGAGGGAGAACAGCTTTCCCCTGCCTTTGCTGAGCTGGCGGACCAGCTGGTCCAGGGGCTGCAGTTTATCTGTGATGCCTCTTTGGATATGGCTCCCCTAGTGGCGCTGCTTTCTGTTTTTGGCAGTGGTCCTTCGGCGGGTCTTTTGGCTCAAATGCTGACCTGCGGACCAGACTTTTAAAAAGGCCTTGACTGATCTCCCCTTTCAAGGGGATCGCCTGTTTGGGGCTACCCTGGATTACCTCATTAAAGGTCTTACAAGGGGAAAGCGTACCTTTCTTCCGCAGGCTACTAAGCGCAAGCAACCTCGTCGTAAACCTAGGCTCTCCTTCTCGGTTCATAAGAAGTTTTTTCGTGCCTCAGGGTCGACTGACAAGGGCTCTGAGCCTTTCAGGGCCTCCTCTAGAGGATCCAAATGAACCTGGTCTGGCAAGCCGAGAGCGGGCTTGTCCAGACCCGCAGACAAGGCTCCTTCAGCATGAAGGTGCGCCCTCACCTATATCTGGGGTGGGGGTTGTCTTTATTGGTTTCTGGACACGTGGATTTCCCTTGTACAAGACAAGGGGGTCCACAAAATCATTTAGTCCGGCTACAAGATCACTCTTGTCCACCGGCAAGGTTCTTTCCTTCCAACATGCACCTTTCCCCAGACTGTTTACAGGGTCTGTTTGGGGCTGTACAAGACATGTTGCTTCAAGGGGTGATTGTCCCGGTTCCTACTTCGGAATGTTTTCAGGGTTTTTACTCAAACCTGTTTACAGTTCCCAGGAAGGAAGGCAAGGTGCCTCCAATCCTGGACCTCAAGGCGCTGAACTACTTTGTGCGGGTGCAGAAGTTCAGGATGGAGTCAATTCACACGGTGGTGGCATCCCTGCAGCAGGGGGATTTTCTTGCCTATATCGAGATCAAGGATGCTTACCTTTACAGTCCAATATGTGCCGGTCACCAGCGCTTCCTCTGCTTTGTCGTGGGAGAGGAGTATTATCAGTTTGTGGTGTTACTCTTTGGTCTCGCATCTGCTCCTCCTTCACAAAAGTGTTAGCACTGGTGCTAGCATTGTTACGCCAACGGGGATGGCGGTACTGGGCTACTTGGACTTGTGACGGAGTCCCCTATTGCTCTGGTGGAAAACCTTGAAATCACCATACGAACTCTGAGGAGTTCAGCTGGATTCTGAATTTTTACAAGTCTGCTCTGGTTCTGTCCACAAAGCTGGACTATCTGGGTCTGGCTCTGGACTCGGCCTTAGCCAGAGTGCTCCTTCCTTTGTACAAACTCCAGAAAATTGCTGGCTGCAATTTGTCTCGTGCTGTCCAGCAGATGGTCATCCCTCCAGACTTACATGCTGGTGCTGGGCCTGATGGTGTCTACCTTCGAGGTGGTTCAGTTTGCACAGTTCCAGATGAGGTCCCTGCAAAAGGAGATTCTGGCCAAATGGGACAAGACTCCCCAGTCTCTCTGCTCAGGCGATCTTAACACTGGAAGAGTCATGACTACCGATCAATTTCTTGGAACTCCAAACGATCAAACTGTGCCTGGACCATAGAACGGATCATCTTCAGGGATGTCCAGTGCACATTTAATCAGACAATGCCACGGCTGTGGCTTATGTCAATCATCAAGGGGGCACAAGAAGTGTCCTGGTGGCTCTGGAGGTAGCCGGCATTCTGAGGTGGGCAGAACATAGTTTACTATGCTTGAGTTAAGAATGAACACAGTAGCGATCAGTACAGATCACTCGCTGTGTTCATTCATTCATTGAACCTGAAACGTCCCTTGCAGCAGCCAGCGGGAGAGGAGAGGAGGGAATCTGGCAGCACTGCAGGTGGGGGAGACAGGGGGCACTAGGCAGCATCGGCACTACACAAGGTGACTAGGGTGTGCCCAGGCACATCTGGTACACCCTGTACTCATGTCTATGTTGAAACCCCAAGCTGGGTTGTCAACCCCCACTCTGAATTCTCCCTTGCAGGACTGCAGAACACCTCTACTTTATGTAACGAAGATGAGGAGAGGTGGAAGTGTCCTGTAGGGAAACAGTTCCCTTATATGTATTTTGTTTGTGCATTTAGCAGTTTTAACAAGCTGCTGTGTAACAAAATCTACAGCATTATTGCATTATTACGTTGGCTTAACTGCTCTATTTCCAGTTTATAAGCTCTCCAGCATCAAACACCTCAGAGAAGCTCCAATAAAGATGAAGTAATAAGTGTAGGATTCATCTCTATGTATACAACCAGGGGAGACTGTAAACCATTAAATATTGTGATAAGAATGAACAAAATTACACTTTGAGTTTATGGGTTTACTAAAGATGAACTAGTACAAGTACCAGTTTGCATATATATTATTTTAGTGTTTTCCTTTAGGCACTCGCTTACTGGGCACTCTTACCCCCTTCCTGCCCAAACCAATTTTTAGCTTTCTTCGCTGTCGCACTTTGAATGACAATTGCCTAGTCTCATGCAACACTGTACCCAAACTACATTTTTGTCATTTTTTTCACACAAATAGAGCTTTCTTTTGGTGTTATTAATTCACCGCTGGATTTTTTATTTTATTTTTTCTAAATAAATGAATAAAGACTGAAAAAAAAAACCTTTTCATAGTTTATTATAAAATTTTGCAGGCAGGTAATTTTTCTCCTGCGCTGATGAGTCTGCACTGATGGGCACTGATAGGCGGCACAGATGGACACTGATAGGCGTCACTGGTAGGCGGCATTGATAGCTGACACTGATAAGGCACTGATTGGCAGCACTGGTGGGCACTGTTGGGACTGCACTGATAATCAGTGCCCTGAATATCAGTGTACATGTCCCTTTTAGAGAAGCCTGTTACCGTCCCTCTTCTACTCTTATGCTGTCAGCATGAGGAAAGGAGTACTGATAACCAGCTTCTAGTTACATCCATGATCAGCTGATCACATGGTAAAGAGCCGCTAATTGGCTCTTTACCTCAGTCTGTGATCTGCAGCGCCCACTGGACACTGTGATCACAGAGTGCGCCATCCGTGCCCCGCAGAACTAGCTGGCCATGCTGTAGCGCCATTCGACTATAGCACAGTCGGCAAGTGATTAAAGGAGAGTTCCAGGTATGAATATTTTATACGTACATAGGTACATTGATTAAGCTTAGACCAATGTATCTATTCTCTATTCAGGGGACTCCATACTTCCTAAACAAAGGTCCAGTTTACTGTCCTTCAGATTTTAGGGGGGCCAGACTGTGGACATTGGGAGTAGAAAAGGTCCCGACGTCAGTGGGAAAAAAAATAATGCCCCATTGTTTGAATGGGAGTAATTGTGACTCATCATTGGTGTCAGTAGGAGGAATTGTGCCCCATTGTTGGTGTTTCTGGAAGGAATAGTGCCCCATCATTGGTGTCATTGTGCCCCATTGTTGACGTCATTGGAAGAAATTGTGCCTCATCGTTGGTGCCATTGGGCGGAATAGTGCTTCTTCATTGTTGTCAGTGGGGGGAATTATGCCCCATTATTAGAGCCGTTTAAAGAGACACCAGAATTTGTGAGACTAACCAGCCAATTGAATAAAGATCTAACGGTGAAAGTACAGCATAGAAAAACAAAGAAGCATACAAGAGATATTAATGACTACAAAGCAGATCATATCTTCAGATGGCAAAACCAACTAGGAGGATCGGATCCGATTTCAACCTACTCAACTCCAGAAAAAACAGTAAGGATGGACTTGATACCGATCAGATTAGAAAATCTGGAGGAAAACACGAGACCTCAGTATATAAACCCGGCAACACTAAGAGGACCAAGAAATCAAAAACCATATCAGAATACACCCAGACGAAACGATGAAGAAGAAAGAAGAGGGAGAAGAGAAAATTAGTATGGTTATGACCAACAAGGATATTAGAATTATCATAACCAACAAGGATACCAACAAGGATATCAGAATCATAACCAACAAGGATAACAAAACCACCAACAAGGATACCAAAATCATTATAACCAACATGGATACCAATATTACCAAAACTACCCACCAAGATACATGGAACAAAGAACACTCACAGGACAACGAACCCCGAACAACTCATGGAGGAAACCACCCTATTGGAGAAATAACAAAAAACCTTACTATAACCATATTAATGGACCAAGAAGAGGACCCCCACAAGAATAATCCTACTATAGGAGAGAAAGAAGCCCAATACCAGTGTATAATTATTATGCACCCCTATCATGAGGATGATAGAAGGGATTAATACCACTATCAGAGACGGAAAGACAGTGGTAGAGAATATAGTAGAGAAAATGGAGATAGAAGGCCTTTTTTAGAGAGAGGGAAGGATACCCACTCTCTGAAAAAGAAAGAAGAATCAAGAAATCAAAGAAGAAGTGTAGAAAAAAGAGAGGCTGCCGAGGAAGAAATACACAACAAAAGGAGATAGGGGAAGGTGTGTTTAACCTGAATGGTAAAACATTAACACAAGAAGAGATAAAAGTTTTTGATAAAGGTCTTAAATACGCTCCAAAAAAGAATCTTGATAAATTTGAGAAAAAAGGAGAAAAGAGCACTGACATCCCCGCATTAGGCTAAGCCGAGCTGTGACAGGAGTGGATAAGAGACCGGGCTTATAATACCAAAAGGGTATTATTCACAGCCTTAAGGTGAGCGGTTAGCACACCTAGAAGTGGCTGGCACTGAAGAGCACTATAGATCACAAGGTTGAAAGGTGGAAGAAAGGTATTCTAATCCACAGGAGTAGAAGATTGGAATATTGTCACATTTATTTGGAAACTGGAGCACTTTTTTTCTATTGTTGGATCGATCTATTCTGATACATTTTGTGAAAGTGGAATGATGACACCATAAGTTCATTTTTGGCACTTGCACTTGGAAAAATCACTATTATTGGCACTAAGGCTAATAGATATTATTGGTATTATTGCACAATCCCACAATATTCTGAATTATAAGCACCTTACTATTTATTCATAAGGAACATTATTGCACTTTATATTTATTGAGGATATAGAATTTGTCACATATAGATCACGGTACACATTTTAATTTTAATCACGTTTGCACATCATTTATTGATATTTATATATATATATATTTTTTTTACAGTCTAAATCGTATTAATTGAGTGTTTTTAAATTAGTACATTATTTATCAGCATTATTATTTATCAGCATATATTTATTGTATATTCAAGAGCTTACTCTATGACACATCTACCACCATTGAAGCGTGGTACTCCCCCCCCACCATTATGTTGTTATCATTGAATAAAATAGTGCCCCAAGGGCAGCAGTTTGGAGACCACTGGTATATATACCATACCTTGACAATGCCCCTGGAATCTGGAAATCACTGTATAGACAATGCTACCCCAGTGATCCCTACTAGCTTCTGCATTCAGTGCTGAGAAGCCAGCCTAATGCATTGTGAACACAGGAGATAAGCTGCTCGGAATGGATGCTTCTCATAGAATGCTTTTGCTTTTTCTAAATGGATTCAAAACTTTCCTTTGACAGGGTGGAGAAGGTAACACCACCTCAACGCCTCACCATCTCGTCCACTCAGAGAACAATTTGCATTTATTGTGAAAATGCTAAATATTCTCTGAATGGAGTCCTTGCTGAGTGGTTGACCTCCTGTGTTCACAAAGAAGTTGAAATCACTGGAGTAGCAGTGCCTACCTTCTAGGGGCATTGACCAGGTATGATATATAGTTAAATTGGTCCAGCTTGGACCAAATGTAACTACTATGTATAAAGTATCCATAGTTGTAATTATTCTTTAAGAGCCAGTTCACACTGGGGCGACTTGTCAGGCGAAGCAGCCCCAACGCATCATTTTTCCACCTCCGTGCTTGACTGTAAGAATGGTGTTCTTAGGGTCATAGTCAGCATTTTTCTTCCTCCATACACGACGAGTCAAGTTAATGCCAAAGAGCTTAATTTTAGTCTGATCTGACCACAGCACTTTTTCCCAATCCAGATTCTCTGAATCATTCACATCTTCAAAGATCAAAGTTCAAATCAAAGATGTTCATTGGCATGCTTGTACATGTGCCTTCTTGAGGAGGGGGACTTGCCGTGTTTTGAGGAGGAAAAATTATGACTATGACCCTAAGATCACCATCCCTACAGTCAAACGTGTCAGCCCAAGTCTGATCATTGGAGGAGAGCAGGCTGAGTTCGCAGCACAGCCAGGAAACTGAGCATGCTGCACTCTCATGCCCAGTGTGGTCAGTTTTTAATAGGAAATCAGAGGGACTGGCAGGAACACCAGGGGTTTCACACAAAGGAAGCAATACAAAGAGAACAGGATATTTTTTAACATAAGTACTTGGAACAACATACACATGTCAGGAATATGGAATGTAGGGATAACAAACACTCTAACCCACAACAGTATTATAGCTATAAGCTGCATTAGTTTTAGCCTTTTATGTCCTCTCAGAGTTTACCTTTTTGCTTCTTTGGAGGCAGCTATAGTTGTTGATGATCTGTCTACACTTTAAAGAGACATAACTCAAGCCGGCTTTATCTACTACCTCTGGGGAAAAAAAAATTGTGTTAACGAACTGTACACACTGCTGTGGTTATACAGACAATTTAATTACCCAAGATGTATCTTAGTGTAGCGTCGCCCTTCAAAATACACTCCCCTCGGTGAATTATTGTTGTGATATTAACTTTTAGTTCATTTAGATTTTAAGTTTTCAGCCATATGATTCAACAATTAGAGACAAGACTTCAACGTGCCACTTAACAACCACTTATTGTAAGTACAGTTATAATAATAATGTTGTCAATTAAGAAGATATAATAAAAGGAAGGAAATCAACTCAACTGAATAAAAAAGAACCTAATAAGTCAATTAGTTAATCAATCAGCTCTAATGAGGTAAACCAGCAGTTCTTGGCTTCAGTAAGGATTGTAGTCTAAATCCTTCAACTTCATGATCCTCAATAGTGCACTATATTAGCTTTAAATTTTCCTAAGGCTTCATGTACACTAGCAGCTCCTAAATTGGAGTTTAGGAACTTTTGGTGTTTTGTTTTGCCAAAGCTCCTAAACTCAACTCCATAAAAGCCTATGGGGTTTATTTACTAAAAGCAAATAGACTGTGCACTTTGCAAAGTACAGTTGCACTCTGCAGGTGCAGTTGCTCCAGAGCTTAGTAAATGAGGTAAAGCTTCTCTTTGCAAAGAGCACCCAATCACATACAGGGAAAGTACACAGTTAAAGCGGAGTTCCACCCTAAAATTATACTTACCTCCATCTTCTTGATCCGGGTCACCTGAAAAACAAATGGATAATCGCAATTTTTTTTTTTTTTTTTTTACTTACCTTGTTTAGAAGATAATATACTTACCTTACTTCCTCTTCCTCCCCTCGGCGGCCACGGCGATTCGTCACTTCCTGGCTTGCAATGATTCCTGGGAGCTGAACGTCATCGCTCCCAGGAATTAATGCGCCAGTCCCGACGTCAGTTCCGGTGCAGGCGCCGTCATACCTTGCTAAACAGCTTCTGGGCATGCGGCACCGGAAGTGACGGCGGGGCCGGTGCAGTGCATTGTGGGACCGAAGAAGACGGAAGAGGATGCAGAAGAGGATCGCGCTGGCTTCAAGCTGCCCACACCTGAGATGGCAGCGCTGGACAATACATTTTCAAGGTAAGTATTTCTTCTAAAAGGTAAGTGCAACCCGGGACAGATCAGAGGCTATCCATTGTGGAATGCACTAGCCCTGACTGTCCCGGGGGTATTTTTATTTAAAACAAAAAACTTTCCCAGGGTGGAACTCTGCTTTAAGGTGCATTTAGTAAATCAACCTCACAGTGTCTATGTAGGGGTTGATTTACTAAAACCGAAGAGTGCAAAATCTGATGCAGCTATGGTAGCCAATCGGCTTCTAATTTCAGTTTTTTTTCATTTAGGCTTTGAAAAAAATACTGGATGCTAATTGGTTTCTATGCAGAGCTGCACCAGATTTTGCACTCTCTAGTTTTAGGTAAATCAACCCCATAGGCTTTTAGCAGCGTTTAGGAGCCACTGCGGTTATGTGAGGTTCAACCTCCCTTTCCTGAATGCAAAAGAATCGTGTTCAGGATAGGAACGTTTTGACCACCAGACACTGGAAAATGCAAAGCGGCAAAATCGAGGTGCGATTTTGCTGCGTTTTGCATTTTCCTGCAGCCACAGTAATTTTAAGCGGAGTGTACATGAAGCCTTACTCAACCAGGATCCCAATTTACAGCACACACTGATTTTGGTAGCATAAATTTTAATGCAGAATGTATGTTCCTTGCTAAAGAACATTATTTTTAAACAAGGGTAAAGTTCCATGTTAATCCTTGGTACCTCCAGATGTCAATGCACAGGCTATGCAGTAAAAGTTGTAGTTAGAGAGGTTGTGGTTTTAATGCAGACACTTCCAGTTCTGTATGTAGGCTCAGTTTTGCTCCAAAGCACCTCAAAACCCATAGCATTTTCTAAGGTCAAAGTCTGGTCTGACCCTTCCTATTCCCAAAAACCACAAAAATCCCCAAATTCTGACCAGAGGTTGTACCGTTGGGCTCTGGTCTGCCTCTTCCAGTCTTCCACGGCCTAGCATTGGTTATTAAGACTGCCCTTCTCAGTGATAGTCCCATATTTGGGAATAGGAAGGGTCAGATATAGGAAGGGTCTCAGTGATAGTCCCATATTTGGGAATAGGAAGGGTCAGACCAGACTTTGACCTTAGAAAATGCTATGGGTTTTGAGGTGCTTTGGAGCAAAACTGAGCCTACATACAGAACTGGAAGTGTCTGCAGTAAAGCCACAAGAAATGTGACTGTTGTCAGTACTCCCGGCAGTGTTACATGGCTTGCCCCAACCTCTCAAACAACTTTTACTGAATGGCTTGGCCTCCTAATAGAGCTGCTGGCAAAATCAACAAATAAAACTGTTACAGTAACTTGGGAATCATAAAAATTCACTGCATCATATATGGCAGTTTAATTTTGCCCATAGTTACTCTTTAAGCAGCAGAATATTACTCATCACATCTCTTGTATTTATTCTTTTCAGAACTTGGAAATTTATAAACTGACAGCCGAGCAATTCCACACAGCGGCAACCAACGCCGAGCTCCGAGTAAAGTAAGAAAACTTTCTTTGTGATTGTTGACATTTTCTCTTTCTTGCCAAGTTGCAGCCATATTTTGGAATGTACAGTAAAACCTTGGTTTGAGAGTAACTTGGTTTAAGAGCGCTTTGCAAGACAAGCAAAATTTTCAAATAAATTTTGACTTGATATACAAGCGATGTCTTGATATAAAAGAAGTAGCCTAAAGTCACAGCTGAGTATAAAAGAGAAGAGAGGCGCCTCTAAGTGTAGCAATATGGTTACATTTAATGAAGGTACAACATTTAGCATGGTTGATGATTGGAACAGGCACATCTAAGTATGCAGGCATCCAGGCTAAAGCTGTCCACATAGACCGTCCTCCACACCGCCATCTACGTCATCCCTTCCATGCTGCCCCTCACTTTCAGATCGCTTTACTGCAGGGTGGTCTTCCCGGTCAGGATTACAGACTGGAAGCTGGTGGTGCAGAAGATGGTCTATGTGGACAGCTTTACCCCAGATGCCTGCATACTTAGATGTGCCTGTTTTATTCATCAACCATGTGAGTTGCTAAATGTTGTACCTTCATTAAATGGGAACCATATTGCTACACTTAGAGGAGCCTCTCTTCTCTTTTATATTCTGTAGCTCCTGCTGGATTTTGCTTCTAATCCCCTTGTGGAAGCGGCTATTTGTGGATGGACATTTTATGGTTATATAACCTATCGCAATGCTATAATCTTTTTATATGGACTATAAACTGAAGGACTTATGAATAAATGGTGGTGGAACGAATCATCTGAGTTTCCATTATTTCTTATGGGGAAATTTGCTTTGATATAAGAGTGCTTTGGATTACAAGCATGTTTCCGGAACGAATTATGCTCGCAATCCAAGGTTTTACTGTATTTTAAAATTGTCATATTCATTTTTACCTGTCAAAAGTGTGACAAAGTCCATGTCATTCAGTAAGCCACAGTAACCAATCACGTCACCTAACTTCAGTGTAAAACTGTCATTGCAGTGAGGGCTCAGAGCATGAGAACACAACAAGAGTGCCAAACTAAATGGTGGAAGAGTCCAGTGACTTTAATGATTTCTAATATGATCCCATAAAATGGGTTATGCGTTTTGGGGGCCAGCACACTCTGCTTTCATCAAGGCTAAGAATTGTTATAAGGGATAAAGTGGACTGAGTGGGACAAACAACATTTTTTATTCAAAAAACATGCAAGATTAAAACTGAGCATGAACATGAAAACATAAACGGAAATGGTTGCATGCCCTTAGTTTTGATGGCTGCATTTGTTTCCCTTTATTTTCATATAGTGATCCTGCCACTAACACACTTCCTGTCCTAGGGTGGTGACATTCACTGTTCTGCATTCATAGAGGAGCAGCGTTGTCAGCATTACAGTATAGCTCCTTTTATTTCCATAAAGGGCTGCTCCGTAGTTGTCAGAGATAGTTGTGCACATGGATTACTAGAGAGATAAGTGCAGCACAGGCAGTGATCAGCTCGCTGGATTTCTTGCAGAATCATCCAGCATTTAATTATTATTTATCAAACAGATAGAACAAAGGGATTTTAATGGTATATTTAAAGTGGAAGTAAAGTCACCAAATACTCACCTCCACTCCATCAAGCACAACCCCCTTGCCGACACCACCACAACTCGTCATTTTACATGTTCGTCATCTTTAGCCATTTTGATTGGGCAGCTCAGGATGAGGTTAACTTATCCCGGTTGGAACAGCACACTGAGCTACGCTTGTACGGCTAAGCCCTCTTGCACACAAGAGTAAAAAAGCTATGTTTTTTGCTGATCTGGATATAGATGCATTGTTCTATATGGAACCATACACACCGCAGCATAAAGATGAGTAGTAGAGATGTGAGTAGAGATCTTGTCAGAATATTTATACTGCTCTGAATATAAGTGTCTATGTATGTCAATAAGCAAAGATCTGTGAGGTAGGAGAATCTCAACTTATTTCCACAAAGCAATATGTAACGAATTCTTTTTATCAATTAATTTCTTTTTAAAAGCATATACCAATCTTAGTGAAAACAGTCTACAGTATGGAATATATAAGAATATTTATTTATAAGACATGTATTCACAATAAATGATCAGACTTGAGATGACACAAAAAGATAACCTTACATAAAATACAAACTTCAAACAATAAATGCAATGTGATGGGTAGCTCAATAATGAAAGTAAAAATAAAGCAAGATTACGTTTTCTCCAGGTATAGTATAAACCATAAATGAATGTTCTATATAATCAGACCACAATTGTCTGCGAATTGCGCAACCGACAGTCACTCCACTGCAGATGGAGCGAGAATAGGCCATGCAAGACGAGAGACTAATACGCCAATGTGCGCTAAATCTGATATTAATAAAAATGTATAAAAAGCAAAAATCAGCTCTTAGAGAAAAATCTACATATGGTTAATACGGCTAGGACTGTAATCTCGTTACCCTTTAGCATGAAATGTAAAACATGTAAGGAATGAAATAAATGGTATTAAATATTATCAAATAACAGCAAGGTATATTTACCACACTTAAGAGGGCTGCTAGCTTAAATGGTCGTTACCAGAGTCCTTAAGATGGCTGCCTTCCCAAAATGGTGGCCAGTTAGGGAGGAGTTTCGTTTGGCGTCCTTCAAAGTTTCAGATACATGATGGAGCAAAATGGAGTATGTATAGATGAGTGTATGCATGGCTGTAGTAGCGTGGATGTGTAATGAATGTTGTGTAATGTAATGTGTTACATCTGGGTTCTCCTTTTTATATGGTATTGAACAAAGGACTCTTAAAATTACCATAAGTTAAGCCCAGAGGGAGGAACATTATCCCCATTGGTTGGGACATTCTTATCCATTAACTGGTGATGTCATTGAGTGACACCTCCTGGTTGACCAATATATTGGATATTTAAAACTATATGATTTCTCCATTTAAGACTATCATAAAAAAAACATAATAATTTATCCATACTCTCATCTATAACATGTCCATTTAATATCTCCATCGTGCATCTAGGTAAGGAATGAATCTGGTAACACCATAATATATTATTAATAGATATATCTATATATATATTTGGAAATGACTGTCTAAACCAAAGACTTCACTTGGCATCAGTCACCAGAGATGGCAGTATTGTGTTGCTCTTTAGATTCAGTATAACAGCATTCTTTATCTACAAATAAACTTTGCACCTTATATTGACAAATAGCTTACAATCTCAGACCTTCTAGACTCTTTGGCAAGGACAGAAAAGTTTTATGATACTTTACCAATTACTAAGGTTTACTGAAATCTTTCTTGACATACAGATGAGTCATCAATATCAGTTAAAGCTAGAATTTAGCAAGAATGACACAACTATAATATAGAAAGTTTACATACATATCTATGTATGTTATCCATATATATATATTTTCTCTTATATATGATTATAATGTATTTGTAAATCTTATTTTTAAATGGGTTTAAACACAGAATACTTGACTGGTTTATGATCACCACACAGACAAGATTACCTTGGTATAGCGTTAGCTAGACTTTATCTAAAGAAAGTTAAACAGACTATTAATTTATTACCTTAGGTCAACACAGCATGTTTGGGTAAACCTTTTAAAAATCTGTTGAATAGACACTTTTGCCTAAAAGTAGTTTAAACTTTCAGTGACCTTCTAACAATATGGAGGCCACTGCTTAAAGTTTCTATATAGAATAGAATATCTATATATATATATATATATATATATATATATATGACTATGCCATATTTCCATATTTCTTTTATTTAATCTCCCCCAATAATTCTGACAAGCTGTAAAACAAAAATTTAAAAATTTACCTTTGAGTGCAGTAATTTACGCGTGTATGCATGTTTAGGCAACGTATACACACGTATATTGCAATACTGGCAATGAAGAAGAATTTTAGGCTTGCATATGCTCACGCACCTTTACGCAAGGTGTTTAGAAAACATTTTACTCACTATCTTAATGTCAACAGGATCTTGAGCGTAGACATCAGTAAATTCTTATATTCCTGTGCAACTGGCCTTAAGCCTAGTACACGTGGGCTGAATGTCGTGCGGCATCGGGCAGTTCAATAGAAACAGGCCGACTTTCGGCCGATATGTACTGAAATTTGGTTCTAGCGGGCGACTTCGTTCAAAGGGGCATGAGTAAAAAAGGTCTGCCGTCTCGCTCCCAATCGCTCCCAATGCCCACCGGAGTTTTCTGGCAGGGGGAACATCCCCCTGTTAGAACACAATAGCACAGCAGTGGAGATCACTGTACTAACGTCGGATAGTTAGTACAGCTGCTCCCCTGGGGCTGTCAGTTTTTTTTTTTTCGTTTAGCTCTGCTGGGTTGAACGAAGAAAAACTACTAGTGTGTACGGTGCATTAGTATACAGGACCATTCACAAAGCGCAGCACAAGCTCATGACAAGCTTACACAGTAGATAGGCAACTGTTATTCCTCAGGAAGTCACATCCAGCTCCCATATCCAAGATGGTGGGTCCATGGATCGGCAAAGGTAAAAAGAACTTGCTGCAGGAGGGAAGACAGCAGTGAACTTGAGGCACTGAAAGGTCATCAGCTACTGTATTTGTACAAATGAAAAACTGAATTTCCTCTTTAGGCTTTGTTCACATTATTGAATGCCTGAAGGAGCACATGCGTTTTCTATTCACGGATATAAATAATCTTGGACTTTGTGTTTTCCACAATATCCAAGCATCATTTTTGTGCACACATTTTTACTGCCATATTGAATATTTAAACATCGTATTTATCTTAGGCAAACACAACCAGCCGACGTTCTTTGTTATACCTATATCGGGAAACTCTTTGCATTCTATCACATATTTCAGCCAATGTAGTGGCTGTACAATTATTATTAATACAAAGATCCCACTGACATATCAGTTGATGTTCGTTCATGGGCAGAATCATAATAAATTTGAATATAGTTGTACAATACCAAGGAAAATGTGAAGAGATACCTATATGCAGAGAAGGCAGTCCCAAGATATCTGGGGTCCTTGTGTATCCATTTATTAATTATATTTGGTACTGATATTTTAAAGCTGAAATAATTTATTTATATATTTTCAGTGCGTTCTTTTTTGCTCAGATCTAAATTATGCTCCATTCTGACATGAATAATAGAATCACTAGAAGTGATAGAAAAACTCTCCAACAGGAACAGTAACAAAACATTGTTAGTAGAGTGGGAAAGGGTCCATTTACACTTGTCCATTTACAAATCGTACAATGCGACTTGATGCAATTTTGATGCGACTTTGAAAGAGTGCGAACTTTTTTCGATTTTAGCTTTGACCAATTTGATCGTTTTTTTTGTGCTCTACAAAGTCGCTAGACATGTGCAGAACAGAAAAAATTGTTTAGTTTAGATTGGTTTCTTTATTTTCTACCAAGTTCCAAATTTTCAGAACGGTTGGAATTGTATTTGCTCAAATAATGATCGACCGATTCGAATTCTGCGTAAAGAATAGCTGGTTGTTAAAGACCGGACCGGGCTTCCCCACTGTGAGCTGAATGTAAGCCACAAAAAGGCCGGCAATGAAAACTAAATGAAAAAAACAGCGCGGAGTCCCGCCCCCCCCCCCCCTTATCTATACCAGGCATCGAACGAGGGCCTGCTGGGTTGGTAAAGTCACCAGGAGGCAGTGCCTCCTCCTTTTTTATTTTTGGATAGAGTAAGGGAAGGTTATAATCCGTCAGATTTTTTTTCGCCATTTGTGTCCCATTGCGGAGATTTCCCTTCACTTTCATGTCCCATAGCCAAACAGGAAGTGAGAGGAAATCCCTGCAAATTAAGGGAATTCTTTGGGGATCCCCCAGGTCACCAGAAATAGTGTCCCCATTGGAAGATTTCCCCTCTTAGGTTTCTGGAGACAACCCAAAGCTTTGGGTTTTCTTTTACTTTCATTGATAATAGTAAACGGGGGGTGGGGGGTGTAAACAATGGGGGGTACAGACAGCAATAAAATCCGACAGGTGTTCTAATCTCTCTCTGCTCTATCCAACATAAAAAAAAGTTTTGCTTTTAGTTCTACTTTAAATCCAAGCCAATTTTACTTCAGATAATTGCTATACAGAGGATGTTTGTCTGTCCAGTCTTTTGAACTGTAAGAAGACCACGACTTTCCTAAGCCCTGTCTCTGTGAAGTCTTATCACTGACTAAGGGAACATTGATGAAACCGGGAGGGTCTAGGTAGGACCGTGCTAACTAGCACTAAACTGGAGAGATATAACAGGGGGAGATACCCAATCACATAAATAAACAAATTGTAGTGGTACAAAACCAGTATGAGTGATATATTTCAATCATTTTTTTTCTTTTAATTTTGATGCTTATGGCTTACAGCTAGTGAAAACTTGAAATTCATTTTCTCAGAAAATTAGAATATTACATAGGACCAATAAAAAAAAAAAAAGGATTTTTAATACAGAAATGTTGGCTCAGTGAAAAGTATGTTCATGTACAGTATAGTATGCACTCAATACTTGGTCGGGGCATTAATTACTGCATCAATGCGGCGTGCCGTGGAGGGGATCAGCCTGTGGCACTGCTAAGGTGTTATGGAAGCTCAGGTTGCTTTGATAGCGGTCTTCAGCTCGTTTGCATTGTTGGGTCTGGTGTCTCTCATTTGACAATACCCCACAGATTCTCTATGGGGTTTAGGTCAGGCAAGTTTGCTGGCCAATCAATCACAGTGATACCATGATCATTAAACCAGGTATTGGTACTTTTGGCAGTGTGGGCAGGTGCCAAGTCCTGCTGGAAAATGAAGTCAGCATCTCCATCAGCAGAGGGAAGCATGAAGTGCTCTAGAATTTCCTGCTAGAGGGCTGCGCTGACTTTGGACTTGATAAAACACAGTGGACCAACACCAGCAGATGACATGGCTTCCCAAATCATCACTGACTGTGGAAACTTCACACTGGACTTAATGCAACTTGCATTTTGTGCCTCTCCACTCTTCCTCCAGACTCTGGGACCCTGATTCCCAAATGAAATGCAAAATTTACTTTCATCCGAAAAAAGGACTTTGGACCACTGAGCAACAGTCCAGTCCTTTTTTTTTCTTAGACCAGGTAAGTCACTTCTGAGGTCTCTGGTTCAGGAGAGGCTTGACACAAGGAATGCGACAGTTGTAGCCCATGTCCTGGATATGTCTGCGTGTGATGACTCTTGAATGACTGACACCAGCCTTAGTCCACTCCTTGTGAATCTCCCCCAAATTCTTAAATGTCCTTTTCTTCACAGTCCTCTCAAGGCTGCGGTTATCCCTGTTGTTTGTGCACCTTTTTCCACCACACTTTTTCTTCCACTCTAACTTTCCATTAACATGCTTGGATACAGCACTCTGTGAACAGCCAGCTTCTTTAGCAATGACCTTTTGTGACATACCCTCCTTGTGGAGGGTGTCAAGGGCTGTCTTCTGGACAACTGTCAAGTCAGCAGTCTTCCCCATGATTGTGTTACCTACTGAGAGATAATTTAGAAGGCTTCATGAATCCTTTACAGGTGTTATGAGTTAATTAGCTGATTAGAATGTGACACCATGAGACCCGTTCACACTGGGGCGAAGCTACTTGCCGGGGTGACCTCACAGGAGCGGCCGGCACGGACTTCATATCATTGAAGTCAATGCAGGTCGCTCCGGGTCACCCCAAAGAAGCTCCGGACCCTTTTTCTAAGTCGGAGCGACTTGTGTCGCTCCTATTAGAACGGGTCCACAGCTTCTCTATGGCAGGCGACCTGTCAGGCGACCAGGTCGCCTGACAGGTCGCCCCAGTGTGAACAGGGTCTAAGTCTACAATATTGAACCTTTTCACAATATTCTAATTTTCTAAGATACAGAATTTTGGGTTTTCACTAGCTGTAAGCCATATTCATCAACATTAAAAGAAAAAAAATGCTTGAAATATATCACATCTGTGTGTAATGCATCTATCTAAAATGTATGTGTTTCACATTTTGAATGGAATTACTGAAAAAAATTTACTTTTTAATAATAAACTCATCAATGTGCTGCTTCTCTTTCATTGTCACGGGCTGGGGGAGAGTCCGAAACAGCTTGGGCTTGGAGGCAGTGGGTCAAAACAAAATGCCATGTAATTTAAACGTAAAGACTGGGACATCTAGTGGTGAAAAATAATTACTGTGAAGGGGGGGGGGGCTCCTCATTACTGGTGAGTATTGCAGCAAAAGCAGCATTTACTTGTTTATTTGTATCTTTGAATGGATTATTTAAAACACCTATTTAGAAAAGAATCTGAGGTTTCTGGCAGCTGATGAATTGTTGGGGAGCTGTCCAAGTCTTCTCTATGCAAAGTGTTCATATCGGATCCCCTGCTGGTTGTAATGCAGACCATGAAGGAAGGAGGGGGGGTGGTGGAATAGCTACCTTGATATTCTTTTTAGAATGTGTATTTTCACTTGTCTTTAATAATTGGCTTTTTCCTTGATTGAGAATTACGCTGCATCCTCTTAATTACTGATAAAATCTGTTGCTCAAACCTCACGGCGCCTTCATCTTTGATATAGTCCTGAGATTTAGTTTGAGACGTGAAAGAGCAGCGCTTCAGGTGTTCTGTGTGTTTGCTGTAATATAGAAAGTCTAAAGTAACACGTTTAATTACTCCCTTGTGGTAGTTGCATACGCTAGCCATCAAAGGTAATAAAAATAGTTTAGTATGTAAATAGGATACATTGTAACTGCTAACAGATCTCTTTATCTTACTGTTCACAGAAGACAATTATCTTATACTGTCTTATGCTATATGCGCAGGGGGCTTAATGAGAACCTGTAACTTTCTACACAATGTAAAGATGGAAAATAGAAGCATGAAGCTTTTGTATTCTTAAAGTGGTTTTAAAGGCTGGAGGTTTTTTTTTATTTATTTATTTAGTTTTTTTTTTTTAACATAAAGTGGTTGTAAACGCTCAGTTTTTTTGTTATAAAAATAACAAACATGCCTATACTTGCCTGCTCTGTGCAATGGTTTTGCACAGAGCAGCCCCGATACCTCTTCTTCTGGGGTCCCCCACCGGCGCTCCAGGCCCCTCCTCTTCATCAGGTGCCCCCCACGGAAAGTTGCTTTCCCTTGAGAAACCGGTGCGGGCTCGCTTCTGAATCCAGCTGTTGCCTCTATTGACACAGACAACGGGACTCCATCCTGCCCCCCACTCCAATGTCACAGCTTTCGGTTGGCAGCAGCGGGTACCAACGGCTCGCTGGATTGGATTTGGCTCAGGTAAGAAAAAGGGAGGGTCTGGCGAGGGCAGCTGCAGCACAGAAGGTTTTTCACCCTAATGCATAGAATGCATTAAGGTGAAAAACCGTAAGGCTTTACAACCGCTTTAATTCATTCTCTGCATTAGATTGTAAGCTCTGACGAGCAGGGCCCTCTGATTCCTCTTGTTCCAAATTGTATTGTAACTGTAATGTCTACCTTCATTTTGTTAAGCGATGCGCAAATTGTTGGCGCTATATAAATCCTGTACAATAATAATATATTAATTAAGATAAATAACCTTCTGCATGTAGCTCCCCATCCTCCCCCTGAGGCCCCCTTATACTTACCTGAACCCGATCTCAATCCAGCGCTGTGTTCGAAAGCATTGCCTCTCTTTGCTGTTAATTAGAGCCAGTGAGAAGGGAGCAGGGTTTATTTACTAAAGGCAAAAAGACTGTGCGCTTTGCAAGTGCAGTTGCTCCACAGTTTGGTAAATGAGCTGAAGCTATGCTGACTTCTGTCATCCAATTATGTGCAAGCACAAATGCAGCTCTCCTTTTTTTCCTTGCACGTGATTGGGTACTAGTTGCAAAGTGAAGCTTTACCTCATTTACTAAGCTCTGGAGCAACTGCACTTGCAGAGTGCACAGTCTATCTGCCTTTAGCAAATCAACCCCACAGAGCGCAGATCAGGAGCGGGCCCGCATGAGTGCCCCTATAGCAAGCAGCTTGTCATGGGGCACTGGGTGGAGAAGAGTGGCATTGAGGGGCCGCAGAAAAGGAGGATTGGGGCTGTTCAGTGCAAAATCATTTCACAGAGCAGGTAAATATGACATGTTATTTTTAAAAAATAAAATTATCACTTCAAAGGGAAACTGTTGTATACTAGACTTCTGCCCAATCACACGGACACACAAACACTAAGGCCTCTTTCACATGGTTGGTTGCATGCAGGCACCTGATGCCAGTGGCAAGAATCTGGTGGCTGGAATGATATTGCATGCGAAAAGCAACAGCCTCTGCTATTTGCTTGTAGCTGCACATAGAGCAGTCCTCTGCAGTTAGGGACAGATGTCCAAGCCTGGACGAAGCTAATTGCATCCAGGCTTGGACATCCATCCATAACCACAGCTAACTGTTCTGTGTACGGCTACTTGTGAACAGTGGTGCCCCCTGTCATCCTGTCCTTAGTTTAAATAGGCTAAGCAACTGCTGTTATTCACATGTCTTGGTCATTCCAGCTGCAAGAATCTGCTGTTTTGGGACCTAGATCACCTGCTAGTGGCACTGTGGTTTCTTGGATGGAGGGTTGTAATTCCCACCAGCAGATGTCTCCTAGCAGCCAGCAGATCCCAGTAAGGAGTTTACACCTGATACTGGCTGCTGGGAGGATATTTAGGTCCTGTCCTATTAGTGACTCTTGCTCCAGTGTTTTGTTTTGCTGTCAAATATTACTAGCCTGTTATCCTGTTCCTGCCATGTTTGCTGTACCCTGTATCCTGCCGCCATGTACCTGCTCTCCCTTGTTCCTGATCCCAGTTTTGTTTCCCATCTCTTCGCTGCACCTCCAGTTGTCCCCTACATTGTTTATACATAGTTGTTAATTAGGCTTCAGTATGTTAGTTATTAGTCAGGAATTCTGTTATTTTTTTTGGTTCATTTATATTTTCAGGTTTGCTGTGTACTGGTGTTTAGAAGGCTGCTGTTGGCTGACGTGACAGAGCCGGTCCAGGTTCGGGCAAGATCGCGACCATATGGTCGGGATCCGCCCACATGCCTGGACCAGCACGAGGCTTAGCCTCTTAGCGAGTCCCTGAGAGCCTTAGCTGGCCTCTCCTGCGCCCTCCACAGCACTCCAGTGCGGGCGGGGGATGGGGGCTGGGCAGAGCAGATCGGGGGTGTTTGCTCGCTCAGTTCTCAGTGTTCGAGCCAGCAGGGGACAGATGCAATATCGGACCGAGGTAAGTTAAAAAAATAAAAGTATTCCCATGCTTCTGAAATGTATCCTAACCCCCTCTTGCTATTCCACCCAATGGTCCAGTTAGATTTAAAAAAAAAAAAATCACTAAACTGGAAAAAAAAAAAAAAAAAAACGCTAAACTGAATCCCCTAATTCCTTATCAGAACATGTAGTTATGTCACATGCCTAGTCTGAAGTCTTTTTTCTTTTGCACGGAAGAGTGGAGGTCCTTCTTAGAGCAGCCATGTCCCCTACTGGTTATGTAGAGACATCCATTTGGCTTTTCATAAGTGGGCTCCTTACAAGGTGCTAAAGACTATAGCAAAGGTGTGATGATGTCAAGAAGAAGGGCAGTAAAAAGGCGTCAGCGGCAGACCCAGATTGCAGCACTGGATCACCAGTTCCCATTCACATAAGAGTTGTTGTGAAGGGTCATTTGATGGTGAAGTAAAAAAGATTGGAGGATTAAGGGGGGGGGGGGGGGAGAAGCTTTAAAGCTGGACTCCTGACATATACAGTGGGTAAAATAAGTATTGAACATTTTTCTAGGTAAATACATTTCTAAAGGTGCTATTGACATGGAATTTTCACCACTTGTCGGCAACAACCCATGCAATCCATACATACAATGAAACTGAAACAGATACGTTTAGAAATGGAGTTATGTGTAATAAAATAGACTGACACAGGGAAAAAGTATTGAACATGCAAACTGAAATGTATTTAATACTTGGTACAAAATCCTTTGTTTGGTAATGACAGCTTCAAGATGCCTCCTATATGAAGACACTAGTCACATGTGTTGCTCAGGTGTGATTTTGGCCCATACTTCAACACAAACGGTCTTCAAATCCTGAAGGTTCCGTGGGCCTCCTCTATGAACTTTGATCTTTAGTTCTTTCAATAGATTTTCTATTGGATTCAAGTCAGGTGATTGGCTGGGCCATTCTAGCAGCTTTATTTTCTTTCTTTGAAACCAATTGAGAGTTTCCTTGGCTTTGGGTTTTGGGATCGCTGTCTTGCTGAAATGTCCACCCTCGCTTCATCTTCATCATCCTGGTACATGGCATCAGATTTTTATCAAAAGTATCTTGGTACATTTTTCCATTCATCCTTCCCCAAGTCATATGAAGTTTACCAGTACCGTATGCTGAAAAACAGCCTCACACCATGATGTTCCCACCTCCAAACTTCACTGTATGTATGGGGGTGTTTTTGGGGTGATGTGCAGTGCCATTTGACCTCCAAACGTGGTGTGTATTATGACATCCAAAGAGTTCAATGTTGGTCTCACCTGACCAGACTATATTCTCCCAGTATTTTACAGGCTTGTCTAAATGTTGTGCAGCAAACTTTAAAAGAGCTTCAACATGCTTTTTCTTCAGCAATGGAGTCTTGCATTGTGAGCGTGCATACAGGCCATGGCGGTTGGGTGCATTGCTTATTGTTTTCTGTGAAACAATTGTACCTGCTAATTATTGGTCTTTCTGAAGCTCTCCACAAAAGTGGTCCTTGGCTCTTGGACAACTCTTCTGATAATTCTTTTCACTCCTCTGTCAGAAATATTGCGAGGAGCACCTGGTCATGGCCAGTTTATGGTTAAATGATGTTCTTTCTACTTCCGGATTATGGCCCCAACAGTGCTCACTGGAACATTCAGAAGTTTAGAAATCCTTCTGTAACCAATGCCATCAGTATGTTTTGCAACAATAAGGTTGCAAAGGTCTTGAGAGAGTTTTTTGCTTTTACCCATCATGAGATGTTTCCATGTGACACCTTGGTAATGAGACACCTTTTTATAGGCCATCAGTTGAGACTGAAAGAAAGGGGAAAAGCGCCTCTTGAGTGCGGTATACAGGTTTATTAAACAAAAAAAGATTATAGTGACTCACATCTGTAAACTCATTGGCGTGTGCGGCGTGGTGTAGTCCGATGGCTGGGAGCCTGCTCTAGTTCCGGTGCGGTCTGATAGTCCGGGAGAGGTCCGGGGGTAGGCTCAGGCGACTTCCGGCCAGCAAAAGGACCAGCACCCCCTGTGAGTGCCTAAAATATACTTTCTATCATCAGTTGAGACTGAACCAGCTGAAAAAATGTGCATTGACGAGGGGCAGGATTGCTTTATAGTTACTGATAGATTTCAGCCGGTGTCTTGGTTTTCCATGCCTTTTTGCACCTCCCTTTCTTCATGTGTTCAATACTTTTCCCCTGTGTCTTTCCATTTTGTTACACATAATCTTATTTCTAAACGTATTTGTTTTGGTTTCTTTGTATGTATGGAGTGCATGGGTTGTTACAGACATGTGGTGAAAATGTCATGTCAATAGCACCTTTAGAAAGATATTTACCTAGACAAATGGTGACATGTTCAATACTTATTTACCAGCTGTATAATCGATCTTTTTCTTTGATAATGCACCTTTAAGCATTTTAGGTACCTGAATTTATCTTGAAATCAGTCTCTTTCTGTCCCCGTACAGCAGAACTCAGAGTGGGGGAGAAAATTAGAAGGGGAGGGGGATAGAGTTACAGAAAGATGAGCTTATCAGTCTGCTGCTTCTCCTTCACTGTCCAGTTACAGGCTTGACCTTTTAATGTGTAGCAGCATTTAATCACTGCTACCAAATTGCCAGTCTGGCATGGCCCAAAAGTCAAAGAATGCTGGGAGGACCATTGAGTATCTTAGTGATGGACATCTTTGTAAGCCAATAGGAAGCATCTTCGTGATCCAGGAAGTGATGTGGACACTACAGGAAGGAACTCCCACACTACAGATCAGAAGAAGAATCGAGCCTGGTAAGTGAGTACAGTTTCAGGTAAGAAACGGGGACTTCTATTTTTTTAACATAAACTATAAAGAGAACTAGTGGAAAAGGATCCTTGGTGACCCTATTCGACCAAATTTCCCAGCTCTGCCTACTTGCTGTAAAGAAATCATGGCATGCTTTCTCTCTGTTTTGTGTACTTTATGTTATAGAAAAATGCAAGAGGAAGAATGAGACTGCATGGGGGTTCATGGCCCAGTGGAGTGATATCTAATGCCTGTTCATGATTTGGTCTACCAGCAGCTATTGTTAAACTTTAAAAAAATATTAGTTTCAAGAAGGCAAACCTTTTAAAATCTGAGTGGCGCTTCAGATGCCACCTGCACATGAAAACCCTTCCAGCACTATGACCTCAAATCTTGTTGGTGTTCGTGCTGAGAGCAGTCCCTTAAAAGCTTTGGCTTCACACCATAGCCTGGTAATGAATAGAATAAGAGATGTGAACAGTGAAAACCCATCCTGGCCTGCATTATGTGTTTAAGGCTAAACGAGTAACCCCACACGCACACCTCCATTTCTGACCTGTCGATGTGCTGGATGTCTCTGCCTCGGTCGGAAAGATTCAGGAGGGGCGGTTGCCAAGTAACTAAGTTATATCAGTAGATTTGGAGACAACAAAGGCCCGATGGAGACCGACTCTGCTGCTAGTGACGCTCCATCTAAGAAATGACATTGTGGCTTAACCCTCCTCTAGCAGTGTTCCACTAGAGGTCTCGGGGAGTCAAGTGAAAGAATGAGCTGTGCTGAATAAAAACATTTCTTACAGAAAATGATTTCTAGTTTGGAGCCCACATCTCCCAGTGGTCACGTCTGAGAAGACTCTGGTTGCTAGGTAGCCTTCTGACGTACGTTTCCTTTCTTCTCTTCTGCTTCTCACACTGAAAGAGTCGGCAAGCTGGACAAAAAATGTTGGTTACTTAAAGGGATTCTTAATTAGAAAATATTTGTGAATACATGTAACTAGCACGTTACAATGAGCTTAGTAAGTTTATATTTCAGTATTTTATTGTTATAGTGTTGATCTAGGGAGTTATCTAATTGCCTTGAAGTGTAAGTGTACTTTCAGAGAACGTATACGTAGGTTAGCAATACACTTGTATCTATGTGGATGGAGGTATTTCCCCTTTCCTTCACCACTGCAAAGGAGATAGAGGGTTTCTTTCATGCCCTGGTTATGGTACATTTGGTGGCAGGAACAAATAGGTTGCCAACTTCTTCTGGTATGGGACTAGGCCTTGGATTGGGCAATGTAATAGGACAAATTTTGCAAATAGGCAAATGAAACAGTTTGTGTAGGAGCCCGAAAACCCTGGACCAGAATCCCACTAGGCGTGGACAGCACCACCAAATATTTATAACATCTCCGCTTTGGCCACAGCTCCCAAAACATCTATTGCTATAGGACGGGTTAGTGCCTGCTATGTGGGCCAGGACCAAGTGCCATCGAAGAAGAACCTTATACAGTATCTCACAAAAGTGAGTACACCTCTCACATTTTTGTAAATATTTTATTATATCTTTTCATGTGACAACAATGAAGAAATGACACTTTGCTACAATGTAAAGTAGTGAGTGTACAGCTTGTATAACAGTGTAAATTTGCTGTCCCCTCAAAATAACTCAACACACATCCATTAATGTCTAAACCGCTGGCAACAAAAGTGAATACACCCCTAAGTTAAAATGTCCAAATTGAGCCAAATTAGCCATTTTCCCTCCCCAATGTCATGTGACTCGTTAATGTTACAAGGTCTGAATGGGGAGCAGGTTGGTTAAATGTGGTGTTATCGCTCTCACTCTCTCATGCTGGTCACTGGAAGTTCAACATGCACCTCTTGGCATAGAACTCTCTGAGGATCTGAAAAAAAGGATTGTTGCTCTACATAAAGATGGCCTAGGCTATAGGAAGATTGCCAAGACCCTGAAACTGAGCTGCATTACAGTGGCCAAGGCCATACAGCGGTTTAACAGGACAGGTTCCACTCAGAACAGGCCTCGACATGGTCAACCAAAGAAGTTGAGTGCACATGCTCAGCATCATATCCAGAGGTTGTCTTTGGGAAATAGACGTATGAGTGCTGCCAGCATTGCTGCAGAGGTTGAAGGGGTGGGGGATCAGCCTGTCAGTGCTCAGACCATACGTCGCACTCTGCATTAAATTGGTCTGCAGGGCTATTGTCCCAGAAGGAAGCCTCTTCTAAAGATCATCCACAAGAATGCCAGCAAACAGTTTGCTGAAGACAAGCAGACTAACGACATGGATTACTGGAACCATGTCCTTTGGTCTGATGGGACCACCAAAATAAACGTATTTGGTTCAGATGGTGTCAAGCGTGTGTGGCCACAACCAGGTGAGGAGTACAAAGACAAGGGTGTCTTGCCTACAGTCAAGCATGGTGGTGGGAGTGTCATGGCCTGGGGCTGCATGAGTGCTGCTGGCACTGAGACCTACAGTTTAATAGGGGAACCATTAATGCCAACATGTACTGTGACTTACTGAAGCGGAGCATGATCCCCTCCCTTCGGAGACTGGGCCACAGGGCAGTATTCCAACATGATAACGACCCCAAACACACCTCCAAGACGACCACTGCCTTGCTAAAGCAGCTGAGGGTAAAGGTGATGGACTGGTCAAGCATGTCTCCAGACCTAAACCCTATTGAGCATCTGTGGCACATCCTCAAATGGAAGGTGAAGGAGTTCAAGGTCTCTAACATCCACCAGCCCTGTGATGTCATGGAGGAGTGGAAGAGGACTCCAGTGGCAACCTGTGAAGCTCTGGTGAACTCCATGCCCAAGAGGGTTAAGGCAGTGCTGGAAAATAATGGTGGCCACACAAAATATTGACACTTTGGGCCCAATTTGGTCTTTTTAATTTAGAGGTATACTAACTTTTGTTGCCAGCGGTTTAGACATTAATTGCTGTGTGTTGAGTTATTTTGAGAGGACAGCAAATGTACACTGTTATACAAGCTGTACACTCACTACTTTACATTGTAGCAAAGTTTAATTTCTTCAGTGTTGTCACATGAAAAGATTTAATAAAATATTTACTAAAATGTGAGGGGTGACTCACTTTTGTGAGATACTGAATGCTGCCAAGATAACAGTGTTGACCGAACATTTTGCTATGGTCACCAGGCTTTGCTCCATTTTTCGGGGTCAATGGAGGTTGCTAAGTCTCATTCCCAGAGGGATGTATATGAGGCAGGTGAAGGGGTGCCAATGGCATTTAAGGAAGAATAGATCACCGAGATAGTACCCGATGAGCCAGGGGAGTGTAAGCAGGTGTGCTCAAAAGCATTTTTTTGAAAAGGGTATGTAGAGGTGCGTCCAGGTCTGCTGATAGAAATCATGGGGCCCTGTACAAACAACCTGACATGCCCCCCTCCCCAAGAAAATATTAAAGCTATATTTAGATAAAGATACAATAAAATCATTATTAGCAGACACAAATACAACATAACTCACAGAATTCCCCCACACCCCTCCTTCACACAGCCAGGGTACCTGTGGTAATGAGCCCTTGATTATATTTTTATAACCTAAAAAACAGATCTCTTCAGCGGTGTGCTGTCACTACTAAGAGGGATTCCATCTTCATCTGGTCTTCTCTCTGGTTTCCAGTCGTTTGGCCAAATTGCGATGATGTAACTCACACACATGCGCGCGGGTGTCATGGTCACAGCACAGCTCTCTCAATGGATCATATGTCATCCATTGAGAGTGCAGTACACATGCGCTGGTGCTATCACCGGCTGCTACATTTAGGAGATATTCACTGTACTTACAGGTAAGTCCTATTATAGGCTTACCTGTAGATACAAGATAAAAAATGGAGTTTACTACTGCCAGATCAGTTAGTAAATGGTTAAATAGAAGGCGTTAAAACATGGATGCAGAGGGAACTAACAGTAAAGGGGACAAGAAGCAAACTTGCATAGGTCAGGAAGCAGTCTGGAGGAGAGGAGTGGGAAGCCCAGCTACATAAAGCACACTAAACTGCACTGGGCAAAATAACAGGCAGCTATGGAACTGGTGTGACAGTAAATTCTTCACCCCATGGGAATGCAGCTAATCAGCTGTGACTGTGTCAAGAAGGCAGAGGAATGGGGGAGAGATGAAAATAATATACAGGCTGGCCAGGAAGAAGTGCAGGGAGAGAAACAAAGTTACAGAGATACCAAACTCACCTAGCAGAGCTTACATTAGAGCCACGGCTGGGAGGGGGACCTACACAAGGAGGGGACTAGTGAGGGACAACTGTCTCTTTCTCAGCAGATAAAAGCTGGCAGCAGGGAGAGGGGGAGAAATCAGCTTTCAGCTGCTGAAGGAAGATTTCTGTAAATGTCGTTCATCACTAATCCCCCTCCCTGTGTTGGACCCCCTCAGTGCTTGGGCCCCCTACAAGAGGACCAGTGGTCCCCCCCTCACAGTGGCCCTGGGTGCGTCATAGACAGGACGCCCAATGAGGGACCCGACGGTATTGAAAAAATTCAGAGAAAGGTACCTCATAGGTCTCCTGCATGGAGATCAAGAGGGGAAAAAACGGGTTGAGACAAAATGGTGGACCTGCGTGAATCTATGAGATGACCACCAAGAAAATTCTCCCAGCTGTTTGAGCCCTGGTAGAAATAGAAGATTATTCAGGGGTGGAAGGAGGGGTGGAAATGGGGACATTAGATTGCCTGAGTCATCTCTCTCCTTTCAAACCTAAGAAAAATATTGCTGGAGTTCCTTTAACCACCAACAGATACAAATATGCACATTCAATCGAAATTTCCATATAGTTTTGTATCTGGAAATGTATCCGACATTAATCAGAACTGCCAGTCCGGTGGTATGGCTGACTTAGTCTGTTGGAATTCTAGCTGCCTTGTTCCAGTTTTCATTTGGTAATAAGCTGGTACTTAACATTTTAGTGCTAAACTAAGGTTAATTTGTAAGGGGTTCCTTTGCAATTACATTTTCATGTGCTCTGATGGGCTGTACTTAAAATTACAAACAAAAGGGCAAGTAAATGCTGAAAACCACAACCAGTTATAAAGGGCATGCAGACTGCTAGACTAAAAGGTTAATCTGTGACACTTAATTATTACAGAAAGTAGTCAGCATTATGAAGTCGTCATACAGGTAGAGTGTCCTTGTAATTTTGGCATCATTGTCTGGGCTTTGTTTTAAAAGCTGAACTTTGGAATAAGCAAATATTGTATAAATAAAAAAGTCATGTACTCTTCCTGGAATCCTGATGTGTTTTTGGTATATCTTTCAGATCTGTGCAGTATTCCAGTGTGACACTTTACCTCTGGGCAGGAGATTCCTGTAATAAAGACCGCTCACTGCTGCTCTCTTCTTGTGCAGGATGACTGGTCTTGACTCCGCCCCCTCCTGTAGTGTTCTGCTGGCAGCATGTAGTGGGTGGAGCCTGCTGGGTCCCTCCCACAGTTCTGCTCTTTGAATAAACTATGACTATTTCAAAATAATATCTGGGGTGGCAAAGGCAATTGATGCATATGGTGAGTTTATACCCTTTGTGGCTATTGAGGAATATATTTTAAATTATTATTATTATTTTTTTTTTTGTGCCTGAAGTTTATCTTTAAAGATGTGTTCTCTATAATTCTGGACACCAGACTACAGCTTTATCATATCAATCGGATCAGTTTCTATTGCTCATTACATGTGAGTAATGAGTTTTAGGCCCCCGTTTCCACTAGTGTAACTTGTCAGGTGACTTTGGACACATAAACTCGCATGACAAGGCACAGTCCATTGATTTCAATGGCACCCATTCTCTTTTATGCCACTTTGAAAATCAGCATCTTTGAAAAAGTGCCTGCACTATTTTGATGCAACTTTGATCCAGAGAGTGTAAAGTTGGATCAAAGTCGAACTCTAAATCACACAACTTTGGCGTTGCACTGGTAGAAACGTAGCCACTAGGCTAGAGTGCAGCTTTGGAGTGCGACTTTGAGTACAGCTTTGATCCAACTTTACACTCTCTGGATCAAAGTCGCATCAAAAGTTGCATCAAAGTAGTGCGGGTACCTTTTTAAGGTCGCTGATTTTCAAAGTCGCATAGATGGGAACAGGTGCCATTGAAATGAATGGGCTGTCTTGTCATGCGACTTTGTGTGTCCAAAGTCACATGACAAGTCACACTAGTGGAAACCGAGCTTTAGTCTACGTTTCCACTATTGGGATTTAGAGTGCGAATTTGATGGAACTTTTATCCAACTTTACACTCTCTGGATCAAAGTTGCATCAAAATTTGCATTAAAGTAGGGCAGGTACCTTTTCAAAGTCGCTAATTTTAAAAGTCACATTGATGGGAACAGGAGCCTTTGAAATTAATGGGCTGTGACTTGGAAACACAAAATCGCATGACAAGTTGCACTAGTGTAAACATAGACTTAGTGTGGTTGCCTGTACTAGGATCATTGTAGACGGTGAGCTGAGACCCCCAGAGCACTTCCAGCTACACTGACAGTCACACCCCCCCCCCCCCCCCGGTCCTGTCCCGTCCCCATGTCCAGCTCCTTTCTCCCTTCTCCTATGGTAGGCTTCATTCAAAGCCAAGCACAGCTATACTGTATATGTCAAAATTTAAAATAAAAGTAGAAAAACTGGGATTTTTTTTTTTCATTTTGACACATAAAGCTAAACTGCGCTTACATTAATGATTGCAGGGGAGAATTTAAGGTTTTAGGCTGTACTTCCACTTTGAATACCTGTCCATGTGTGTATTTTAAAAATTCCAAGAACATTTCAGCCCTCTCCCTCCTGCACGCCAGTAGCCACCATCCTATGCCCCTTGTAAGGGGCATACAAGTTGGACAGCCCTTAGGATTTGTAGGAACTGCTCCATTAATGGTGATTACAGGCGTGAAGTGGGCGAACTCTATGAAAGATTCAGGGAGAGAGGATATCCCCACCACACCCTTAGAAGGGCCAGGAAAAAGTCCACCAGTAAGGTGAGAGCGGACCTTCTTAAACCCTAAACCTAAAATTACCCAAGCTAACAATACTGATGGCCCAGTGAGGATTGTAACGCAGTATGCGGCCCAATGGGAGGAGGTGGGCAAAATCCTGAAATTATTTCAGTGCCTTACATGTTTCCCCAGCCCTGTATAGAGCAGGTTGGATGTAATCCACCTCTGTGGGTGTATGAAGTATTGTTTTGTAACCATATTTGGCTATGCTGTGCGTTTTTATATGGTGTTTGGAGGATTTATGGGCTTTTGGCCAATTTTTTCTATTTTTTGTATTTTAATAAAGCTAATGTAATTGGTAATACTGCGGTTGGTCCTCATTCGCAACTACTTTGTGGGTGGACGGTCTGCGACTTCCTGATGTCTATAGTTGTTGAGGTACCCCACCTCATGGTAAGTCGGTGACCGGGCTGTCATAAGATGAATTATTGTTTTTCCTTGTTTAACCACTTGACGTCTGCTCACATTGCTGCTACTGCAGCAATGTGGCTCGTTATTGTCCAGCGACGTAGACCTACGTCGCTGGACTCCTCCCCCTGTAGGCGGCGATCGCGCGCCGCCGGAGGCGCGCTCCCGCTGTTTTCAGTCACAGCGGGAGTCGGGCCAGGGGAGGAGCGGCGGCGATCGCCGCCGCTCTTCCCCGATCGTCGGGGAATCGAGTGTGGAAATCTCCTAAGTGACAGGCAGGGACAGATAGCAGGGTTCAGCATAGCTGAACATGCGATCTGTCCCTGTGTCACTCAGTCACCTTCCCCCACACACGTTAGTAAGCACCAGGCATACATTAACCCCTCCCTCTCCAGTAAAATTAACCCCTTCCCTGCCAGTGTCATTTTTACAGTAACAGTGCATATATATAGCACTGATTACTGCAGTAATGTCACTGGTACCCCCAAAAGTGTCAAAAATGTCAGTCAAGGGTCCGATCTGTCCGCCGCAATGTCTCAGTCCCGCAAAAAAAATCGCAGATTGCCGCCATTACTCGTTAAAAAAAAAGAAAAACACCAAAAATGACAGAAATCTTTCCCTTAGTTAGTAAACGCAATAACTTTTGCGCAAACCAATCAAAATATGCTTATTGTGATTTTTTTTACCAAACATAGGTAGCAGAAAACAAATTGGCCAAAAATTAAAAAAAAAATAGATTTTTACATTTTTTTGGGGGGGATTTCATATAAAAAAATGTTAAAAATATTGTTATTTTTTCAAAATAAACGCTCTTTTTTTATTTATAGCGCACAGGTGATCAAATACCACCAAAAGAAAGCTCTGTTTGTGGGAAAAAAAGGACATAAATTTTGTTTGGGTACAGCTTCGCACGACCGCGCAATTGTCAGTTAAAGTCGCACAGTGCCGAATCGCAAAAAGTGGCCTGGACGTAAGACAGCAAAATCCTCTGGTGGTAAAGTGGTTAATTGCAGTGTTAGGACTTTGAAATAAATAAGTTGATTTTGTGTTGAAGTTTGGGCACTCTGGCTCAAAAAGGTTCCCCATCACTGTCCTATAGGCTTGGTTCCTGCTCTTTTCAACATACATTTTTTTTTATTTACTGTACATGATGGCTCATTTGGTTTCTGAGCACAGATCCATTTTGTCATGTTCATGGTTTGCCCTTTCAGAGAGGCCTTTCTCTGCGACCCTCCTGTCTCTGACACACGTGAAAACCCTCCTGGAACAGAAATAGTTTTTTTTTTTCTCCACATTCCCTAAGCCACTGTGCACTTTGGCGGTTCTCAGTGCTCAGAGATCCATGACTCAAACCCAGCTTCAGAAAGGACAGTTCTTTAATCCCCCCAGCCACAGGGAATAAAATGCTATTTCATTTTCAGCACTATTAATGCCCTATCCAAGGATAAAGCCCAGCTCCCAAAAGGCACTGGCCAAATGTTTTTTTTTGCCTGCCTTTTGTCTCCTTTTGAGTGTTACATTTAGATTAGTTTGCCACGGATTAAACCTTATTACTCTGCTGAATCAGTAAAATAAAATCGGTGAATGGGTTGGCAGCTTACTGTAGACGTTATAGAATTATCCTTAAAGTGCTCGGTGCTTCTTCAATTCCCCCCCCCCCCCCCCCTCCATTTTTTAGCTTATCTTTTTTCCATGTCTTGCACTGTTCATGTGCTGCTCACGTGCCTTTAGTATGCTTGCTTTCATTATTACTTTTAAAAGGTAACGCTGTAGAGAAGAGGATTAAGAAGTTGTTAAGCGATAAAATTATTCAGAGCTAAATTATGTTTTTCCACCCTCACTTCTCATTATGAATGGATGGCTGAATCTTCTTTTCGAGAGCCTGTGTGTTTTTTTCCAACTAATTTATTTATTTTTACTTTAATTGTGTGCAGAGCCAGAGCTTATAGAAGCTCTGACAATGGATTCTGAGCGCGGCCAGTTAAAGGGCTTCTTCACTCACTGTGCAAACAGTCTCTATTTTTATATGGTTATATTATAATAATCTAAACTGTATTGTTATGCATTATTATGTTACATAAGTAACAAGATTATAAGCAAATGTTTGCATAAAATATATCTTTTTAGTGAAAGATAGCGATGCTGTTGGTTATATTTGGACATAGGGAGAACAGTAATGTTACTCCTCTAAAATACATTTATTTATTTTTTTAATAATGAAGATGTCCGTCCTATATATAGAATTTATATTTTGAAAGTTATGATATCACTCCTGTAAAATAGAACTTTATATTTGAAGGGTGGTGATATCACTCCAATAAAATGGACCTTATATTTGGAGTGCGGTGATAACAATAAAGTAGAACTTACGAGTCGTGATAATTTAATTCCCGAAACACCCGCGGCGTAGCACTATGGTGGTGAGTCACACAGCCATTTGCACTCGAGCGTGTTCTGACATGTCCTAACTTGCACTCGCCTGGGTCGCAGACCAGTTGCCTCAGTCTTTATGGAGTAGTAGGAAGACTAAATAACACGTGTGTTGTGGTGTTGGCAGAAAATGAGTGAACGGAATCTGAAGCAGGGGATTAACATCAAATTTTGTGTGAAAATCGGCAAAAGTGCAAGTGAAATGTTTCCTCTGTTGGAACAGTCTTTTGGCAACATTCCATGAAGAAATCAATGAATAGCATAGGCAGTTTATAGAGAGGCGGGAAGATGACCATGATGATGCTAGAAGTGGGCAGCAAAAAACACAAAGGACGAATGTAAATGTGGACAGAGTGTGAATCCTTGCACACACATGCTGATTTGTTGTTTTTTTTTGTTTGTTTTTTTTTTTTTTATCACAAGGGTATAGTTCACTACGAGTTTATAGAACATGGTACAACAGTCAACCAACATTGTTAACTCGGAATTTCTGAAAAGGTTATGGAAATTTGTTTAAAGGAAACAAATCCCACCTTTTTGTTATAAAAACAGAAAGTGAAGGGAAAACGTATTCTGTTGAAAACAATTTAAAGTTGGTCATACATGCCTCCGATGTTGGGCAACTCCTGCGAATCATCCAAAATTTAGGCTGCGGGTGGCCCTGCAGAAACCACCTGGCTTTTTAAGCTCGAACAGTGACTGTGGCAATAAACTGCAGTCGTTGTTTGAATATTCTGACAGCCGCACGTGTCTGCTGTCAGAATATGATATCCAGCAGCAAGAGATTCGTCCATCCATGCTGTTTTTTTTTTTGGACTGGGAAACCTTTGATTCTCTCAGCAAGCTCCTGCACAAACATTTTTTTCACAGTCCATTCAGGGAATTACCGTATTTATCGGCATATAACATGCGTTATCGTGCGTGTTATACGCCAATATATATATATAAAAAAAAAGACCAGGCAGTGCTGAGAGGCAGAGGGGGGCGGGCCGGGCCGAGCAGAAGGAAGGACAAGTGGTCACTGTCATAGGAAGTCCCACCTCCTATGATACACAGCACAGTGGCCCAGTACCGGGACATGCGACGTCTATCATAGCCGCCAGGACTTCAGATGACAGTGGTCTCTCATCCCCCGTTCTCCTCGGCTCGGCCCGGCCCGTCCCGCCCCCGCTCTGTGCAATGGCGCTGGCGAGGCTGCATTGCTGGACACTGCGCTGGCGAGGCTGCATTGCTGGACACTGCATTTATGGCCACTGCGCTGATGAGGCTGCGTTCATGGGCACTGGTGAGGCTGCATTTGATTAAAAAAAGGTCTGAGTTCAAAGCGGTTTATTTCAAATTTAAGCTTTTTTCCTAAAATTTCCCTCCTAAAATTGAGGTACGTGTTATACGCCGATAAATACGGTAAATTGTACCACCTCCTATATTTGAAGGGTGGTGATATCAGTCCGATTTAAAAAAAAAAAAAAAATTTGGAGAGAGGTTATGTCAGTCCTGTAAAATATAACTTATATCGGTGATTCAATTTTATGTAGCACCCTCCTAGGTAGGTGCTAGAGAGAGTATAGTTTTGAATCCTGTCTTCTTACCAGAGGAATTGCAGGTAAATATATATTTGCTTTCTGCCTACCAGAGAGCAGGATCTGCTAGTAAGGTCTGCTCAATGTGCTCAGGTGCAGCTCAGTCTGTCTGCAGAGTATTTCACACTGGTCCAATAGGGAAGCATAGTGGACAGTGGGAGTAAACCTGACAAATGAGTGCACAGGCGTTTAATACAGCCCTGGTGATTTGGCAGAGGAAAGTGCATTGGTGCATGCTGGGATACTGTATAAAAGCCAGGAGCACATGTGCTTGGGGTCTTTCGCCTTGATAGCAGAGTCCCAGAGGGAGGGGGCGGCTGCCTTCTCCTCTGTAGAGGTACCATGCAGCTTCAGGTAGTTGACCTGAGGGCCTAAAGAGAGCAAGAGAGGAACTGAACCCTGGGGTCCTGTGAAGCTGACTGAGAGTGGAGACACTGAAGGATCTGATTCTGAAGTAGAGTGAGTACAGATACGAATGTGTGAACTGTACCCTAAGTGACTGTGTGCTGGTAATCAGAGGAGGCCCAGCAAGTTATCATACAGCAAGCCCTACGGGGACAGTGCTACATTTGGGGGCGTCATCCGGGATTTCCTCTGAGTTACTGCAGTGGTTGCTACCGGCAATGGCCGAGTATTTGCCCAAGTAATGTTATGTCTTCTCAAGCAAAGTGCTGGCGTTTTAGTGGAAAAAGTAATGTCTGCTCTACAGTGATCAGTGCAAGTGTGCTTCCAAGTCATGGTCACGGCAGTGGTTGCTATCGGCAACGACCGGACATTTATCTAGAAAACAATATGTCTTATCTAATAAAGTGCTGGAGTGTCAATGGAGAAAGGATGTGCTGTATTGTAGGAGAAAATTGTCTGCTGTACAGTAACCTGTGGCAGGGAACACAATCTGCATTGCAGTACCATTCGTGCAGGCTGAGCAACGTTATAGCAGCAGCAAAGGGGTTACTGCACCGCGCGGGAGAGAGCACGCCAAAGAGATCTGCCTTGCAGGAGAAGCCACCACCGAAATTAGCAACTTGCACACTGTGCAAGTGTGCTTTCAAGTTATGATCAAGAAAGCAGTGACCCGGGACGCGGGGACTGACGCCTCAGGGGTTGTGTCTGTACATGTGTCTGTTCTGTGGAGGAAAATGCCTGCCATGCAGTCGGTTACAGCGGGACAATGGTGGAGTACCTGCGGAGCAGACTGAGTTGGCAAACTCAACCCAGTGGGACACCGGGGTGCAACTAGTGCCCAAAGGAAGGCCTTGTACAGTGGAGGGGAGCATCTAGGACTGGAATGTAGCAGATGCCTGAATGTGTCCATGTGGCTGCGGGTGTGGGGTCAGTGTGGGCACTGCGGTGACATGTTGTTGCAGACAGAATAAAGTGATTGCCAGCCCAGAAGACTGTATGTAAACAAGGAGACTGGAACCACTCAGAAACTGCTGACACCTAGAGTGGCTGTTCCTGTTTGAAGAGGATGGTGCCAAGAGTACCGCTGGGGCCGGGACCAGTGATGCAAAAATGCACTACTATCTGCAAAACCAGGGAGACCCACATCTCAGAGGTGCAGTGCATGCAAGTTGTGAGGGCCGAGCAGCGGCCGCAAGATGCATCAGCAACTGTCGCAACAATTGACAGTCCAGCTCTTACAGAGGCAGAGGGGAGTCAATGGGCCCAGAAGTTCAAGTCTTCCAGTTTGTCCAGTGAGAGGGAGGCTTAGGCCATTGATGTAGAGTCACCCAGTTTCCAGTATCATTGTGGGTCCCTGAAAGAGGGAATAGATGACTGGAAGTCAGAAGTCGAGACTGAGTGGGACTGGGGAACTGAGGAGAGAAGAAGCCCTATGAGTTCCAGTTCTCTAAGTGAAGAGACGGAGGGATCAGTCGGTCGCATGTAGTGCGCCAGGAACTTGGGGTTCTGTGAGGCCTATGCCACTAGGGTCTCCGATCTGTCCCCACCTCGCACCTATGCCCGGGCTCGGGCACAGATCGAAGCCTACTCCAGTCTGATCAAGTGGAGACCCTGTACATACCACCTGGGAGAGGAGACAGGCAAAAACTTCCCAGGTTCTCACGCTTCCAACGCCTTGTCCAAAGGAAGGTGGCCATGGAGTATGGATACGATTATCCACTTGCTCCACCGGAGATAATGGAGGAAATCGAGAGTAAGAGAGAGGCTTGGTGTGAAGAAGCCATCTGGGACTTTCTATATGTCCCCAAGCCACACCTGAACTAATCCAAGCCTCAGTTGTGGGACACCTTCCTGTCCATCAAGGCAAAATGGAACCTGGGGGGTCCATCTACATTGATCAGGTAGAGGTCAGCCACCCAGATGGAAAAGGCAAAGCCTGGGCCATCAGTATTCTAAGTCCTGAGGGAAAGACCGTCAGCATACCTCATCCTGCCCAATACTACTGAGGTGTGCTGAGTTCTTATTCCTGTTAGAAAGTTGAATTATCTAGGGGCTAGTTAGCCTGAGGAGTGTGATGTGTTGACTGAAAAAAGTTACAAAGGGGCTGGTGTGCTTGAAGAGGCCCATTTGACACTAAAGTTTCTGTTAGGGCTGGAGGCCCTGTTCCCAAATCCCCTTCCCTTCTATTCTTGCTAAAAAAAAAATATGGGGATCAGCAAAACTGCTACCATTTTTTTCACTGGGGAGAAGAACTTTTGCCACAAAGAAAGAACTTCTCCTGTTAAAGCCAGGGGCTTCTACCTGAAGGGGGCAAACCTCCTAGTTCACAGAGATATCCTATTAAAGTACCCTTTGTGAAGATCTTCTTGGCCTTGGGGCCACTATTGCTTATAAAAGGAGTGTTGTGAAAGGACAGTTTGCAAAGATACTTTGTTTAAAGGACACTTTGCGAAGAACCTTTGGGCCAAGGGCCCAGGATAATGAACTACAAAGGAAGGACACTTTGCGAAGATGCTTTGTTTAAAGGACACTGCGAAGATCCTTTAGGCCAGAGTAATGCTGAAGTAAACTTTGTGTGAGTTGCTAACTTGTGAGAGAAGGGTAGTGGCTCTTTGCCTCTTCAGAGAAAGGGATGCCAGAGTGAAGGATCCCTTGAAGAGTTCTTACAGAGACTCACAAGTAAGGCAAGCTTTGCTCAGGCTCCAGCAAGAATAGCTAGGAGAAGATGTGTTGCCTCGAGGTTACAGAAGGAAAGGACACTGTGAACACCAGTTGGGTATTTCTTCATCCTAACTTGTAAGTCTTACTGGAATAGGAAAGAGTCGGTGCCCTGGTATTTGAGAGGGCTGTGCCTATTGCTAGTCAAAAATGGTTCCCAGATGAAAGCTGTGATAATGTGTTGGTTAGATTGGCAGGAATTGTTCTGTTTTGTCTATTACAGGTGCACAACAGAGCGAAGAGTTAAGCGTGCCCTTAGGGGACCCGCAGTGTTGGAGATCTCTACGGGAATGTTAGCGTCAGAGAATTTGTGGGTGAGAAGGTCGCCTCTACGGAAAGGGCAGTCTCACCGTAAGTATGTAGGATGTTTAAAATTGCTATGTACTTACCTTTTGCAGAGGACCTTCTGGACTTGGAAAGGCCGTCCACTGTCTACATTTGTACATATGTAGAATTGCTATTTGTACATATGTAGAATTGCTATTTGTACATATGTAGAATTGCTATTTGTAGATTAGTCTGTTAGGAGGTTTTACCTTCACTTGTCAAGACAGATTTTTGTAAATATTGTTCAGCAGAGATTTGCAGAGATCTCTCTAGCATCTACCTACCGTCCTAGGGTAGATGCTAGAGAGAGAGTATAGTTTTGAATCCTCTCTTCTTTCCAGAGGGATTGCCGGTAAATCTCCTCCTCTGTAGAGGTGCCATGCAGCCTCAGGTAGTCGACGTGAGGCCTAAAGAGAACTAGAGAGGAACAAAACCCAGAGGTCCTGTGAAGCTGACTGAGGGGGAAGACAGTCCCCAAGTTACAAACATACGAATTACATATGACTCCTACTTAAGAACCAAGGCAGCAACATCACTCTGGTCCCAGAAACCACCGGGTGGCCATATTGCTGCTCACTGCATGCTGTCATCTACTGTCTGGTGGACTTGTTAGCAATCCCAAATCACTGCATGGCCAGTTAACCCTTTCCTATCCTATCCAAAATGTAAAAATAATATTTTGGCTGGAGTTACACTTAAAAAAAATGTACCTGTTCCAACTTACATCCAGATTAAACTGAAGAACAAACCTACATAACTTCTTTTCTTCGTAACCCGGGGACTGCCTGTAATTTTAAAAATAAAATTAATGATATATTAAAGAATATAGAGTTGCTTTAGTTTGTGTAGAAGCCGACATTCAGCCCGTGTTCTGGAGTCGGTCCAATAGAAGCCAACCAAGCGAAGGGGCATAACCAAAAAAGGTCTGACGGTGGGCTACCGATCAGTGATCTCAGGCAACGGCTGAGAACGCTGATCGGAGGGTTCTGGTAGAGGGGGCAGCAGTTGAGATCGCTGTACTAACCCTGGATGGTTAGTACAGCGGCTCCTTCGGAGCTGTTCCTTTTTTTTTCTTTCAACTGACAGCTCAGTTTGGAGCCCCACTGCACTAACAATCCAATGTTAGTACAGCAATCTTCCCCGCTGAGCTATTGTGTTCTGACAGGGAGACGCCGACACCCCCCCCCCCCCCCCCCCAGAACACTCCGGTCAGAGCTCTCAGACATTGGCTTAGATTGGGAGCTGGTCGGCTACTGATTTTCCCAGCATGCTTAGCCGACAGAAGCTGGCGAATGGCTGGCTTCTTTTGAACCAGCCGTCTCACACACGGGCCGAATGTCGGACGGTTTTTATTGAACCGGCTGATGTCATCCGGCATTTGGCCCGTGTGTACTAGGCTTAAGTTTGAATATTGACAGATGAGATCATATACATGTATTATCGAACCCAAATACACCGACCACATACTTATGGTCAACATGCAACTGGATTTTCCAGTGATAATGATTGAGTGTGAATGTAATACACTTTCCAAGCACAGGCAGATCACCTTCAGAAGAAGTCTACAGCAACCTAACGTTACCAGTAAGCAGTCTCTGTAGCCTTGAAGAAACAGGATAAATGTCGAAGAGGGATTGCTCATGTCCTTTTCTCTGTGACAAGCAGAGGGAAAAACAATCCAAAAGGCTTCCTCAGAAACAGCACTTGAGAAATCACTTGTTTACAATGGACTGCAGTGACCTGATTGGTAATTACCAGCCCCAGGCGAGGCCAGGGTCCCTCTCCGAGCAATCAGGCCATTAATTCAGCTCTCCTCTCCTCTCTGGAATAGTAATTGCTGTCTGGACTAGAGCAGGCCATAGATGTGCTTGCTGGTTTCACCATGTGAAATCTTTGTGGTTCTCTGGCTCCTTTATAGAGCAATTTTAAAGTCTAGAAATTCTCAATCTATGTTATGTTACTTGCAGATTGCAGTAAAGTTGCTCAGTATAAATAGACTAAAAATAAGAGCAGTCATCAGTGTAGACATACATACACGGCTTTGGCAATGCATCAAGTCATTTTAAAGTGGAATGGTTGAATGAATATCATTTTCATCAGTTTGATGCATTTTGTAATGTGTTTTTAGCTAGTTATGGCTCATTTCAGAGCTACTTTTCATCAAAGCTATTAGCCTGACTTTGAGCTGAGAGTCTGGTATACGCTGTATGTTTTTGGACAATCCTCTCTGATCTCTGTTAGTCTTCCCTTATCTCTGTCAGTCTTCAAGTTCCCTTATTGCTGCTAGCAAAAAAGTTTTCTTAGTCCTCGTAGCAAAATCACTTTCTACACTTGGTTCTAAGCTGGACATAATTTAAATTGGTACCCCCAGAAATAAAAAATGAACAAAGCATATCCTCATTTAGTGTGTACTTGCCTCAGTCCAGAGCACTTAGGGTGGATCCTGTCTGCTCTCTCCTTCCTCTGCTATCTGCATGAGTCACCTATGGCAGTCTATCGTGACAATCCCAGAAGACGCCCCCCCCCCCCCCCCCCATTCCAACACACAGCGGTTGATTGGCTGCCTCAGATGTGCATGTTTCTCTATACACTGTGTAGAGCAGGCATGTCCAACCTGCGGCCGGGGGGCCGCATGCGGCCCAGAACCCCAGGCAATGCGGCCCACTGACCCCTGACAATTTTATTTTTTGCTGGGGAGGAAGGAAGTCGGGACGGGGGCATGGCCACAGCGGCTTCCAACTAACGGTAGGCAGAGGCTGCCTCGAAAGGGGAGAGGGGAGGCGAGCATGTGCAGTGTTTCAAATCACTGAAGTGGTCATGGTGGTTAGAGTGTTCCATTAATATCTCTCAGAACAAGTAAACCTCTGCATACTGATTCCATTTAATTTGATCATTCTCTAGTTGTGTTAAATTAGTGCGGGGGGCGCAGCGGCATTTTATTACTTATGTACCTTAACTATAGTATATATTTTATATGCGGCCCGAGAACATTTCTCTACACTCAATGTGGCCCAGAGAAGCCAAAAGGTTGGACACCCATGGTGTAGAGCAGGGGTGTCAAACTCATCGTCATTGAGGGCCGCATCAGCACTATGATTTCCCTCAAGGGGCCAGTGTATCCCAACTCCTTACATCAGATGTCAAGAGTCCCCCCCACCACCCTCCCTTACATCAAAAGTGCACCCCTTTACCTTGTGTTGCTGCTGGGAAGAAGCCCAAAGGAGGACTGGAGCTCTACTGCAGCTCTAGAAGAGGTTTAAGGGCCACATGAAATGGCCTTGAGGGCCAAATTCGGCCCGCGGGCCTTGTGTTTGACACGTGGTGTAGAGGATGGGGGGGGGGGGGGGGGTTTCCGTTCCCTCCACTCAATTCTCAAGTTACAACCAGCTCTGTGCAGTGTGTCACATCAGATGCCAGCTCCTTGCCTCTTGGAGATGAATTCTGAACTTTGAATAGCTGTGGGGAAAAGAGGGCTGCAAACAGGTGCAGCTTATGCAAGAGGCTTTAATTCATTACCGTTTATTATCTGAGGCTAGACATTTCAGTGAGTATGTACAGTATCTCACAAATGTGAGTACACCCCTCACATTTTTGTATATATTTTATTCAGGGCTGGCCCAAGACATTGTGCTGCCTGGGTCCAAGAATGAAATGCTGCCCCCACCCCCTCAAAAAAAAAAAAAATCACGCCCACCAAAAGGCCCCCACATCCATTTTTTTTCAAATAAAAAAATTAAAAATATTATATATACTGTTATCTTCTTCTATAATTCACCACCGAACTGGTCCACCAAACACCCACTGTCTGTCCTTAGTCCTCCTGTCACTCCTGTGTCCGCCACTGCCCTTGAAGATTCAGCATGCCCTGCATAAGATGGGGTGCGCTGATGTCTGACGTCATTGCGTACAAAAGGATCACGCGAGGGACGTTCTCCGGAGGAGGCACTCCGCCTCCTCATGCTCATCAGTTTGCACTACAGACAGCAGTATGAGATGGGGAATTGTCGCCTGTAACACGCCGCAAATTGATGACACACAAAACTGCAGGGGAAAAAAAATCTTGGGCCTCAATTTGCCACCCCTCTCAAAGTGCCGCCTGTGTCCAATGGACCCAGCGGGACCCATGGTAGGGCTGGCCCTGATTTTATTAAATCTTTTACGTGATAACACTGAAGAAATTACACTTTTCCATAATGTAAAGTAGTGAGTGCACAGCTTGTAAATTTGCTGTCCCCTCAAAATAACTCAACACACAGCCATTAATGACTAAACCGCTGGCAACAAAAATTAGTACACCCCTAAGTGAAAATGTGCAAATTGGGCCTAATTAGCCATTTTTCCTCCCCAGTGTCATGAGACTCATTAGTGTTGCAAGGTATCAGGTATAAATGGGGAGCAGGTGTGTAAAATTTGGTGTTATCGCTCTCACTCTCTCATACTGGTCACTGGAAGTTCATCATGGCAAAGAACTCTCTGAGGATCTGAAAAAAAGAATTGTTGCTCTACATAAAGATGGCCTAGGCTATAAGAAGATTGACAAGACCCTAAAACTGAGCTGCAGCACAGTGGCCAAGACCATACAGCAGGTTTACAGGACAGGTTCCACTCAGAACAGCATCATATCCAGAGGTTGTCTTTGGGAAATAGATGTATAAGTGGTGCCAGCATTGCTGCAGAGGTTGAAGGGGTGGGGGGTCAGCCTGTCAGTGCTCAGACCATATGCCGCACACTGCATCAATTGGTCTGCATGGCTGTCATCCCAGAAGGAAGCCTCTTCTAAAGATGATGCACAAGAAAGCCCACAAACAGTTTGCTGAAGACAAGCAGACTAAGGACATGGATTACTGGAACCATGTCCTGTGGTCTGATGAGACTAAGATAAACTTATATGGTTCAGATGGTATCAAGCATGTGTGGCGGCAACCAGGTGAGGAGTACAAAGACAAGTGTGTCTTGCCTACAGTCAAGCATGGTGCTGGGAGTGTCATGGTTTGGGGCTGCATGAGTGCTGCCGGCACTGGGGAGCTACAGTTCATTGAGGGAACCATGAATGTCAGCATGTACTGCGACATACTGAAGCAGAGCATGATCCCCTCCCTTCGGAGACTGGGCCACAGGGCAGTATTCCAACATGATAACGACCCCAAACACACCTCCAAGACGACCATTACCTTGCTAAAGAAGCTGAGGGTAAAGGTGATGCACTGGCCAAGCATGTCTCTAGACCTAAGCCCTACTGAGCATCTGTGGGGCATCCTCAATTGTAAGGTGGAGGAGCGCAAGGTCTCTAACTTCCACCAGCTCCGTGATGTCATCATGGAGGAGTGGAAGAGGACTCTAGTGGCAACCTGTGAAGCTCTGGTGAACTCCATGCCCAAGAGGGTTAAAGCAGTGCTGGAAAATGATGGTGGCCACACAAAATATTGACACTTTGAGCCCAGTTTGGACATTTTCACTTAGGGGTGTACTCACTTTTGTTGCCAGCGGTTTAGACATTACTGGCTGCGTGTTGAGTTATTTTGAGGGGACAGCAAATTTACACTGTTATACAAGCTGTACACTCACTACATTGTAGCAAAGTGTAATTTCTTCAGTGTTGTCACATGAAAAGATATAATAAAAAATTTACAAAAATGTTAGGGGTGTACTCACTTTTGTGAGATACTGTAAGGCGCTATTATCACTTTAAAAGTAGTGGACAGCTTGATTGGCAGATTTAACCTGTTGTTTTTTTTTTTTAATTTCATAACTAACTAAAAAGTGTAAGTGCAGGCAATTCATTTCTCATGATTACACGTGATGTAAGTGTGACGTGTGAGCAGCCAATGGGCGTCCTAACTCGGGTTAAACACAAGGCCACAGTTAATGTGATCATTCTGAATTGGTACATCTTTATAAGCATATCTAAAATATCCTAATGCAGCTGAAAAGGCAAAAAAAGAGTTAAAATAGAACTATAGACAAAACTTTATTTTTATTTTGGATGGTGTAAAGGAAGGTTATAACTGCTCTCAGAGATTTTTTTATTTTTATTTGCCATCTGTGTCCATTTGGGGAAATTTAGCTTCAATTCCTGTCCCATAGGCAAACATGAAGTGAGTGAAAACCCCTGCAAATTAAGGAAATCCCTTGGACCTTCCCAGGTCATTAAAACTAGTGTCCCCATTTGAAGAATTCCCCTCTAATACTTTTCTGGGGACAACCCAAAATTTGGGATTTTCTTTTACTTTTACTTTCACTTTTAATGATAATGGTTAACAGGACAAATTGAGAGGGTGAATCTCCCTAATGGAGAAACAGACAGCACTAACATTCTAATAGGTGTTCTAATCCCTCTCTGCTCTATCCAAAACTGAAAAAAGGTTTTGCCTTTAAATATATTTTAAAACCTAAGCCAGGCTGTGATAACATAATAAAAAGTGGGGCTGATGAAAAATATTTTGCATATTTTTCTAAGGGATGATCAACCATGGAATATAACAATTATGCTACTATAAAGGTCCTGTTCACTCCAGAGCTCAAATGTGGTCAGGCGTTCTTACATGATCAAGCGTAATGCGGAACTAGTGGCCACATTATTAATATGGGACATGGGAACTGGTCCTTCATTGTTCATGATAATGGCGAGAAGGGTGATAACAAGACCAGTCTGAGAACAGCAACAAGGGTGAGTTTGGGGGACTGGTTGTTAAAACTGGAGGTAGACTGCTGGCTGTGGAATAAGATAATTATTACTATGTGTTCGATCATCCCTTAGAAAAAATAGCAATTTTTGTTTTACCATCTGGAGAAGGCAAAGTTTTTAGAGAATAAAGTTGTATTAACCACTTAAGCCCCGAAAGATTTTACCCCCTTCCTGACCAGGGCCTATTTTGCGATTCGGCACTGCGTGACTTTAACGGACAATTGCACGCTGTACCCAAACGAATTTGACGTCCTTTTTTCCCCACAAACAGAGCTTTCTTTTGGTGGTATTTGATCACCTGTGCGATTTTTTGATCATGCGCTATCAACAAAAAAAGAGCGTCAATTTTGCAAAAATAATATTTTTCACATTTTTTTATATGAAATTCCCCCCCAAAAAAATGTAATAATCAAAATTTTTTAACATTTTCGGCCAATTTGTTTTATGCTACATATGTTTGGTAAAAAAAATTGCAAAAAGCGTATTTTTATTGGTTTGCGCAAAAGTTATCGCGTTTACTAACAAAGGGAAAGATTTTTGTATTTTTGTTGTATTTTTTTTAACGCGTAATGGCGGCGATCTGCAATTTTTTTTTTTTTTTTTACGGTACTGCGACATTGCGGCGGACAGATTGGACCCTTGACTGACATTTGTGACACTTTTGGGGTTACCAGTGACATTTCTACAGTAATCAGTGCTATACATATGCACTGTTACTGTAAAATTACACTGGCAGTGAAGGGGTTAACTTTTTTTGAGAGGGAGGGGCTGTGTGTGTCCCTAGGGGCGTGATTCTAACTGTGATTGGCTGTGGCTTGAGATGTATGAACAGTGATCAACGGTTCAACATAGTAGAACCGTATGATCACCATTCATACACCGGGGAGAATGACAGGCGGCTTGTTTACATTAGCCGCCTGCCTTTCTCCCTCTCCACCGACGATCGTGAGTGACCGGCGGACGATCGGGTCCGCCGGTCACATGCGCGGGGGGGTCCGTGACCACTCAGGAGCGGGAGCGCGCCTCCGGGGGCGCGCGCTCGCTCCCTAGACCCTCACAGGCTAGCGACCTAGTACTACGTCGCTCTGCCTGTGAGGGGCTGACCGCCGCAGTAAATAGTCGTGCGGCGGTCGGCAAGCGATTTAAATAAAAAAAAAAAAAGCAGACATCACCAACAATCAAGGTCAATAAAGTACAGTAAGACCACATTTTAATCCAGAAGACCAAGCCAAACAGAGCAATCAATAAGTTCATTGTCATGTCAGAGTTGTGTGTCCTAACAATTAATAGTAGCAAAACAGCAAGCTGCGGCAACTAAAGTAAGAGCCTAAGACAAGACAGAAATGGTTTGATTTACTAAAACTGGAGAGTGCAAAATCAGGTGCAGCTTTGCATGGTAGCCAATCCGCTTCTACCATTAACTTGTTCAATTAAGCAAAAAACAAAAAGACAAAACAAACCTTGGAAGCTGATTGGTTTCTAAGCAGAGCTGCACAAAATTTTACATACAGTTTTAGTAAATCACCACCATAAAGTCCATAGTAAAAAAAGGAAACATAAAGTAGAAGGACAGAAATAGAAAGAAATCAGAACAAAAAACTACAGTAATAGATGCCAAGAAGAGAAGGAAGAAGGAGGTGAACTAAAACCATTTTGGACAAAGTCAGGGTATTTTTGAATTCTGAAGAGCCAAGATAAACGATTCAAGTGGTCCATGAATTCATGTAGAAGGTGTATCGATCGTATAATCAGGCAGATAGTTCCTCCATGCATTGTAGGAGGGACAGCTGCATTTTTGCAGTAGTAGGATAGTCCTCCAGTTGGATAGTCATTTAGTAGGATATTCCTCCAGTTTCAGGGGGATAACTACCCTGGTGGCAAGCATAAAGAAGCAAAGAAAGCCCTTTTTCGCTATAGAGCTGGAGCCCAAGTACACAGAGAGAAGAACTATTTGTGGAGTCACAGGAATGTCCTAACTTGTCACTGCTTTATAGATGGTAAAAATACTGGACCAAAAACTATTGATCCGGGGGGAAAAGACCACCACATATGTAGAATAGGCTTCCCCTCTCACAATGCCAACAGTGATTAAAGGTAGAGGGGAAAAGACTGAATATCCTATGAAAAAGGGCAATTTTGAATCTTTTCTCACTTTCTAGGGGTTAGGCTTTAAGACCATGTACTACACCTATAGTATTTCCCTTCTATAAGACATTTAAATACGGGGTACTGTTCTTGGTCAAAGTCAATCTGACAAATTTACATTTTATTTCAGGAGTGTTGATAGTTGTAAATGCATGAATGATGATTTTGCCATCCATTTAGGAAGAGTTTGCGGTAGGAGTGGTTAGAGTCTTGATGATGTAGCTAAGGTAAAACAATAATTGAATTTATAAAAAAGACTGAATGCTTTCTTACAAGTAATGGTATGAACAGTTGTAATTACTACATTATAGAATGGAAATAATTTGGTCCGGGGAGTTAATCCAACTGCCTCTATGGAGTCTGGAAGGAATTATTTTCCCCTTGTGAGGCATAATTGGTCTTTGCTGCCCAGGCTATTTGTCTTGACTTCCTTTGGATAGAAACTGTTAGAGTTTATTAAACTTGATAGACATACCTTTTTGCAGCTGAATTTATTTTTTATATGTAACTGTGTGATTTTGATTTTTGTAGCTTTTTTTTATGTGCATTTGTACCCAGCTATGACTTTTTTAGCCGTTTAGTTACTAAATCTCACTGCATTATTGTTCAGGTTTCACATTATGCCTTCTCAATAGACGTCAAGATAACGTACATCTGTGGTTTGGATTAAGCTTCCTAAACGGGTACCTAGGACTGAAAGCTGGCATCTAAATTTGCCAGCATGTACCCTTTCTGTCTTCATGAGTGCCGCGGGTGGCGGAAACCTAGCGGCACTCAATTATGTAAATCCCATGTCAGCTTACAAAGCTGAGCTTTGACTTACCACCCTCTGCACCTCTCTGTGTGATCGGCTGCTGTACTGACCAATAGTGAAATGCAGAAGGGAATACAATACAACTGGATATTTTAAAGCTGTAGGCAAAATTCCCAAAGTGCTTAGGAAGATTTCCAAAGGTGCACTTGCATACGTTCCTGCTAGTAGTTTTGCAGGTTATAATTTATCCACAGCGAAAATTTTTTTTTTTTTTTGTTTTGGACCGTGTACAGAAAGTTTAAGACCCTAGGTGGTAGGTGAGTGCCTAAAGGTTTTTAACATTGATATTTGCTCAAAAGGTTACAACACAGAACAGTCAACGTGTTTCAGGGGCTCCAAGAATTTAACTTCCAATGTTTCTATTATTTTCTAGCCCTAAAGAAGGGGGAAATCTTTGAGCCCTCAAAATAGGTTGGCTCTTTTTTGTTGTCTTCCTGTGAGCAAATGTCAATATTAAAAGTTTTTGGACTCTCATGGCAATCTCATTTTGTGAATGTAAATATTCAAATTTGGGCTCCCTGCTTTTGTTCAGAGCAGCCTTAACAAAGCCGTTGCGCCTTATCGCAGTCTGATTGATCTACTGATGACTTTAATCTAGCACCTACATTTTCTTCCAGTTGTTTGTTGCTGGCTGAGTATTTAAAGCTATGGTGTGAGGGTAAAAAAACAGCACATCCCTGAAATACATACACTTTTCCCATGTTTTTTTCTTTTAAAAAGGCTTAAAGTACTAAACAATACCTGTTGATCTGCCAGAAAGCCAATGCGATTCTAATTTCCTGCAGTTCAGTGGCTGTACTGAAATCGTGGACTACCAAACTCAGCCTATATACCCTTCCCCTCCATGTCCTCTTCCACCTGCATACAATGATGTCAATCGCAGCAAAACAATTCTGCTTCTTTGATGCCCATCACTTTTTGTAGGTAAAGGGCTCTTGAGTGATGTCGTTTTGGGAGGCATTAATACATCAATAGAAACTGACCTCACAGAAGCTGCTTCTGCCATAATTTTATGAGTCTATTGATGATGTCACAAGAAGTAATGCAAGATGTTTCTTGCTACAGAAACAAGGTGAAATATAATGTAATACTGGGCCTTGCTCTAGAGCAGTGTTCTCCAAACTGTGCCCCAAAGGGTCAGATATGGCCCTTTGCTAGCCTTTATCTGGCCCTTGGGGCACTATTCCTGCCAATGATTGGAGACACTATTTCTCTCACTGACACCAACAGTGGGGCATAATTCCTGTCACTGACATTAATGATGTAGCATCAATCTTCCTACTAAAATCAATTATGGGGCACTAATCCTCTCACTATTATTAATGATGGGGTACTATTCTTCCCATTGACACAAACAATGGGGCACTATTTCTTCCTATGATACCAATGATGAGGCACTATTCCTCCCACTGACATTAAAAATGGGGTACTATTTCTCCCAATTATACCAATAGTGGGGCACTATTTCTCCCACTAACACCAACAATGGGGCACTATTCCTCCCACTGACACCAACAATAGGGTACTACTTCTTCCATTGATACCAATGAGGGAGCACGTTTCCTCACACGAATACCAGTGACAGGGCTCTACTCCTCCCACTGACCACCAATCCTGAGGCAATGTCTAGTCTCACTGATGCTGGTCTTAGGACATTTTCTGCCCCCCCCCCCCCACTGGCCACAATCTGCCCCCCCCCCCCCCCCATAGTCTGAAGGACCGCAAACTGGCCCTTTATTTGAAAGATTTGGAGACCCCCATTCTAGAGGGGCAGAGGTAGATTTGGGGGACAGTTTGGTAATCCACGTACATACACTCTAAGAAATGCAGTATATGCTTCTTTTTTTTTTTCATTTTGCTGCATACATTTTTTTTTTCTAGTACGAACATAATATCCAAGGTATAGAACTCTGGCCATCAGCCATTTCATCTCTTTGAATCTGTAATTGTTCACATTCTAAGCAGATGCTTTGTGTTGTCAGCTCAGAAAAAAAAAAATCTCACCCCTCTGCCAGCCTTCAGCACATTTCCACTTCCCGTCCGCCTGTTTAAATAGCCTGTCTGCATCTACAAGTCCCTGTTGCCTCGACTGAATGATTAAATGGAGAGTGATTCTTCCGTTAATAGAGGTTTCATTAACTGGCCTGGTCTCGTAGCCTGAACGAGCGCGTCTGATTCTAGTATTTTACTGAACGTCAAACCCTCATTGCCCATCCCTGAGATTGGAGCCCTATAAGCCTTTTATTATACCTCAGATCCTAATGGCCCTTCTTTAGGAGGCACGTAAAATACAGAGTGCTCAACTTGCTAGTGCTTTTCATACTAATGACAGCTTAGCCGGATTTTTGCTCCAATGTAGTCAACTTTATGCCGTTGTAATGTTCGAGCTTATTCCTCATTGCTTTCTAAAAAGGTGAAATAGCCTAGCAGTCACAATGATGGAAGCCTGTCATTAGGGAAACTCATTGACATCAGACTAGTGAACAATAGAGAAGAGCCAGCTGTCTTTTCTCTTTATTGGAGAATATATATCTTGCGGGTTGTAAGCTTCGCAGAGACGTTGAGGGACATTCAGCTTTCAATAGGGTTTTGGGACTCAAGATTAGCTAAATGAAATGCAAGTTTTATCTGAAATTGGAAGACAAAGACTTCCGTAATTGTGCATGCAAAAGTTTTTGTTCTTTAAAAGGAGGTCGCAAATCCTCCACAGCCTCCAGAGTCCCAAGGGAACTAAGCAGTCAAGATTTACAAAATAAATACAGACAGAATTTTATACTTAAGGGTACCTGTAATTGTCCTCAAAGTGTGCAAGCCAAAAGTGGTGGGAAAAAAGCAGACATTTTGTGTACCCGCACTTAACTTTTAATCCTTTGTGCCTGGCAAAGAATCCTAAATCCTAGCGCAGCAGGCCTTCGCTTCTCTCCAAATCTAGAATAAGCCCTTCCCTCTTCATCTGTCACAGCTGTCAATGTCAGAGCCTGCTTCTGTCCACTGAGGTAATACAGCTGCATTAGTCTGTTGAATGACACCGGGCATGATTAATGCCAGGATAGGGGACATGGTCTCAACTTGGAAATAAATCAAGGCCCTATATACAGCCTGGACCTAGGGTCCATTGTCCTCTCCAGACACAAAGAAACCAATAGGAAGACACACATTTGTAATTGGTGACTGCAGTTTAATATTGGCCTAAACCATACCTCCCAACTTTTTATAATGGGAACGAGGGACACTTATATAGCAAAAGTATGTAGGCATAGGACACACCCCCTGCCATGCCCTCTTAAAGGAGAACTATACAAAAAAAGGGATTAGTTAAAGCGGATTTCCGCCCCCCTTATAAAAATTACAATTCTTCAAATATATTACAAATAGTAGAACTTACCTGTCCAGGGAGCCCGCGATGTCGGCACCCAAAGCCGATTTACGTATTGGCTCTCGGGTGCCGCCGCCGCCATCTAGAGTAAGGGAACCTGGCAGTGAAGCCTTCCTGCTTCACTGCTGCTTCACTGCTGGTTCCCTACTACGCATGCGCAAAGCACTTTGTAATTGGTCCAGCGGCGGAGGAAAAAGGAGTCGCCCCCCCTCCTTTTTCCTCCGCCGCTGGACCAATTACAAAGCGCTTTCTCCCAGGAAGTGGGGAAGGGTACCTGTTCCCCCCTCCCCCATGAAAGGTGCCAAATGGGGCACTGGAGGGGGGGAGGAAGCAGATTTGCGGAGTTCCACTTTTGAACCCACAAGTGCTTTTTTTTTTCCCCACTACCATTTCTTTGTATTGGCTTTTAGATTTACAAATGCAGCAGTTTACAAATTGGATGAAAGTGAAAGGTTTAGCGCTGGGAAACATTTTTTGAAAGATAAGTAGTGCATTTTATATACAACTCTATTGATCAGATCAACATAAGGGTGACAGGGGGACTTTGCTCCAAACAATTACCTGTTCCTGAGTTTTTGTTATTGGATGCACAGTTCAGCATTAACTAATTGACCTCCGGGAGGTTTTACCCCTTTCATGACCAGAGCGTTTTTTTACTATTCAGCACTGTGCTACTTTACCTGGCAATTACGCGGTCATGCAGCACTGGAAAGGAAATTTATATTGTTTTTTTTTCACACAAATAGAGCTTTCTTTTGGTGATATTTAAACACTACTGGGTTTTTTTTTTATATATATAATTTTTTTATTTAAACGAAAAGGGATAAAAAGAATAACAAACAAAAAATTATATTTTCTACTTTCTGTTATAAAACATATTCAATAAAATCAATATTCTTCATACGTTTATGCCAAAATGTATTCTGCTACATATCTTTAGTAAAAAATAAATAAATTGCAATAAGTGTATGTTGATTTGTGTGAAAGTTTTAGCGTCTACATACTATGGTATATATACTGGAATTTACGCAGCTGTAGACGCTATACTAGTAATGATGTTGATCAGTGACTTATAGTGTGACTGTAATAGAGTGGCGGGCAATCTGGCGCTAACTGACAATAGTTGGGAGGGACATTAGGTGACTAACTGAGACTGACGTCACTAGTGATACAAATACAGTGGTCAATCATAATACTGTACACTGGCTAATGACACTGGCTGGGAAGGGGTTAACATCAAGGGGTTATCTGTGTGCCTAACAAGTGTAATGTGTGCTGATTTTACTCAAAAATCTGGCTGCATTTTCTCCTTGCTTTTCAGAGAGAAGAAACAGGCAGATCACTGTTCTCTGTACAAAAGTTCTGTGTGTTTGTAAACACAGAACTCAGTGCTGTGATTGGCCACAGCCGATTAGCAGTTTTCAGCCATATATCATTGGCTGAAACCTGCTGAAAAACCTGTGCTGTGTCCATTTACAGCATGGGTCAGAAGGGGGCACACGCATGCACGCCCGAAAACCCGGGAAATTAAATGTGACGTACGGGTACACTGCGATGCCTGGTTGTTCTGCTCGCTCGCAGTTAATGTACTGTGAGTGAGCGGCAAGTGGTTAGTAAACCACATCAGATATGATCCTAATATTAGCCTAAAGTATGGCTTCCCTAACAAAAGCTTCTATGAATGTTTAGGGAACACTCAGCGTTGCAAATTGTGTGATCTGAGCCAAAAGTTGACATACAAATTTGAAAACGGTAATCAGTGCAGCTGCTGCTTCCAGCACACCTAAAAAACTGACCACGCTGAAATGGATGTACTCTCATGCCTAGCATGGACAGTTTGATCCACTTTTAGACATTTTTTGTTTGTCTTATTTTTGCATATATGCAATTGTGTGCACATTTATGCGCAAATGCTCGAAAAACGTATTCTCATGTTTTTGTTCTGCACAATTCCTAAATGGGCATTTGTGCTCTTTCGTGCGTATTTGCACACATTTATGCGCATGAGGCGTAAATTACTGATCAAAAAAGCTGAGTTTTCTTCTTTTTTTTTTTTTTTTTTTTACTGAAGAATGCACGGCGCTTGTTTACACGCCTGTGTGCACAGGCACATTACAATTAATGGGCTGTATTTTAGCTCAGTGAAAAAAGAAAAAGCTGTACTTAGCTTTTTCAAGCTGCAGCGTGAAAGAGGCCTAATGGTAATATGTTAGTTTGCCTTTTTTTATGATTTTAAATTCAAGTAAAGAGAGAGGGAGTCATTTATTCTATTAAAGTAGACCTGAAGTCAAAAAGTATCTTACGATAGCGGAACCAAGGACCGGTTTCATGGCAACCAATTTTCCCAGCGACCCGGGGGGGGGGGGGGGGGGTTTGGGTAATCAACTATTCACATAGTCTGCCCTTATCCTTACAGCACAATCCCCCCCTTTATCTCAGTGTCCCAAGTTCCCCTTCACATCACAGCCCCCCCCCCCTTTACATTACAATGTGTCTTTACAGTGCAGTCCCCTTTACATCACAGTGCCCCTATACATTATTGTAACAGGTACTGCTCTGTAATTGGGGGCTGTGATGTAAAGGGGGCTGCTCTGTAAGAGGGTACTGTAATGTAAAGAGGGGCTGTGATCTAAAGGGGGGCAGTGATGTAAAAGGGCACTGTAATGACTACAGTGCAGTCTCCTTTATATTACAGTGTCCCTAGCAATCGCAGCCTCCTCTATCATAGTGCCCCTGTGGTCTGTCCCCCCCCCCCCTCGCCTTTCCTCTCTAACATGACATGTCCCCATTCTAATCTCTGCCTTCCCAGCACAGGACTCTACCATTGGCAGGGCAGAGGCTGAAGGCACAGCAGGAGGGGAGCAGAAGCAGTGGTCTGTGATGGCCCTGTGCGGACCGCATCGCCGCTTATCTTCTGCTATGCGGCCCAGTCATTAACAGGCTGCATGGGTTGGGGACCCCTGTCTCATGGGGAACATCTAGAATGTAATTGTACTAATTGCTAGGAATTCCATCTAATAAAAAACAGTGCATTTCCTGTTCCAAGAGCTGTATATTTACAGAATGAGACCATCTAAGGCCTTGCTGCCTCTCACTGCCAGTCTCACCAGATTTGAAGTAAGATTTGGTGACATCACACTGTGCTGCTCACTGTTCTTGCTGTACCTGAGGACCAGCAGTGCAAGGATCTCCCTACATCTGCTTCTTTCTGTGCATCTGTACTTCCTCTACCTCTCCTGCTGCTTTCTGATTATTACCCTACCCGTTGTCATATCGCTAGTAATCAGGGAGGCAGCTTTGACATGAGAAAGAAAACCCTGCTTCTCCACCAAAATGGCTTCCTCCACATTCAGACACAATTCAGAACAAGGCATGATAATTCAGTTCTTTGGAAAAGATCAGCAGCAGAAAGTCTGCCTGTAGGTAATTCTGGAGACTAGTCCTTTGCCCTTTGCTTGCCTTTTATGACCACAATATCCATAGTTCAGGTTCTCCTAAAGTAGTTCTAAGGCCAGAACATTTTTAAACCTTAATGCATTCTCTGCATTAAGTTATAAATGTCTCATTATTTGTATTGCCCCCTCACCCTACTTACCCGTGTCCCCACTTAATCCAGCGCTGTGGCCACCTGTAGTGGCTCTGTTCTCTCTCCCAACATTCACAACTCCCTGAGGAAGTCACGTGATGTGACGTAACGCGTAGGAGGAGCAAGCCAAATCAACCGGAAGTGACGTTACGGACCGGAATCAAGTTCGCCAAACGCTACGCAAAGTCAGACCACGCTCGTACCAAGTAACAATATTCCCTGAGGTCGCGCTAAGAGGCTAGGACCCTTAAGGACCATATCGCATCGAGGCATACCCAGAGAAGGATTTCGGGATAAAGACTAGGAAGCCGCAGGCAGCGAATCCAGGCTTACCAACACCCAATCGGGGGGTTTATTATATATATTCAGGCGATCTTAATCTTTGTATGAAGGTGAGAGTTTTGTACACCTAGAGGTGACACCTGGTGGAGGATCGAGGCACAGCACTTTTTTTGCACAGAAGCACTTTTTAGGATATAAGTTGAAGACATATAATGAAATAATTCTTCACAATTTTTTATAATTATTTAAAGTGGAAAGAAAGCACGAGCACTTAATTGAAGACTGTTTTATTGACTTTATTGCTTTATTGAATATCTTTTTTAAAACACCCAGTGATTTAAAGAATTTTTTTATAAATGGAATTATTGGACTGAAGCACCTTTTTAGTTGGAATTTTAACACCTTGATGTTTAATTGTACAGTATATCAAGTTGTTCTTTATCGTTTTATATATCACAAGGTTAAGGATTTCAGAGAACACAACACTATATTTATTAATCACATATAATTTAATCACAGCTATATTTTTATTTAATTATTTATCGAATCTTACACTTCTGAAAGCGCGCCACACACCCTCATATGTATATCTGATTAACTGGGTTCTGGTACCAGTCTAGTGGTGCAGCAGTCGGAAGGGATCAAAAGCATTGTCCTTGATAGCGCAGGAACCATCCACACACACAGAAGAGAAGCAGCCGCTGTCAAACCCTGCAAGCAGAGAGTGGGGGACAGGGCTGAGTTACGCTGTGTGAGTCACTTAACCCAGCTCGGGAGCGAGCCCGCACATGCGCCCCCATAGAAAGCAGCTTCCTATGGTGGCACATGAAGAAGAGGAGAAGCAAAGGGTGCCAGTGGGGGACCCCAGAGGAGGAGATTTTTGGTTACTCTGTACAATACCATGGCACAGTGCAGGTAAGTACATTGCTCAAAAAAATGAGTGAAACACTTTATAATAAAGAGTATAGCATTAAGTCAATTAAACTCCTGGGATATTGATCTGGTCAGTTGAGTAGCAGACGGAGTTGTTAACCGCTTGCCGACCGCCGCACGACTATTTACTGGTTATGGAAGAAGATAACAGTATATAAAATATTTTCTAAATTTTATATAAATAATGGATTTTGGGGGGACCTTTTGTTGGGTGTAAATCTTTTGTGTGGGGGGGGCAGCAATTTATTCTTGGACCCAGGCAGCACAATGTCTTGGGCCAGCCCTGCTAGGAGGTGTTTTCTAACTGTGAAAGGGGATGGCCTTGTGGAATCAACACAGAGACCTGTGTTCCTAAATAGGAGGATCGCAAGGGTGTATTGATTCCTGAGAAAACAACTGTAAACACAGCACACCGCTGTCCTCTCTCCACGGTGAGCGACCGCGGGTGCCCGGCAGCAATCACGGCTGGTGGCCCAGTGAGTCAGCTTCCCCGCTGGCTAAAGGGGGCCCCAGGATCGCTCCTGTGGATCACTGTACAGGTACGGCGATTCATGCAGCCGAGCCAGCCTGCTGCAGTATATCTGCGGCGGGCGGTCGGCAGGTGGTTAATAAGAGCGTAGGAGATTTACACTATACACATTCTATAAATGGCGGCAGCGCTGAGCCAGCAACCCCCTGTGGTCAGTGAGCAGAGGGTAACCCGCTCTCACAGAGACCCAGCAGGACTCACAACATGGCGGCTATCACCACCTACTGCAGTGATTGTCCTCTTCCCCAACAGCCAATCAGGTATGAGATAAGTCCACTTCCACTGTGCCAAGCTGGACCAATGTAAGTAGGCAATAAGTATCATTCCTGGAGTTTAGCTTTAGGACAATGAAAGCTGTAAGTGTTCGTACCCTATCACTGAAAGCTAACACAGAACTTCAAAATGTAAACTCATAGAAACCGGCGTACTGTATCTGAGAATTATATTTACAGCACAGCACAAATTGCATGATCTATGGAACTGTTCAGTAACGTTACAGTGGAAGTCGTTGTAATTTTAGAAGAGAATGAAAAAAAAAAAGTTTTGGCAGGGGGAAAGTAGCCACAATATGGATTGTGCCCTCTGGTAGGCGCCGAGCACTTAAGGCTGTGATTTACCCTTTATAGGCGCTTAGAGAGCGATGCATGTGCCTCTTCTCTCTCTGTATACGTCGTACTTAGTCCTGAGTGATGTTTAGCGGCTCCTCGTCACTGTATTTTATCGGACTGGGAGAAGAAGACACTTAATTAGGTGAGAGCCACCCACTCTGCGGACTGCCAGTTGATTATTACATGCAGGCTTCAAGCTCCACTATGCATGTAAAATGAGGTAAACAATTAGTCGATTGCAGGCTGCCTCATTAAATCCTTTGTCCCTGTTTTGTATATCGAATGGGTAATAGGAAAATTAAAAAGTATCAGGCCTAGTTTTGCATAATGTGTTCCCTTTTATCCATGTTCAGCTTCTGCTTACTAAGTGGAAAGGATTATTAAACTGCAACTGCAGCTTTGTTTGAGAAAAAAAAATCAGCCACATATTTTGCAAGATTCCTACTTCCTTCTACACTGGAGATATTACAGACAACCTTTGTGTTTTGAATTGGTAATAATTTTCAATCTGTAATACTGCAAGGAAGGCAAGGTCAGTGCAGAGTTTGTCAGTTAGGGTACCAAACCATTAGTATACCTGATTTCCCCAGTGGTGAGTCAAGCACAGGCAGAGGGTGGAGGCACTGGGGGAGATAAGCTGTGCAAATTAACCAATCAGCTTCTAGGTTTTATTGTCAAAGCTTAACCGCTTGCCAACCGCATAAGTTAGATATAGGGCAGCAACAGGGGCGTAACTACAGGGGTTGCAGGAGTTGCAATTGCAACCGGGCCCCATGCTACAGGGGGCCTGTGCAGCTCCCCTGTACACCTGGATAGGAGGGGCAGCGAGGGCAGCATGTAGAGAAATCACTGTCCTCCTTTTTCCTCCTGTAGCTGCAGGAGGAAAATGGAGGTGATTGGTTCCTCTGTATGCTGCCCCCGCCACTCCTCCTATCCAGTTCACTTTCTTTCTGCTGTCTCTGGGCCTCTGTGTGCTCCCCTGGTCCCCCCTACTGTGCTGACCCCCCCCCCACACCCCACTGTGCTCCCTTGCCTCTTCTGCCGGCTGCTGCAGGGGATGTGTCACAAGGAGGGGTTGGTAAATTTGTAATTTACCAGCTCATTCCTTTTCTGAATGGACAGAGTCATAGTCAGTGACATTGTAGAAAAATAAAATGATAAAAAATAATACAATTAAAATACCAAAAAATAAAAACTACTGACACCAGTGGGTGAACTTCCAGGATCGCAAAGGTCACACTTGCGACCGGGCCCTGGCATTCCACCACCATTGGGAGGCCCCAAGATGGCAGGAAAGGGGCCCACTGCAGACCATAATAAAGGGCCCTGCAATGAGAGTAAAGGGCCCCAGGATCAGTGGGAAGAGCCCCAGGCTTGAAGGGAAGGGCCCCGGCCAGGGGTCTGGGGGGTTCCTTCATGGTTTCTTGCACCGGGGCCCTGAAGGTTCTAGTTACGCCTCTGGGGAGCAAGGCAGCCCTGCTGTGCCAGATCAGGTACCAATAGGTGATTGGGCACTTCCGGGTAGAGGAAGGGTGTGCTGAGCTGCCGGCGACCCAGCCATGTTGTGGCATATGTCGATCAGCGGGTGCTGGAGAATAGATTACCGCTGGCACCCACCAATCATACGGGAAACTGACAGGACAGTGCTTTGCCTATGTAAACAAGGCAGAGCCCTTGTCCTGTCAACAGGGAGGTAATGGATTTCTTATTCCCTGCAGGGAATTAAATATTTGACTTCCTTTAGGGTCCTTTCACATTGAGGAGTTTTTCAAACACTTTAAAAAAAAAGAAAAAGCGCCTGAAAGCCTCAAGAAAAATGCTTCCCTTTTAAATCAATGAATGCTTTCACACTGGGAAGGGGCGCATCTGTTGCGGTGAAAAAATCTTGCTTGCAGCATCTTTGAAGCATGTTTGGGGAGCTAAAAAAAAAAAAAAAATTGCACCAAAAACGCTCCTCCCCATTACAATGAATGAGGATCGCATCAAAAGCGCCTCAAAAATGCTCCCACTAAGTGTTTTTGGTGCAGATTTTGGGCCACATGTTCTTAAGAAACCACACCGCAAACACTGTAAAAGTGCCGCAAAACTGATCCATTGACACATAAGTGTTTTACTGGCAGTTTTGAAGCGAACCAGTGTTAAAGTGCCCTTAGTGAAAGCACCTCACACTGTACACATAAACACTGGCTGGGCACACATTTAACACCTTGATCGCCCCAGATGTGTCATCAGTACAGTGACAGTGCATAGTTTTTAGCACTGGTCATTGTATTAGTGTCAATGATTCCCACAGTGTCAGAATGTCTGCCGCAATATCACAGTTCCACCATAAGTTGCTGATCGTCTGTTACTGGTATGGTAAAAAAATTCCAGTATACTTTGTAGACGCGATAAATTTTGCACAAATCAATCCATATACACTTATTGGAATTTTATTTTTACCAAAAATATGTAGCAGAATACAAATTGGCCTAAACTGATGAAGAAAACTAGATTAATCACAACAGAAGCCAATCTGTGGGTGTCGGGGAATGGATGTCTGGTGGCACCCGCCAGTCATTGGGCAAAGACACAGAATGGAGCTCTGCAAACAAATCAGGGAAAAAGTAATGGATTTTGTGTCCCTGCATAGCAGGGAATAAAAGCCATCACTTCCCTTAGTAGAAGCATCACTCAGTTTACACAAAAATACTCGCTTGGCACACAGTTAACCCTTTGATTGCCCTAGATGTTTAACCCCTTCCCAGCCAGTGTCATTAGTACAGTGACAGTGCATATTTTTAGCACTGATCACTGTATTAGTGTCATCGGTTCCCACAAAGTGTCAGTGTCAGAAAGAATGTCCGCCGCAATATCGCAGTCCCGCTGTAAGTTGCTGATATGATTGGATATGTTTTATAGCAGAAAAATAAAAAAATATTTTTTTTTCCTCAAAATTGTCGCTCTTTTTTGGTTTATAGCGCAAAAAAATAAAAACGCAAAGGTGATCAAATACCACCAAAAGAAAGCTCTATTTGTGGGAAAAAATGACACAAACTGTATTTGAGTACAGCGTTGCATGACCGCACAATCGTCAGTTTAATTAACGCAGTGCCGAATAGCAAAAAATGGCCTGGTCATATGGGGGTAAATCTTCCAGAGGTCAAGTGATTTAGTGCAGCACAAAAGAATTTTAGGACAGATAAATATATAATTGATAATTCATAAACCATTCATGTGTTCTATGTAAGTACATTTTTGCGTGCCGTGCGTGGTGTTTAAATGGAATCGTCATGGGTAAAGTAAAGTCATGGGTAAAGTACTGGGGTGTCCCCTGGTCTCAGCATTCAGCAGACTCTGGTAGCTGACCCCAGCCCTCTTCTGGCTCTCCTCCAGACCCTGCACTTTCTGCTTCCCAGCTACTCCCCAGCTTCTTCCCAGCAGCAGCAAAAGGTAAGGGAAGGTGGTGGACTCTTGACTTTTGATGTAATGGGGGGGGGGGGTGCTCTGGACTACTGCTGCCTCCTGAAAGCCTGTTCATTTTTTTTTTAACCTTCCAAGCTGCCATTTTTCCTTGCGTGTCTCAACTGCAAGCCAAGCATTTGGCCCCATTGAACTTATGGCACTTTTCCACTGCAAGTACCGGCTCGGCTCTACTCTGCCCTGCTTGGCCCGGTTTGCTTTTCCACTGCTGGTACCACATGGTACGGTGTTGGAACGGTTCGGTATGGTATGGTTTGCTTTTCCACTAAAGTAGTACTAAAGTTAAGTGGGTGGGATAACAATGGGGTGGGTGGGATTCTCTGACCAATCAGTGGCTAGTAGTGACTGCATGCAAAGGATTGTGGGATATGGTACCGGGTATGGTACCTCTTGGAACCACAATCGAGTAGGTTCTGTTTTTGAGAGCCGTACCGTTCGGTTCCATGCAGTGGAAAAGCGCCGCTGTACCGTACCGTTCCTACACCGTACCATGTGGTACCAGCAGTGGAAAAGCACAAAAGCGAGCCGAAGCGTTTGGTTCCATGCAGTGGAAAAGCGCCATTTGTGTCATTAGTTTGAGAGACGGTGCCGCCTGTCAAACTCTGCACCCGGAGTTAAAAATCCTGCAGCCATGGAGCAAACATCGAGTCTGCAGCAAGTGAACAGCCTTGTCCAGATGTAAAGTTACATTTCGGGTGGCATGTGTTTGCTACCTCCTGTCCACCCGTTTGAAAGCGCCATTAGGAAAATCATCAAAGCTTTTATTGTTGCTGTAATGTTTGCATTTTTTGGTCCTAAAAAAAAAAAAAAAAAACAAAAAACAATTTGCCAACATTTTTCCTGATCTTCCCTATTAATTCACGGAATAATCCTACCTAAAGCTCCAGGCAAACTGGTAAATACACAGAATAAATACATATATGGGAGCTGTTCAAAGTCAGAGGATGTGTATTCCTGTCCATCCTGTCCTGAGATTTGCACAGCTCTGCCACACAGTACATCCCTGTCTAGCAGGGAAAGAGACCAAAATGTTCTCATCTGTAAAAAAAAAAAAAAAGTAAAGTAACACTTTACAGGTCTTGTCCCCCCCCCCCCCCCCCAAAAAAAAAATCATAATTGAACAGTAAAGGAGACGCAGCCCAGTAATGAGCTCTCTGTGGCTCTGCTTTCTCCTCCTATCAGCATGTTCAATTTTTGTATGCTAACAATGGAACACAACTGATTGACTCCCTCCTTGTTCTGCTTCTCTCCTTGCCTGAGCTCTGTGGCTGATAGATCCAGGTGCTTGGATTAAAGGCAGTTGATTTAATGATGCATTGAAGTGGTTACATAGTTACATAGTTAGTCAGGTTATAAAAAGACACAAGTCCATCTGGCTCAACCAATAAAAAACAAACAAAAAAAAACAGTAATAAAAACCGAACCATACAATCCCATATACACAATCTTATACCCGCAGTTGATCCAGAGGAAGGCGAGAAAACCCCAAAGCATGATCCAATTTGCTACAGCAGGGGTGAAAATTCCTTCCTGATCACCGAGAGGCAATCGGATATTCCCTGGATCAACTTTACCTATAAATATTAGTTATATTATGTATAGCTAGGAAAGAATCCAGGCCTTTTATAAAGCAATCTAGTGAGCTGGCCAGAACCACCTCTGGAGGGAGTCTATTCCACATTTTCACAGCTCTTACGGTGAAGAAACCTTTCCGTATTTGGAGACAAAATCTGTTTTCCCCTAGGTGTAAAGAGTGCCCCCTTGTCCTCTGTGTTGACCTTAACCACTTAAGCCCCGGAGGATTTGGCTGCTCAAAAACCAGGCCCTATTTTGCTATTCGGCACTGCGTGAATTTAACGGACTATTGCGCGGTCGTGCGACGCTGTACCCAAACAAAATTGACGTCCTTTTTTTCCCACAAACAGAGCTTTCTTTTGGTGGTATTTGTTCACCTGTGCGATTTTTATTTTTTGCGCTATAAAAAAATAGCGACGATTTTGAAAAAAATAAAATTTTTCACATTTTTTTTATATGAAATTCTCAAAAAAAATGTAAAAATCTAAATTTTTTAACATTTTAGGCCAATTTGTTTTCTGCTACATATGTTTGGTAAAAAAAAAATCGCAATAAGCGTATTTTTATTGGTTTGCGCAAAAGTTATTGCGTTTACTAACTACGGGAAAGATTTAAGTCATTTTTATTTATTTTTTATTTTTTTTTTTTTTACTAGTAATGGCGGCGATCTGCGATTTTTTTTTTTTTTTGCATGACTGTGACATTGCAGCGGACAGATCGGACCCCTGACTGACATTTTTTTACACTTTTGGGAGTACCAGTGACATTACTACAGAAATCAGTGCTATAAATATGCACTGTTACTGTAAAAATGACACCGGCAAGGAAGGGGTTGACTTTATTGGTGATCAGTGGGTTAAATGTATCCCTAGGGGCATGATTCTAACTGTGGGGGGGCGTGGCTTATGATGTAACCACAGAGACATACGATCCTACATAGCAGGACCATATGATCTCTGCACTTACATCAGGGAGAATGACAGACGGCTGTGTTTACATCAGCCGTCTGCCTTTCTCCCTCTCCTGCGGGAGATCGCGAGTGACCGGCGGACATCGGAGCAGGGGATGCCTGGGAACGAGCGGGGGCGGGAGTGCGTCTCTGGCGGCGTGCGCTCGCCCCCCAGATGCGGCTGAGTGAGTGACGTACCCCTACGTCACTTTGCCCAGCAGCGGCTGCCTGCAGCAGTATATCTGCTGTGGGCGGTCGTTATGTGGCTAAAGTGAACAACTCAACACCATGTTCACTACATGGACCCCTTATGTATTTATACATGTTGATTATATCCCCCCTCAATCTCCTCTTCTCAAAAGAGAATACATTTAGTTCCTCTAATCTTTCCTCATAGCTGAGCTCCTCCATGCCTCTTATCAGTTTGGTTGCTCTTCTCTGCACTTTCTCCAGTTCCCCGATATCCTTTTTAAGAACTGGTGCCCAAAACTGAACCGCATATTCCAGATGAGGTCTTACTAATGATTTGTACAGGGGCAAAATGATATCTCTCTCTCTGGAGTCCATGCCTCTGTTAATACAAGAAAGGACTTTGCTTGCTTTGGAAACAGCAGCTTGGCATTGCATGCTATTATTAATGATGATCTACCAGAACACCCAGATCCTTCTCCACTATGGATTCCTCCAGTTCTACTCCACCTAGTATGTATTATGCATGCATATTCTTAGCCTCAAAGTGCATAACTTTACATTTATCAACATTAACCTCATTTGTCACATAATTGCCCAATGAAACAGTGCATTGGAGTAAGCTTGTAAGTTGGAGACATCCTGTAAGGAAGTTATTCCACTGCAAAGTTTGGTGTCATCTGCAAAGACTGAAATGGTACTTTCTCTTACGTCCTCCGACAGTCGCCGCCTCTTCATATTCGTCACAATGGGGTATTAGACTTTGCTCCGAAGGAGTAGCTAGGCAACAGAATATGTTAACATTAAAGCTTTTAACATATCCCACCCTCAAGGGGTGGTCCCCTCAGTCAATACCCTCCTACTTCCTGCAACCATATCTCAGTTTCAATGTCTAGCTTGTCAGGATAAGGTTCCTTTCTTTGATGCGGAGACTGCGTTTCCTTTACGGCGCGGATGCGTTTCCCACCCCTCATGTTTGCACTGCTTTGGGACGTCCCCATTGTGACGAATATGAAGAGGCGGCGACTGTCGGAGGACGTAAGAGAAAACGGAATTTTTGTAAAATCTTACCTGTAAAATTCCTTTCTCTGAGTCCTCCGACAGTCGCAGCCCCCGCCCCTCTTTTGGGGTTTTTGGTTATATACTCTACTGCTATTCCACTGAAACTGAGATATGGTTGCAGGAAGTAGGAGGGTATTGACTGAGGGGACCACCCCTTGAGGGTGGGATATGTTAAAAGCTTTAATGTTAACATATTCTGTTGCCTAGCTACTCCTTCGGAGCAAAGTCTAATACCCCATTGTGACGAATATGAAGAGGCAGCGACTGTCGGAGGACTCAGAGAAAGGAATTTTACAGGTAAGATTTTACAAAAATTCAGTTTTTAATTCCAGACCTTATATCATTTTAAAGATATTAAAAAGTAAGGGTCCCAACACTGAACCTTGGGGTAAACCACTGATAACCTTACACCATTCAGAGTAAGAATCATTAACCACTACTCTCTGAATTCTATCTTTCAGCCAATTTTCTATCCAATTACAAACTGATCTTTCCAAGCCTGTATACTTTACCTTACACATTAGCCGTGTGTGGGGAACTGTGTCAAACGCTTTTGCAAAATCCAAGTATACTTCGTCCACAGCCACCCCTCTGTCCAAGGTTTTACTTACCTCCTCATAAAAAGAAATCAGGTTTGTTTGACAACTTCTGTCTTTCATGAATCCACTTTGTCTGTTGCTTAGAATATTTTTTTACAGCAAGAACTCATCTATGTGGTCTTTTATTAAACTCTCCAGTATCTTCCCGACTATAGAAGTTAAACTAACAGGTCTATAGTTTCTTGACAAAGATGTTGATCCCTTTTTAAATATAGGCACCACATTGGCCCTACGCCAATCCAGTGGTACTATTCCAGTCCTTAACGAGTCCCTAAAAATTACAAAGAAAGGCTTTGAAATTACAGTGCTCAATTCTTTTAGGATGCGTGGGTGATGCCATCTGGTCCAGGTGCTTTATCCACCCTTATTATGGTCATCCATCCTCATTATGGTCATGAGCTCCCCCATGCTCCTTTGCATACACAGAGCTGAAGAAAGTATTTAATAAATGTGCCTTCTCTTTGTCCCCAGTCACCCATTCCTAGTTCTAAAGCCACTAAAGTGACATGGGAGCGGGGGGGGGGGGGGCAAGTTCCGCTGTTTGTGTCAATGGACACAGCAGCAGGACTTGGAAGCGAGCGCATATGGCTGCCCCTATGAAAAGCAGCTTTCCATGGGGGCACTCACTGAAGAGGAGGAGCCTGAAGCAATGGTGGGGGACCCCAGAAGAGGAGGATCTGGGCTGCTCTGTGCAAAACCATTACACAGAGCAGGTAAGTATAGACGTGTTTTTTATTTTAATAAAAAAAAAAAAATGAAAATGAAGGTTTACAACCACTTTAATGATTACAGAACTTAACCACTTGCCTTCTGTGCACTTAAACCCCCTTCCCATCCAGACCAATTTTTAGCTTTCAGCGCTCTCACAATTTGAATGACAATTGCGCGGTCATGCTACACTGTTCCCATATGAAATTTTTATCATTTTTTTCATACAAATAGAGCTTTCTTTTGGTGGTATGTAATCACCTCTGGCTTTTTTATTTTTTACAAAAAAAAAGAATAAAGACAGAAAATTTTGAAAAAAAAAAAAGTTTTTCTTATTTTCTGCGAGTAAATTTTGAAAATACATTTTTCTCCTTCACTGATGTGCGCTGATGAGGCCGGCACTGATGGGCACTGATAGGCTGCACTGATGGGCACTGATGAGGTGGCACTTATGGGCACTGATGAGGTGACACTTATGGGCACTGATGAGGAGGTACTAATATGCCGCACTGATGAGCACTGATAGGCGGCATTGATAGGCGGCACTGATAGGCGGCACTGATGAGCACTGATAGGCGGCACTGATGAGCACTGAGAGGTGGCACTGCTGGGCACTGAGAGGTGGCACTGCTGGGCACTGAGAGGTGGCACTGAGAGGCGGCACTGCTGGGCACTGAAAGGCGGCACTGCTGGGCACTGAGAGGCGGCACTGACGGGCAGCACTGATGGGCACTGATAGGCACCGGCGGATGGCACTGGACACTGACGGGTGGCACTGATGAGCGGCACTGATGGGCAGCACCATCAGTGCCCACACTCAGTGCCCATAGTGCTGCCAGTCAGTGCTCATCAGTGCCTATATGAGCAGGCACTGATGGGCACTGACTGGCAGCACTATGGGCACTGATTGTGGGCATTGATGGGGGCACTGATGGCGGGCACTGATGGGGGGGGCAATGTGTGTATGTTTTTACCTTTTAGTAATCAGGGCACTGGTGATCAGTGCCCTGATTACATGTCTCTGTGTCCCCAGCGGTTTACGGCTCCCCCTCCTTCCTCACACTGCAGGCTCCATGTGAGGAAGGAGCGCCGGTGATGAGAGATGATCTCATATGTTTACATATGAGATCATCGCTCATTGGACGGCCCGATCACGTGGTGAATGGCCGCTGTGATTGGCCATTCACCACGATCTGTGATCGGCAGTGTCCAAGGGACACGGCCGACACAGATTTTCCCCGCTGCGCGCTCGCGGGGGTGCGCGGGGGGCGTGTCACTGGGAGGCCGTATAAAGACGGCCTCCCGAAAATTCAAGTCCGCGCTGCAGCCGTATATAGGCTGTAGCGCGGATGGGGGGAGGTTAAATGTGTGTCTTTTTATTTCTGTGTGTATTTCAGCTTCAAAGTATAACTTATAGTTATTGTAAAATCTTGTTTTTGTTTAAAAAAAAAAAAATAACAAACATGTTATACTTGCCTCCTCTGTGCAGTTGTTTTTCACAAGGCAGCTTGGATCCTCCTCTTCTCGGGTCTCTCGTACCTGCTCCTGGCCCCTCCCTCCTATCGAGTGCCCCCACAGCAAGCGGCTTGCTATGGGGGCACCGGAGCTGAGCTGAAGCTCCGTCTGGACCTCTCAAAGTGAGAGGTTTACACACACTCACTATGATAGCAGACATCATGGGTGAGGGTCAGGGAGGTCCACGTCCACTTTGAGATTCTTTTCTTGTGGATGGAAATCTTCACCATGAAACCTGCCTTCTTTAACTTACAATCCAGATTTTGATGAGGAACAACAAATGGTTTATGTACCAGGTCTAGCAGTCCATTAGTAGGAACCTGGAACTGCAGGTGAACCCCTCCATCCACACTACTCCTTAGAGGGGTACTATCAAGCTTGTTAGACCTTTCTAGTGATAGACAGTCCAAATATTTTGATAAGCTTCCCTAATAATAAGGTGGTGGGTGCCACAGAGGGATTCTTCACTCAAGTGTCTGGGGGCAGAACCTTATATGAACTGTCTTCTAAGGAATCCTTCAGTGTCTATATTCATGTGGACTTTATTTTTATTTTAACAGTTTTCTTTTCATCAGTTTTCCTAATCTACTTTTTTATCTCTAACATCATGTTAATGTGATTGTTTATCATTTGTTACAATATTTACTTTTTGTTCATTTATTAGCACGACTATTTTAATACAGTAATACCTTGGGGCTCTTTCACACGGACGTTCCGTATGTCCGTAAATCACCCCATCCGTTTGCGGGTGATATACGGACATAATGAATGTCTATGGGATTGCGGATGTCAGTGGATGACCGAATTTCGTCCTTTCAGTTCTGTTCCGTTTTTTGGAATGGAACAGAACCCTATTTTTGTTAATTTTAAAAAACGGAACGGATGCGAAATCGGATGTCAGCGGTATCATCCGCTGACATCCACCATGCCCATAGACATACATTATGCCCGTATATCATCCGCAAACGCATGGGATGATAAGCGGACATACAGACCGGAAGACACAAGTGTCACCCGTGTCTGTGAAAAAAAAAAAAAAAAGTGCTGGAGCGGATCGCAATACGGTCCTCTCCGTGTGAAAGAGCCCTTGGTTTGCGAGTATAATTCGTTCCAGCAGCATGCTTGTAATCCAAAACACTTATATCAAAGCAAATTTTCCCATAAGAAATCATGGAAACTCAGATGATTCGTTCCACAACCATTTAATGGTATAAATAAAGATATGCTACTATCATATATAAAGTTCATTACTGTACAGTATAAGTATGCCATCTCCTCTGTTAAATAACATTGTGTCCCTCTGTCTGTACTCAGGGCCGGATTAAGAGCATCATGGGCTTGGTGCTGAGGATTTTGAAGGGCCTTAAGGGCCGTGCCTTGGCATGCACCCAGAGGAGGAAGGGTGCAGCCATGCATGCCTAATTCAACATGGGATGCTGTCTCTGAAGCCCATAAACACATCCATGCATCGGCAACTGTCCCTCCTTGTCCGTCCTTCGTGCTGTGTGGGGAGGTTCTGAGGGAGCTGCCTGGGGAAGCGAGCATAGAAGCCAGACTTCTGTGTTTACAAGTGACAGAAGAGCGGTAACAGTGAATATGGCCAACCCGGGGCCTATATAAAAGGTAGGGGCCTTGGAGCTGCAGCTCCAATAGCCCCTACGTTAATCTGGCCCTGTCTGTACTGTATATAAAGATGCCGATTTATACTGTATTAGAGCGTCTCTGGCGCTCATGTGACTCCTCAGCTCTCTGCTTCTCTCCTCCCCTCCTCCTCAGATGACGTCAGCGGGAGTGATCGGCCCCGCCCACCGGGGAGAGCAGAGAGACGAGGAGTCACATAAGCGCCGGAGACGCTCTAATACAGTATAAATTGGCATCTTTATATACAGTACAGACAGAGGGACACAATGTTATTTAGGAGATGGCATGCTTATACTGTGCTGAAATAAATCGGCACAATCAATTCACATAGTTACCTATGTCCCTATGTTTTTGTGAAGCTGCTGGTGTATAGTCAAACAGTTGATGCTTTTTACGGCTGTGCCCAACCATTACCCCACATTTTGTGCTGATTTACAGCATAGTTCTTAAAGAAGTAGAGCAGAGTAAGCTCCCATTCCATCATGTAAAATGAGTCTTCATGTATTTATTTATGGTATGTTCCATGTCCGCTACATGATGAGCATGACAAAAAGGGCAAAGTAGTGAGAGTGCGTTTAAGGAGGACGGAATGCCATCATTTACTGAGTATAAAGCATACAGAGAAATGCATAATGTTTTGGTGAACCAATCTTCCTTCATCAGTAAGTGTAGTATGAACTCCATAAAGTCTATTTATTTCCCCACAGGAGTTATTTTGCTATAGCTGACTATATCAGATGGTCAGATTAGTGTTTCTTTGTTTTTTTTTTATGGCTTTATTGCACATAAGACTTACAAATAAATCAATTCTTCAATGGACATCTTGTGTTCGTGATGTTACTCACGTATGTATTTAAAGTGTATTTTAAGGTCTATAGAGTTGTACTGGCTGCAGGTGCTGATGCATTGGGCCTCTTACACACAATACTCCTGTTTGAGCATCTCCTTTTTTCAGCCGTAAATTTGTCTTATTGAAATGCCTCCATTTTTCGCGTCTTTTCACGTCTCTTTGCGCAAATGTATTCTCGCGTTTTTGTAAAATATACAAATTAGCATTTTTCAGATCAACAGTATGTTCGTGTGCATTCATTTGTGCGCAATTGCGTGTATTTGCGCGCATTAGGCGTAAATTACTGTCCAAAAATACAGATTTTTCTATTTTGTTCTTACTGAAGAATACACGGCGCTAATGTGCCTGTGTACATAGGCACATTACAATTAATGGGCTGTATTTTAGCTCAGAAAAAAAAAAGCTGTAATGAGCTTTTTTAACCACTTCCCGACCACCCGCTGCCATTTTACTGCAGCAGGTTGGCTCTCCTGCGCAAACCAACGTAGACCTACTTCGGTCGTGCGCGGGAAGCTAGGGGGCGAGCACGCGCCGCCGCCGACGTGCTCCCGTCCCCACTCGGCAGCGGGGAAGCCGATGCACGGGTCAGGTGGCTCTGATTGCCGTCTGACACCCGCGATCGCTCCCCGCTGAGAGAGAAGAACGGTCAGCTGTTGTAAACACAGCTGACTGTTCTTCTCCCTGAAATGACAATAGAGCCCATGTGATCCTTCTATATAGGATCACAGGTCTCTATGGTAATTTCAGAAGCCACGCCCCCCCCCCCAGTTAGAACCACTCCCCTAGGCTCACATTTAACCCCTTGATCACCCACAGGGTTAACCCCTTCCCTGCCAATGGCATTATTACGGTAACAGTGCATATTTTTAGCACTGATTACTGTAGTAATGTCACTGGTACCGACAAAAGTGTCAAAAAAGTCAGTTAGGGGTCCGATCTGTCCGACGCAATGTCGCAGTCCCGCAAAAAAACGTAGATTGCCGCCATTACTAGTAAAAAAAAAAAACAATAAAAACAACATAAATCTTTCCCATAGTTTGTAGATAGTAGTAATAACTTTTGCGCAAACCAATCAAAATACGCTTATTGGGATTTTTTTTACCAAAAATATGAAGCCGAAAACAAATTGGCCTAAAATGTTAATAAAATATATTTTTACATTTTTTTTTTTTTTTGTTTGAGAATGTCATATAGCAGAATGTGAAAAATATTATTTTTTTTCAAAATTGTCGCTATTTTTTGTTTATAGCACAAAAAATAAAAATCGCACAGGTGATCAAATACCACCAAAAGAAAGCTCTATTTGTGGGAAAAAAAAGGACATCAATTTTATTTGGGTACAGCGTCGCACGACCGCGCAATTGTCCGTTAAAGTAACACAGTGCCGAATCGCAAAACGGGGCCTGGTCCGGTCTTAAGCTGCAGTGTGCAAGAGGCCTTGTAGTGCTTGTTTTTTGTGGTTACAGCTGTAACTTGTTGAAAGCAATACAAATACTGTATACAAAACCAAAAAAAAATGATTGCATTCTTCACTGCAGTTCAGTTTTGGGCACCAGTTCTCAAAAAGGATATCCAGGGACTGGAGAAAGTGCAGAGAAGGGCAACCAAACTGATGAGAGGCATGGAGGAGCTCAGCTACGAGGAAAGATTAGAGGAACTGAATTTATTCTCTCTTGAGAAGAGGAGATTAAGGGGGGATATGATCAGCATGTATAAATACATAAAGGGTCCATATGGTGAACTTGGTGTTGAGTTGTTTACTTTAAGGTCAACACAGAGGACAAGGGGTCACTCTTTATGTCTAGAGGAAAACAGATTTAGTCTCCAAATACAGAAAAGTTTCTTCACCGTAAGAGCTGTGAAAATGTGGGATGGACTCCTTCCAGAGGTGGTTCTGGCCAGCCCACTAGAATACTTTTAAAAAGACCTGGATTCTTTCCTAGGTGTACATAATATAAATGGGTACTAATTTTTTTAGGTAAAGTTGATCCAGGGAATATCCGATTGCCTCTCGGGGGATCAGGAAGGATTTTATTCCCCTGCTGTAGCAAATTGGATCATGCTTTGCTGGGGTTTTTTCGCCTTCCTCTGGATCAACTGCGGGTATAGGATTGTGTATATGGGATTGTATGGTTGGGTTTTCTTTACTGTTTTTTGTTTTTTTTTGTTTTTGATATTATATTGTTATTGTTTGAGTCTGATGGACTTGTGTCTTTTTTCAACCTGACTAACTATGTATGTAACTATGATATATATATATATATATATATATATACACATTGTGTGCACCAAATGCCTTTACAAACCTAGAGAATACCTTGTAAATATAATGGTGACATCACCACATGGCAATACACAGAGCTGTGTGTGGCAACCAGCAGATCCACCCACTAGAGGCCCTCTGCGGAAGACTACAGGGGATGGGTACAATACCCACCTCCTTACACAAGGAAAAAAAAACAGTAGTAATTGCTCTAATCTCCAGAAACTCCTGCATAAAGGCATAGTACAGGAGTTGTTTATTTCTGGATTGCTGCGCAGGTTGGATGGTAACATGGTTCTTGTATTTAGAAAATTTTGGTTTAGCCCTGATTTTGGCTTTAAAGCTCAATACCAGCTTAAAAAATGTTAAAAATGAATTGCCCTGTATGTGTTAAAATTTTAAAAAAAGAAGCTTTCACTGCAATAGCCACCCTATCTCCGGTGCTGTCCTTGGCAAACTTGTGTTGTTAAACCCATTTCTTGAGAGCCCAGGGAGTTAAATACACACCACTTAGGTCATCAAGCCACCCAGGATAATGCTGCAGGAAACTGCACCATGTCATTGTGCTTTCTGCAGCAATCAGGGCTGCCCACCACCAGAGAAAGAAGACCAATGACCTCACGTGACTGGCCAGAAGACTGCAGGGTTTATAGAATATTTAAATTGATGGAGGGGGGCAAAGGAGACTTTACCGCTGAACTCCAGTCAGCTTTCGTCATTTAGTCTAGAGTCGGGGGTCTCCAAACTACAGCCCTCCAGCATGTTGAGAAACTGCAAGTCCCATGAGACATTGCAAGACTCTGACAGCCACAGGCATGACTCCCAGAGGCAGAGCCATGATGGGACTTGTATTTCCTGGAAGGAAAAAGTTTGGAGACCCCTGGGGGGGATCTAATGGAGAGTATAACTAACTTCAATTTGCATTCCCACATGCTTGCACACAGTCACTTTTGGTATTGACGACTAGTCCTGCAAAGCCGCTCTTCTTCTCCAGTCTTGTGACCCCCCCTCACACTTCTCGCAACGTCGTCATTACATGCAATGCAGGAGCAGAGGCCTCCAATATTACTGCATTGCACGTGATGACATTCAGCCCACTTTAGCCTCCTTGCCAGGGCTTGGATCACCTGCTAGTGGCACTGTGCTTCCCAGAATGGAAGGCTGTAGTTCCGGTGTCCACCAGCGGGTGTCTCGCAACAGCCAGCAGATCCCAATAATAGGTTTCCACCTGATGATGGCTGCTGGGAAGGTATTTAGGTGCTCCCCCTACTAGCACCTCTCACTCCAGTGTTTTGCCAGATACTTTTTGCCCTTGATTCTGATCTTGCGCCTGCCCTATACTCTGTACCCTGCTACTTTGTACCTGCTACCCCTTATTCCTGACCCAAGTTAGGGTTCCCCCTTTGCATCTTCTCCTTGCATTTCCATTTCTCCCCTGTTATTCTGTGTTCCCCATTTTGTATATATTGTATATATTTTGTTGTTGGTTAGACTTTCTTTTTTTTATTAGGCCATCCTGTTGCTAATTCCCAACACCTTGGTTTGGTGTGATCCAAACATTTACCTCCACTCCTTTGCTATCTGGTGCCTTCTCATGCACAGAGGGCTTTATGATGGTGGCTCTGTAAATGGTAGCCAGCAAATCCTACTCTCACATAGAATTTGTTAGATGCAGTATTCCTATGTAAATAGTGATTTAGCCCCAAAAGGCCAGCCACTGTCATGCATAAGAGCCAGGTACACTTTTATTTTGCAGGTCACAGCTTCAAATCCCCTGCAGTCAATGGATCTCTCATCACAGCTCTGGTTAATGTATTTCTCTGCTTGCCTTTCCTCTCGCCACAGAACTGCCATCTGTTTCCTGCCAGTCCCCTCTAGACACTTGTGCAAAGTGACACAATCAGGTTGAGAGAGAACAAGTCTCTCAGCTTCCATCTGCCCTGGAGAATGTTCTGAATCACTAACAAGATAAATGAGACAGCGTGCCTGCTTCCGTAGTCATACGAGAAAAGTCACAGCCTACTGTCCGCATCAGGTGCTACGCCCTGGAATTATAGTAGAGGTGTGTTGCCTTCCAACTAGCAGCAGGCCTGAAGAGGCAAATCCTTTATTGTCAGCACCAAGATCTTGGGTACAGGATGTGTGAGGGCTTGGTACTGACAAGCTAAGTTTTTACTTTTAGGGAGGTTTAAGGGTTAGATTATTCTTGGATAAGACTTAAGGTTGGGACAGAGAGGAATGAAGGCTTAATGTGGAATAATGCATTTTACTTACTGGGTGAGACTGATGGTCTGTTCTCTACCAATACCTACTGCTCCACATATAGCTGAGTGCAGCTGCGGATCTTCCTGAGGCATTGTCTGTGTCACGGTCTAGCCTGAAGTTCCTGCTTGTGAAACTCTTACCTCCTTGCTTAAGTGGTTCTGCTGGACCTTTGGTTCTGCTGACATGTACTGCTGGCTTCTGTGTTCACCTATGGGTGTCACCTGCTCTACTGTGGATTTATATTCATTATTCCTGGTCTGCCTCCCAGTTTGCTTCTCTGTATGTAGAGAGGCTCAGTGCAACTCGTGTTGCCTGAGCAGCTTCCTAGTTTCTCCATCCTCCTGCTTTTCCGGGTATTACTTGTATACTGTGTCTGACTTCCTGTGTGTCTTTTTCTTGAGTTCTATCTCTAGATAGGACTTTATTGTGTGCTCCTTGCTTTATCATGATTTGCTTAAGCCCTCTTTTAGCAAGTGCAGCTCAGGAGAGAAGTGAGCTGGTCTAAGTTCACGCTACATGCTTCCTGTTGCCATGTGAGCCTTAAGTGTAGAGGCTCCCCAACTTACCACAGGAAACAGTAGGGTATATGGTTAAGAAGAAATTTGGAAAACAGGTAGATATAGGTTTGTGGAACATGAGATTTGGCTTTATGGTCCCTCTTTAAACTTGCCTGAAGGCCCTGGCCAAAACACTAAGGCGAGTGCTATTAGGCAGCATTGTGGTATAATAATGTGTTGAGTGCAGGGGTGTCATTCTGATAATTCTTGATGGCCATTTAACCATACACTTTTTTGCTACTTTTATCACACTCCTAAACTTATTACAGCACACCACATGTGCTGTACCCCCTTTTTTGCATCGCTATACTGCAACTCCTCACTTCTGAGAGACACGCTTTGCCATATTTGCCTTGGGTTTTAGAGGACCCATTACCAGCACTTTGAGAGATCACTTATAGTAGATGTAAATCCAATTACTAAAATCTCATATGAGCTTAGCATGTTAATGTTATTTGAAAAGTTGTTTTTAGGCTTTTCAGATTTGAAGGTTTCATTAAAGGAAAGGAGCGTATTACACTCCTGTTTCATGGTAGCTGCTGGTCTCAATCCAGCATCCTGGTTTTGACTGAGCTGCTCTCTCCCTGTCTGACTGTCCACCTGCAGAGTAATTGATGTAGAAACAGGCTCTGGGTGGACACCAAACCTGTTTTAAACCTGCCAAGCTCATAGTGTCATGCTTGTGAAAGTGTTTGCAAAACGTGCTTTAAGCTCCCTGTTTGCCTGCTTTGTTCCTGTACCTTGACCTTTGCCGTCACCTGATTCCCACCCTGCCTGCCAGTTTGGATTCCCCCGTTATCCACCTCGGATTAAAATTGGACTACTTTCCAAACTCTACCTGCCTTTTGACCACAAATTGACCCTGACTACTTTCTAAACATTGCCTGCATTAAACCCGGACTACCATTGGACCACTCTGCCTGTCTGACAACTGCAAGTACCTAATTGCTGTTATTAGCTCACACCTGCCCCGGCGTGCTGGCCAGGCACTCTAGGATTGTATATAAGACCCTGGGGCAACTGAGTACCGGCAGGCCTGCTTGCCTAATGGAAAAGGGAGCTGCTATAGGTGAAGAACACAGAGCTAGGGGTAGGCGTGACAATCTGGTGATCCTTCATGAAGGTCATTGTTCCGGGACTTCCAGTTATAGGGTGACAACACTTTGTTCCCTCGTGGCTCTCCTGCTTTGTTACCCTGTCACATAGGCTTCCAGTGGAGACTTTAAGCAATAATACAGATGCACACTGCACAAGCATGGCCCACCATTGTTACCATCATGGCCCACCATTGTCACTGTCAGAAAGCATGTCCAGAAAAATTACATCCAGCCATTGTTGGAGTACATGTAGACAGGAAGTAACTGATAGAGGCTACAGAAAATCAGACGCACTGAGATACAACAAAGAAAAATTAAAAAAGTTTAAAAAAAAAAAAAGTATTTTCTAAAAGAAGAGAGCAGGTCTTCAAGTTAGGATTTATATCTACTGGAAATCAACCCCTGAGTTTGAGGAGCCTGAAATCAAATGTCCCCACCCAGTCATAGACCAGTACCCACTTTGGGAGGACGCCACAATAATATGCAGTTGTGAGCAAACTAAAACCCCCAAAGGAAACCCACAGAAGCACAGACAGAACATGCAAACTCTATGAAGATGATGTCCTTCCCCAAAACCGAACTCAGAACTTCAACATTACTGCAAGCAAAATGTTCTCCCAGTTTTGCCCATTTTGAATGTTCTATGATGAGAAGCAGCTCCCATTTTACCTTTTTATGATTGTCTGCAGAAAACATTTAAAAAAGAAATATAAATTTAAAGGTGATTGTTGACAATCTAGTATTAGATGTCAGAGTTACCATGTTCCATCTCAGGCAAGAATCCTTACTAAATATTGAAATAATTGCAGAATCTATCTGACAGAGATCTGCTATATTTTCTTGATTACAGACTAACAAGACAAGATAGTCTGTGGCCAGGAGAGATAAGATGGTAAATTAGACTCTAGGGGAGATAAGTGCCTAAGACAAATATTGTAGGCTTATGCTGTGAGGCATTCCATTAAACTTTGTATTAGTTCTGAATAATATCCTTTGCAAAAACGGTTCTTATGAGTGCTGAGCTCAAGTTGCAATCATTCTCAGTCATCGTAACACCAAAGTCTTTTGCGAATAAAAACAGATATAGGCTGATATTGCCTTTGCCTCCTGAAAATCCATTCCCCTGTCCTGAAACATCCTCTCACTTTACAACCGCATCTATGCATGGGATGTCCAGGAACGGTGCAGGGGTGTCCTTGTGTTGGAGCCTGGAAGTCTTTCATTATTTCACTTTTCATAGATGTGGTTGGGATTTCAAAGACTGCGTCAGGTCATCTAATGACGTCAGCTTTGAAAGTGGTACTACTTTGTGCTGTTTTTCTATTTATAAGCTACTACTTTTTTTTTTTCAATCAAAACAACTTTATTGTGTACTGAAACAAAGCAGAATATATACAACAAGAAATGGCTGAAAAATAACCAACATAAAATAATCCAGTCCGTGAAATATGACACTCAATGCCACCGAAAAACAATACAAAGAAAAAAAAGAAGCAATGTAAGTACATGATCAGCAAGCATCCAAACATTACATCAGTAATCATGACGTACAAGTGGTTTGAGAATTCAGCCACCTATCCCACACTTTATGATATTTGCCTGGGCAACCCCTGTTAATATAAATAATCTTCTTATAGGGGAGAGTAGTATTAATTTCGCTAATCCACGCTGCCAAGGTGGGCACCACCTGTTGAATCCAATTCCTGGCCAGTAGTTTACGGGCCAGGAACAGAGTCTCCTGTAGAAACTGAACCATATGCTTGTTTATCTGAACATCTGGAAAGTCCCAATAAGCATACTTTGGGGTCAAGTGTCACAGGCGCACCCATCTGGTCATGGAGGAACTGGACCACCTAGGCCCAGAACCCACGCACACGCGGGCAGTGCCATAACAGATGGTCAAACGTGCCAGTCGACAGCAGGCATTTAGGGCAATGGGACGTCTGGGTGGGTCGGAACTTGGCCATGCGTTCAGGAGTAAGATAGGCTCGATGAAGGATACAAACATGAGTAAACGATCTGACATTTTAGGGGAAACGCATTTGGCACCCAGCAGTGCATCCTCCCAGTCCTTGTCCAAAACCTTCCCCAGCAAGGGCTCCCATTTGGGCTTCAAGGCGTACGCGGCCTTGGTGGCCGCGGGCGTAACCAACATTTCATATAGTAGGGCAATCAGTTTACAATGGTCCGCACCCATGAGGACCCTGGTTAGGTCCAGGGGTTCCACCACCGGACAGTCTACCGGAAACTGGGCCCGCAGCGCATGACTGAGCTGTAGGTAGCGAAAATACATGTGAGGCGGGAGGGTAAATTATAAGCTACTACTTTAATCCATCTATTTAGAGGCAGTGAAAGTGCAGGTAAAATTGATGAGGACATTCTAGTTGCTACTTATGTACCTTTAAATTGCAGTATGAGAGGTTTATGTAAAGGCTCTTGTCCCACAGGCTGATAATTATTGGAAAGTAAATAGCTTTAAAAGTAAACCACTGTTAAAAGCATTATTCAGCAACTGCCAGTATTGATCATGGACCTCAAAAACCCACTATGGGCGATCATCGGCTGTAGGTTCCTTTTAAGATACCCCAGGTGACTTCGCCCCTCTGTGTGGGTTATAGAGTTGGCCCTAAGTTTTATGCCATGTTACTTGGAGGGGCATTGCCATAATATGAACTTCTTCCTATCCTCCTGAGGAAGCTGCATTGCAAAATGCAAGGAGGGAAGACTGCTGTCCTTTCATTAAGAAAGTCTAAGAACTTTCTGGAAGAATGTAGATTAGTGGTTCCCAACCTCAGTCCTTAAGTACTGCAAACAGATCATGTTTTGAAGATGTCCTTCATCTTTCAGATGTGCTTTAAGCCCTGTTTCACACTATAGCGATGACAGACATCGCATGTGATTCGGAGCGTACTGCTCTGAAAATCACATGCGATGTTTGTGCGATGCAAATTCAATTCAGCCATACAGATTGTATGGCTGAATTCACATCTGATTCGGACTGAACATGCACAGGACCCATTCGTACCAGAATCGGATCGCATGGTGGTTCACACCAATGCAATCTGATTAATGTCCGAACTGTCAGTTCGCACTGCGATATGCAAACTGATCTGGGGGGGTCGTTAACTTTGTATTGACACCCTCAGCGATTCGCATATGGCAGTGTGAACTGCCTGCGATTTGAATGCGATGCCGGAAACCGCAGTGGATTCGCAGGGTTCCCGCATGTGTGAACCGAGCCTAAATCCGTATCAACGACTTGGTATTTATGACAGCTATTTTATCCAAGGGAAATTCCCAATACATGGTTTGTTGAGGGTCCCTTAAGTGTTTCTAAAATCAAAACATTTTTCACCTTAATGCATTCCCAGCATGAAAGTGATACTAAAGTCTTGTATTTTTTTTTTTTGTTTAAAAATAACAAACGTTCTTATACTTAACCTGCTCTGTGTAATGGTTTTGCACAGAGCAGCCCAGATCCTCCTCTTCTCGGGTCCCCTCTTTGCTGCACAGTGGGGGGAGGGACCAGGGGACCACACAGAGGCCCAGAGAGACAGCAGAACACAAGTGAACTGGATAGGAGGAGTGGTGGGGGCAGCATACTGAGTAACCAATCTCCTCCATTTTCCTCCTGCAGCTACAGGAGGAAAATGGAGGATAGTGATTTCTCTACATGCTGCCCCCGCTGCCCCTCCTATCCAGGTGTACAGGGGAGCCGCACAGGCCCCCTGGAGCATGGGGCCCGGTTGCAATTGCAACTCCTGCAACCCCTGTAGTTACGCCCCTGTTGCTGCCCTATATCTAACTTATGCGGTTGGCAAGCGGTTAAGCTTTGACAATAAAACCTAGAAGCTGATTGGTTAATTTGCACAGCTTATCTCCCCCAGTGCCTCCACCCTCTGCCTTACCCACTGTGCAACAGAGGAGCTGAGGATCGTGTGTACTGAGTGGAGATATTGCCTATGTGACCCCCTATAATTAAGGGGTCATATATTTCCGGTAAGGAGTACCTTACTAGATCACTGGGTGAAGTGTGGAGGTGAAGGTTAATCTGCACTAACATCAAGTCTCTGCTAATTTGTGTGACACCAAAGAGATGTGGACTGTTTGATGCTGCATATGGATTGTTTGCACTTTACAATGTTGAGCACAGATTGATTGATTTTTTTAGATCGTCACCTATCATGAATTTTCAATTTTTGAATTAAGGTTTAATTATCTGCACAAGCACTTTATGTTTGAGCGCGACACTACCCTTCTTTTAAACTATTGTTCAGCACCTTGCTTTTTTTGTTGCCGCTCACTACAAGGAAGCAATTCCTGTAATTAATTAATATTTATTAATTATTATATTAATATCTATATTCACATATAATTTTATGTTTATATTTATTGATTATATATTTATATATTTATACATATTTACACGGTTGAACCACTTGCGCGGTTTTTGGTTTGCACCAAACCCCCCTTTTTTTCCGAAATATATAAATAAATAAATATATATCTTCTACAATAAATTCTTGTGATAAAGTTCATATATTCTTCAATCAACCAAGTGATATTATAGTGACAGTCTTTGTGCCAAACAAAAAACTCGAAGTGCTGCGTGCTCATATAAAGTGCCGGTGCTCAATATTCGCGGGTAGGTGCTCCCCTCTTGGTCCCCTACTCACCAGAAGCCAAATTATAAACTGCTCTAAGGATAATCCTTGGTGGTAATAGCCTCGAGGGACCGCCAGTCAATCGGCTTATAAGATACTCTGCAGATCACAACTCCCAGGTATTGCTCATAAAAAAGAAAGGTACTATCATCGTGCAGTATATCGGAGCTTTATAAGTTGCGCATATTAAAATTACACTTACAGTGTTGAAGAAAACAAAACGCCTTTGCACAATCCCACGGGCCCGCCAAACAAATGGCCGTGCTCTCTACCCGTGTCCCCGGAAACCAGAAGTCAGATGTGGCCGGACGTGACGTAGTATGTATTCGGACGGACGGACGGCTTGACGCGTTTCGCTCCGCCAATCAGCGTTATCAAAAGCACGGCCATTTCTTTTTTATGAGCAATACCTGGGAGTTGTGAGCTGCAGAGTATCTTATAAGCCGATTGACTGGCGGTCCCTCTAGGCTATTACCGCCAAGGATTATCCTTAGAGCAGTTTATAATTTGGCTTCTGGTGAGTAGGGGACCAAGAGGGGAGCACCTACCCGCGAATATTGAGCACCGGCACTTTATATGAGCACGCAGCACTTCAAATTTTTTGTTTGGCACAAAGACTGTCACTATAATATCACTTGGTTGATTAAAGAATATATGAACTTTATCACAAGAATTTATTGTAGAAGATATATATTTATTTATTTATATATTTATCCATTTACCTATTTATTATATTGGTTGTCACTTAAGCAATTTATTTATGCACAATCTGTAAAGTTTGTATAACTGTTTTATTTGATACAGTTCAGGCACTAGCACTTTGAGCACATTATTAGTGATTAATTTGGTTTTTATACACATAATAATTATTTGGTAGATAAGCAGCGCAGGTACTCTAATATTTTATCTGTTTTAAAAAGGCACCCCTTTTTTACCAGCAGCAGCTTATTATATTTATATATTAATTTTAGCAGATATAATCCGAAGCGCTAGCCCCACGCATTTTACTGATCTAGATAACTATATGAAACTGTATGGTGATATGTGCAACGGGGAGAGCCATCATGTACCAAAACATGATGTACAGGACTGTTCTTATTCATGAATATTGAATATTTATTTCAGTTATAAGATTATTTCTTGGCATCTTTAAAGTCTAACTTTTGGAAAATTAAAACATTCACCCTTAAAGTGCCCCCCCCCAAACACACACACAGTGCAAGGGTTAAATGTTCATTGTGCCTAGGGGTTAGCTTTACTTACCTTACACTCTGGCTGACTCCAGCACTCTCCTCCTCCATCCAAAGCCTGGTCTATGGGTGGAACCTCGGCATCCTATACAGCATATACATTATAGGAACAGTAACTCTATGGCAGTGATGGCAAACTTTGGTACCCCAGATGTTTTGGAACTACATTTTCCATGATGCTCGTGCGCTCTGCAGTGTAATTGAGCAACAGTGGAAATGTAGTTCCAAAACACCTGGGGTGCCAGGGTTTGCTATCACTGCTCTACAGTATGGTATGCTGAGGAGACTGGAGTGTGACCAGAGCCGGACGCTGGAGCAAGAAATAGGGTAAGTATTTACTCCTTCATCCTCTGCCCCTAAACTAAATAAGTGTGTTTTTTTTTTTCATTACCCTGGAGTTGGACTTTATGGGTCCATTTACACCAGATGCAGTGGGATTCATTTTTGCCTGCACTCTAACTGCATAGACAGTCCAATTTCCATGTTATCCTATGGGGCATAGCTCAAACTATTGCAGTGCAGTGAAAACAAAGCGTACAGCAAGCTGCATTTTTCTGCACTCCAAATTCACACAATTCACACAAGTGCATTCACATCGCAGTGCAATGCACATAAGAATCCAAAGAAGACGGAAGTGACCTCAAAGGAAATGCACTGCAAATGCGTGTAAAAAAATGCATGTCACTGCACATGCAAAAGGGCACAGTAAAGGTGCAGTTTCTAGTGTGAATGGTCCCTTAGGCTGAGGACACACTGGCAATTTTGGCGCCAGAGGCAAAATGCCAACAGGATTGCTTAAAATACCAACTGTGTATCCCTATGGAATCACTCCCTCTGTAGCAACGCAGTGAGATGACGCTCATGGGCCCAAACACTGCTGAATCCCATTCGCTAGAGATGGGAGCGACATCTCGCTGCTTCAACTACAGAGTGAGCGATTCCAAAGCTATAAACAGCCTCTTCCTGATCCTGCCATTGGTGATTTTGACATATTGTCAGTTGTAGGATCACTAGTTGCGGAGTTGCCCTGTACCATCAGTCTAAAAATCCCAGTACATGCATATTTATAAATGTGTTGCAAACCCCTCTGCTAGTCCAAAAGATACCCAAGGAGTTATTTTCTGGGGCAGAGCATTAATGAGCAGGGTGGTGGTGTCTATTTAGGGAACCCCCGGATATAATATGCATATTTACCTGTAAAGCCTCAACTGCCACCAGTGACTCATATGTTTTTTTTTAAATCTGGGGAATGCTAAAACCGTCCATGGTTTGTATTGTTGGCTGCAGCTCTTACTGCCAGTGCTCAACAGGCACTTGTGAGTTAATGATACATCTTCCAGGAATCCTGAGATTGGCTGTGACTAAGATGAATGACTAATTCACTGAGAGCTTGCTTTCTGCTTCCAGTAATAAAAAAGCTTGCTACAGATATTCACCCCGCCACACATGCATTTCCTAAGGAGCGAGCTGAACGCAGCCTTCCACACCAAGGCAAAAATTACCTGATTGATGTTGACTGTAATAATAAGGGAAGGATATGTTGATGAGATTTCATTTGGAAGAGGGATACACTCTTAGGCACATCTCCAGCTAAGTGTCATTTAGTTACCGCCGCTCGTGAAATGCATCAAGAGTTTTAAAAAGTCTGATCAAGGTTGCAAAATTGTCACTTGGCCGCAAATAGGTATTGTGTTTAATCCATAGGAATTGACTAGGCGAGGTTTATTTATCATATTTGCATCTCTCCTATGTCCTCAGGAATTTTAGTACAGTTTTTAGTCAAATGTAATGAATATGACATACATTGCTCCTCTGCACATCCACCCCTACAGAGCTGTATAAAAGTAACCTTTAGATTTCCTTCCATTTGGATTTAAAGTCATCTTGTATTTTGATCATCTAGTTAGTTTTTGCAGAAAAGAAAGAAAGGCTGGTGCAACGGAAGTCGGGTAAAACATAATTTTATTAATGCAGGTGAACAACAGTCAAAAATTTCAACTTGTTTAACCACTTTCAGACCGGAGGATTTTCCCCCTTAATGACCAGGCCCTATTTTGCGATTCTGCACTGCTTTACTTTAACAGACAATTCTGCGGTCGTGCGACGCTGTACCCAAATAAAATTAACGTCCTTTCTTCCCACAAATAGAGCTTTCTTTTGGTGGTATTTGATCACATGTGCAACTTTTATTTTTTGCGCTATAAACAAAAAAAGAGCGACTATTTTGCAAAAAAAAAACAATATTTTTCACATTTTGCTATATAAGATTCCCAAAAAAAATTCAAAATCAAAATTTTTTAACATTTTAGACCAATTTATTTTCTGCTACATATTTTTGGTAAAAAAAAAAATTGCAATAAGCGTATTTTGATTGGTTTGCACAAAAGTTAGTGCGTCTACTAACTACGGGAAAGATTTACGTAATTTTTATTGGTTTTTTTTTTACTAGTAATGGCGGCGATGTGCAATTTTTTGCGGGACTGCAACATTGCGGCGGACAGATCGGACCCCTAACTGACATTTTTGGGGGTGCCAGTGACATTACTACAGTAATCAGTGCTAAAAATATGCACTGTTACTGTAATAATGACACTGGCAGGGAAGGGGTTAACAGTATAGGTAATCAAGGGGTTAAATGTGACCCTAGGGGAGTGATTCTAACTGTGGGGGGGTTGGACTTGTGAGATGAACACAGAGACATGCAATCCTATATAGCAGGATCGCATAGTCTCTGTGATCATCCGAGGGAGAAGAACAGACGGCTGTGTTTACATCAGCCGTCCGTCCTTCTCTGTCAGCGGGGGGGGATCGCCCCCTAGCTCCTCCCAGGCAGATGACGTTTATTAATGTGATTCTGCCTGGGGCTGCCACTTTGCCAAAGTAAATATACAGTGCTTGGTCGGCAAGTGGTTAAGGTCCATCAGGCCTTAATCATGGCTCATGATTAAGGCCTGATGGCAGAAACTTGTTGGATTTTTTGACTGTTGTTCACCTGCACTAATAAAACTATGGTGGTTTATTTACTAAAGGCAAATCCACTGTGCACTACATGTTCACTGCAAGTGCACTTGGAAGTGAAGTCTGAGGGGAAGTGTAGATCTGAGGGGAAAATCTGAAATGACCGGAATCTCAGCTGATTTCTATCATCCAAACGTGTAAGCAAAAATGCTGTTTTTTAGTGTCCTTATATGCCCCCCTCAGATCTACAGCGACTGCACTTCCAAGAAAGGCTTTTGCAGATGAGGCCGGCCATACATGGGTCGAATTTCCAAAGAATTTTCTTTAGAAAATCTTATCTAAGAATATTCGTTCGTATTTCGCACCATTAGTGGGCCGCAGTCATGGCCGATTTCCGTGCGGTCATCAAATTTGAGTGATCGAGCATGTTGGAAATTTTTTGAAAAACTAACAATTTTCTAATCAATGATGGGAGAATCGTGCAAGAAAAGTATTCGAAAAAGAAATGCGCATGAGTGCAAGAAAAGAAAATTTCCAGAAAGAAAGGAAGATTCCTGGGCACGAAAATCCTTTTCTTTATCAATATGGGAGCAAATTGGTTGGTCGAATTTCAAAATCAATGGTGGCACCATTGAATCAAAATAGGCACGAAATTCTGATTTTCGAAATTCGACCAATGTATGGCCAGCCTAACAGTTTTTACTGATCTCTCGATCTCTCTCTCTCTCCCCCCCCTCTCTCTCTCTCCCCTCTCTCTCTCTCTCCCCCTCTCTCTCTCTCCCCCTCTCTCTCTCTCCCCCTCTCTCTCTCTCTCCCTCCCCCTCTCTCTCCCTCCCCCTCTCTCTCCCCCTCTCTCTCCCCTTCTCTCTCTCTCTCTCCCCCTCTCTCTCTCCCCTTCTCTCTCTCTCCCCCCCTCTCTCTCCCCCCTCTCTCTCTCTCTCTCCCCCCTCTCTCTCCCCCCATCTCCCTCCCTCTCTCTCTCCCTCTCTCTCTCCCCTCCCTCTCCCCCTCTCTCTCTCCCCCCTCTCTCTCTCCCCCCTCTCGCTCTCCCCCCTCTCTCTCCTCTCTCTCTCTCTCTCTCTCTCCCCCCTCTCTCTCTTTCTCTCTCTCCTCTCCCCCCCCCCCTTATTGCAAATGGTCAGCAATGATTTCCTATTACAAACGCCTATAAACGTTTCTATGGCGTTTAGACACATTTGCAATCTGCTAGCAGCATTTGGCATTTCAAATGCCTATGAACTTCCATCCTGAAAGCATTTTTTTTCTTTCAAGTGAATGCCTCTAATGGTAACTGCCTCAAAACGACTATAAAAAAGCTCAGTGTACATGGACAGATAAGATGACAAAGAGGAGAGTTCAGGGGCTGCTAAAAAAAAAACGCCCAACTGCTCCTAAATATCCATTTATCAGCAGCAGTGTACATGAGGCCTAAGACTGGGATGCTATTAAAGTTTGTGTGCATGTAAAGGCAGGTGTACCAATACTTTTGACAATATAGTGTATGTTAAATTGGTTTTAAAGGCTTTATAAGAGAGAACTATAAAGCCCATTGATGTAAAGAACAAAAATGTTGATTAGGCCTAGGGGGCTGGAAAAGCAGCAGTTTTGCTTACCTAATCCTCCACTTCCTCAGCAGCTGGCACTCTCCTCTACTCCTTTGTGTTCTGGAAGAGGACTGTTCCTCAGCATCTTCACATCCAATGCTAGGAGTGCATCAGACTGCTGGAGCACATGGAAGAAAAGGTGAAAATGGTGACCGGTCTTCCAACCTGCAGGAAGCCTGTGGCAGCAGAAAATTGCATAGTTAACCTCTTAACGACCGCCCGCCACACTTTTACTGCGGTAGGTCGGCTCTGTCCTGTAAAAAGACGTAACTGTACATCGCTTCATGGGACCGCAAGCAGGGGCGTGCACGCACACCCATTCGCCACAGAGAAAGCTGATCAGCGGGTCCGGCAGTTGCGATTGACATCGGGCACCCGCAATCGCTCCTTGTGGAGACAGAACGGCGGTCTGTAAACACGGCAGACTGCTGTTTTGTCAGTTATGAACACAGGGATCCTGTGTTCCTCTTATTTAGGAACAGAGGTCTCTGTGTTCATGTGCAAACCCAATTCCAAAAAAAGTTGGGACACTGTACAAATTGTGAGTAAAAAAGGAATGGACTCATTTACAAATCTCATAAACTTATATTTTATTCACAATATAATATAGATAACATATCAAATGTTGAAAGTGAGACATTTTGAAATGTCATGCCAAATATTGGCTCATTTTGGATTTCATGAGAGCTACACATTCCAAAAAAGTGGGGACAGGTAGCAATAGGAGGCTGGAAAAGTTAAATGTACGTAAAAGGAACAGCTGGAGGACAAATTTGCAACTTATTAGGTCAATTGGCAACATGATTGGGTATAAAAAGAGTCTCTCAGAGTGGCAGTGTCTCTCAGAAGTCAAGATGGGCAGAGGATCACCAATTCCCCCAATGCTGCGGTGAAAAATAGTGGAGAAATATCAGAAAGGAGTTTCTCAGAGAAAAATTGCAAAGAGTTTGAAGTTATCATCATCTACAGTGCATAATATCATCCAAAGATTCAGAGAATCTGGAACAATCTCTGTGTGTAAGGGTCAAGGCCGGAAAACCATACTGGATGCCTGTGATCTTCGGGCCCTTAGACGGCACTGCATCACATACAGGAATGCTACTGTAATGGAAATCACAACATGGGCTTAGGAATACTTCCAGAAAACATTGTCGGTGAACACAATCCACCGTGCCATTAGCCGTTGCTGGCTAAAACTCTATAGGCCAAAAAAGAAGCCATATCTAAACATGATCCAGAAGCGCAGGCGTTTTCTCTGGGCCAAGGCTCATTTAAAATGGTCTGTGGCAAAGTGGAAAACTGTTCTGTGGTCAGACAAATCAAAATTTGAAGTTCTTTTTGGAAAACTGGGACGCCATGTCATCCGGACTAAAGAGGAGAAGGACAACCCAAGTTGTTATCAGCGTTGAGTTCAGAAGCCTGCATCTCTGATGGTATGGGGTTGCATGAGTGCGTGTGGAATGGGCAGCTTACACATCTGGAAAGGCACCATCAATGCTGAAAGGGATATCCAAGTTCTAGAACAACATATGCTCCCATCCAGACGTCGTCTCTTTCAGGGAAGACCTTGCATTTTCCAACATGACAATGCCAGACCACATACTGCATCAATTACAAAATCATGGCTGCGTAGAAGAAGGATCCGGGTACTGAAATGGCCAGCCTGCAGTCCAGATCTTTCACCCATAGAAAAATTTGGCGCATCATAAAGAGGAAGATGCAACAAAGAAGACCTAAGACAGTTGAGCAACTAAAAACCTGTATTAGACAAGAATGGGACAACATTCCTATTCCTAAACTTGAGCATCTTGTCTCCTCAGTCCCCAGACGTTTGCAGACTGTTATAAAAAGAAGAGGGGATGCCACAAAGTGGTAAACATGGCCTTGTCCCAACTTTTTTGAGATGTGTTGATGCCATAAAATTTAAAATCAATTTATTGTTCCCTTAAAATGATACATTTTCTCAGTTTAAACATTTGATATGTCATCTATGTTGTATTCTGAATAAAATATTGAAATTTGAAACTTCTACATCATTGCATTCTGTTTTTATTCACAATTTGTACAGTGTCCCAACTTTTTGGAATCGGTTTGTAGAAAGCCCATCCCCCCACAGTTAGAAAGCACCCTCTAAGAAAACATTTAACCCTTTGATTGCCCCTGGTGTTAACCCCTTCCCTGCCAGTGTCATTAGTACAGTAACCATGCATATTTTTAGCACTGATTACTGTAGTAATGTCACTGGTCCTCCCAAAAGTGTCAAGAATGTCAGCTAGGTGTCTAATCTGTCCACCGCAATATCGCAGTCCCGCTAAAAATCGCTGATCGCCGCCATTACTAGTAAAAAAATAAATAAATAAAAATGACTTAAATCTTTCCCCTTATTTGTAGATGGGATAACTTTTGCGCAAACCAATCAATATACACTTGGGATTTTTTTTTTCTTACCAAAAATATGTAGCAGAATACAAATTGGCCTGAAATGATGAAAAAATTTGATTTTTACATTTTTTTTTTAATGGGAATGTTATATAGCAGAAAGTAAAAAATATATATATATTTTTTTTTCAGAATTGTCGCTCTTTTTTTGTTTATAGCGCAAAAAATTTAAATCTCACAGGTGATCAAATACCACCAAAAGAAAGCTCTATTTGTGGGGAAAAAAGGACATCAATTTTATTTGGGTACAGCGTCGCACGACCACGCAATTCTCAATTAAAGTAATGCAGTGCCAAATCGCAAAAAATGGCCTGGTAATTAAGGGGGTAAAACCTTCCGTTCCAGAAGTGGTTAACTCAAAATATGGAAACTAAAATAGTACAATAATATAATTCTAATCCTATAAATTCTTCTACTTTAAATATTGACCATAAAAAAACAAATGAAATTACAAAAATGTAATATGACTTATAGATGTATGTCCACAGTAATGCAAAACTTTTATCACCAAACCAAATCAGTGATCAAAAAAAGGTATTAATTATTAGTGCAAACAAAGTTCAACAAAGGTCCTCTAAAAGTGGTTCTATGCAGGCATATGGACCCCAGTGATTTCCTACTGAAAATATGTATTTGGGTACAGCGTCGCACAACTGCGCAATTGTCCGTTAAAGTAATGCAGTGCCGTATCAAAAAAAAAATGGCCTGGTCATTAAGGGGGTAAAACCTTCTGGTCCAGAAGTGGTTAAGACTACTTTTTTTGCATCCCCCTAGACCTAAACAAGCTTTTAACCCTTGAAGTGCAAGGGGCTGCAAGGGAGAATTTTGTTATTCCTGCAGTTCAGCTTTAAAGTGGAATTAACTATTCCTGAAAAGTCCCTACCCCTACTCTTACCTATGCTGCATTTCCTGTATGAAAAAAAGATCTGTGTACTTACCTATTTTTAATCCGCTCCAGTGGCACATACTGTAGATAGGCTGCATTCTCAGTGATTTCATCAGTCTCTAGTGAATGGATAGGCTGCAATCTCTGTTATGTCATCAGTCTCTAGTGAATGAATAGGATGTGATGTCACCGGTCTCTAGTAAATGGATAGGCTGCATTCTCTGTGATGTCATCAGTCTCTAGTGAATGGATAGGATGTGATGTCACTGGTCTCTAGTGAATGGATAGGCTGTATTCTCTGTGATGTCATAAGTCTCTAGTGAATGGATAGGCTGCATTCTCAGTGATGTCATCAGTCTCTAGTGAATGGATAGGATGTGATGTCACTGGTCTCTAGTGAATGGATAGGCTGCAATCTCTGTGATGTCATCAGTCCCTAGTGAATGAATAGGATGTGATGTCACCTGTCTCTAGTGAATGGATAGGCTGCGTTCTCTGTGATGTCATCAGTCTCTAGTGAATGGATAGGATGTGATGTCACCTGTCTTTAGTGAATGGATAGGCTGCAATCTCTGTGATGTCATCAGTCTCTAGTGAATGAATAGGATGTGATGTCACCTGTCTCTGGTGAATGGATAGGCTGCATTCTCAATGATGTCACTGGTCTCTGGTGACTGGATAGGGTGCATTCTCAGTGATGTCAGTGGTCTGTAGTGAATGGATTGTATGTGATGTCATCGGTCCCTGGTGAATGGATAGGCTGCATTCTCAGTGATGTCACTGGTCTCTGGTGACTGGATAGGCTGCATTCTCAGTGATGTCAGTGGCCTGTAGTGAATGGATTGGATGTGATGTCATCGGTCCCTAGGTTATAATCTACATTCTCAGTGAAGTCACCAAGTTCTAGTGAATGGATAAGCTGTATTCCTAGTGATGCCACTGGTCTCTAGAGAAAGGATATGATGAATTTGCAGATCTCACTGGTCTCTAGCAAATGAATAGGATGTGATGTCACCGGTCTCGAGTAAATGGATAGGCTGCATTTTCTGTGATGTCATCAGTCTCTAGTGAATGGATAGGATGTGATGTCACTGGTCTCTAGTGAATGGATAGGCTGTATTCTCTGTGATGTCATAAGTCTCTAGTGAATGGATAGGCTGCATTCTCAGTGATGTCACTGGTCTCTAGTGAATGGATAGGCTGCATTCTCAGTGATGTCATCAGTCTCTAGTGAATGGATAGGATGTGATGTCACTGGTCTCTAGTGAATGGATAGGCTGCATTCTCTGTGATTTCATCAGTCTCTAGTGAATGGATAGGATGTGATGTCACTGGTCTCTAGTGAATGGATAGGCTGCATTCTCAGTGATGTCATCAGTCTCTAGTGAATGAATAGGATGTGATGTCACCTGTCTCTAGTGAATGGATAGGCTGCGTTCTCTGTGATGTCATCAGTCTCTAGTGAATGGATAGGATGTGATGTCACCTGTCTTTAGTGAATGGATAGGCTGCAATCTCTGTGATGTCATCAGTCTCTAGTGAATGAATAGGATGTGATGTCACCTGTCTCTGGTGAATGGATAGGCTGCATTCTCAATGATGTCACTGGTCTCTGGTGACTGGATAGGGTGCATTCTCAGTGATGTCAGTGGTCTGTAGTGAATGGATTGGATGTGATGTCATCGGTCCCTGGTGAATGGATAGGCTGCATTCTCAGTGATGTCACTGGTCTCTGGTGACTGGATAGGCTGCATTCTCAGTGATGTCAGTGGCCTGTAGTGAATGGATTGGATGTGATGTCATCGGTCCCTAGGTTATAATCTACATTCTCAGTGAAGTCACCAAGTTCTAGTAAATGGATAAGCTGTATTCCTAGTGATGCCACTGGTCTCTAGAGAAAGGATATGATGCATTTGCTGATCTCACTGGTCTCTAGTAAATGAATAGGATGTGATGTCACCGGTCTCGAGTGAATGGATAGGCTGCAATCTCTGTGATGTCATCAGTCTCTAGTGAATGGAGAGGCTGCAGTTTCAGTGACCCGTCTCACAGTTGGATAGTCAATGGCTTTGTGGAGTTATAGGAATAGAGAATAGGCTGCTTTCTTATGATTATTTAATTGATCACAAAATGACTGCCCCCTGTGGTACGCTGGTTACGTGCTTGGAGAAGCAAAGCTGACCCTAGAATTATCCGCAGAATTTTTACTTACTCTTCTCTGATTGGAATTGAAACAGAAAAAGCACTGGATGTTCTGAGAGATCCCAGTTTGCCGGTTCACACTTAGCTCAGAGCCCGGCCTGATAGATTCAGAAAGGAAGTAAATGAACAATCAAATCTGTTTCTCTCTCACAGCACAGAACTGCAGGAGGACCATGATTTATTTACACTGCGCGCTGGCTATACACATTGTGAGGAAAATGAGGTTTAAAACAGACAGAAAACCAGCAATTTATCTGCACCGCAGAGTTTTAAAGGGAAATTATGAAAGAAAAATGTTTTCTTTCGAGAGCTTAAAACCAAATAGCATTTGCTCACATGTTCAAGGTCAGGTAACAAATCTCGCCTGATGTAAGATGACAAATCGAAGCACGGTGTAACAGTTTGTCAGATATGGCAGTCCCATACACACTTTTCAAGTATACAATTCATAAACAGAGCAATAAAAAAAAAAAAGTATGGCCTAATGCTGACCATACATATATCAATCCTATCATTTAAAGGGTATCTAATCTCAATAACAAAAATGTACCATATTGCATTTTATCAGTCCTTACATGTGGTGGCTGCATTCTTTTTTCAAGCTTTCTTCTCTTTTTTTTTCACCTGGTGATCCAGCTACTAACACACTTCCTGTCCAAGGGTAACAACTAGGGATGCACCGAAATGAAAATTTTGGGCCGAAACAGAAACCGAAAATTCAGGATGCCTTAAACCGAAACCGAAAATTACTTTTTTCCCCCAAATGATTTTAACCACTTGCCGACCGCCGCACGACTATTTACTGCGGCGGTCACTACGTCGCTAGCCTGTGAGGGTCTAGGGAGCGAGCGCACGCCCCCGCTCCCGAGTGGTCACGGACCCCCCCCGCGCGTGTGACCGGCGGACCCGATGTCCGCCGGTCACTCGCGATCGTTGGTGGAGAGGGAGAAAGGCAGGCGGCTAATGTAAACAAGACGCCTGTCATTCTCCCCTGTGTATGAATGGTGATCATACGGTTCTACTATGTAGGACCGTTGATCATTGTTCATACACCTCAAGCCACAGCCAATCACAGTTAGAATCACACCCCTAGGGACACACATAGCCCCTCCCTCTAAAAAAAAAATTAACCCCTTCACTGCCAGTGTAATTTAACAGTAACAGTGCATATGTATAGCACTGATTACTGTAGAAATGTCACTGGTAACCCCAAAAGTGTCAAAAATGTCAGTCAAGGGTCCGATCTGTCCGACCGCAATGTCGCAGTACCGCAAAAAAAATCGCAGATCGCCGCTATTAGGTGTTAAAAAAAAAAAACAACAAAAATGACAAAAATCTTTCCCTTTGTTAGTAAACGCGATAACTTTTGCACAAACCAATCAAAATATGCTTTTTGCGATTTTTTTTTTTTTACCAAACCTATGTAGCATAAAACAAATTTGCCGAAAATGTTAAAAAATTTTGATTTTTACATTTTTTTGAGGGGAATTTCATATAAAAAAATGTGAAAAATATTGTTATTTTTGCAAAATTGATGCTATTTTTTTGTTTATAGCGCATGATCAAAAAATCGCACAGGTGATCAAATACCACCAAAAGAAAGCTCTGTTTGTGGGAAAAAAAGGACGTCAAATTCGTTTGGGTACAGTGTCACACGACCGCGCAATTGTCTGTTAAAGTCACGCAGTGCAGAATCGCAAAATAGGCCCTGTTCAGGAAGGGGGTAAAATCTTCCGGGGCTTAAGTGGTTAAAATCGTTTTTTTTTTTTTCTATTATTTTATTAATATTAGATTAATATTAATATAATGTTTGAGGGAACAGTAATTTTCTAACAAAAATACTGATTTAAACTTCTGGTGTGACTATCCATAAATATGACTTTTTTCTGATTGTTATGAAGAAATGTGAAGAGTAAATCCCCAGACTGCCATTAGAAGGGACATTGGAGAAGTTGTGAGCAGTGTGAGTGGTCTCTCCTCTCCCTGGAACAGCTCCCAGCTGTCACACTATACATGGCTCATTGCATCAGTCCAACACTCACCTTCCAGCTCCAGGTCCGGCTCCTCCAGGTACTGGAACACCGGGATTCCCTCCGCCGTCTTCATCACCACCTAAACCAAGGAGCAGGGTACCGGGCTCTCCCCCATTCCTGGAACACCCAGTGCTCCTACCACACACCAAGCATTCCCATACAGTACAAGGCACACACTCCGCTCTTCTCCAGCAATTTCCACATTTCACCATAGACACTGCAAAGAGCAGGTTGGAGTGCACAGGACTTCCGCCTCTGGTTGGCACTGCAAGCGGAAGTCGGTGGACACCGGCTCTGACGGCCATTTATTTTCAGCATATATGACCCATTTTTGGTTGTCGAAATTTCGGTGCACCACTAGTAACAACACACTCTCACTGTACTGCTTCTATACGTAGAATAGCAGCTTTGTCACCCTAGGACAGAACTACAAACAACACCCCATCTCCTCCATACTCTAGGGTGAGTGTTTTTTGGCACCTTTTGAGAATATGTGAGTCCACTTGTGTGCCCCCATAGCATGCGGCTTGCTATGGTGGCACAAGTACATGAGGAGGAGCCGAGAGCTCTGGCAGGGGACCCCAGAAGAAGAGGTTCGTGGTCGCTTTGTGCAATACCATTGCACAGAGCAGTTACTGTAAGTATACCATGTTTATTATTTTAAATTTAAAAAAAACATTGTTGCCTTTACAACCACTTTATAGTAGAAAATTATTTCATCATTGGGGGAAGTTTACTAAAACTGGTGCACACAGAATCTGGTGCAGCTGTGCATGGTAGTCAATCAGCTTCTAATTTTAGCTTGTTCGGTTAAACTTTGTCAAAAAAAAACCTGGAAGCTGATTGGTTATTGTGCAGAGCTGCACCAGATTCTGCGTGCACCAGTTTTAGTAAATCCACCCCATTGTGTCCATTGTCCTTGTGCCTTTTAAATGTACTAACAATTATTTAAAAGCAAGCAAAGCTTTGTTATACAACAGAAACTAAAGTTAAATCAGAACACAAAAATAAAGAATTCAAGGTCAAACCACTTAACTTTCTTGTATATTTTGCTTGGCCTTAAAGTGTTTGTAAAGCTTTAGGGTTCTTTACCTTAATGCATTCTCTGCATTTAGCTAAAAAACCTTCTGTGTCCAGGTCCTTCCGCCCATCCCTCCCCCCCCCACCAACCTCCCTATACATACCTGAGATAGATTTAGACCGATCTTTTTTAGGGCTGTGCTCTCTCCCTCCTCACACCTCCTCCGCTGCTGTCAATCAAATCCTATGACAAGGGAGCTGGGGGCTAGGACGAGCCCCACTCTCTGTGTCTATGGACGCAGGCAGGGGGGCTCGGGAACGAGCCCGCATGAGTGCGCCCATAGGAAGTGGCTTCTTATGGCAGGCGCTCGCCGAAGAGGAGGAGCCAGGAGCGCTGGCAGGGGACCCGAGAAGAGGAGGATCGGGGCTGCTCTGTGCATAACCATTAAACAGAAAAGGTGATTATAACCGTAATGTTTAGAATCACTTTTAGTTTATCGTAACAATGCACAGACATGTACAGCTGAACAGGCAACAAAAAAGGAAGCCTTGACGCATTTTGCACAAAGTGCCTGATCGAAAGGACTGCAAGAAGATGAACAAGTGAATAAAGCGGTTTCATTTTATTGGAATTTTGATGAGTCTACCAGGGCCAGGCAAGGTCCAGAAGCGTTTTTCATGAAGCATGGGGTTACGTAAAGTCACCTCCTTCACAGCAGCAAAGTTTCTGCGGTCTTCAAATCAGAACGCTGTTGTGGTAATTTCCAAGTTCCTACAACTAAATTTGTACTGCAATTTCGATGCAGTATGGTGGCCTACTTATAAGCTTTCCTCTATGGGTGGTTAGAAGTTTAAAATCCTCCTAATTAATGAGTTTAAATTGGTTGTTAAGATGTTAGCTGGAAGATCAAACATTGGCACAACTCAGCTGAAGCTCCTTGGTATTGAAACTTAGTTTTAGTATACAGGGGCAATTTATACTTTTCCTGCAGTGCTGCAATGATCATGATTTTGTCTGAAGAGTGTCTGTATTTCTTTTTTTTTTTTTTTTTTTTTTTTGCGTTAATGAGGTTCCCTGTAGTTTGGGAGTAGCAGGTGTGAGGTTGCACATAGGTGTGGAGATGGCAGATATCCCAGCGGTATTGCATGCTCAGATACAGAATGCTACATGCTCCCCCGTGACCCAGGTTCATAACAGAGCTCCCTGGCCACCAGTTGTGTATCAATTGTGTTATTGTCTACTGTACGTCAACACATTTAAACTGCTTCTACCAAACATCATATATTGTAACTGAACACATAGTATATGCTGCTATATCTACTGTACAGCCATCTTCTGCCTATCCACTGTCCACAGAGCTAAAGCCAATAAAGGGCTTGAGTGTCTCTTGCTTTGGCTTTGAATGAAGTAAGGATGAGGTTTTTAGCGTGATTTCTTACCTCCAAGCTGAAAGACTAAAATAGTCCTTTTAGTCTATGTGATCACTGGAGAATAGAATGGCACTGGTGGCCCCACTGATACACTATAAGGCTGGGTTCACGCTGCTCCGACATGGAAGTCGGATGACTTCCGATCCGACTTTGCCCTACGACTTCATGTTCAACTTCGATGCAACTTGAATGAACGGGCACCGACTTTGATCCGACAATACCAGGCTCTTTGAGTCTGGTAAGAATCTTGAGGGGGGAACCCCACACCAAAATGTAAAAAAAAAAAAAGGCATGGCCCCACCCCTCCCCAAGACCATACCAGACCTTTAGGTCAAGTATGGATTTTGAGGGGAAACCCACACCAACAAGGGGACAAGAGCTTCTTCCCGACAACCGTGGCCGGTGGTTGTGGGAGTCAGCGGGCAGGGGGGCTTATGAGAATCCGTAAGCCCCCTTTAACAAGGGGGCCCCAGATCCAAGCCCCCTACCCTATGTGAATGAGTATGGGGTACATTGTACCCCTACTCATTCACCCAAAAGTGGCAAAAATAAATAAAAGCGGTACACAGGTTTTTGACAAAGTCCTTTATTAAAAATGAATGTCCCCTGTCGTAACTCCAATGAGTCTTCTCCCTCCGGTTCTTCTCTCTCTGGTGATGTCTTATCCCTCCGGTTTTTCTCTCTCTGCTGATGTCTTCTTCCTCCAGTTCTTCCTCCTCCGATGTCTTCTTCCTCTGGTTTTTCTGAAGGTTCTTCTGCCTCCAAATGTCTTCTCCAGACGCTTGCTCGCGCTGTTGTGTTAGCTGTAGCGTGTGCCATTATTTTATATAGCCATGGGGCAGGACCATCCGGTGACGTCATCCAGGGACCCCACTCCTTGTGATGTCACCGCCCAAGGCATGATGGGGTGGTGACATCACAAGGGGCGGATTCTCCTGATGACATCACTGGATGGCCACACTCCATGGCTATATAAGTAATGGCACACGCCGGAGCTAACACAACAGCGGGAGCTAATGTCAGTAGAAGACAGGAGGGATAAGAATGGGCAGAAGAACCAGAGAGAGAGAAGAACTCGCTTGGAAACCCCCCCCCCCCTCCTGCCCTGCCGGACTGCGTGCTCGGATAAGGGTCTGGTGTGAATTTTGTGGAGGACCCCCACGCCATATTTTTTATCTTTTATTTTGACTTGGGGAGTTCCCCTTAAAATCTATACTAGATTGAAGTGTCTAGTATGGTCCTGGGTAAAACCCCATGTCATGTTTTTTTTTTTTTTTTTAAACTTTGGCCTGGGGTTCCCCCCTCAAGATATATACCATACTAAAAGGGCCTGGTATTGTCGGATCCCGTTCATTAAAGTTGCATCGAAGTTGGACATGAAGTCTTAGGGAAAAGTCGGATCGTAAGTCGTCCGACTTCCATGTTGGAACAGTGTGAACCCGGCTTAAGGGTTGATTTACTAAAACTTCTAGTGCAGCTGTGCATGGTAGCGAATCAGTTTATGATTTCAGCTTGTTCAGTTTAAAGAGAAGTCTGGTTTTTGTTTGTTAAAAATCATACTTACCTAGGTGGATGCATCTGTCCCCCACCGTCTTTAAGGGTAAGAACTGAAAGATCAAACACCACTGATTGCTAATTTCTCCCTGCTGCTCTGAGCAGTGAGCTGGTGACTGTATCACACCCCCCCCCCCACTCACTGGAGCACTAGACTGTGGAGGGGGTGGGAGTGGCTGTCTCAGGCTCTCAGCGGCTCGATGAGACGCTCAGCCAGGGGCCGGTCAAAGCTTCTGGGTGGATCCCAACCATATGGTTGCGATCTTACCCGAGCCTGAACCAGATCTGTGATGTCATCAGCTGACAGTGGGATTCAGCCTGCTGAAAATGGGTCATAGGAGTGCTGAACAAACTGCACTTCTGTGATCCACAATAGAAGTACTTCTCCTTTAAGCTTTTACAAAAGAAACCTGGATGTTGATTGGTTTCTATGCAGAGTTGTGCCAGATTTTGCACTCTCCAGTTTTAGTAAATAAACCCCTATATGTCTAAAATTTGTTTTTAACTGACAGGCCTTCCATAAGAATTTGGAGATAGGAATCTGTGCCCATTCATCCAGTAGAGTATTCGTGAGGTCAGCCAGTGAATTTGGACAGGAAGAACCTGGTTCACAAACGGCATTTCATTCCAAAAAAGGTGTTCAGGTTGAGGTCAGGCCTCTTTGCAGGCCACTTGAGTTCCCCCACATTCAACTCCTCAGTGTCTTATGTAGGGCACCCCCTCAGGAGCCGCTAGCAAACTTACTCCTTTTCCCTAGTTAAAGCACACACAGCCAGGCTCACAGCATTTCCTCCTTCCTTCACTGTCTCGAATCACACAGTCTAGGGGGTGGCCTTTTGTTGTTTTATTTAAACATTGAACTTGTAAGGGAGCATGGGATACCCCAAATTTGTGAATGGAACGAATCAAAGACTCTTCTCTATTTCACTGAGCTACATAAAAGTCCCACAGAGTCTCTGTTGCTGACAAGTGACTATGACTTTTCCCAAAAGACCGAAAAAACTGCTCACAGTCACTAACTTCCAGTACAGGGGTCATCTACTCACACTGCCACAGAATCGTTGGTTACCTCCTTCCAATATCCACTGGGATCTTCCTAGTGTGGGAGACACAGATTCACACCACTACAGGACAGCTGAAAAACTTTTCCTTCAACCTCCTTCTGGCTCTCCAGTTTGCTCTCAAGACCCAAACAGACCCCAGGACCAGGCTTGGTGTATAGACCCCCCCCCCCCCCCAGCTACAGCTTCAGCCGAGACCTCAATGTCTTCTAGATGGCACCCCTAGTAATCCTGCTCCAGGGGAAGAGACTCTACACAGGAGTCTCCTCCAGCAGGATTGGACCCAGGAACTCTCTCCCAAGCCTCGGATCTCTAATTATTTATGGGTTTTCAGCCACCTACTGAATACCCCTCCCCAAGGATTGTCTGGATTCCCCATAAATATTCAGGCTACCCACCCTGTTCTTCCTCCCACTATGGTTCTAGAATCCTCTACAATATGGGGGGTAAGTAATCAAAGCAGCAGCCTGTGAGACACTGAGCAGGCCAAAATAGTCAACCCCCCCCCCCCCCCCCAGCATCACCAATTACAGAGGAGCTAGACTACATTTACCTAACAGCCTTCACTCATTAAGGAGAGTGCTACATAAAGTAGAGCTCGCTTTTTTCACGTTAACTCAATAATTTGACGGGGTTTTGGCCATAGAGTGTAACTATGCTTCGACCAGTATATTCCCTCAGGTTCCTTTGATCATACGGTGCCCACTACTACACAAGAGCTAGGTAATCTTCCAACTATAGCAATTTTATCAAATTGTAGTCATGGGTGAAAGGCTGTTAGGTATGGGAGCCTGAAGGCAAGCACTCTGTTGCTTGCAGATGACATCATTGTTATGGGCCGATACAGCTGTGAAGTAGAAGAGCCTCTACACAGGAGTCTCCTCCAGCAGGACTGGACCCAGGAACTCTCTCCCAAGCCTCAGATCTCTAATTATTTATGGGTTTTCAGCCACCTACTGAATACCCCTCCCCAAGGATTGTCTGGATTCCCCATAAATATTCAGGCTACCCACCCTGTTCTTCCTCCCACTATGGTTCCAGAATCCTCTACAATACGGGGGGTAAGTAATCAAAGCAGCAGCCTGTGAGACACTGAGCAGGCCAAAATAGTCAACCCCCCCTCCAGCTTCACCAGTTGAAGAGGAGCTAGACTACATTTACCTAACAACCTTCACTCATTAAGGAGAGTGCTACATAAAATAGAGCTCGCTTTTTTCAGGTTAACTCAATAATTTGAAGGGGTTTTGGCCATAGAGTGTAACTATGCTTCGACCGGTATATGCCCCCAGTTTCCTTTGACCATGCAGTCCCCACTACTACACAAGAGCTGGGTAATCTTCCAACTATAGCAATTTTATCAAATTGTAGTCATGGGTGAAAGCCTGTTTGGTATGGGAGCCTAAAGGCAAGCACTCTGTTGCTTGCAGATGATGGCATCGTTATGGCCCCATACAGCTGTGAAGTCTGTTAAGCCTTTGATTGGCTCACTACAGAACATGACCTAGCAGAAATGATCAGTGCTCTAAAATTCATGACGGTGGTACTCTCCAAGCGAAGAGTGGATTGCGGCTTCCTTTTTTTATGGAGAAGCATTGCCTTCTTTAAAGTAATTTAGGTACTTCGGGATCCTTTTCAAAAGCAATCGAAAGAGGAAGTGTGAGACTCTTACACAGATTGAGTCGACCACTTTAGTTCCCTAGCTGTCATAATGGTCTCTGTTGGGGGAAGTGTGAGCTTAGCTTTCAGATAAAGGCTTTTGAAATTGGTGTACGTCCCAAACTTACCTATACTTGTGAGGTTACAGGTGCCAAAATGGGTACATGAAGGATACTTTGGGTCGCACTTCCCATGATGTGAGTGGTGGAGGTCATCATATCCTCTGCTTTCTCTAAGACTGGTACAGGATTAGGTCACATAAAAATAGCCTGAATAAACATTCAGCAGCAACGTGAGAGTAAATAGCTCATGTTATGATGGGAGCATGCTTGCTAATAATGGCTTCTTTATAAACAAGGTCAGGCATTAGGTAAACCTAGAGACTTAATCGATATTACTAAGTAAATAGCCAGGCTTACCTCTCAAGGCTGCAGTCTAATGCATGTTTATGGCAAAACATTTAAAGCTGACCTCCAGCCTTTCATTTAGTCTTGCACACTTGTACAGGCTCTAAAATTGCTTACTCTGATTTCACTGCACACTGTGAGCTTCTCACAATGTGCATTGGAAGCTGCAGCCTTTTAGATTTTCTGGCTGGATGATATCCAGCATCATCTACCCCTGGTGCCCAAGGGGCAATCAAGGGGTTAATTGCATGCCGAACAATGTGGAATGTGTGTAATATGTGCTGATTTTTACTATAAATTAATTTGTTTCTGTTTTGCAGGGAAAAGAAACAAAGCGATCATTTCCTGTACAGAGCCCTGTGTTGATTGACAGCACAGGGCTCTGGGCTGTGATTCAACACAGCCAATCAGCAGGTCCCAGCTATGAATTTGGCCGGAATCTGCTAACAAACTCGGCTGTGTCAAATCACAGGGGGGTAGGTGGGGGGCACGGGGACACACGTGTCCCTGATACCCATAAACAGGCAGCAACATATGGGTATTTGACTGTGCCCGTAAGAGCCGCCACATTGCAGTATATGTACTGCGGCAGGTCGGCAAGCGGTCAAAAACAAGTGTTTTGTTGAGTAAAAGTCCCTTCTTCAGCTTCTCGCCATTCAAAATAATGGAATATGCCTCGCATGGGCTCCATAAAGAAAAAATAAAGTGGCAAAATCTCAGCTGGAACAGTTGAAAAGTTCTTTCCATCTCTATATATAAAGAAAAAGCAAAATCCATTAAGAAAATGGATGTCATCGTGATAACTGGTGGTGAAAAGCAGCAGAATACCCGGAAAAATAAACAGCCTGAACTTTTTTTTTTTTTTGAATGAATACAAGGAGAAGGATATTTTTTAAAAATCTGGAAAATTCAATATTGACTTTTTCTAAACACGATTCTTTATTTCTTTTTTTGGTAAGTTCCTGGAACTGGTTGTTAGAACATAAGCAAGGTGGTTCAGCAGCCTGTTAGTAGGATCCACTGACCATGGTGCTGAAATAACGAGCGACTGTTGTTTGCTGTTATGGTGTACAGCGATGTGTGATTATATTTGTACTGATTATAACCTTGTGTACTCTTCTTGGCAGGAAGAGAAGTTATGACCCGGTGTGCCAGAACCTCCAGTCCAACATTCTGAAATGTTACTCGGAAAACCAGCAGGAGCTGCTCAACTGTAGTGACCTGGCCAAGGAGTATCGGAGCTGTGTAAGAGAGGCACAGAAGGTAATATTTGTAACATCTGAGATGCTAAATGTTATCCTCTGTATGTGGATTTCTGTTGCATGCTAAAATTCATAGATTAACTCTTTGGCTGCCAGAGCTGTTTTTGCATACATGTTTAACCACTTCCATACCGGGCCATTTCTGGCACTCCGCTCCTACATGTAAAAATCATCATTTTTCTACTGGAAAATTACTCAGAACCCCCAAACAGTATATATATATATATGTGTATATATATATATATATATATATATATAATTTTTTTTTTTTTTAGTAGAGACCATAGGGAATAAAATGGCGGTCATTGCAAATTTTTATATCACACAGTATTTGCGAATACATTTTTCAAACGCGTTTTTTTGGGGGGAAAAAACAGTTTTATGAATTAAAAATAAAAACGAAACACTAAAGTTAGCCCAATTTGTTGGTATAAAATGATGTTACGCCGAGTAAATAGATACCTAACATGTCACGTTTTAAAATTACGCACACTCGTGGAATAACGCCAAACTTGGGTGCTTAAAAATCTCCATAGGCAACGATTTAAATTTTTTTACAGGTTACCAGTTTAGAGTTACAGAGGAGATCCTGTGGTAGAATTATTCCTCTCGCTCTAACGTTCGCGGCGATACCTCACATGTATGGATTGAGCGCCATTTACATATGTTACCGCGACGTATGCATGCATTCGTTTCTGCGTACGAGCACGCGGTGGCGGGGGCACTTTACATTTTTTTTTTTGTGTTTATTTTTAATTTTTTTACACTTTCCCTTTAATTTTTTTTTATCACTTTTATTCATATTATAAGGAATGTAAACATCCCTTGTAATAGAACTAGTGAATGACAGGTCCTCTTCATGGAGAGATCTGGGGTCCATAAAACCCCAGATCTCTCCTACAGGCTAGAAAGCCTGAAATAAAGAAAAAAACAATTTCAGCTATGCAGCCGAGATCACGGCAGTATTGACAACTGCCAGGCTGGGCGAGATGTCATCACATTGCGCCCGGGCCTCCGAGAGTCATAGAGACTCCTGGGGACCATCTGGTCCTCAGCAGTCTCTATGGTGTACTTCCGCCGGCGGCCAATTCCTTCTCTGGCTCTCTGATCGCACGGGCGAGCCGGTAGAAGCACCGGAGGGCGGCGGGAGGGGGGGGGATATTCCCTCCCACCGCCTGTAAGAACGATCAAGCGGCTGAACAGCTTCTATGATTGCTCTTATGGTGAAGGGAATCGCTGGCTGAAAAAAAATTATATCTGAATGATGCCTGTAGCTGCACCCCCATCATTCAGATATCCCAACTTAAAGCCCAGGACATCATATGACGTCCAGTGGTAAGGAAGTGGTTAAAAAACATTTTAGCCAGGAGGATTACATAAAACCCCCAAAACAGTCTATAGTTTCTGAAAGCGGACACCCTAGAGCTGGTGTGTCCAACCTGCGGCCCCAGATGGCTATGAATGTGGCCCAACACAAAATTGTAAACTTATATATGTTGATTTTTTTGGGGGGTAATATTTTGTAAAAATGTGTTTACATTTAGTGAACACATGCGGACGAAGAAAAATTGGACAGTATCTATTTACTGGACTTTTATACGTTTTATCTTCCCAAAAAAAATCTCCCACTCCTCACAATCAGGCCTTGTTCATGTCATCAGTTTTTGGCAGCACCTACATTTGTGAGCAACTATTTTCAAGGATGAAGCACACATGAACTGCAAAATTGGTCCAAAATATCTGATAAGCACCATGAGCATTCATTGAGAATTGCTACTACATCCAAGGAACTAGATACTGATGTGCTAGTTTATCAAAAACAGTGTCAAATATTGTGGTAGGATGATCAGTGCCCTGATTACATGTCCTTGTCTCCCCTGCGAGGAGGAGCCACTGATCGGCTCTCCTCGCCTCACACTGTCAGAGTTTGTAGCGAGGAGAGCCGAATAATGGCACTTCCTTATTTACATGTGACCGGCTGTGATTGGACACAGCCAATCACATGGGTAAAGAGTAATTTCATTGACTCTTTACCGAGATCGGAAGTCGCGCCCTGTCCTTGCAACACGGCGCAGCCATGATCGCTGCTCTGCGTACCCCTGGGGGCACGCGAGAGAGGCTGTTCTTATGTTCATATGACGGCATCCCAGAACAATGGATACACCGCTCTGCCGTCATTTGACCCCGGGCGGGTAAGAAGTGGTTAAAGAATATACCGAACATGTCATATTCCTGATATGTGCCTGCTGTACCATGTACTTCCATGAAAATATATCCTGTTCTCTTTGTATTGCTGTTCTCTTTGTATTGCTGTTCTCTTTGTATTGCTTCCTTTGTGTGAAATTCCTGGTATTTCTGCCAGTCCTTCTGCTTTCCTATTAAAAACTGACCACGCCAAGCAGGAGAACACAGTGTAGTCAGTTCTCCAACTATGCTGGGAACTCAGTGTGCTATCCTTCAATGATCAGACTTGTCCTGGCATGCGCTCCTACACAGCCATTCACTGGGAAGATCAGTGTGCTGCTGCTTCTCCTCCATCCAGATCTTATGAAGCTGAGAACAGAGGAAATATGATCACTTAAAAAAAGGGAAAAAACTGTATTTATAACTTTTTTTAATATCTATACACAAATCTTTTGCTTTTCATTTCTCTTTTAGGCTGCATTCACATGTCAGCGTATGGATCGCGGCGCGATTCCGCCCGCGATCCGGAGATCATTGCAAATTGCGGGACGCCTCTGCGTTGCCCGTGATTTGCAATAGAACCCCAAACGCTGAGCGATGTTGCCGCGATTTCCGCCTGCCGAATCGCGGTAACATCGCGCAAAAAAAAAATCGCGGGACGCATTACGCTCAAAGTACAAGAGCTTCTTTGGAGCGTATTGCGTCCCGCGATTTTTTTTGCGCAATGTTACCGCGATTCGGCAGGCGGAAATCGCGGCAACATCGCTCAGCGTTTGGGGTGCTATTGCAAATCACGGGCAACGCACAGGCGTCACGCGATTTGCAATGATCTCCGGATCGCGGCGATTCTGCCCGCAATCCATGCGCTGACATGTGAATGCAGCCTTAGACTGAATGGGTTGTTTTACAAAGTGAGAGTTTACAATGACTTTACACCCCTTTTGTGCTTCTACCAGTTTGGAAAGCGATGGGATTAATCTCAATGTTATGGACAACTTAGTCCAGCCATACACAGATTCAAACCGTGTATAGGAAGACTGAATGTACCAAGTTGATCGATCAACTTGGGTACAACCAGAATGCCGGGTTTTACCTGCGATTATCGTAATGGGCCATACACACTTAAAGATTTTCTGAAGACTTTTTCCTTTAGATTTACCAAAACCATATAATATGAGGTCAAACCTAAACACTTTCAATTTGTATGCAATCTGGCAGGCCCTTGCACTACATAGAAAAGGTAAATCTGAAGGAAATCTAACCACAAAAGTTGGATAGTGTGTATCCAGCTTTAGCAGCTGCTATAGCCATTAGCAATAATCACTGCCTTCCCCCAGCTTCCCCCGCCCTCCCCGCAAGGAGAATACAATGGCAAGGAGGAATTTCTGCATCAACACTGTATGTGTTAATGGGGGAATTGAGCAAATTTATTTCCTGCAACAAAGAAATTTGCACTGTGTATGTCTTGCCCTAGACAATTCTTTTATCAAGCATTTATCTACACAAGACTAAATAATGGCAGTTGGTATCTTCCCCATCTGTTGACAAGCTCCGAAAATGCTGTTTGATTAGGCTGCAGTGACTGTTCCCATATGAAGACCTGCACAGGTTTCGTGCGTGGCTCCTCTGACAGAGAGGTCAATCTGGCCTGTTCCGGTCTACTGGCGCGTTTCATGAACTGTCCCTCTAGGCCTCTCATGTGGTTTGTATGTGATACACACACAGATCAATGCTGTGTGTCTCCGTCGGAGTAGTCACTTTATCTGTTGGTGTCTTTTTTTTTTTTTTCATGTGAAATTGACTGAATGTAATAGCATTTTCTTTCAGTGACCTTTCTGCAGCACGCCAGAGAAGACCAAAACTGCGTGTTTTTCTTCACTCAAACAGTCCAGTAACAAAGGAGGGGGGGATAAGTAAGAGATAAAAAAAAGAAGGTTTATAAGAGAACCATACAAGTATAATCTTTTCTCGGCCTTTGCTTGTTAGTAATTCCCGTTCTAGCAATTACTGTAGGACTAGGCTTTTTTTGAGCAGAACAAAAGATAAAAGATTGCTTAGTTATAAAAATACAATCCAGGGGGTTATCGATTTGCTATTAGGGGTAGGAAGATTTCTTTTTTTTTTTTGTTGTTGCCTGATAGCTGCAGTTTTAACGGTAATTGCAGCTCTGAAAAAGTTCAGTTGTTCATTCAAAATCAGCCAACGTAATTCTGGGCTTTGTTTGTGTACAGGCGCTGCTTAAAACTGCCCGGCTTGTATGGTGGTGGCACGGTATTGACATCTTGCGGTGCTGTATGCACTGCAATTAGCGGCAAGTGCCAACTGGGAGCTGAATGAAAGCTATTACCAAAAGGCTGCCATTGTTTACCTCCCTTTCAAAAGTCTTAGTTGCTTGGCTGCTTCTGGACCCAAAGCCTTTGAGTTAAGGAAGCAAAGACAGTTTCTCTGTAAACCGGCAGTCTCTTGTAATGTACACCATATCTTACTATATATGAGAGTGCCCTTATGATTATATGGTAATGGTAAATCTGTTAGATGAACCCAACCTCTTTCACCACTCACAAAAAAAAAGGAAAAAAACAAGCGCTCTGAAAAATAGACTCTCAGGGGTGGGTATAATGGTGGTATGGATAAAAGTAGGGTTCTAGACAAGGCTAAAAACTTACATAACCGTAAGTGGATAAAAGAACACTTTCTAGTCCATAATAAGGATGTGGGAGTCCAAAAGGAGAGTCACTATGTTGATAGGAGATATTGCATTAAAACGCTCAAAAGGTTAGCTCCGAGACACAGAAGTCAGTCCTGTGGATATGAGCGAATGAAAACAAAAACGCAGAGCGCCTCTTAGTGCAGTATTTAATGTAACAGTAAAATCACAAATAGTAGAAACTCACATATAGGTTTGAAGTAGTAGGCATAGGTAGCTCCGGCAATCCGTGAGGGATGGAATGAGTCCAAAAAAGTCCAGAGGAGTGGAGTGTATACAGCCGGTGCGGTGGAACCGGTAGGCGGGAAGAAGCCGGCCGAAGAGTCTTCCTCCTTCCGGGTTTGACTGATGTCCGGGGACCAGATTGAAACGCAGCATACGCTGCGTGACGTCACCGGAGCTGGTGGTGACACAACACGTTTCAGAGCTTGCGCAAAGCTCACTCTGGGCATGCGCGCTCTTTTTTCAAGTGTAAATCTTTGTTTCTCTAGCGCTCATCGACAGACGTAGTCCTCGGTGATACACCACCTTCGGGTTATGTTACCTCCGCAGGAGCAGGACTAGACAGGAAATTAAAAAGCTCTGGCCACACCCTAGGGGCAGTCCCAGAGGGTATATCCTCTCTCTCTCTGCCTCAGCAAATCAGTTATTTTCTGTCTAGTTAGGAGTAAGGACCTAGATACCTTGCTGGGATCTTAGGTCCTGGCAAGATTTTTTTCTTAAAGGATTTTTTAGACAGCTTTTTTTCTCCAGTTTTCCTGTGAGATCTTCAAGCAAGAAAGCTGAACTGGGCGACGGGCTGGATGTTGAGATCCGGTGGTCACCCCAGTTCAGCCTACGAGCGCGTGCAGGCCATAGCTCCGCGCTGGGTCGGCCGCGACAAAGTCCCATTAAAGGACTGTCCACGCGAGTTAAACGTCTCGCCGAAACGCCAAAGACCATGAGTCACGGCGTCCGTATCGGTCGACAGCCCTCCCGCCCCGGTGGAGAGGGGTACTGTCAGGAGTTGGTGCCCGCCTGGTTCCGGTATGGTGAGTAGTATGTTCCCCCTTTTTCCCTGACGGGTTTTGTGGTGAACGCGGGCCCCTCTCTGTATGGTAAGAAAGAGTCCTTTCTATCCTATAACATGTCACAAATCCTCCTACTTTGAGTGTGATTTATGTGTGCAAAAGCCAGGAGGCTTGGCTTGGGAGCTAACAATCTATTGTATACATGTTTTAAAAATGTAATCTGTGGCATTCTGGGAATCTTATGGATTAAGTATAAGCTACCTACCAGTCAGAAGCCACGGACATGTAGACTGCCTTCCAAATCAGATCTCCAGCTAATAGCAGGCCTCCTGAACGGCCACGCGGTCCGCCAGGGCCGGTACCGCCAACCACGCCATATCCCCATGCAGAGAGAGTGTTGTGTGCCCTGCAGCACACCGCTATTCAGTTTAGGCCGCCGCCATTTTTTTTGCTGGATCGCACGAGCCGCCATTTTGGCGTAGCCTCGTGTCTCCAGCATGGGGGCGGCCATGTTTGAGGTGATCCAGCGACCCCCGCCTACCCCTATACCATCTGACACCTCTGACTCAGATTCAGAGATGGTCACGGCAGTTGCAGGTTCCTCTGCAAGGGCTGTTATCCCAGGTAAAGCCCCCTCAGACAGTGAGGAGGACGCTTCTTCTCTTGCTATAATTCAGGAAGAAGCATTGGTGGACGCACTAGTTGTGGCAGTGCAAGAAACCTTAAAACTTGAGGCTTTACCGGCAGAGGCAACTGAAACAGAGAGGCCTTTTGGGACGAATAAGCCCATCAAGACGGCGAAGGCTTTTCCTGTACCTAAATGTTTTGGTAATCAGATTAAAGGAGAATGGGAGCATTCTAAACGTACCTTTACTATTTCCAAGCGTATTGCTAGACGCTATCCGTTTGAGGAATCCATCATTAAGAAATGGACGGTACCACCAGTCGTGGATCCGCCTATTTCCAGGCTGAATAAAGCCACGGTTATTCCAGTGGAGGACACTTCGTCCTTTAAGGATCCGGTGGATCGAAAGATAGAAGCAGAGTCCCGCACTATCTTTTCTCTGATAGGGTCAGCATTTAGACCAGTAATTGTTATTGGTCTAGTTTCCCAGACACTTACGGAATGGGCGAAAATGGTACGCCAAGATCTTAGGGGAAAAGATATTCCCCAGGAGACATCTGATTTGATGGAACAGATCATACAAGGGCTACGGTTTATCTGTGACGCAGCCTTGGACACTACTCCCCTATTAGGGCATGCATCTAAGTTAGCAGTGATCCTCAGACGTGTGCTGTGGTTAAAATGCTGGTCAGCTGACCTAGGTTCCAAAAAGACCTTGACCAATCTCCCCTTTCAGGGGAATCGTCTATTTGGAGCCAACCTAGATGAAATCATTAAGGATGCCACTGGGGGCAAGAGCACTTTTTTGCCACAGGCTGCAAAAGCTAAGGGACCTCGCAACAAGCGAGGACCTTTCTTTACCGCCCATAAAGGGCGCTCGGCTGGTACTAGCGGGAAAGGCAAGACTCCTCCAGGAGGGTTCAAGAAGGGGACCAACCCAGCCAAACCCGAAGCAAAGGAGTACACAGCCTGAAGGTGCGCCCCCACCCGGTTTCAGGGTGGGGGGACGTTTTCACCGGTATTCAGGACATTAGATCGAGCATCAACCACTACTACCGGTGCGATTCTTCCCTTCCAACATTTAAGTACCACAGGAAGCGGTAGTTACCGTTCCCTGAAAAGATTTTTTCCTTTACCTTTTTCTAAGATTAGTCCCGATACCTCACAGGAATCGGATCTGGTTGACCAGATAGGCCAAGTAGCCTCTAGTCGGGTGACTTCGGTCCCTGAGGTTCAACCAGAAAAGATCACCCTTCCTGATAGCAATCAGGTATCTGATAAATGTGTGGGAACAGAAAACGACCAGACTTTCTCGGATGGTCGGGGCCAGATACCTCTAGGGACGCCTGGTTCAGATCCAATCAGCGCCAGTGGTCCTAGAAATTCTAGGCTGGCCTCCTCAAGCCGGCCTGGCCGACTTGGACATGTTAGTCGCAGACGTTCCATGGGAACTTCGTCTCAGGGAGTGTCTGTGGTCTCAAGGACCAATTTACCTTCGTGCTAAAGCAAGGAAAGCGACTTCCAGCAAAGTCTATTATCACACATGGAAGACTTATATTGCGTGGTGCGAATCTTTAGGATTTCCTCCACGTACCTATTCGGTGACTCGAATATTGGCCTTTTTGCAACAAGGGGTTGAGCAGAAGCTAGCCTTGAGCACCATCAAGGGTCAAGTTTCAGCATTAGCAATCTTCTTTCAGAAGCCTTTAGCTACCAAATCCTTGGTGCGGAATTTCATCCAGGGGGTGCGGCACCTGGCTCCTCCAGTCCGCGCGCCCTTACCGCCCTGGGATCTTAATTTGGTTTTGTCGGTTCTACAGAAACCTCCCTTTGAAAACATCAGGGAGATTCCCTTGCTTACTCTATCCCAGAAGGTGGCCTTCTTGGTGGCTATTACTTCTGCTCGCAGGGTGTCAGAACTGGCTGCATTATCATGCCAGTCACCATACCTAGTGATTCATAGGGATAAGGTAGTACTTCATCCTAAGCCATCTTTTCTTCCCAAGGTGGTTTCAGATTTTCATCTGAATGAAGATATTGTACTACCTTCCTTGTGTCCTCAGCCCAAGCATCATCGGGAACATGCGTTGCATTCCTTAGATGTGGTTCGGGCAATCAGGGTATACCTGAAAGCTACGGAATCATTCCGTAAGACGGCTTCACTTTTTGTGATCACGGATGGCCCCAGAAAGGGTTTGCCTGCATCTGCCGCGACCATTGCCAAATGGATTAGACTAACGGTGGTACAGGCTTATTCTATTAAGGGTCAGAGTCCTCCGTTCCCTGTTAGGGCGCACTCCACTCGAGCGCTCAGTACTTCCTGGGCCTTTCGCCATCAGGCGTCAGTGGTCCAGGTATGTAAGGCGGCCACCTGGTCGTCGGTACATACCTTTACAAAATTCTATAAAATTGATGTGACGGCATCGGCGGATGCCTCATTTGGCCGCAAGGTTTTGCAGGCCGCAATTTGAGGAGACCGGTGGTCTACCTCGAGGGTTTTTTTCTGTTTGAAAAAAAAAAAAAAAAAAAAAAATAGTTTTCTCTTTTTTTGGTTGAGTCTCATCATTAAGGATGAGCATTGTAAACTTCTAGTTGGCACCGGTTGGGCCTTCTAGATTGGGATTGATTTCCATTTTCCCACCCCTCAGTCGTGATACTGCTCTGGGACGTCCCGAAGGTGGTGTATCACCGAGGACTACGTCTGTCGATGAGCGCTAGAGAAAAATGGATTTTTGTAAAATCTTACCGTAAAATCCTTTTCTCTTAGCTCATCGACAGACGTAGTCCCCGCCCCTCTGTTTTGGAGTTGGGTTGGGTTAAATTCTCTAAGCACTGCTTTTTCACATAACTGATTTGCTGAGGCAGAGAGAGAGAGGATATACCCTCTGGGACTGCCCCTAGGGTGTGGCCAGAGCTTTTTAATTTCCTGTCTAGTCCTGCTCCTGCGGAGGTAACATAACCCGAAGGTGGTGTATCACCGAGGACTACGTCTGTCGATGAGCTAAGAGAAAAGGATTTTACGGTAAGATTTTACAAAAATCCATTTTTTCTTTCACCACTCACAGGTCAGTTTGTATCCTCCTTGGTTTCCTGCATCAGCTGGGTGCCAAGGCCCTGGAGTCTGCTCTAGTTCCGCTATAATCCACCCAAATAACGGGCCGCAAGCCGAAAATGTCCAACGCCAGCCAAGATTTATTGCAATGACAGCACACTGCTGACTCCCACCCAAAGCCATGCCCTCAACATATTTCAGCCATCAGGGCCTAATCATGGGAAAGCCTTGGGTGAATGATATTGGGGGCATTATGTCAGTGAACAGTGTGCTGTCATTGCTAGGGCCACTGATAAGGTAGTACAGCCAGCCCTCCTTTACTGGACCCGGGCCCAATCAGTTCCTAAGGGGGGGCCCAGGCACCTGTTGAGCAGGAGGTACTGTCTTATTGCAGACACTGATCCTCTTTTGTCTCCCATTGTAGCATTGCCAGCTTCTCCTTCTCCTCCTCCCTCCAGCTGCACTGCAAGGGGATTGGTTCTAGCACATGCACTCCTTAAATCTGCTGTCTGGGGCCCCCCTGTGTGCCCCCTACCCCCACAGCGCTTCCGGCTTCCCTCCTCTCTTGCCAGCAGCTGATTCGGGCACACAGGGACCTGTCAGGTAGGCTGTATGGGACCCCATGATTTTTAACAGCAGCCCTGGTCATTGCAAAAAAACTTTAGCTGTAGTGGTGAAACTGGGCTATGGGTAGAGTTGCAGGTACAAGCTCAGTGGGTCATGTTAGAGGTATAAATAGGTCCAAAAACATGCTGAAGGAAGGGGTTGTGGATTGAGTGTAATCTGTACCTTCAACCTACAGCTTGGAAAAACCTCACATTTTTGGTGGGTTCATCTGATGATATCTTCAAAAATATAAGAACAACTTTGAATATTTAATGAAGGTCTCCTCAATGCTGTTTTTTTTTTTTTTTTTGCTCTATCCAATAGATACACTATAAACGGGATCCTGTTTTTTTTTTTTTTTTTTGACTTAGGCCCCTTTCACATTTGCCGCTCCGTCGGCGGACTCCGTTTTTCTCAGCGGGGGATCGGTCCGCCAATCCCCCACTGAGCAGGCGGATGGCAGCTCTGTCTCCGCGCTGTGTGCAGAGACAGAGCAGTTAGGTCCCCGCTGTCCTCTATGGGTGAATCGGATGAGAACGGACCGCCTGTCCGTTCCCATCTGATCCGACCTGCCAGACGGATGGAAAATAGGGTTTCCATCCGTCTGGATTTGATGGACAGGATCGGATTGGATGTCAGCAGACATGTCTCCACTGACATCCGATGCCCCATATAGATGCATGGGGCATCTGTTCAGATCCGTCTGAAAAACTGATAGGTGGATCTAAACTGTCCGCAAGTGTGAAAGGGGCCTTAAAGTTGAACTAAACTTTATCAGGACACCACAAACTGAAAATGGCATTTCATTTTTAATGTTCAAAGTAAATTCAACCATCCATCCTTGTCTCAATGCTTTATTTTGTTATGAAATCACTTTGAACTATACCCCCTAATATTTCTAGCTGCAGGCATCTTAAAGGATAAGTCCACGCAAAATCTAACTAACACTAAACCTGCTCTGTGCCACATTCTAAACCTAATCTATCTAACCCTGTAAATTAAAAATCGCTGTTTCTCTAGCGCTCATCGACAGACGTAGTCCTCGGTGATACACCACCTTCGGGTTATGTTACCTCCGCAGGAGCAGGACTAGACAGGAAATTAAAAAGCTCTGGCCACACCCTAGGGGCAGTCCCAGAGGGTATATCCTCTCTCTCTCTGCCTCAGCAAATCAGTTATTTTCTGTCTAGTTAGGAGTAAGGACCTAGATACCTTGCTGGGATCTTAGGTCCTGGCAAGAATTTTTTTCTAAAAGGATTTTTAGACAGCTTTTTTTTCTCCAGTGTTCCTGTGAGATCTTCAAGCAAGAAAGCTGAACTGGGCGACGGGCTGGATGTTGAGATCCGGTGGTCACCCCAGTTCAGCCTACGAGCGCGTGCAGGCCATAGCTCCGCGCTGGGTCGGCCGCGACAAAGTCCCATTAAAAGGACTGAACCCGCGAGTTAAACGTCTCGCTGAAACGCCAAAGACCATGAGTCACGGCGTCCGTATCGGTCGACAGCCCTCCCGCCCCGGTGGAGAGGGGTACTGTCAGGAGTTGGTGCCCGCCTGGTTCCGGTATGGTGAGTAGTATGTTCCCCCTTTTTCCCTGACGGGTTTTGTGGTGAACGCGGGCCCCTCTCTGTATGGTAAGAAAGAGTTCTTTCTATCCTATAACATGTCACAAATCCTCCTACTTTGAGTGTGATTTTATGTGTGCAAAAAGCCAGGAGGCTTGGTTTGGGAGCTAACAATCTATTGTATACATGTTTTAAAGATGTAATCTGTGGCATTCTGGGAATCTTATGGGTTAAGTATAAGCTACCTACCAGTCAGAAGCCACGGACATGTAGACTGCCTTCCAAATCAGATCTCCAGCTATTAGCAGGCCTCCCGAACGGCCATGCGGTCCGCCAGGGCCGGTACCGCCAACCACGCCATATCCCCATGCAGAGAGAGTGTTGTGTGCCTGCAGCACACCGCTAGTCAGCACAGGCCGCCGCCATTTTTTTTGCTGGATCGCACGAGCCGCCATTTTGGCGTAGCCTCGTGTCTCCAGCATGGGGGCGGCCATGTTTGAGGTGATCCTACACCTCGTGGAGCTTGGGGGAGGCGCCGGAAGGCGTGCAGAGGGGCGGAGCCGCCTCCCTTCTTCCTGGGCAGCCAGCCAAAAGACTTCCTGTTTGTCAAGACAGCGCTGTAAGCTGTTGCAGTTTAACTCTGAGCATCAAGTGGTGAGCCTGGGGGTCTATCTCTCTCTCTCTCGATCGATAGGGATCCCTAGCAGGTAACACTAAGGGGCTTTTTGTGGCGCTGGGGGTCAGAAAAAAAAAAAAAAAAAAAGTTTTTTTCTTTTGAATTATATTATCCAGGAAGTAACTGGAGTTATCATGGACCCTGCCACACATATTCCCCCACCTGTTTCCCTCGAGGGGGCCTCGGGACCCGCCGGTGCACAGAGTATAGAATCATTTACAGCAATTTTGGAGTCTATGGTGGCTCGGGTGGAGGCGGCCTGTCAGGGACGGGGGTCAAGGAAGCGACCCCCGCCTACCCCTATACCATCTGACACCTCTGACTCAGATTCAGAGATGGTCACGGCAGTTGCAGGTTCCTCTGCAAGGGCTGTTATCCCAGGTAAAGCCCCCTCAGACAGTGAGGAGGACGCTTCTTCTCCTGCTATAATTCAGGAAGAAGCATTGGTGGACGCACTAGTTGTGGCAGTGCAAGAAACCTTAAAACTTGAGGCTTTACCGGCAGAGGCAACTGAAACAGAGAGGCCTTTCGGTACTAATAAGCCCATCAAGATGGCGAAGGCTTTTCCGGTACCTAAATGTTTTGGTAATCAGATTAAAGGAGAATGGGAGCATTCTAAACGTACCTTTACTATTTCCAAGCGTATTGCTAGACGCTATCCGTTTGAGGAATCCATCATTAAGAAATGGACGGTACCACCAGTCGTGGATCCGCCTATTTCCAGGCTGAATAAAGCCACGGTTATTCCAGTGGAGGACACTTCGTCCTTTAAGGATCCGGTGGATCGAAAGATAGAAGCAGAGTCCCGCACTATCTTTTCTCTGATAGGGTCAGCATTTAGACCAGTAATTGTTATTGGTCTAGTTTCCCAGACACTTACGGAATGGGCGAAAATGGTACGCCAAGATCTTAGGGGAAAAGATATTCCCCAGGAGACATCTGATTTGATGGAACAGATCATACAAGGGCTACGGTTTATCTGTGACGCAGCCTTGGACACAACTCCCTTATTAGGGCATGCATCTAAGTTAGCAGTGATCCTCAGACGTGTGCTGTGGTTAAAATGCTGGTCAGCTGACCTAGGTTCCAAAAAGACCTTGACCAATCTCCCTTTTCAGGGGAATCGTCTATTTGGGGCCAACCTAGATGAAATCATTAAGGATGCCACTGGGGGCAAGAGCACTTTCTTGCCACAGGCTGCAAAAGCTAAGGGACCTCGCAACAAGCGAGGACCTTTCTTTACCGCCCATAAAGGGCGTCCGGCTGGTACTAGCGGGAAAGGCAAGACTCCTCCAGGAGGATTCAAGAAGGGCTGGTCGGACAAGCAGAGGACCAACCCAGCCAGACCCGAAGCAAAGGAGTACACAGCCTGAAGGTGCGCCCCCACCCGGTTTCAGGGTGGGGGGACGTTTTCACCGGTATTCAGGACATTAGATCGAGCATCAACCACTACTACCGGTGCGATTCTTCCCTTCCAACATTTAAGTACCACAGGAAGCGGTAGTTACCGTTCCCTGAATAGATCTTTTCCTTTACCCTTTCCTAAGATTAGTCCCGATACCTCACAGGAATCGGATCTGGTTGACCAGATAGGCCAAGTAGCCTCTAGTCGGGTGACTTCGGTCCCTGAGGTTCAACCAGAAAAGATCACCCTTCCTGATAACTATCAGGTATCTGATAAATGTGTGGAAACAGAAAACGACCAGACTTTCTCGGATGGTCGGGGCCAGATAGCTCTAGGGACGCCTGGTTCAGATCCTATCAGCGCCAGTGGTCCTAGAAATTCTAGGCTGGCCTTGTCAAGCCGGCCTGGCCGACTTGGACATGCTAGTCGCAGACGTTCCGTGGGAACTTCGTCTCAGGGAGTGTCTGTGGTCTCAAGGACCAATTTACCTTCGTGCTTTACAGTCGCTGGTTTTAATGGCCTGGCCATTGAGACCCAAGTACTGAAGGACAGAGGTTTGTCTACTTCTGTCATTCCTACCCTTATTAAGCAAGGAAAGCGACTTCCAGCAAAGTCTATTATCACACATGGAAGACTTATATTGCGTGGTGCGAATCTTTAGGATTTCCTCCACGTACCTATTCGGTGTCTCGAATATTGGCCTTTTTGCAACAAGGGGTTGAGCAGAAGCTAGCCTTGAGCACCATCAAGGGTCAAGTTTCAGCATTAGCAATCTTCTTTCAGAAGCCGTTAGCTACCAAATCCTTGGTACGGAATTTCATCCAGGGGGTGCGGCACCTGGCTCCTCCAGTCCGCGCGCCCTTACCGCCCTGGGATCTTAATTTGGTTTTGTCGGTTCTACAGAAACCTCCCTTTGAAAACATCAGGGAGATTCCCTTGCTTACTTTATCCCAGAAGGTGGCCTTCTTGGTGGCTATTACTTCTGCTCGCAGGGTGTCAGAACTGGCTGCATTATCATGCCAGTCCCCATACCTAGTGATTCATAGGGATAAGGTAGTACTTCATCCTAAGCCATCTTTTCTTCCTAAGGTGGTTTCAGATTTTCATCTGAATGAAGATATTGTACTACCTTCCTTGTGTCCTCAGCCCAAGCATCATCGGGAACATGCGTTGCATTCCTTAGATGTGGTTCGGGCAATCAGGGTATACCTGAAAGCTACGGAATCATTCCGTAAGACGGATTCACTTTTTGTGATCACGGATGGCCCCAGAAAGGGGTTGCCTGCATCTGCCGCAACCATTGCCAAATGGATTAGACAGACGGTGGTACAGGCTTATTCTATTAAGGGTCAGAGTCCTCCGTTCCCTGTTAGGGCGCACTCCACTCGAGCGCTCAGTACTTCCTGGGCCTTTCGCCATCAGGCGTCAGTGGTCCAGGTATGTAAGGCGGCCACCTGGTCGTCGGTACATACCTTTACAAAATTCTATAAAATTGATGTGACGGCATCGGCGGATGCCTCATTTGGCCGCAAGGTTTTGCAGGCCGCAATTTGAGGAGACCGGTGGTCTACCTCGAGGGTTTTTTTTCTGTTTGAAAATTTTTTTGTTGAGTCTCATCATTAAGGATGAGCATTGTAAACTTCTAGTTGGCACCGGTTGGGCCTTCTAGATTGGGATTTGATTTCCATTTTCCCACCCCTCAGTTGTGATACTGCTCTGGGACGTCCCGAAGGTGGTGTATCACCGAGGACTACGTCTGTCGATGAGCGCTAGAGAAAAATGGATTTTTGTAAAATCTTACCGTAAAATCCTTTTCTCTTAGCTCATCGACAGACGTAGTCCCCGCCCCTCTGTTTTGGAGTTGGGTTGGGTTAAATTCTCTAAGCACTGCTTTTTCACATAACTGATTTGCTGAGGCAGAGAGAGAGAGGATATACCCTCTGGGACTGCCCCTAGGGTGTGGCCAGAGCTTTTTAATTTTCATGTCTAGTCCTGCTCCTGCGGAGGTAACATAACCCGAAGGTGGTGTATCACCGAGGACTACGTCTGTCGATGAGCTAAGAGAAAAGGATTTTACGGTAAGATTTTACAAAAATCCATTTATTTACCTTTTCTGCAGCCGATCCAGTTTCGATCTCTAGCGACGGAAGCTCTGTGCAGGAGAGGGCCGACAACGGCTGTGAAATTAATTGGAAGTGACATCACCCATAGACATCACCCCGCCTCTCCTGCACCCGCCTCCACGCTGAAACCGCGTGGCACCAAACCAGATCAGCTGCAGAGTAGGTAAATACAGTGATTTTTGCTTTACAGGGTTAGATAGATTAGGGTTAGAATGTGGCACAGAGCAGGTTTAGCATTAGGTTTTACCTGGACTTAGTAAGGGCAGTGATTTATGTAGCATTTACTTCCTGGAATTTATCTGCCATTAGTTCAGGCATGGAAGCAGGAGGGTGGGCTTAGCCGAGAAAGTCCCTCCTCCCCTCCTTCAGATAAAAGAAAAAAAATGCCCATGAAGACTCCTGTGATGTAGGACATCATTTTCACCTAGGCCAGAAACCAGGAAGCAACTGAAGAAATGTATAAAAATACATTAAAACAAGTAAATATAATAGACCTTCCTGCTTATTTACTAATGCTATCAGCATAAGGATTAAAAATATTTAATGATGATTGAGTTTAGTTCCGCTTTAAATACAACATCCCCAGCTCTCTTTTAGAGATGCTTTCAGCTGTGAAAGCTAAACCTAATTGTAAAAACCTCTGAGGCCAAATTCACATTGTTTAGTTGATGTAATATGTGTTTGGTGCGCTGCAATGCTATTCAATCTGAATGGTACTGAAGCAGCACACCTTGCTGATGGCACAAACATACATTACTTCACGCTGCCAAGATGCCACATGCACCTCTTTTGGTGTGTTAGACCCTTCTAATGAATGAGGAAGTGGTGTTGCCCCAGAAGCGCATTTGTTTTTGTTTGACTCAGCTTTATCAACACTTAAAATTATCTTGGACTCCAGTTTTGGTCTGGCACTCCTTTCTGTATTTCTATGGTTTGAGCCTCTGTTGGGTTCCCATCTGGGAAAGCTTTGCTGTGTGGGTGCTTCCTCACCACAGCTATTGAGCTTGTTTTAAGTTTTCCTTGTATATAAAATTGACCGCAACTAAATATGCGATCAGCAGCGCAAGAAAACAAAACAAATTGATAATTTACCAAACACTGTGCAATATTGAATGAATACAATCTATCAATAATAATTAAAGTGCTGTGTGCAAATAAATAAATAAATATATAGAAATAATAATATTTTTGGGAAAAACTGTGCAAATTCAGTCCAAAAGTCCAACAATAAGGCCCCTTTCACACGGGTTATCCGATCCGCCTGAAAAAACGTTTTTCAGGCGGACCTGATCGGATGCTCCATGCATCTCTATGGGGCAGCGGGTGTCAGCGGAGACATCTCTGCTGACACCCACTGCTATCTGATCCAATCCTGTCCATGAAATCCGGACGGATGGAAACCTTATTTTCCATCCGTCTGGAGGATCGGATCGGATGGGATCGAATGAGAACAGACAGGCGGTCCGTTCTCATCCGATCTCCCCATAGAGGACAGCGGGATCTGACAGCTCCGTCTCTGCACACAGAGCAGGGATGGAGCTGTAATCCACCTGCTCAGCGGGGATCGATGGATCGATCCCCCGCTGAGCAGAACGGACGCCGTCGGGCGCACCGCCCGTGTGAAAGGAGCATAACTGTGTACTGGCTCCTTTATAAATATCCAACCAACCACTCTTCCCAAAGTGCAATATTTTCTGGATTGTAGTGATGGTGACACCCTCCGTGTTGAAAAAAGGCAGAAATTCACACTCACCAGATGATGTTGACCCCTCTTACCATATGGTAAGCAGAGATCTAAATAGGCTTGTAAGATCTCTGTGATCTAGATTTGGGTACTCAGTGTATCCTCCCGATGGGTCCTCTCCATTTGGTGAATGCTTTTAAATGAGAATTTCGGGAAACACAAATGTAGAGAGAGGCGGACTCCTCATAGTGTAGTACCATAAAATAACAATTTATTAAAAAAACGTATCCCAATAGGGCAAATAAAGTAAGTCATAAAAAATTGCGATGCAAACAAAGCTCACGTGTGGTTTTTCGTCTTAACTGTCTTAGTTCAACCTGTTTTTTTTGTTTTTTCCTGTGGCACGAGTGTATTTGAAATCACATTAAGTTTTCCTTGATTTGACTACATTTGCAAGTGTAAAAGTTCTCAGTGCCTCTTTAGGCAACATTCTTGGACCTGTGCAAAATGAACCAAAGTGAAAGCATTTGCCAAGAATGCTTTTTATACCCCTAAATTGGTTGTAAAGGCTGAAGGTTTTTTACCTTCATGCATTCTATGCAAGAAGGTAAAAAACCTTCAGTGTGCAGCTCTCCTAATACTTACCTAAGCCTGATCTTGATCCACCCATGTGCACGACACCTAAGGCTCTCCTGGGATTCTCTCTCCTGATTGGCTAAGATGCAGCAGCGGGAGCCATTGGCTGAGCCTCATTCTCTGTGTCTTATGGACGCAGAGAGCCAGCTCAGGAGCGAACACGCACTAGTGCCCCTACAACAAGTGGCTTGCTATGGGGGCACTCAGTGAGGGGGAAGGGCCCAGAACGCCAGTGGGAGACCCAAGAAGAGGAGAATCAGGTCTTTTCTGTGCAAAACGATTACACAGAGCAGGTATGTATGACATGTTTGTTATTTTTTGTAAATAACATTTTTTCCTTTACAATCACTTTAAGGACCGCCCGTCCCGCAATGTACTGTGGATGGGTGGCCCGCACTGGTACATCATTGCTGGCCTCTTCCAGGTACAGGGTGTGTGCACTAGCCCCCACCCGCAGACTCCTGCTCTGATTAGATACAGCAGGATTTTGTCAGCATGTTTCAGCCAATGATTCATGTCGGGGACCTGCTGATCAGCTATGTCCAATCACAGCCTAGAGCCCTGTGTTGGCAGTCAACACAGGGGGTCTGTACAGAGGGAATGTAGGTTGAAGAAATAAAGAGATTTTTAGTAAAAAGCGGCACACATTACACACATTAACCCTTGCTAGGCACATACCTAACCCCTTGATTACCCCGAGATGTTGACCCCTTCCCAGCCAATATCATTAGTACAGTGACAGTGTATATTATTATCACTGATCATTGCATTAGTATCACTGATGTCAATGTCAAGTAGTCAGTTCCCACCCAGTGTCAGTTAGTGTCAGATTTTCCGCTGCACTATTAAAGTCCCAGTATAAGTAGCTGATTACCATCATTACTAGTATAAAAAAAAAAAATAAATCCAAGCTAACCTCTGTAAAGATTCAGGCATTAATGTCGGGATTCACCCACATGCCTGACCAGTAGCTGTCTCTTCCTCTTGGTATGCCACTGAGAGCCTGAGCCAGCCAATCTCACCCCCTCCCCAGCCTGGCTCTCCAGTGAGCGCTAAAGGGCAGGGGAGAGAGTGGTTACCAACAGTCACTGCTCTCTGCTCATAAAAGGCTGAGCACTTAGCATTCAGTGGTCATGTGATCGTTTAGTTTTCAGTGTTAGAGGCAGCGGGGGACTGCTGCAGCATCATACCGATGCTGCAGCAGGGAGGTAAGTATAGATGTTTGTTTTTTTAGAATTACACACTTCTTCTTAACAGTTGGGTTATGAGTAACAGAGATGCAGGGGGTGCCAAATTTCACTAAACCCACCAGACTTCCCTGCTTTTTGTTTTCCCCTGAGAGACACTGTCAGTTATAGTAACACATGTACAGAGAGGCATAGACTCTAAAGTTGTCAGAGGACGGCTGAGTTGTCAGGAAACCGGAAAGAATTGGCACACAATTATATTTAGAAGTTTTGACAGCTTCTTTATCGCAGGCTGTATGTAGGTTATGATTTAGACCGGTGTTTGTCTTTAAGTCGTCTGTAGTTATGTTCAGTCCCCGTCGTTGGTGAAGTGGGTTTTGCGTTCCCCAGAGGGCTCCTGCCAGCGCGAGGTAAAAGTCATCCGGTTTTATTGAGGCTGATGTGCGCGGCACAGAATCTCTCGTCTCCATTAGCATGTCCACAGAAGCCGTATTCCTGATTAAAGTCTTGCAGGAGACCAGCTGCCAGCATCGCTCCCTATAGAAGGCCGGGCTGGATGAGATGAGAAAATTGTCAGCTTCTGTTAGAGTCGGAGCAGCTCGCAAAGCCCCTCGCGGGAATTCACTCTCTCTCTATCTTCCCCCTCTTCTAGTTGTTTACTGAGAAGGTCACGCCGCGTCTTTTAATCATGACGACTGCAACATCCATTTACAAAGTACATCTCTGCTCCTCTTTCAGAAAATTCCTGTCTTTTCCACTGCGTGTAGGATATGAGCGATTGGGGTTCGGATACAGTGTTGTCAGGGCAATCTGGGCAGCATGTGGGACTTGGCGGGACTGGTGTGCACTCAGGAGGGTTACTGGGTGATGCTACATCATCAATCTTGTGAACAGACACCTCGGACGCGGTCTGTACGACATTCGAAAATTGACTTTGACTGCCTGTTCAGCCCACTTTCCCTATCTATATATCTGATGTGATTGGGTATGGAGAAAATGGGACAGTAAAAGCTAATTTATTAAACTGAGAGCGAGACAATGGCTTTGTTCAAATCAAACATATGTGTTGCGCTAAATCATAAATGTACACATGCGATACAATGGAGCTTAACATAAATTATCAACATAAAAAATGTGAAAAACGTCCATGTGATCCAAATAAGTGACAATAGTGATGAGTAGGCCCTTTCGGGTAAATCATAAACAAAGTCAATGTGTAAAGAAGTATTTATATATATATATATATATATATATATAAGACCAGTTCCACGTGTAAAGAAGTATATATAAGACCAGTTCCACGTGTAAAGAAGTATATATATATATATATATATATATATATATATATAAGACCAGGTCCACGTGTGAGAAAATGTGCTGTGATCAATAAATTCTAAAACACCTCCGTGACTGTAGAGATCCACCACCACAAATGCAAGCCTCTCACCTCAATATCTGACCCAGGAGTCACCCATGGTCAGAAACAGCAGTCCCCTGCAGGGGTAATATATAGCCAGCAAAGCAATGTCTACAGGAGAGTCCAGGATCATATAGCTCATACGTCCACAGAACAGGTGTAAAGGGGAACAAAAAAACAGACAGAATCTAGTGCTCTCTGTTTAATACTGATCAAGCAGACGTTTAATCCAAAATAAAGGTACTCACATAGCAGATAACGGTGTATCCATGCGAGAGGAGAGGGTGTGACATCCGCAGCACGGCTCCGCCCCCCTGTACGTGTTACGTCGGCGCTCAGGGCTATGACTTCTTCAGCAAGAGCACTAGATTCTGTTTGTTTTTTTGTTCCCCTTTACACCCGTTCTATGGACGTATGAGCTATATGACCAAGCATGTCTCTAGACCTAAACCCTATTGAGCATCTGTGGGGAATCCTCAAACAGAAGGTGGAGGAGTGCAAGGTCTCTAACATCCACCAGCTCCATGATGTCATTGTGGAGGAGTGGAAGAGGACTCCAGTGGCAACCTGTGAAGCTCTGGTGAACTCCATGCCCAAGAGGGTTAAGGCAGTGCTGGAAAATAATGGTGGCCACACAAAATATTGACACTTTGGGCCCAATTTGGACATTTTCACTTAGGGGTGTACTCACTTTTGTGTTGTGTTTGTGTGTGTTGAGTTATTCTGAGGGAACAGCAAATTTACACTGTTATACAAGCTGTATAGCTATACAAGCCAATTTTTTTGTATAATGTAAACGATGATGTTACACCGAGTAAAGAGATTCCTAACATGTAATGCTTTCAAATTTTGCACATTCGTGGAATGCCGACAAACTTTGGTACTCAAAAATCTCCATAGACGACGCTTTAAAAAATGTTAGTGGTTACATGTTTAGAGTTACAGAGAAGGTCTTGTCCTAGAATTATTACTCTCACTCTAACAATCGCGGCGATACCTCACGTGGTTTGAACACCGTTTTTATATGTGGCCGTGACTTGCATATGCGTTCGCTTGTGCGTGCGAGCACAGAGGAACGGGGTGCTTTAAATTTTGTTTTCTTAATTAATTATTTTTATTTTTATTTTTTTTACACTATTCGTTTAAAAAAATATTTTTTGATCACTTTTGTTGCTGTCACAAGAAATGTTAACATCCCTTGTGACAGTAATAGGCAGTGACAGGTGCTCTTTATGGAGGGATCGGGGGGTCTAAAAATGCCAAGTTTGGCTGTTTTGAATGCTGTCATTTTTTATTTAAAATCTGGCGCCTTTACGGCTTCAGTAGGTTTTTACATCAGAGACCCGATCAGAGCCGAATTCGGCTTTGTTCGGGTCTTCGACCAGCCAGCGGACATGCCGGCTAGTCACTCGAGCCTCCTGGTGGGACGGGAGACCCGGGCGAGCAGCAAAAGGCAGCGGGAGGGGGGGACGTCCCCTCCCGCTCCTTGTACTGACAGCCGAGCAGCTGCTCAGCCTCATCGGTTGTCCCTTCAGGAAAGCCGACCGTCGGCTCTAAACAATGGTACTGGGGTGATGCATCTAGCTGCAGGCATCACCCCGGTACAGCCCCATGAAGCCGAGGCCTCATATTTACGTTCCGTCTGAGCTAAGGGGTTAAATGATGGAGACAGAAAATAAACCAAAAATCCAGAAAAATCATGATGCAAATGTTATAAATTGAGTTGCAGTTCAGTGAGTAGAATAAGTATTTGATCCTCAAGCAAAACATGACTTCATACTTGGTGGAGAAACCCTTATTGGCAAGCACATTGGTAAGACACTTCTTGTAGTTGGTGACCAAGTTTGCACACATCTCAGGAGGGATTTTGGTCCACTCTTCTTTACAGATCTTCTCTAAATCCTTAAGGCTTCTTGGCTGACGCTTGGCAACTTGAAGTTTCACCTCCCTCCATACATTTTCTATAGGATTAATGTTTTGAGACTGGCTAGGCCACTCCATGACCTTAATGTTTTTCTTCTTGAGCCGCTCCTTTGTTTCCTTGGCGGTATAATTTGGGTCATTGTCATGCTGGAAGACCCATCAACGACCTATCTTCAGTGTTTCATCTCCAGTCCATTGGCCCCTCAATGCGGCAAAGTCAGCCTGTACCTTTAGCAGAGAAACAGCACCAAAGCATAATCTTTCCATCTACATACTGCACTGTAGGGATGGTGTTCTTAGGGTCATATTCAGCATTTTTTTATTTTGTATTTCTTCCATTTGTGAATAATCCCTCCAACAGTTGTCTCCTTCTCACCAATTTTTGTTGCTGATGGTCTTGTAGCCCATTCCAGCATTGTGCAGGTCTACAATCTTGTCCCTGACATCCTTTGACAGATCCTTGGTCTTACCCATGATGGTGATGTTTGAATGGAAGAAAACAATTCTGTGGACAGGTGACTTTTATACACCAATACACATGTCGTTAGAAGCACCACCTTAAATTGACAGGACTAATCTGTGTACCACATGAGCACATACTGTAGCCAGTCTGTGGAAGCCGAAATTATTGTTGGCTGGTTGGAGATCAAATGCTTATTTTACTCACTGAACTGCAACTCAATTTATAAAATTTGTTTTAAGTTTTTTTTCTGGATTTTTGGTTGATATTTTGTCTCTATATTTTAAAATACACCTATGATAAAAATTATATACCCTTCATTTCTTTGTGAGTGGGCAAACTTACAAAATCTGCAGGGGATCCATTAATTATTTTCCCTACTGTATATAACAAAAGCGTGTAGGGGGAATGTCTTTTAATGGGTGCCATAGGCCCAAGTCACGCCAACTAGATTTTGCTATTGTAATACAACTGAATTTAGTATCATAAACTTCCAATGGCTAAAGCAGAATCAAACTATGAAAAGTTTAGCTGTTGTGGACAACAATGCACTTTCAGCTATTTTCAAACATTTTATGCAAACTTATTCTGAAAAGTTCTACAAAGCTATGCTTGCTAAAGATGTTGTCATCGTTTATAAGGACCAGAGTTTTGTACTTTGTTTAATCATCAACTTTATTTATTTTACACTTTTTGGTGTTCTCGCACAAATTCTTTCACATAGAAATGTGTTCATTTTCAGCCTTTGAAGTGTTGATTAACAAATTTTAATTTTTATTGGATATGAAGTGTCACTTCTTAAAAATTCATTACTAATATACAATTTAATAGACGAGGTGCAAACAGCGATACACTTGATACTTGGCATGCTACCCCAAATAGCTTTCAGAAAACTTAAAGTTACAAAGAAAGAAAGCAAATCAAGAAAAGGTGACTAGTGTTAAATATGTTCTTAAGGGACAAAGTTTCACCCTGGATTACTGCACAGATCTGGAAAAAATACACAAAGCACCAAGATTCTAGTAAAAATACACGACTCTTGAACTTATTCCAGAATTCAGTTTGTAGAACCAAGAGAAAAACTTTTTTTTTTTTGATAAAGTGGTGAGGGGTAAGAACTTCTGTCAGGTTTTTTGTTACAATTGGTGCCTCATTAGGAAGATGTATTCTCTTTGTCTGTATCAAGAATGTAAATCCAACATTTTTGAGTTGCAATCAGAACAGGAAAAGAGGTAAGAGTCACATTTCCAACAAAGAAAATGGCCTCTGCCCCCACCTATAACTGGCCTTCATAGCAAAGAACTGTGAGAACTGAGAAATGTGTGTTAACTAAACCCCTGTTTTGACGCAAACTGTTAGACAGGTTAATTTGGTTGGTAAGCAGACTGGTTGGCAAATTGAACTGGGAATTTTATTTTTGTTTGTTTCAAGAGTCACATTTCCACCCCATATTGTTAACTCCCTGAAGAACAGCTTTCCATTAAAATGGACCTCGATCCATATCAAATATTTGGACACTTGCATATCAGCCAACTTCGAAAAAACGCTTGTATTAAACTTTCTGCGTTGTCTCTAATGATTACGAAAGACCTCAACAGCTGGACAAAAAAAGGTCATTACTTGGTTTGGCCACAGGAGCATAATTAAAATAAACATGCTTTCTTGCATCCTCTCTGTTGCAAACCCTCCCAATACACCTCCCTCCCAAATTTGTTTTATTAGTCTAATCTAAACTTGACTTTGCTTGGGGCGGTATGTAAGTCAGACTCAATTGTTCAGTTCTCAAACTTCTCAAACCCAGAGGAAGAATAGGCTTTCTAGGCCCAGTCAACTATAACTTAGCACCACACCTGGTATGGATGATGGAGTGGTCCAAACATGTCAATCTGAAACTCTGGATAGATTCAGAGCAAGCCTCTACCCCTATACAGCTGTACATCTCTCGTGGCTGCCACCCTCGCTTGTATGTCAAATAAAGGTCCATCCACTCATCAGTTCCACCTTGATTGTGACCCGATCCATATTTAAAAACAGAACATTTCCTCTGTCCCGCTTCCTCTAAGGCTCCATGTACACGGGACGCTGGAAATGGCCGTTTAGGAGCAGTTGGGCGTTTTTTTCAGAAGCCCCTTAACCCATCTACATTTTATCTTATCTGTCCATGTACACCAGGTCGTTTACAGTCATTTGCAGGCAGTTGCGTTCAGGGACTGTTTTTAGAACGCAATTATTTGCGTTCGAACGTGTGTTTCCCGGCGTTTCAAACGCACAAACGCGTCTGAACGTGTCCGAACGCGTCTGAACCAGATGACCCGCGTTTAGCGTTCGCGTTTTTCCATTTTAAAGGGGAATAATTTTTATAACCTCTAGGAACGCTTCTAAACGCAAACGCTGCTAAACGCCCACTAAACGCGGGTACAAACGCGACTGAACGGACGTTTCAAACGTCCTAAAAATTCCAGCATTCAAAGGGACTTTTAACAACGTCCCGTGTACATGGAGCCTTACTCCCATCTTGAGTTCGCTGACATTTCAGCTGGACTTACAAGACAACTTCTCAGAAAGAGAGGCATGTAAAGAAGCCTTCACTGGAAGGTTTTTCACCCTCAGTATATTGCAAGAATAGAATTTAGATCCACTGATTGTCTCCCCAGTAAGCCACTTCTCTTTCCAAACAAGATGTTTGCTTTTGTCCTCACACTGAAAAAGTTTGTGTTGACTCAGATCCTGTTAGACAGTCCCTGTCACTTCTACATTTTCTTCTATTGGATCTCCCAGCCTCCTGCTTACCTGGAGAAATGGGAAGACAAGCTGGGTATTACAGGGGTTGGACAAAAATATGAAAACACTACATGATGTGCAGGTGTGAAAGTGACAAAAAGTGATGTAACATGGGATGGTAGGCGGTAGGCGGCAACTGTAAACATACAAAGAATACTAGACACACCAAACTGGATTGATAACGGCCGTGGCTTTGTTTATAGGTTTTAACAAATATAAACAATTAGCAATTCACCATAACTCTCTTAGTGCCGGTTAACATTTCTGCGATCACAGAGATCGCATGTAATTCGGAGCGCACTGCTCCTAAAATTACATGCGATCTCTGTGCGGTGAAAATTCAGCCATACAGTTTGTATGGCTGAATTTGCACGGCAATCGCACCCAACTCGCGCAGGACCCTTTTTTTTGTCCGCAGCAGAATCAGAACACATGGTGGTTCACACTAGTGCGATTCGATTCTGTGCGAACTTTCAGATAGCACTGCGATATACGATCTGTTTTGGGGGTGTCGTTAACTTTTAATTGACACCCCCAGCGTATCGCATATGGCAGTGTGAACTGCCAGGGGTGCGGATGCGATGCGGGAACACACTGTATATTCGCAGCGTTCCTGCATCGCACAAATGTGAACCGTCACTTAATCAATAAATACTTTAAAACTGTAAACAAAATCAGGCAAAATCTTTAACCACTTGCCGACCGCCCGCCGCAGATATACTGCGACAGGCTGGCTCGGCTGCGCAAACTGCCATACCTCTTCGCGGGTTCGCTCCTTGGGACGTGCGCACGTGCCTGCCCCCATTAGGAAGCGGGGAAGCTGATCCACGGGGCCGGCGGCTGCGATTACCACAAGGCATTCGCAATCGCTCCCCGCTGAGAGAGAACAGCGATCTGCTGTTGTAAACACAGCAGACCGTTGTTCTCTCTGGAATGAACACAGAGAGCCTGTGATCCTCTTATTTAAGAACACAGGTCTCTGTGTTGATTCCACAAGTCCCTCCCCCATACAGTTAGAAAACACTCTCCTAGGTTCACACTTAACCCTTTAATCACCCCTGGGTTAACCCCTTCCCTGCCAGTGTCATTATTATAGTAACAGTGCATATTTTTAGCACTGATTACTGTAGTAATGTCACTGGTCCCCCCCCCCCCCCAAAAGTGTCAAAAATGTCAGTTAGGGGTCTGATCTGTCCGCTGTAATGTCGTAGTCTCGCTAAAAATCGCAGATCGCCACCATTACTAGTAAAAAATAAATAAATAAAAATTATATAAATGTTTCCCCTAGTTTGTAGAAGAAATAACTTTTGCGCAAACCAATCAAAACACGCTTATTGGGTGTTTGTTTTTTTAGCAAAAATATGTAGCAGAATATAAATTGGCCTAAAAGGATGAAAAAAATTGATTTTTAAATTTTGTTTTTGTTTGGGAATGTTGTATAGCAGAAAGTGAAAAATATTGTTTTTCTTTTTTCAGAATTGTCGAAAAAAAAAATAGCGCAAATACCACCAAAAGAAAGCTCTATTTGTGGGGAAAAAAGGACATCAATTTTATTAGGGTACAGTGTCGAACGACTGCGCAATTGTCAGTTAAAGTAACGCAGTGCCGAATCGCAAAAAATGGCCTGGTCATTAAGGGGGCAAAACCTTCCAGGCCAGAAGTGGCTAAATATCCCTCTGGGAACTAGCAAAGACCCCCTCATCCTCCTGTTTAAAAAGGGGTCTTTGAAATTTCTGGAATGTTCTGGGGGGTCAGGTGACCTTAAACGACCTATCCAAAAGAACCCCCCAGAACTTCCAGAACATTCCCAAACAGCTGACCTTTTTTGACCTATTACATAAATCAATCAATGGAGAGCTTCAAACTCCAACAACCACCATCCCATAAGGTAAAAGGGGGTGTTACAACAGACTATCACCCCTTTTTTCACATTCTTTTGCGTCCACTGCATGATGAGACACATGAAACTGTGTGGAGGGAACTCCATAAGCAAACATTCACGAATTACCTGCAAATGTCAAACCACTAGTGACCAATATTAATGCTCAGAAGTGGAGAGAATAGTGCAACAGCCATAAATCATGGACTATCGATCAGTGGAAGATAGTAGTATAGTCTGATGAATTAAGCTTCACACTTTTCCCAACCACCGGATGTGTTTACATGATCCCTGTTTACGGTGAAGCATGGTGGTGGCGCAATCATGCTTTGGGCACCCATATCTTGGTATTCTGCAGGTCCCATCATCACCTTGAAAGGTAGTGTCACTGCCAGCGACTATGTACAAATTTTGGCTGACCATGTGAACCCCATAATTCAGACATTGTTTCCCTGAAGACCGCACCATTTACCAAGATCACAATGCTCTAATTCGCAGAGCTGATGTTGTCAAATTGTGGTTTGATGAACATGCAGAATAAGTCTTGCACCTTCCTTGGGCTCTGCAGACACCGGACCTCAATATCATAGAGCCACTATGGTCAATTTTGGAGAACAAGGATCGGGCTTGTTTTTTCATCTCTGTAAGAACTGGAACAATTTTTTCATGAAGAGGGGTATTCGATTCCATTATCCACCATCCATGACTTATATTTGCCATTTCCAAGGAGAATTCAGGCCATCTTGGATGCCAAAGGCGGTCCACCAACATACAGTATCTCACAAAAGTGAGTACACCCCTCACATTTGTGTAAATATTTTACTATATCTTTTCATGTGACAACACTGAAGAAATTACACTTTCTACAATGTAAAGTAGTGAGTGTACAGCTTGTATAACAGTGTAAATTTGCTGTCCCCTCGAAATAACTCCACACACAGCCATTAATGTCTAAACTGCTGGCAACAAAAGTGAGTACACCCCTAAGTGAAAATGTCCAAATTGGGCCCAATTAGCCATTCTCCCTCCCCGGTATCATGTGACTTGTTAGTGGTACAAGGTCTCAGGTGTGAATTCAGAAAAACCTGGTAATAAAGGATAGAGTTCATATTCACACCAGAATGCCAGCCCTACCAAACTCAGTCCTTCAGCTGAACCCAACCGCCAGTCTTGGATCCCAAGTTTCCCATTTCCTCTTTCCCCCTTTCTATTTTTTGCTTCATCTGCTAATATTTATGCTTGACATCTCTTTTTCCTAGTGCAAACTTGGTCTACATCCCTTTCCTTCTTTCCATATCCAAACTCTTATCTGTTGTTGTTCATTTCAATGATTGTGACCTATTTGGATGTCTCTACAAATTATTCAAATATGTATTTATCTGCAGAGAAGACATTGTAGTACGGCATACGATGTACTCTTTTCCTGTGTTCTCACATCTTGCATTAATAATAAAAATAAAAAAATTAACAAAAAGAACAAAAATAGGCATAGAGGGGAAATCTTTCAATGGGAACATTTATTCCCTGACAGCTAAAAAATATATATCTTCTGCCTTCCTGTGGAGGCTACAGGACAGGAAGTGAAGGAAAACCTCCTTAATAAGACACTGATGGAAAAATTAAAAGATACAGTGGTTTTAATCTTCTCTTTCACTATCCGGAAAAAAAAAAACAAGTTTCAGCTTTAGATACAGCTTTAGATACACTTTTAACTCCATTGTTCCAACGCTAGAGCTTGACAAGACATAGCTGAAATGCTCATAGAGTCAGCAAATAACTGCCACGTCAGTCATGGTTTTACCAGTGTGCCCCCAGCAGTGAAAGCGTTACATAGGCAGTACGGAAGACTCTCCAGAGCAGCAAGATCTGATTCGGGCTGCTTGAACCTTGCCAGCGTCAATTAGCGAGTGTTACTTTGTGCCTCTTAATGTTATTGTGGCTCTCACAGCAGTATATCTTCCCGTGACCCATATATCTTTATTACTCACTCCTGCAGCCACAATGGGATTACCAGAGACAAATTGCCTTCCAGCATCCACGCCTAACGCAGGGCCCCGTCTGCCGCACGCTCGCTTTGTGAAGTTCACCTCTTGTGTGAAAGCGAACAGGCGGTGCTTTATAATGGCACTAATTAGAGTTATTTATCAGGAGCTGGTGCTGGCCCGGCAGATGCAGATGCAAATAGCAGCACCATTCGTAATTATCATTCGTGTTTTATTGTCTCACTTTGGCCCAGCTTAGTTTGGCTTATTCTATGTGTTGTGACGTTTTCGTGGTGTGTTGGGTTTCTTTGTTGTTAAAGTGCACTAGATATAAAATCTGAAAAATGTTAAGCCCTATTGAACAGCGTTTAGCCCCAGTGCATGAGATCCCAGTGTTTTAGTGTGAGCAGAAGGCACAGACGCACCATGCAGCCCATCTATGTTGGAGGTATGGCTGTTTGGTCACAATTCCTCCACGAAGACCACTTTTGGCCAGACTTCTCTGGACAATAAATGAGTGTACCTGGGTCCCACTTGTTTCCGCCAGTTCTGTGCTGATGGCACTGCTGGACATCTTCCGCTGTAGAAGGGAAGTAAGCATGATGTGTCTTTCATCTGCTGCATTGAGTTTTGTTGGCTGACCACTGCGTCTATGGTCCTCAACGTTGCCCAATCAATGGTGTCCTCAATGCTGATAAATACAGGCAGAAACGTATCCATCATGCCATACCATCAGGGAGGAGTGTGATTGTCCCCAAATTTATTCTGCAGCAGGACAATGACCCCAAACATACAGGCAATGTCATTAAGAATTATCTTCAGTGTAGAGAAGAACAAGGAGTCCTGAAATGGCACTTTTCCACTGCAAGTACCGGCTCAGCTCTACTCGGCCCTACTTGGCCCGGTTTGCTTTTCCACTGCTGGTACCGCATGGTACGGTGTTGGAACGGTTCGGTACGGTACGGTATGGTTTGCTTTTCCACTGTTTATAGTACTGATAAGTAGTAGGCAGGATTACTCTGTGGTTGCACCGCCTCTACTGCCGCATAAACAATGACAGTGATGATTATTGAGCAATCACTGCCTTGTAGTGAGGACCAATCAGGCTGCATGGGAGGGGTTGTGGAATTTAGTACCGGTACGGTACGCTTGGAACCACAATCGAGTAGGTACTGTTTTTCAGAGCCCTACCGTTCGGTTCCATGCAGTGGAAAAGCGCCGCCGTACCGTACCGAACCGCTCCTACACCGTACCATGCGGTACCAGCAGTGGAAAAGCAAAAAAGCGAGCCGTACCGTTCGGTTCCATGCAGTGGAAAAGCGCCAAAAGTGATGGTTTGGCCTCTACAGAGCTCTGATCTCAACATCATGGAGTGTGTCTGGGATTATATGAAGAGACAGAAATATTTGAGGCAGCCGACATCCACAGAAGATATGTGCTTAGTTCTCCAAGATGTCTGAAAAACCGTCCTGCTGAGATCCTTCAAAAACTGTGTGCAAGTACACCTAGAAGAATTGATGCTGTTTTGAAGGCAAAGGGTGGTCACACCAGATGTAGTTACATGTTGGAGGTTTCTTGGCTCAATGGTAGTGCCAAAACAGTGAGTTTACTCTATGCCAGATATAGTTTTCAGGGCATTCCTGCCCACTTTTATTTAAAAGAAAGTCACAATTCAAACAGGTATGTCTTCCTACGCAAGGGATTCTCATCATCCCTATGAATCAAACAAAACATTCAGTCTCCTGGCTGTCTTGTGACAGCTTTACAGCTCTGAGTACCTCTTCAGGGTCCTCCTAACCATCAGTACCTTTTTTGGTCCTCCTGACTATGAAACATGTCCCAGTGTTTATGCACAGATGCTGCACCTCAGCTCTGTGTCTTCCTTACAGCTTATTAGCTGCTCTGTCCCTCATGGACTCTCTACAGCTTACTAGTTGCTCTGTACTGCATGGACTCTCTCTCTGTCAGGCTCCGGCTTTGGCCTGTTCTGACCTGGACACCATAGTGCTCCCTTCACACACTGACTCTCTCGGGACTGTGGGGCTCTGAGCTCTATCTCTGGCTCTCATATGAAACCAGCACACACCTGTGCCATTAGTGTGAAAATCTGGCGTAAACCACAATTTTAAACGGTGGAATGGGGCTCACCCTATGACCCTGCCACTATATATATATATATATATATATATATATATATATGTGTGTGTATATATATATATATATATGTGTGTATATATATATATATATATATATATATGTGTGTATATATATACATATATATATATATATATACAGTAAAACCTTGGATTGCGAGCATAATTCGTTCTGGAAACATGCTTGTAATCCAAAGCACTCTTATATCAAAGCAAATTTCCCCATAAGAAATAATGGAAACTCAGATGATTCGTTCCACAAGTCCTTCAGTTTATAGTCTATATACAAAGATTATAGCAATGTGATAGGTTGTGTAACCATAAAATGTCCATCCACAATATGCAGCCTTCCCAAGGGGATTAGAAGCAAAATCTAGCAGAGCTACAGAATATAAGAGAGATGAGAGGCGCCTCTAAGTGTAGCAATATGGTAACATTTAATGAAGGTTCAACATTTAGCAACTCGCATGGTTGATGATTAAAATAGGCACACCTAAGTATGCAGACATCCGGGGTAAAGCTGTCCACATAGACCATCTTCTGAACCACCGGCTCTCACCACTGTCAGTCTGCAATCGTGACCGGGAAGAATAGCCTGCAGTAGAGTGATCTGAAAGTGAGGCTTTGAATCATTCGTGAAGTGCAGCGGGGAAGGGATGATGAAGATAGATGCCTGCATACTTAGATGTGCCTGTTTTAATCATCAACCATGTGAGTTGCTATATATTGAACCTTCATTAAATGTAACCATATTGCTACACTTTGGAGGCTCCTCTCTTCTTTTTTATACATGACGCTACTTGTATATCAAGACATCGCTTGTATATCAAGTCAAAATTTATTTAAAAAATTTGCTTGTCTTGCAAAGCGCTCTCAAACCAAGTTACTCTCAAACCAAGGTTTTACTGTATATATATATATATATATATATATATATATATATATATATATATATATATATATATATATATACACACAGTATCTCACAAAAGTGAGTACATCCCTTACACCCCTCACATTTTTAAAAATATTTTTTTAATTATATCTTTTCATGTGAAAACACTGAAGAAATGGCACTTTGCTACAATGTAAAGTACTGAGTGTACAGCTTGTATAACAGTGTACATTTGCTGTCCCCTCAAAATAACTCAACACACAGCCATTAATGTCTAAAACGCTGGCAACAAAAGTGAGTACACCCCTAAGTGAAAACATCGATATTGGGCCCAAAGTGTCAATATTTTGTGTAAGCCACCATTATTTTTCAGCATTGCCTTAACCCTCTTGGGCATGGAGTTCACCAGATCTTCACAGGTTGCCACTGGAGTTTTCTTCCACTCCTCCATGACGACATCACGTAGCTGGTGGATGGTAGACACCTTGCACTCCTCCACCTTCCGTTTGAGGATGCCCCACAGATGGTCAATAGGGTTTAGGTCTGGAGACATGCTTAGCCAGTCCATCACCTTTACCATCAGCTTCTTTAGCAAGGCAGTGGTCGTCTTGGGAGGTGTGTTTGGGGTCGTTATCATGTTGGAATACTGCCCTGCGGCCCAGTCTCCGAAGGGAGGGGATCATGCTCTGCTTCAGTATGTCACAGTACATGTTGGCATTCATGGTTCCCTCAAATAACTGTAGCTCCCCAGTGCCGGCAGCACTCATGCAGCCCCAGATTATGACACTCCCACCACAATGCTTGACTGTAGGCAAGACACACTTGTGTTTGTACTCCTCACCTGATTGCTGCCACACACACACTTGACACCATCTGAACCAAATAAGTTTATTTTGATCTCATCAGACCACAGAACATGGTTCCAGTAATCTATGTCCTTAGTCTGCTTGTCTTCAGAAAATTGGTGGTGGGCTTTCTTGTGCATCATCTTTAGGAGAGGCTTCCTTCTGGGATGACAGCCATGCAGAGCAATTTGATGCAGTGTGCGGCGTATGTTCTGAGCACTGACAGGCTGACCCCCCACCCCTTCAACCTCTGCAGCAATGCTGGCACCACTCATACGTCTATTTCCCAAAGACAACCTCTGGATATGACGCTGAGCATGTGCACTCAGCTTCTTTGGTCGACCATGGCGAGGCCTGTTCTGAATGAAACCTGTCCTGTTAAACCACTGTATGGTCTTGGCCACCGTGCTGCAGCTCAGTTTCAGGGTTTTGGCAATCTTATTATAGCCTAAGCCAATTTTATGTAGAGCAACAATTCTTTTTTTTCAGATCCTCAGAGAGTTCTTTGCCATGAGGTGCCATGTTGGACTTCCAGTGACCAGTATGAGAGAGTGAGAGCGATAACCCCAAATTTAACACACCTGCTCCCCATTCACACCTGAGACCTTGTAACACTAACGAGTCTCATGACTCTGTGGAGGGAAAATGGCTAATTTGGCCCAATTTGGACAGTTTCACTTATGGGGTGTACTCACTTTTGTTGCCAGCGGTTTAGACATTAATGGCTGTGTGTGGAGTTATTTTGAGGGGACAGCAAATGTACACTGTTATACAAGCTGTGCACTCACTACTTTACATTGTAGCAAAGTGTCATTTCTTCAGTGTTGTCACATGAAAAGATATAATAAAATATTTACAAAAAATGTGAGGGGTGTACTCACTCTTGTGAGATACTGTATAACAGCAGTATTTTTTTTTTCTTTTTTCTAAAAAGCTTTACCTTTTATAATTAAAAATCTGGGGTGGATATTGAGGAGCGCCCAGTTCAAAATGGCACTCAGGGGTCTATTTGAAATTTTTATTGATAAAAAGCATCAGGTGAAGCCAAGCCGATTTGGGTCAAATACCCATGTGATCAAATTCATGGTGAAATACAACTACATACATATATATCATATATATATATATATATATATATATATATATATATATATATATATATACAGTAAAACCTTGGTTTGAGAGTAACTTGGTTTAAGAGCGCTTTGCAAGACAAGCAAAATTTTCAAATAAATTTTGACTTGATATACAAGCGATGTCTTGATACACAAGTAGCCTCAAGTCACAGCTGAGTATAAAAGAGAAGAGAGGCGCCTCTAAGTGTAGCAATATGGTTACATTTAATGAAGGTACAACATTTAGCAACTCACATGGTTGATGATTGGAACAGGCACATCTAAGGATGCAGGCATCAGGGGTAAAGCTGTCCAGATAGGACCATCCTCCGCACTGTCATCTACGTCATCCTTTCCATGCTGCCCCTCGCTTTCAGATCGCTTTACTGCAGGGTGGTCTTCCTGGTCAGGATTACAGACTAGCAGCCGGCGGTGCCGAAGATGGTCTATGTGGACAGCTTTGCCCCGGATGCCGGCATACTTAGATGTGCCTGTTTTTTTCATCAATCATGTGAGTTGCTAAATGTTGTGCCTTCATTATATGGAACCATATTGCTACACTTAGAGGCGCCTCTCTTCTCTTTGATACCCTGTAACTCCTGCTGGATTTTGCTTCCAATCCCCTTGTGGAAGCGGCTATTTGTGGATGGACATTTTATGGTTACAAAACCTATCGCAATGCTATAATCTTTTTATATGGACTATAAATTGAAGGACTTATGAATAAATGGTTGTGGAACAAATCATCCGAGTTTCCATTATTTCTTATGGGAAAATTCGCTTTGATATAAGAGTGCTTTGGATTACAAGCATGCTTCCGGAACGAATTATGCTCGCAATCCAAGGTTTTACTGTATATATATATACTGGGAACACAGAATGAAAGAAGCTTGTAACTTTTAATTATTGCCTAATGAAGTAAATCATATTCACTTTAAAACACATACAGTATAACACAGAGAAGTACTATTTTATGCATCCGATTGTGTTTGTTTTAAACAGAATACAATTTTCTGTTTAGTGGTTCTAAAGCCTCAAGGTTTTTCACCGTATTGCATTCTATGCATTAAGGTGAAAAACCTTCTGTGCTGCAGCTACCCCCAAGACCCCCCCCCCCCCACCTTCTTACCTGAGCCCGATCCAGCGATGTGCATGAGCGCAGCGGGTTCCAGCTGCTGTCTCTCTTCTCATTGGACAGATTGATAGCAGTGGGAGCCATTGGCTCTCGCTGCTGTCAATCAAATCCTTGATGCGGGGGCGGGGCCGAGTCCCGCTAACTGTGTCAATGGACGCAGCAGCGAACTCGGAAGCAACCCCGATCAAGAGGAGAGGCCTGGAGTGCCTGCGGGGGACTCCAGAAGAAGAGGATAGGGGCTGCTCTGTGCAAAACAATTGCACAGAGAAGGTAAGTATAGGCATGTTTGTTAATTTTATATAAAAAGAAATGAAGGTTTAAGTAATATATTAAAAGTTAGATTTTATCCTATGTTCCCACCAACAGCTGGTCACATGGCCTATGCCATGCTATTGGTCCTGTGGCCTCTACTAAAAGGGCCTGTAGTAGGAATTGCCAGTCCATCAATGGGTCTCACCTGTATACTGCTACTTTGCCAGAGGCCACGTAGCTCATGCCAAAGCATTGGTCATATGGCCAGCACCAGAAAGGTGAAGAATTCTCAGAAGATTTTTCATATGTGTCTTTCACTGTTCTTAGTACATCAGAGTGGGATAATGCTAATGAAGGAATGTTTGGGTAGCACAGGTCCTCCTTAATGCGCCAAAGAACTTCCACATAGCAGCTGCATGGGGATAATAATAGAAATATATGCATTTATGTAAGGTCGCTGCAGATCATATTCTGATGATGTCCTGGAATCTTAGCATTTATTAACACCGTTCCACTTACCTGCCTCCCCTCACCTTCTGCCTCTGCTACGTATGGAGCGCAATCAATCTTGCTGGAAGGCACCAGGGGGCGTCCTAATATGTAACAGATGTCACATTAGTTAAGCAAACCTGGAACTGGCAGTAGAAGTCTACAAATCTTCCCTCCGCAGAACCAATAAAAAAAAGAAGCGCAGAGATACACGAAGCCACGGCGGAGGGAGTGAACGCATCAATATTCCAGGGAGACGCCTGCTGTCTTTTTACTTTAGAAAACGCCGTCAGCTGTTTAATAACATCGAACACGTGTAAATTATTCCCTTCCCTCTACCTTAGAGGCTGCAGCATGCTACCCAAACAATGGCGGCATGTCTGGTTGGCACCATTCACTAACTTCCAGTCTGAATTTACTTAAAGTGTTTGTTAAGGCGGAAGGTTTTTTTTTTTATCTTAATGCATTCTATGCATTAGGATAAAGAGCCTTCTGTGTGCAGCAGCCCCCCTCAGCCCTAATACTTGCCTAAGCCCTATCTCGCTCCAGCGATGTTGCAGGAGTGTCCCTCCTTCCCGATACCCTCTCTCCTCATTGGCTGAGACGCCAGCGTGGTAACTTCGGCTCCCACTGCTGTCATTGAAATTCAGTGAGCCAATAAGGAGAGAGAGAGGGGGCGGGGGCGGGCTGTGGCTCCGTGTTTGAAAGGACACAGGGAGCTGAGGCTCGGCTCGGGTGCCGAATAGCAAGCTGCTTGCTGTGGGGACACTCAAGAAGAGGGAGGGGCCAGGAGCACAGAAGAGGGACCGGAGAAGAGGAGGATCCGGGGCTACCCTGTGCAAAACCAACTGCACAGAGCAAGTATAACATGTTTGTTGCTTTTACCAAAACCAAAATGAGACTTTACAATCATTTTAAAGCTGAACTCCAGCCAAGCAGCCTAACATAGCATTAACCACTTTACAACCGCCCACCGCAGATATATTGTGGCAGGCAGCCGCTCCTGGGCAAAGTGGCGTAGGTATAAGTCGCTCGCTCTCAGTAGGCTAGGGGGTGAGCGCACGCCGCTGGCGGCACGCACGCTTCCGCCCCTCCGCTCATCAGCGGGAAAGCCGATGCGTGTATTAGGCGGCTCGGATTGCCGCCTGACACCTGCGATCGTTCCCTGCTTAGAGAGAAGGAAGGTCGGCTGTTGTAAACACAGCTGACCGTTCTTCTCCCTGCAATGATCATAGAGCCCATGTGATCCTTCTATATAGGATCACATGTCTCTATTTTAATTTCAGAAGCCCCCACAGTTAGAATCACTCCCCTAGGCTCACATTTAACCCCTTGATCACCCATAATGTTAACCCCTTCCCTGCCAGTGTCATTATTACAGTAACAGTGCATATTATATATATACATATATATATATATATATATATACTTTAGCACTGATTACTGTAGTAATGTCACTGGTCCCTCCAAAAGTGTCAAAAATATCAGTCAGGGGTCCGATCTGTCCGCCGCAATGTCGCAGTCCCGCAAAAATCGCAGATTGCCACCATTACTCGTAAAAAAAAAAAAAAAAACAATAAAAATGACATAAATCTTTCCTGTAGTTAGTAGACGCGATAACTTTTGCACAAACCAATAAAAATACGCTTATTGCGATTTTTTTTTTTTAAACAAAAATATGTAGCTGAAAAGAAATTGGCCTAAAATGTTAAAAACAATTTTGAATGTGAAAAATATTGTTTTTTTTTTTTTCAAAATTGTCACTTTTTTTTGTTTATAGTGCAAAAAATAAAAATTGCACAGGTAATCAAACACCACCAAAAGAAAGCTCTATTTGTGGGGAAAAAAAGGACATCAATTTTATTCGGGTACAGCGTCGCACCACCGCGCAATTGTCCGTTAACGTAATGCAGTGCCGCATCGCAAAATAGGGCCTGGTCATTAAGGGGGCAAATCCTTCCGGTCTTAAAATGGTTAAAATATATCGTACATACTGCATATGGGAGATGTTTTACCTGCAAAAAAGAATGTGTTTTTCTGTTCATCCTGTCCTGAGATGTGGACAGTCCTTCCAGACAGCAGAGCCAGGTGGGTGACCTGACTCTCCGCTACTGCAGTTGAACCCTACAGCTTGGTCACACCCCACTTCCCCAGCCTGTGATTGGCAGCACAAGATGACTCTCTGCTATCTCCTTCTGTCAGAATGTCCCTTGCCAGTTTGTGTGCACTTCAGAACATCTGATTGGCTCCCAGTTCTTCCTCTCCTTCAAGTGCTGCTGTACAGGGGATTGCAGGAGGCTCATATCAAGTCAAAATCAGGTACCTTTAAAAAAATGCATTTGATATATTATTTTTTTTAAAATGCATTATTTTGTGCTTTTTGTCCACAATCTGCTTGGGGTCCACTGTCCGTCCCCCCCCCCCCAAAAAAAAATTCTACTTATAGCAACAAAGTTTCTGTTTTCAAGCAGTTAGGCTCCATTCACACCTGAGCGTATCGTTCTCAGGCGGGGTTTTTTGGGCTTTTTATAGGTGGTTTTTTTTGGGGCTTTTTTGCAGTTGTTTGGAGGCAGGCATTGACATCTAACAAAAAACGCTCGTAATCTGCCAAAAAAGAAGCTCCTGTACTTTTTTGAGCTTCAGGCGTTTTGCTTCAGGCGACAAAATGCTCATATGTGAACAGGGGCCATTGAAATGAATGGGATTATCTTTTTGGACGTTTTGAGACTTCAGAAACAGGGTGAACAGGGCCTTAGGGAAGACAACCCTTTCTGTTGTCATTGTCCATAAACTAGTTGTTTCTCCCTGAACTCTGAGACCCGGGTTATAAACATCCAGTTATTTTGCCAAGGGGTTCCATCTCTGCCTCTGCAGGTAGAAGGGAATTTTGGTTTTATCTGAGTCAGACGTACTCTGCTCTGCCAGCTCTCTCCCTTTTCAGAAACCGGTGCATGCAGAAAGCCTGATTTGCAATGTCTGCTAGTGTACAGGGCATGATATGAATGTATAAAGAACTGTTACAGGTAATCACACATCGGGAGGGGGATTTACCAAAACTGGTGCACTCAGAATCTAATGCAGATGTGCATAGCAACCAATCAGATTCTTACTTCAGCTTGTTCAATTAAACTTTGGCAATACAACATAGAAGCTGATTGGTTTCTATGCAGAGCTGCACCAGATTCTGTGTGCACCAGTCTTTTTAAACCTCCCCCATAGTTGTCAGTCAACCCCAAAACTGACATTTCAGCTTTTGTTGACTCTTTGCACCCAGTCTCAGAGTGTGCAATGGAGCATGACAGTAAGAGCCGGTTCACACTGAGGCGACACGACTCCTTACTACTTCGGAGGCGACTTGTGCATTACCATGCACCACGACTTAGAAGCGACTTGCAGGGACTTCGCCCCGAAGTAGTACAGGACCCTTTTTCTAAGTCGGAGCGACTTGTGTCGCTCCTATTAGAACGGGTCCTGTAGCGGTCAATGGACCGCGAGGAAGCGCGACTTGTCAGGCTGACAAGTCGCGCTAGTGTGAACCGACTCTTAACCACTTGCCCTCTGGAAGATTTACCCCCCTTCGTGCTATTTGTCAGAGGAATATTTAACCACTTCTAGATCCGGATGGTTTTGCCCCCTTAATGACCAGGCCATTTTTTGCGATACGGCACGGCGTTCCTTTTAAGTGGAGTTCCGGCCTTTTTTGCAATTTTAGTGATTCCTGGAGTTCTCGCTATGCTGATCAACAGTTGGGCATTTTCTTTTTTTTTTCGGGGGTCCCTTACCTTATTTTCAGGGCATTTTTGATTGTACTTCCTCCTTCTCCCCCCTCTGTGGCCGCAGCCACCGACATCACTTCCGCCTTTGCATTGCATCCTGGGAGCTGTTTGTCATCACTCCCAGGAGGCTGGAATCGGGAAGAACTCCCAGAACACTCACTGGAGTCAGGAAGAAGGACACAGCAGATTACACTGCGGCTTCAGATGCCCACATCCAAGATGGCCACGCTCAGACAGTGTTTTTAAAGTAAGATTAATGACTAAAATCCAATACTGTACACCTTGTAAGTATGAGAATAGTGGTTCTGTAAAGGGCAATGGATTAGTATTATAGGGGTATTTTTAGTTAAAAAAAGGTATTTGAGGCCGGAACTCTGCTTTAACTAACAATTGTGCGGTCGTGCGACGCTGTACCCAAAAAAAATTGTTGTCCCTTTTTCCCCACAAATAGCGCTTTCTTTTGGTGGTATTTTATTACCACAACGGTTTTTATTTTTGCATAAAAAATAAACCAAACCAAAAAAGGCCAACAATTAAAAAAAAAAAAAAAAACAATATTTTTTACTTTCTGCTATAAAACCCATCTAATAAAACAAAACATGTAAAAAAAATCTAATTTCTTCATCAATATAGGCCAATATGTATTCTGCTACATATTTTTGGTAAAAAAAATCCCAATAAATGTATATTGATTTGCGCAAAAGTTATAGCGTCTACAAACTATGGGATATTTTTTTTTTTTTTTAGTAATGGCAGCGTGACTGCGATATTGTGGCACGCAGTCGAACACTAACTGACACTTTTCGGGGACCAGTGACACTAATACAGTGGTCAGTGCTAAAAAATATGCACTGCCATTGTACTAATGATACTGGCTGGGAAGGGGCAATCACAGGGTTAACATGTGCCTAGCCAGTGTTTGTGCACTATGGGAGGTGCTTTCTCTAGGTGCAGACACGGGTCCTTATCACTGTTTTGCAGAAACAAAGGATCCATGTCTTCCCTACTGACAGAACGGTGATCTGTCTTGTTTATCTAGACACAATCGCCGTTCTCCCTCTGTACCGAAGTTTAGGTGGGTGCCGGCGGACATCAAGTCCGTGGTACCCGCTAATCAACTCCCGCTGTGTATAATCGGAGCGAGCCACCAGCGACGCGCATGTGTGCCCCAGACCCGGAATTGCAGGATCATGTACTAGGTATGTGATCCTGCGCACCAGTGCCCATTTGCCACCATATATGTAATATATATATACGGTTGGCAAGTGGTTAAAGGGTAACTCCACTTTCCTAGGAAAAAATATATATTAAAAAAAAAAAAAATACAGTGTATACAATTGCTACACAAGTCATTGTAATTTAATGTTATTAAAAATTACCTTTCCTTTTTAATCTGCCTCTCTGTAATTTTCTGTAAAATACAATATGGCAACCTGGAGGCGTTCTGTATATAGATGGAATACAGAACGCCCCCCAGAAATGTAATTTCCTGTTTGTGCGATTGTCTCCCTGATTTTCCCAGAAGTCTGCACTAAGATACAAGTCAGATTTTTGGCATCCCACGGGACCCTGGCCCTTCATTTTTGGAAGAACTACTGTTCATTCAACAGTCATTCAACGCTGTACATAAATTACATTTATGTCATTTTTTTTTTCACAAATAAGAACTTTCTTTTCGAGGCATTTGACCACCAGATTTTTTTTATTTTTGCGCTATAAACAAAAAAAGACTGTCAATTTTGAAAAACAAAAAAACATACTTAAAAAAATAAAATACTAACTTTTTTTCAAATATTTTTTTAAGTTTCTGCTATAAAACATATCCAATAAAAAAAAAAAAAGTGTAAAAAAAATCAAATTTCTTCCTAAATTTAGGCCAATATGTATTCTGCTACATATATTTGGAAAAAAAAAAATCACAATAAGCGTATATTGATTGGTTTGTGCAAGAGCTACAGTGCCTACAAACTATGGGATATACAGTATCGAGGGGCAGCAAATTGATGCCCGAGATTTTTTTTTTTCCAGCAGTTTTCAGTTTGCTGCGTGTTACAGGTGGTATTTCCCCATCTCATACTGCCGCCTGTAGTGCAAACTGATGAGTATGAAGAGGCGGATTGTCTCCTCCTGGGTATGTCCCTCACGTGATTGTGGTGTGCGCAATGACTTCAGACATCAGCGCGCTTGCGGCAGACACAGGAGTGACAGGAGGACTGAGGACAGACAGCGGGTGTTTTTGGTGGCTGGTCTGGTGGTGAGTTATGGAAGAAGATAACAGGATAAATATAATATTTTCTAAATGTTATATTTATATAAAAATAATGGATGTGGGGGCCTTTTTGCGGGCATGATATTTTGGGGAGTTGGGGGAGGAGCAGCATTTTATTCTCGGACCCAGGCAGCACAATGTTTTGGGCCAGCCCTGTCAATACACATTAACCATTTAACGCAAACTGACGTAGACTTTACGTTGGCTCACTTTAAGTGGTTATACCGGGATGATGCCTCTAGCTAGAGGCATCATCCAGGTACCGTTTTTTAGAGCCGGCGGTCGGCTTTCCGGTGGTAATGACCGATGTGGCTCAGGAGCCGCTCAATCGTTGCCCCGGCGAGCGGGAGGGGACGTCCCCCCCATCCTGCCGCCTTCTGCGTCTCTGCCCGGGTCTCTCCACCGGTAGACCCGAGCAACCAACCGGCGCCTCTGCCGGCTGGAGGGAGTCCCGATCAAAGCTGAATACGGCTTCGATCGGGTCTCCGATGACGTAACCCAGAGGCGGCGTCCATGACGTCAGATCCGGGTTACTCGGCTGCTAAAGGCGGCAGATTCAAAAAGTGAATGTATTCAAAAATGCAGTTTTCGGCGTTTTGAATACATGGAAGTGCAGTGGATGGGTTTGGGGTCTTTTAGACCCTCGATCCCTCCATAAAGAGTACCTGTCACTGCATATTGCTGTCACAAGGGATGTTTACATTGCTTGTGACAGCAATAAAAGTGATCAGATTTTTTTTTTAAAAACCTGTGTTTAAATTAAAAAAAAAAAAAAAATGAAATAAATAGGAAAAAAAAATAATTTTAGCCGCCCCCGTCGCCGTGAGCTTGTGCACGAAAGAAAATGTATATGGAAGTCGTGCCGCGAATGAAATCGCTGTTCAAACCACACATGTGAGGTATCGCCGTGATCGCCAGAGCATGAGCAATAATTTAGAAAAAAGAGCCACACTCCAACTCTAAACTGGTAACCGGTACAAAAGTTTAAAGCGTCGCCTATGGAGATTATTATTGACCGTAGTTTGTCGGCCAATTCCACGGGTGTGCGCAATTTTAAACCGTAACATGTTGGGTATTTATTTACTCAGCGTTACATCATCTTTCACAATATACAAAAAAAATGAGCTAACTTTACTGTTTATTTTTTTTAAATGCAGTGAAATGTGATTTTTCGTCATTTTTCCCAAAAAAATGGCGTTTGAAAGACCGCTGCGCAAATACCGCGTGACAAAAAATATTGCAATGACCGCCATTTTATTCTCCAGAGTCTTTGCTAAAAATATATATATATATATATATATATATATATATATATATATATATAATGTTTCGGGGTTCTAAGTAGTTTTCTAGCAAGAAATACTGATTTTAACTTGTAAACAAAAAGTGTGAAAAATAGGCCTGGGGCTTAAGTGGTTAATACTCCAAAAGAAAATTATGATGCTTAGCACCTTGCTCCTGCGCTCAGAACCTGGTTCTCAGACACCCTCCGTCTCAGGACTTTCACTTGGCATCTCCAAATGGCTAGACCTTGCTGCCCTCTACGACCGGGGTGGTCGACTGGATACTGTAAACATAAATACAAAAAAAGAGGGCGCACCAGGCTAAGGCATTATCCTCAGTAGGCTTTTATTAATAAAATAATTAAAAAGTGTCTACTAACAAACAAGTGATGTAAACCAGCATATCACTTGTTTGTGAGTAAACACTTTTTAATTATTTTATTAATAAAAGCCTACTTAGGATAATGCGCTAGGCTGGTGCGCCCTCTTTTTTTTTTTTTTTTTTTGTGTTTATGCTTAAGTGGTTAATATGTGAGAAGAAAAACCCAGCAAAAATCCTGAGCAAGCCTGGAGAATTATAATAAATTAGGACTGAAAATCTTAAAAAAGTCTAATAATGGCCGGTTCTCTTTAAATAAGCCCGCTGCTCCCGCTCGCTCTTGATTCCTGAATCTCATCACGTCTCGCTTTCCCTTTGGTTTCAGAGACGTACACATGTAAAATATTTTTTATGGGGCGTCTTTAATATGTCTGCCATTGTGAATGTTGTAAGAGGCGACTCATAACTCAGCCTGACTGATTGTAATGTTGCCACCAGATTCATATACTTTATCCTGCTTCTAATTTGTGGCTTTCCTCTGCATCTTTTTATTCAAAATCATATTTTATTAGGTTCTGGTGTTTTGTGATGCGGAATGTGAATAATGATCGAAGACAAGAGGAAGGATGGGGGATATGATCGTAAAGCTGTGTTAAAAGAAAAAAAAAAAAGGCAGACATTTTTGTAGATTGCTGCAAAACATTAAAAGTTGACCAATCACTCAAAAAAAAAAAAAAACTTTTTTAAATGATATATTTGATCTATTTGACCATATCAATGAAACCTGTATTTCAATTGATATGTATTGCAATATCTCTTGCATTGCCTATTCTCAAAACGCTTGGTAAACGTCAAATCTGAGTGTGTTAAACAGACTCATGATAGGATTCCTGGTTTATTCCCAGGTATTAATTACTTGTTACAGAGATCACACTACACCCTGATAAAACCATCACCTGTTTTGTTCTGCAGAGCCACCTTTGTTCAAGCATCAACCCTGGGTCACCATCTGCTTCCTGGGCACGATCCTGTAAATCCCGGTTCCTGTGACTTCTTGGCTGTGCTGACTAATGTAGGACACAGATCAGCCCTGCTGCAGCTTCTCACCTTGTGACTTGCTGCTACAAGGGTACAATGTTGCAGTCGGATTACTGGGGGGAGAGGTGACCGAGAAAATGGTTCCTCCTCCCTGCAGCAGACTGACGACATCATCTCAGCCTAGGCAAAGTCACTGGACTGTACTGTAGCCAGTGACGGCCCAGGATCAACCAGTGCCCAGGGCACAGATGCCAAACCCCCCCCCCCCTTTATGATGCACAAGCTTAGGGGATCCTACGCCTAGCAATCACTCACTTGTCAGAATCACTGCTGCTGTCACTACTCTTGTCAGTCTTGTCACAGAAGGAAGGCCCTCCCGTCCTTACAGTAAACCATTGCGCACAGGGCAGGCATCCCTCTCGCCCATCCCTTGTCTCAGTCCTGACTGTAGTTTATGGATAGCTGATGTGTGCAAGTGATGGCGCTGGACTGATAGTGAGGTGTTGGGCTAGTAGATGCAAAATCTAGTAAGTCCTGTTTTTGAGAGATACATCTGTGTGTTCACAAGCAATTCTTCTGTACTACCTCATTATTGTTGGATACTGTCAGATGCTGTTATAACCCTTCTGTGGAATATTTGAATTGTAGATTCCATAAACTGAAAATTAAGAATAATTTAAAAATAAAAGCTGAGTCCTTCTTCAAAGGGGCTAATGCACAATGAAGATGCAGTATGGATAGACCTCATTCTGGTCCCAGGCTGTCTCTGATAGCCTCAGGACCAGGGCCGATCCTAGGGTAACAGACGCCTGGGTGCAGAAATATTTATGGCGCCCCCCACGTGGGCGTGATCATCTTACTAACTCCTCCCCTTTTCCTAATGGGACCTGGAGGGGGATCTCTCCAAGGAACACAGAGAGGGCCTCTGTTAGACTGTCTGTTAGACCCCCCTACCAGGCCCCATTAGAGACTACAATGGGGTCGTATCATGGAACCTGGAGGGGGGTCTCTCCAAGAAACACAGAGAGGGCCTCTGTTAGACTGTTTGTTAGAAAGACCCCCCTACCAGGCCCCATTAGAGACTACAGTGGGGTCGTATTATGGGACCTGGAGGGGGGTCTCTCGAACAGAGGTCATCTCTGTGTGCATTTTAAAGTCTATGTTAAAAAGACCCCCCACCAGGCCCCATTAGAGACTACAACGGAGTCTAATGGGACCTGGAGGGGGGTTTATCTTAAAGAGGCCCTCTCTGTGCAGTATGGATAGACCTCATTCTGGTCCCAGGCTGCCTCTGATAGCCTCAGGACCAGGGCCGATCCTAGGGTAACAGACGCCTGGGTGCAGAAATATTTATGGCGCCCCCCACGTGGGCGTGATCATCTTACTAACTCCTCCCCTTTTCCTAATGGGACCTGGAGGGGGATCTCTCCAAGGAACACAGAGAGGGCCTCTGTTAGACTGTCTGTTAGACCCCCCTACCAGGCCCCATTAGAGACTACAATGGGGTCGTATCATGGAACCTGGAGGGGGGTCTCTCCAAGAAACACAGAGAGGGCCTCTGTTAGACTGTTTGTTAGAAAGACCCCCCTACCAGGCCCCATTAGAGACTACAGTGGGGTCGTATTATGGGACCTGGAGGGGGGTCTCTCGAACAGAGGTCATCTCTGTGTGCATTTTAAAGTCTATGTTAAAAAGACCCCCCACCAGGCCCCATTAGAGACTACAACGGAGTCTAATGGGACCTGGAGGGGGGTTTATCTTAAAGAGGCCCTCTCTGTGCCTATTGGAGAGTCTCTGGTAGAAAGAGTCCCCTCCAGCCCCCATGAGAAAATACATTAGAGTGTCATTGAACAATAGAAAAATAAACAATATTATATTAATTAATAGCACTTTGATGCCCAGGCCCAAAACTAGACGACTTCACTTACCTTAAATAATGGGTACTGCGGCTGGCTGCTAGTCCTGATTCTTGGCTGCTGGTCCAGATTCCTGGCTCCTCTGTGGTGTGCCGGTCTCTGTGGTATGCTGGGCTGTGGTGCCAGTCTCTGTGGTATGCTGGGCTCTGTGGTGCCGGTGGTGCCGGCCTCTGTGGTGCCGGCCTCTGTGGTGCCGGCCTCTGTGGTGCTTGGCTCTGTGGTGCCGGGCTCTGTGGCCTCTGTGGTGCCAGGCTCTGTGGCCTCTGTGGTGCTTGGCTCTGTGGTTCCCGGGATCTGTGGCCTCTGTGGTGCAGGGCTCTATGGCCTCTGTGGTGCAGGGCTCTATGGCCTCTGTGGTGTGGGCTCTGTGCTGGCTCTGTGGTGTGGGCTCTGTGGTGGCAGTGCTGGCTGTGTGGTGTGGGCTCTGTGGTGGCAGTGCTGGCTCTGTGGTGTGGGCTCTGTGGTGGCAGTGCTGGCTGTGTGGTGTGGGCTCTGTGGTGGCAGTGCTGGCTCTGTGGTGTGGGCTCTGTGGTGGCAGTGCTGGCTCTGTGGTGTTGGCTCTGTAGTGCAGTGCTGGCTCTGTGGTGTGGGCTCTGTAGTGCAGTGCTGGCTCTGTGGTGTGGGCTCTGTGGTGGCAGTGCTGGCTCTGTGGTGTTGGCTCTGTAGTGCAGTGCTGGCTCTGTGGTGTGGGCTCTTGTGCGAGATCTCGGCGGGGCTGCGGCTGTCACTGTGATGGCACCTCTAATTTCTTCATAGTCCCGGCTCACAGGCGGAGTGATATCAAATGCACTCCGCCTGTGAGAGGAGGAGCCGTACAGAAAAAGCAGGCGGCTGCAGTATAAAGCAAAGCCACTGCTTCCTCTGTACGGCTCCTCCTCTCACAGGCGGAGTGCATATGATATCACTCCGCCTGTGTTTCCCGGAACTAGAAAGGATGTAGCGGCTGCAGTGAGAGACTCCCGCAACTTGCGGGAGATTAGGGTTATGTGCGGCGTGCGCCCCCCCTCACGCGGCACCTGGGCGCGGTGCACCCCGCGCACCCGCCCAGAATCGGCCCTGCTCAGGACTCACACTGGAGTGGATGTTGAGGAGAGCCCAGTACAAAAATACTGTACACTCAGGAGTCTTATTGATAAAAAGCATCAGGTGAGGCCAATGTATTTCAGGGAAAGTACCTTCCCTTTCCTCAGGGCTGAAGTAGTACATCTGACCAAACTCATGGTGCGATACAGTTAAGCGGCCTGTAAAGATGCTTGAGCAATACTGTTAAATTAGATCATGTAAAGTAGATCACACAAAGTACCATGCCAGTAGTTCTTTGAGATCTGCTTTGAGGGTCTTGTTCAAGCCTCATTACAGGTCCCCTAGTTGTATTTCACCATCACATTCACATTCATCATGGGGGGGGGGGGGGTATTTGACCCAAAATGGCCTGGCTTCACCTGATGCTTTTTATCAATAAACATTTCAAATGGACCCCTGAGTGCCATTTTGTACTGGTGCTCCTCAATATCCACCCAGTGGAGATTTTTCATGATAAAAGGTAAAGCTTTTTAGAAAAAAGAAACAAATACTGCTGTTATATATTGTTAAAGGTCAAAGGCGTATCTAGAACCTGCAGGGCCCCGCTGCAAGAAACCATGAAGTGCACCCCTGACCTCTTTTCCTGGGGCTCTTCACTTGGATCCTGGGGCCCTTTACTCCGATCACAGGGCCCTTTATTATGGTCCTGCAGCGAGACCCTTTGACCCTTTCACATGTTTTGCAGGAGGCCCCCTTCCTGCCGTCTTGGGTAGGGTTGCCACCCTTTTCTTTAAGCCAAACCTGAACATTTTAGTGGCGCACAGCAAATTTTTGTAGTATACACTATAGATATATTTTGTGATTAAATAACATTTCTAATCATATTGATTTAATCACAAGAGTCCCCCTTTACATTAGAGTTCACAGAGTTCCCCCTTTACATCTTAATCCACAGAGTTCCCCTTTACATTTGAACTCTCAGAGTTTCTCCTTTACTGTACATCTGAACTCGCCCAGTTCCCCTTTACATCTGAACTCGCCAAGATTGTTATCATCCAGTTACTGTGAGTTTTTTTTTTCTTGCTGCTTTTCTGGCGTTTTCTGTTTTGTCTTCAGGGTTTAATTGTTTAAAGTGGTTGTAAACCTTAGACATGAAATATCAACAAAGCATATCGCAGCGATTCTGCCCGTGATCCCAAAGCGCTGTGCAAAACTGACAGATCTCACCACGCTTATTCAGGTACCATTAATTTTCAATGGCACCTAAACGTGGGTGTGACTCTGCCATAATTGTTGTTCAATAAATTGTGGCAAACCGCATTGTGCGAAGCTTGTCGCTCAAAAAGGAGCAGGAGCTTATTTTGGGGGACAATCTTCGTGTGATGCAGTTTGCCGCTATTTCAGCACCATTTATTGCGTTAAAATCATGACAAAATCGCACCCGCATTTAGGTGCCATTGAAAATTAATGCCACCTGAACAAGCGTGGTGCGATTTGTCAGTTTTGCAGAACATTTTGGGATTACGGGCAGAATTGTGGCGATTATGGCCATGATCGCAAACGCCTAAGTATAAATTGAGCCTAAGGTTAAAATCCCTTTCACAATCTATTCAAAACTTAACTTGGATGGAGTGTGGCACAAGATATGTAGTTGCCTGTCATGTCAGATTGCTGTTTAGGTTTGAACAGTTTTTACAGAACCATAAACAATAACTCACCTTAGCTCCACCGCACTGTGAGAAGATAGAAAGCTAAGTGTCGGTGCTCAGGCTGTACGTCCAAACCATATGTTGTATGAATAAAGCCGGCACACGAAAAAGCTTCTTCCAAGCAAAACTCTTTATTCCTGCATTGATAGCAGTGACAATATGACAGATGCTGACGCATTTCGGCTTTATGCCTTCCTCATAGTTTTTACAGAAGGTCTTGTGTAAAGCAAAATAAGATGGCCCAGTAAAAAGAAAAACTCTACCTATAGGATATTGTATTGATTGGAAGAGAAACATCTGAAGTCACTGATTAAACATAGCTAGTCTTGTGGTTCAAATACCTCTACCACACTAACCATCAGTAAAGATGATCCCAATATTTCATGGTTCTACATTCCAGATTCCTGTATCAGTTGTGTACTCAATGGAAGGAATCTGCAATTAGTGGTTTTATGATGTTGACTTATTACTCAATGAACAGGTAGGTGACACAGAGAGATGATACATAGACCCAAGAAAAGTGGAGCCATCCTCCTGCCTGTAATGCCTGGATCACAGACCGGGACACAACACAATTACCAATCCTTTTGCACAGTGGTCTCCAAACTGCGGCCCGGGGGCCAGATGCAGCCCTTTTCTTGCTTTTATCCAGCCCATGAAGCAATATTTCATCCTCGGATACCTGCATTGGGGCATAATTTACCCCACTGACACCAACGATAGGGCGCAGTTTCTCCCAGTAACACCAATGATGGGGCACAAGTCCTCTCACTGACACCAAAGATGATGCATTGCAGACTGATGCTGGAAACTTTTTCTACTTCTACTGGCAACAGAATGACCCCCTTAAAGTCTGAAGGACAGTAGCCTGGCCCTTTGTTTAGAAAGTTTGGAGACCCCTGCTTTTGTAGGTAAAACTCTTCCCATATAGGTTTTCAATTATGTATTTAGCAGTTTGCATTAACTAGTTTTTCTAACTCAGGACTGCCAGGTTTACTAGGCACCAGCTCCACAAATTCCTAATCCAAAACTGCATTTGGCAATTTCCTACCACGCTTTTATTTTCGTCTAAAGTGACAAGCGAGATGAAAACAGAGTGAAAATAATTAATCGGCTATGTAAATATCAGGAGTTCTCAAGCGTTCGACTCCGTATGTTACTCTTCTGATTGCAGTCACTCATCACTGGCACGGGGATGGGCACGGCACCAGATTCCTCGTCTCCGCATGTTTTGAACGCTAGGTAAGATAAAGCGCTGGCTGGATTGGCGCTAGTCACTTCTCTTCTCCTGCTTCCTTTCTGGCTGTGTCATAAGCACAATAGCCAAGAGACATTATCATCTGACAGCTTTTCAACGCCGACTATGAAATAAGCTGGCACTTACAGTCCACTCTCTAATACATAGGTGTCCTCCTCACATTCGGCAGTGGGGGGGGGGGGGTGGAAAAAATGATATAATAAAATAGGAAAGCAGTTGCAATTGTCAGGGGCTGCCAAACTAATTGGCAGTCTCTCAGCAGAGAGGCAGAAAGAGAGCTGAATAAGCCCAGAGACTATATTACCCTTTTGTCACCCAGCAAGGTCTGGCTGCCAGTTCAGCTTGCTGTTTCTGCTTTGTGCCTAAGTGGACCACTTGAGTCCCCGGCTCAGCCTGGCAGGTAGAGCACAAAAGCGGTGATTATTGAAAATGAGACACCTACAAAAGGACTGAAGCAAATGGCATTGAGGAAGTATTGTTAAAAATGACAGTTACCTTATTAAAAAAAAGTGTCATGGCAAACACAAACTGCACCCGCCTGCAAGGTCTTTATGTCTACCTGTCGTTGTCTGCATCTAAATTTGTGGGGCATTACCTGTATCTACGTAAATAGCCACCTACATAACAGAACATTTTCAAATATGTCACCCACATGCCAAGACATAGTAGTTTCCTTCTTCAATAATTTTTATTGTAAATATAGCAAAGGTACTCCGTAATACGAATGCACCTAGTCCGCCCGCACAGGGGTTACGACTGGCAACATAAAAAAAAAGCACTTGAATGGACATTCTCAAACAGGCACATCTAACTAAGAATCGCAGCTATACCATAACTCAAGCAGTGCAAAATTCCCCGTACCACTAAAGTGCAATCGTGATATCATAAATACTAAATATAGATATTAAAATAAATATATATACTGTGCTTAAAAATTAAGAAATTCATATACAGCCAATAAAGTGCATATGTGCTAACATAATTAAATGTGAATAATTACTTTGCTATAAATCACAATTGCTTGTTGTGCCAACTAAATTCTTGTAAGATAAATTATTCACTATGATATAAAGTGCATGAATAGTAAATGTGCAAAAAAATATTAGTGCATCCAGTGCTATTAAAATGAATAATCCATCAGGGAGTGTCTGAAAGAGGTTGTAAACCCTTTTTTTTTTCTCACCCTGAAAGACAGACACATAATAAGCTAGTATGCATCGCATACTAGCTCATTATGAAATACCTTAGAACGAGCCCCCGCTGTGCCGCCCGCTTAGCTGTATGACGAGCGACATGTCCAGTCGCCCGTCTTCCAGGATCGCGGCATCCGGCCATCTGATTGGCCAGAGCCGCGGTGACGTCACTCCCGCGCACGCGCGGGAGCCGACGGTCACGGCACGGAGTTCTGAAGGAACGGCACCAGCGGCCGTTCCTTCAGAGCGCACGCGCCAGTGACGTCACTGGATGCATCTAAGGTAAATATCTCCTAAACGGTACATGTTTAGGAGATATTTACAGTACCTATAGGTAAGCCTTATCATAGGCTTACCTATAGGTACAAGTGTCAGAGGAGGGTTTACTTCCTCTTTAAACTGTGAAAGCAGCCAGGTGAACCATCCAGATCATGCAAATGGTGAGGGATGTTACGGTGGTGGGAGCCTCTGGACACCTACAGGGTGTGGTAGAAATAAAAACTCGCCAGAGGTGGTGGATCCCTGTTTTCTTATGAAAGCAAGGGATCAGACAGCGCTTGTTGTCTTTCCAGACTCTGGATCCACTGTGCCAAGTGTGCGTCTCAGACGGGACCTCCTGTATGTCTCAGGTCATGTGGAAAGAAGCAAGGGACTCCTCATAGTGCAGTATGATGATAAAACTCCAAGTTTATTTTAAAAATTCTCAGCTCAAAAAATTACAGCTAAAATATTGCCCCAAGGGCATCAAGTAGTTACTTGGGTTGCTGTACATTCATAAAGTATAAATACCGATCTCTCCAGCCGTGCGCACTGTTCCAATGAGCGGTCTCCCGCTCCCACACTTCAAACAGTCCTAGAAGTGTGTGGCGGCGTGCGTTCCACAGCGGAGTGAGATCGAGACAGCGTGCGTGTCAGCTTTCATCTAACTTAAACAGACATATACAGGTACATCTCATAAAATTAGAATATCATCAAAAAGTTTATTTATTTCAGTAATTCAATTCAAAAAGTGAAACTCGTATATTATATGGACTAATTACACACAGAGTGATATATTTCAAGCATTTCTTTATTTTCATTTTGATGATTATGGCTTACAGCTTGTGAAAACCCAAAATTCAGTATCTACAAAAACTAAAATATTACATAAGACCAATAAAATAACTTGTTTTTTTTTAATACAGAAAAGTATGTCCATGGTACAGTATGCACTCAATACTTGGTTGGAGCTCCTTTTGCATGAATTACTGCATCAATGTGGAGTGGCATGGAGGCGATCAGGCTGTGGCACAGCTGAGGTGTTATGGAAGCCCAGGTTTCTTTGATAGCGGCTTTCAGCTCTTTTGCATTGTTGGGTCTGGTGTCTCTCATCTTCCTCCTGACAATACCCCACAGATTCTCTATGGGGTTTAGGTCAGGCGAGTTTGCTAGCCAATCAAGCACAGTGATAACATGATTATTAATCCAGGTATTGGTACTTTTGGCAGTGTGGGCGGTGCCAAGTCCTGCTGGAAAATGAAATCAGCATCTCCATGAAGCTGGTCAGCAGAGGGAAGCATGAAGTGCTCTAGAATTTCCTGGTAGAGGGCTGCACTGACTTTGAACTTGACAAAACACAGTGGACCAACACCAGCAGATGAGATGTCTCCCCATTCATCACTGATTGTGGAAACTTCACACTGGACCTCATGCAACTTGGATTCTGTGCCTCTTCACTCTTCCTTCAGACTATGGGACCTTGATTTCCTAATGAAATGCAAAATTTCCCACAGTCCGTGATGATTTGGGGAGCCAGGCCTCTGTGTGAATGGACATGCAGAGCACCGGCTATGGAACAAGCCTGCTCGGGTGCTCCTATTGCGAGCTGCTTTCTCTGGGAGCACTCGGCAGAAGGAAGGGGCCAAGAGCACCGGCAAGGGATCTGAGAAGAAGAAGATCAGAGCTGCTCTGTGCAAAACTACTGCACAGAGCAGGCAAGTATAACATGTTTGATATTTAAAAAAAAAGCCTTTAATATCACTTTAAGATAAGCAGAGGCTGCCTATGGTCTTTACTTCTCATGTAAGGGGGGACTCTGGTAGGGACCCTGATGTAAAGGGGGAACCTAGTGGGGACCCTGATGTAAAGGGTGACTCTTATGGGGACTCTGATGTAGGAGGGGGCTATGATGGGTGCCCTGATGTAAAGGGGGACTCTGATGAGCACCCTGATGTAAGGGGGAATTCTGATGGTGACCCTGATATAAACGGAGACTCTAATAGAGATCCTGTTGAGAAACTTGATGTAAGGGGTGACTCTGATAAGGCCCTGATGTAGGGGAGACGCTGATAGAGATTTTTTTTTCGTCCGCAAATATTTGTAAAATATACAATGTGGCCTTTGTGCTGAAATATTTGAAGATCCCTGGGCTAGACCATTAGTCAATAAAAAAACAGCTGATAGGCAGAGCAGGGAATTAACATGTATCCAAAGCCAAAACCTTTTTTGGGATAGAGTAATAATAATATGGAACACTTGTCAGTTTTTTTATTCCTGTTTGTGTCTTCGCTGGGGAGAGTCACCCTCTCCTTGTGGTCCAGGTAATTGCTGTTGGGACTAAAGCTGGCCATGCACTAGTAGCATATCTTTAACCACTTCCCGACTGCTCACAGTATTTTTACTGCGGCAGTCAGCCCCTCACAGGCAGAGTGACGTAGATTTACGTCGCTAGCCTGTGAGGGTCTAGGGAGCGAGCGCGCGCCCCCGGAGGTGCGCTCCCGCGTGGTCATGGACCCCCCGCGCGTGTGACCGGCGGACCCGATGTCCGCCGGTCACTCTGCGATCGTCGCTGCAGAGGGAGAAAGGCAGGCAGCTTGTGTAAACAAGCCGCCTGTCATTCTCCCCTGTGTAGAAACAGTGATCACACGGTTCTACTATGTAGGACCGTTGATCACTGTTTCTACAGCTCAAGCCACGGCCAATCACAGTTAGAATCACGCCCCTAGGGACACACACAGCCCCTCCCTCTCAAATAAAGTTAACCCCTTCACTACCAGTGTCATTTTGCAGTAACAGTGCATATGTATAGCACTGATTACTGCAGTAATGTCACTGGTAACCCCAAAAGTGTCAAAAATGTCAGTCAAGGGTCCGATCTGTCCGCCGCAATGTCGCAGTACCGCAAAAAAAATCGCAGATCTCTGCCATTACGCGTTAAAAAAAAACCAACAAAAATGACAAAAATCTTTCCCTTTGTTAGTAAACGCGATAACTTTTGCGCAAACCAAACAAAATACGCTTTTTGCGATTTTTTTTTTTACCAAACATATGTAGCATAAAACAAATTGACCGAAAATGTTAAAAAATTTTGATTTTACATTTTTTTTGGGGAATTTCATATTAAAAAATGTGAAAAATATTGTTATTTTTGCAAAATTGACGCTCTTTTTTTGTTTATAGCGCATGATCAAAAAATCACACAGGTGATCAAATACCACCAAAAGAAAGCTCTGTTTGTGGGAAAAAAAGAACGTCAAATTCATTTAGGTACAGCGTCGCACGACCGCGCAATTGTCCATTAAAGTCACGCAGTCCCGAATCGCAAAATAGGCCCTGGTCAGGAAGGGGGTAAAATATTCCGGGGCTTAAGTGGTTAATGGAGGAAAAAGGGACCCATGTAATCTCTTTTGGTGGGCCACATATGGTAAGGTCAGTAAAAGCTTGTACAACTGTGCAAGACTGAAGGTAACCCTGGAATTATTGGTATTCATTTTGAATCTTTGTCAGGTTTTTATTGTTTTCTGTGTCCCTGCTGGTAGATTAGCCCTCTCTATATGGCCATATGACCATTGGGATATAAAGTAATGGGAAATCCAAACGTTTACAGCTGTCAGCAGAACAGGAGTAGAGTGGACATTTTCCAATGAGGATTTTGTTCCAGTGACAAAGGTTTAAAAGGGGATTTTGCTCTCATTTTAAGATCTCTTTTAACTTGTGTTGATAGGAATTGATGGGGAATTTCTTGAATGGGACACAGATGGGAAAAAAACCATAGTGTGGTTGAACTATTTTCTTTCAAAAATGAAAAAAAGAATAAAGCTCTGGGTTTGGATTTACTTTGAAGGTGCATAATTCTCGCTGACAGAGTCCCTCAAAGAAATAAGCTTGGCAATCGAGTCAACCTATCGTTTACAACCAAAACTACAATGTCAGCCTATGTAAATTTAGTAACATGGTTTTGCTTTGAGGGTCAATTCACACCTAACATTTCAAAATTTTCCATATAACTTGGCAAATCTTAAATTTGTGAGTTTCTGCCTGCTTATCTCAGTGGTGAATAAAAAAGGAATGCTAATTGCATTCCTTGACATACAGATGGCCTCTAGGGGGAGCATTGATAAATACATGTATGTCAGCATATATGTGAATTGCAATGTTTCATCAGATAGACATTATAGCATAAAATAACACAACTGGCTTCCCATATATTTTTGGACTCTTGTTACAGAGTTTTCCAGTGGCATACTCATACTGGGTAAAGTTTTCCAGTGGCATACTCATACTCAACAAAATTATAAACGCAACACTTGTTTTTGCCCCCAATTTTCATGAGCTGAACTCCAAAGATCTAAGAAAACCGGGATTCATCCGTGAAGAGAACACCTCTCCAAAGTGCCAGACGCCATAGAATGTGAGCATTTGCCCACTCAAGTCGGTTACGAACTGCAGTCAGGTGGAGACCCCGATGAGGACGACGAGCATGCAGATGAGCTTCCCTGAGACGGTTTCTAACAGTTTGTACAGAAATTCTTTGGTTATGCAAACCGATTGTTGCAGCAGCTGTCCGGGTGGCTGGTCTCAGACGATCTTGAAGGTGAAGATGCTTGATGTGGAGGTCCTGGGCTGGTGTGGTTGCATGTGGTCTGCGGTTGTGAGGCCGGTTGGATGTACTGCCAAATTCTCTGAAACGCCTTTGGAGACGGCTTATGGTAGAGAAATGAACATTCAATTCACGGGCAACAGCTCTGGTGGACATTCCTGCAGTCAGCATGCCAATTGCACACTCCCTCAAAACTTGGGACATCTGTGGCATTGGGCTGTGTGATAAAACTGCAAATTTTAGCTTATCTTAGCAAAGGAAAGTGCTCACCAACACAGATTTAGGCAGATTTGTGAACAATATTTGAGAGAAATCGGCCTTTTGTGTACATAGAAAAAGTCTTAAGCCCCGTACACACGCACCGATTGTTGGCCGTAAATTTTCCGGCCAACGTCCGATCGGCCGATTGTCGGCTTGTTAGTATGATGATTCCGACAACCGACTGCGACTTTTCGGCCAAACAAAATCTGGTGTGCATGCTATAAAATTTTTGTTGGCCATCAACAGAACGGCCGATTGTTCGTCAGTCAGTACAGATTTCGGCCGACAAAAATCAGATGAGCAAGACTGGGCATGCTCAGAGAGGAAAAACACACGGAAAGTAAACCATCACGTGACATCACTTCTGAAGTTGGTTGTTGTTGGCCAAAAAAATTTGTGTACAGTCTAGAGCACATTTCAACCAACACAACAACACTGGACAAAAGTCGGCCGATCGGTCGGCCAACAATCGGTGCGTGTGTACGAGGCTTTAGATTTTTGAGTTCAGCTTATGAAAAATGGGGACAAAAACAAAAGTGTTGCGTTTATAGTTTGTTCAGTGTATTTGCACTGTGATTTTACGCTACAACTAAAGAAAGTGTTTGCACAGGTTGGAAAATGCATGCTATTGATTTATTGATTTTATATACCATGTTTCCCTATTAATTTGCTTTCATTCCCTCTGATTGTCACATGTGATAATCTACTTCATTTCTTCTGAGAGTTTCTCATTTTATGGCCAGCCTCTCAGACAGCTTATATTTGATGCTCCTTGTTTGTCAAGCAGATTTCATTTTCATCCCATTCACACAGTTGCACCGCCCTGGGGGAGCGAAGGCGCATCAGAACTGAATAATCGCCGAAATAAAGTGCAGCGATGAGGCCGGTCGCTGGAGAAATTCATAAGCCGCTTGTGGACACATTTTAACTGAATGATGCTAATTACAGTGATGATTCAGATAAATACACAGATTTGTATGTAACATTAATGCCTTGTGTGCTTATTAATAATTAAACTATCCCATTCTATGCTTTGGTGACATTGCTCTTTTGTGTGGTGGGAAATTACAGGTGGTAATAATACAAATTTTCAGCTTGAGTCATTATTACAGCATCTACCTGAAAGTAATTATTCAGGTGAATTAAATTTTTCTTATTTGCATAATTGATATGCAGATTGTCAGTTTCTTCTCCTTCTGGCTGTACCCTGTCATGAAGAATGCAGCAAAAGAAGTAGAAACACCCTAAAGGTGGACCTGAAATTCCAAGCTAAGGGGGAATATCCAAAACTGCAAGGAGTTGGGAATTATGCCTTCTCCACTGGGGTCTCCAAAACAGCCACCCTCAAACAGGGTTCCATAAAACCCTAGGGTTCCTCTAAAGGTTGCTAGGGGTTCCTTGAGCTGTCGATGACTGACCTCACATTTGATGGTACTTGCATAATTCTGTGTCCAGTACCTTTTGGCATAGTCAGCATTATTACAATAATAATTATTATTACAATAATATTCTTTTGCTGTCTGTGGCATTCTGACCACCACTGAAAGGGGGGCCTTACTTCTCACTGGCCACCAATGAATTGGTTTTAACCACTTTACCACCGGAGGATTTTGCTGTCTTACGTCCAGGCCACT